>NC_140583.1:816093430-816693430 GCF_964204655.1 Triturus cristatus | reverse complement strand
CACGTAAATAACGTGGGCAGAGTGAACACTGCTGAGCGGGGAGGAGCAGTAAAGGGGACCAAGCGATGTAACTTAAGAATACAACTCCCAGAATGCATTGTTTGGTTATTATACGGAAAAAAAACAGTTTTTTTTAAATGCACATAATAACACGCAAAACAAGCCCCAGCAGGCTCAATCTATAAGCAGCTGTTATTTGTTTTGTTTTTTTACACTTTCCTCATGTCTTTACAAACATGTACGCCTACACATATAAACGTTTTGCTTTACGTGTATTTGCGATAACAAAAAAAACAATAGATATCACCTTCAAAACCTTATTAATCTTTAGACATGCAAAACTTTATATTACTGCATGTAAGAATATCTACCGGATAACTAACCAAAATACCAAAAGCGAGACCTATTGGCTATGCCAATGCTTGTTTATTCAGGTACACATAGGTAATTTTAACACCGATTCATTTTTTATGCCAGAAAGGGATCTTTGCCATGTTTATGGGATGCAATATCCTGCCAAGAGGCATTTCCGATCCTGCCCTTTAAAACGGAGTCTAGAACACCCACAAAGGAAAAGATGAGAAATTTGGTATATGAACGCCTGATGGTTAGTGGAGGATGAATATGCCTCATTCCTAAGAAACAAAACCAAACTTACTTTGAAGTCAATGTAGGGTTGGTGTCGGCACAAGAGGTGTTGGGGGGTGGGGGAGGTTAACAAAACTGTATTAGGATGGAGGGGAAAGGCTTATCTACAGGGTCAAGAGATGGTACCGGAAATGACCAGGCTAGACCTGGAGGGAAATGCCAAATTATTGAAAAGGAAATACCTCCCGAGTCGAGAGGTCTCCAACCTTTTCTGCAGAGAGAGTTCCTTCTAGTTAGCACCCTGAGCTACTGCCTAATATATAGGTGCAAGATAAGGGTACATAATGTCCAAGTAACTTAAACACTGCCCTTGGAGTATCTCAGTCCTGCTCCAGTGAGCAAATAGCATTAATGAACATGAGCTCTATACCAATGTTAACTTCTGAGGTCCTCAAGGACCACTTTTGACCCTTGTTTATGAATACAATAGAGGTCAGTGTTTCATTTACATGTTGCTCGCATTTGCATGCAAATACATAAGAGGACACTTTGAAAGTTAGGGCACAAAGGACCACTAGCAATAGTACATTTTGAGTGGCCAATGCAGACTTTATAGATATCTAAAAGTAAACATATCTCGACAGAGACAGGCACATTGTACAGCTGTCAGACAATAATGACACACTGTTAGAAATGGGGGTCTCTAGTTGACAGTGGCTGGCGCCGATGTTGAATAGTGACCCTTCTTCCTAAGTCAGAGTAAGGGGGCTACACCCTTTGATAACCCCTGCTCAATCCTGTGGTAACGTAGCACGAGCAGACAGGCCTATCTCAGAGGCAGTGTGTGGAGCATTTAGGACCATACACAATAACGCAGGAAAGACGCTACAAAATAGACACCACAAGCAGTTATAAAAAAACAGTTATCTTTATATAGATTAAACACGAAACTGAGGAATGCTTAAAGAACCACAATGCACGTAATTACAGTTTTGTCTCAAGAGCGATGAAAGCACTTGTGCGTGCGGGTGGAACAAACTTGGTTCGGGACCGGAGTCTATGCGACCCGGTGATGCACAATGTACAAGGATCTTAGGATATAAAGGGGCACGGTGCACAGCTCCTCAGTGAAGGTGCGGGATGGCATGCGGACCCACAGCGGCCACAGTTCCTGGGCGGTGGCGATCCGCAGCGTGCACTCATGATAATCCTGGGACGGGCGTGAAAGCAGCCCACGTGGAAGTTGACAAGGCTCCGAATGTGGGGCTAGCGTGGGCACTCAGCGGCACAGCTCTTCAGCTGCAGCGGCCCACGATAGCGATAGCGATAGCGATGATTCTTGTGGCAAAGTAAGGATGGGCACTCAGCGGCACAGCTTCTCGATGGTGGCGGCCCAAAACAATGATAGTAAGGACTCTCGTAGCAAAGCCAATGCGGGCCTGCAGCGACACAGCTCCTCTGCTGCAGCGGCCCACAGTGGCGGTGGTACTGATTCGCGTAGTAGGGCTAATGCGGGTGCCCAGCGGCACAGCTTCTCAGTGGCCCACAATAGCGACAACAAGGTTTTTCGTAGCAAGGCCAAGGTAGGCACTCAGCGGCAGAGCTCCTCGGCTGCAGCGGCCCACAATGGCGATAGCAATAGTTTCCGTAGACAAGGCAAATGCGGGCACTCAGCGGCACAGCTCCTCAGCTGCTGCAGCCCACAATGGCGATAGCAATAGTTTCCGTAGACAAAGCAAATGCGGGCACTCAGCGGCACAGCTCCTCAGCTGCAGCGGACCACAATGGCGATAGCAATAGTTTCCGTAGGCAAGGCAAATGAGGGCACTCAGTGGCACAGCTCCTCAGCTGCAGCGGCCCACAATGACGATAGCAATAGTTTCCATAGACAAGGCAAATGTGGGCACTCAGCGGCGCAGCTCCTCAGCTGCAGCGGCCCACAATGGCGATAGCAATAGTTTCCGTAGGCAAGGCAAAAGCGGGCACTCAGCGGCGCAGCTCCTCAGCTGCAGCGGCCCACAATGGCGATAGCAATAGTTTCTGTAGGCAAGCAAAAGCAGCGTTCCCCACAGTAGATCCAGAGGCCTTGGATTTCTCGACAGAGGCCTCACCTGTGAGTAGGATTTCTCTCAATAGGAATCCGGGCTGCTGATGAATGAAGTCTAATGTCACGGAGACTTCTGCAGGAGGCAAGCTCAATTCAGGCCCTTGGGTAGTTGCTTCAGTGGATGGATGAAAGTTTCAAAGTCCTTTTCCTCTCATTTCCACGGCCAGAGGTTCGTCTTCGCATCCCGAAGTTACACACCACGAAGGGGTTTCAGCTCAGATCTTTATACCCCCAAAGTCTTTGTTCTTGAGAAAGTCACAAATCACTCGACCCAGCCAGAACCAGTTTGGTGTCGACTTGGATCACTTTATTTACGAGACTGCATCCTCCCTTTCAGGAAGAGGGGGCCCACCATCAGACACCCAGCGGGAGGTGGAGCCATCATTCACCTTGCCAGGCACAGTCCAGTTCAGATCAGAGGGGTCACCCCTCCCCATACTTCAACAGCAGATTGCTCCATTCGACCCAGGTCAGTCCCAGCCTGCCCTGGCCCTCTAAACCAGACGAACAATACACATACCAGGGAAACACACAGAAAGACTTAGACAAAAAGATACCTACTTTCCAAAAGTGGCAGTTGCACACGCAGAATATAAAGATAATCACTACTACCAGATGCACTTTAATATTTGGAGCGGAAGCATACCAAATTCGACTTCCCTCACATGTTCCTTTGTACTACCAGGACTACAACGGTTCAACAGTTATTTTATTTTATAATAAGGAGCATTCGCGCTGTGTCACTGAATGGCAGAGACAAAAACGACAATAAAGGAAGGGAGACCTACGCCAATGGTGCCAGGTCTAACACACACAAATTAATTGAGATTGCTTTCAGAAGCCAAGTACTCTTTAAACAAGGCATGAAAGAAAAGATGGAAGGCAAATAAAGCAGTCTAGAATGGAAAAGAGAGAAAGAAGAGGAAGAAAGGAAGAAGGGAAAGAAAAACAGGAATTAGAGGGAGAAACAGGAAATGTGAGGGAAAGAAGGAGGAAACAAAGGAAGCAAGAGTCAATGAAGAAAAAAAGGAGTAAAGGAAGGGAAAAGAGAAAAGGGGAGTGAATGAGAGAAAGGAAGGAACATAGAGGAATGTCTCAAACCTTTTTAAGGCCAATTACCCCCTTATTTACGACCATTCTGTAGGACCTCCAAACAAGGAGAAATTTGATGGTCTCTTGGCTAGGTAAAGTTAATGCCATAAACATTAACATTTTGCCTTGCCTGCTCTACCTTTTCCAAGCTCTTCTCATATGGCTTGACTGGCCCTACCATCACAGAATCAAACGGAAGCTGATGGATTTCAAATGGATAGGGAATGCCCCACAACTCCCTAGGAAAGTAATGACCCAGCCGAGGGAAGCTGGGGGTATCTCTATACCTAGCATTCTCCATGATTATCCAGCAGCACAGTTGAGGTGAAGGTGGAGTAGTCCACTCTGGCCTCGACAAAAACCTGGCGACTTGTGGACCATTCCATAGTCCGCAGAACGTTGTGGGACCTAGTGTGATTGGAGAGAAGCTGTAGACCCCTTAATGCATTCATCAGCACCCCTGATGCGACATCTGTCAGGGCATGGGATAGATATGTAGGCAGGCCTGGCGTCTTACCCGGGCCCTATACCCCCATGCACTTTAACCCAGCATTCACTCCCGTACTTAAGGGCCAGTCCTTTAGGAACTGGAGAGACAGGACGGTAAAAAGATTTCTGATATGAACAATTCTCAGAACCCTATCTCTTTTCAACAATCCAAAACAATTTATGAGGTCCCCAACTCAGAGAGGTTGCATTACGCACACACAGATCAGACACTGGGTTACTTAGCCCGCTATGTGAACAGGAGTCACTAGAGTCAAAACCCTTTTTGATAACTGGTTCCCCAAATTGATTGGCACCAAGGGCACAATTGTGACACTATATAGACTACGGATAGCGCATGAGATGCTGCAGACTTGGCGACACAATAGAGAGTGCGAACAGGCCCTGGCTAACCAGGTAGAGCCCAAGTGATGAGATAAATTCCAGAGGGACATACGTGCATCCTCCACCTCAACATTAGAGGGGGCGATACACTACACAGTCTGTTAGGGATGGCATTACGCCCCCCACAAACTAGACCGCATGTACCCCAATGCCTCCCCACGATGTTGGAAAGGGTGTGGGGCTCTGGAAACATCACTCCATATTAAGTGGGAATGCCAGAAAATCCATCCCTTCTGGAAGAAGGTGGGCAGATTGCTCCAAAACATTAAATCCTTCCTGATACCGTCTACACCAGTGGTGATGCCCCGAGTACTTAACCCTCTTCACTTGGCTTGTCTCACTAGGGACTGGTACAAGTGCCTCCAATGATTAGGGGCTGCACAACTGAGGATAGCGCACAACTGGAAATCGTCTGTATGCCCAGTGCTAATGCAGTGGTACCAAAGATTGTGGGCGATTCTGGCAATGGAAGGGCTGGTAAGCAATATGCACGGGACTCACATGCTGTTTGAGGCAAAATGGAAACTATTGGTGTCACATCTGGAGAGGGAGGTGGCACATGCCGCTCTTCCCTCTAGGTTCCAGATGCTGGGCCTCTTCCAATGACTTTGTGATGGAAAGCCAAAGGAGAACTACCCAGTTGCTGAGGACCTAGAAGAGTCCGTAACGTAACTTAGGCGAGAGGGGCTCGGACAATGCTTAAGAAACAAAGTAATCTAGGTGGACTATGGGGTTTTGCTGTAACCTTCTATAGTTGGGGAAAATGTGAGGTAGGGAGGGGGTGTGGGGCAGGTATACAAGTGACTGACAGGATGAGGTTCTGTGATGAGAGCCCCTTTGTTGTCAGATCATTATGCTTCTCTGTACTTGTCTTTAGCAGGCTCTTTCAGCACTGTAAATGAGAAAGAAGACATTAAGGAGAAAATGAAGAGAAAGGAGAAGAAGAAAGAGGTACAAAAAGATAACACTGAACATGGAAAGTGCAACTCAGAGCGAAGGAAAGAGAAAAGGAGAGCCCTCGCCTGGAACTTGAGGTCATCCCATCATCACCTCCTGGCTATCCCTACCTTCAAACGGAAGAGACTAGGTGGATCACGATTTACGTTCTTGGCCCCTCATTTTTTAAATCCTCTTCCCTCTAACATCAGATCTTCTGTAAGTTACCTTCATTTCAGGAGACTTTTAAAAACTTGGTAGTTCTCCCAGGCATATGAATGATCCAACCAGCAGCAGGCTACCCCTTATATCTAGCGCCAAGAAACCGCATGGTCTACGTGCGCTCTATGAATATTTTTAAGATAACATAACAAGTGCAGTACAAGTCAGGAAGGAAAGAGATAGGAAAAAAAGAAGAGCAAGAAAGAAAAACAGAAAGTGAAAGAGAAAAACATAAAAGGAGTAGAAGGAGAAAAAGGAGAAAGGAATCGAAGAGGGAAAGAAAAAAGGATGTAACAAGGAAAGAAAAGGGAGAGAAATAGAATAAAGCAGTAAAGGAAAGAAAATGTGAAAGAAAGGCAACAAGAAAGTTAAAACAATAGACAAGAAGAAAAAATAAAGGAGACAAGTAAGAGAAACTGAAAGAAGTTGAAAATGAAAGCTGAAAGGAGAGAAAGTGGGGAGGAACCAGAACACAAAAAATGGAGAGTGAATGGAAGCAAAAAAACAAAACAAACACAGAAAGATGGATGGAGGGAAAGGAGAAAAAGAAACAAAGCAGCGAGAGAAGGAAACGAAGTAGCAAAAGAACGAAAAGAGAAAGAAAAGAACAAAGCAAGAATTTTTCAGAAGAGTGTGGACTGCATGGTCTTGCAATTTCAGCTATCCAAGCCACACAGAAAGCAGTGTACTGTGTTTTAAAGGAATGATCATGTGCGAGCTTCTTTGAAGTAACCCAAGAGCTACTGGTAGTTGTGATCAACCTGTTGGAGACCCCTTCCCCAGACTAAAATGCTGCCACACTGAGTAAGTTGGACCAGGCAACAAATGAGCTCAGAAAGTTGGTCACCGAGGGCTTTGATTGCCTTCAGATATAGGGTCTACGAGACGGAAGCCCCTGTACTGCTCAGCAGTAGGGATGCTTCTCAGGGGCGGTTCCTACACTGCGGCGTAAGAGCATCGCCGCACAGCAAAAATGTTATTAGCATTTTATTTTTCAGAAGGCTCTGAAGGTGCGGGGTGGGGCTGCCCACAAAGCAGGGGGACGAGTGGTGAGCACTTTCTAAGTGAGCATGAACAGTCATGCGCACTTATGTTATCCACCAGGCTATATTGCACCGCCTGGGTGGAGAACATGCACAGACTCCGACTGCTTGTCTGAGAACCGAACCACAGGGCTCAGGCCAATCAAGACACTGCTGTCATGCTGGCCACAGCAGCGTTGTGATTGGCTAGGGAGTCTGCTTCCTGAGTCGACTGAAAAGGACAGTGGAGAAGCGACGGCCAGCAAGTACATAAATTGTTCTTTTTTCTTAATCCCTGCCCCTCCGCCTCACCACTACTGACCCATATCAGCCGCTACTGATGCATCTACTAGAGATGTGACGAAATTAGAGAGGGCAGTGGAAATACAGGGCAGGATGCCACTGGCATCGCAGGGACCTTTACCAACTATTATCTCCAACTCTAACAGAAAGCTCTCCAACTGTGAGGGAGTGTGAGCACCATTGGCATGTGAGTTGCCTGGCCCAATACTCTCAAAGACTAACTGGGAAATGACGAAAACACTGGAATCCAATGGGTTTCCGAAAGAATTCTTCAAGAAGCAGGACCCTTTGTTGGCACAGAATCCGTTAACCCTCACTAACAAGCCTCCAAAAGTGAGCAAATCACTCCAAATCCCAGAGAGGCTAGAATAATAGTCATTTTTATACTGTGTCAATTCCCAGATTGGTGCAAGTCTTATTGACCTATCTCCCGCATTAATATTGAAATGAAAGTACTGGCAAAAGTTTTGACCACCAGACTTGCAAGGGTTATCACAACAGCAGAGCATAGAGACCAAACTGGCTTTTTGCCAAGTGCCCAAATTTGTATATGAAGGGTACAGGCCATCCTAGTCGGAGAGCATGAATTCAATGAGCAGCAATGCACATGGGCCGGTGATTTAAAAAAGCTTATGACCGGGGTATTTCCTATGTCGAATTCTATCTGAAATTAACTTTGGCCCTTCCTTTCTGGCCTTTGTGCAGATACTACAGCAGGAACCTTGGAAAATAGTGAGAACCAATGGAACCATATCTTCACCATCCCTAATTGAACAAGGCACACGATAAGGCGGCCTGTTTTTGCCATCGCTCTAGTGTTAGAAATTGAGCAATTGGCAATGTGGATCCGCAAGGACAGCTTAGTATGGGGGTTTTGAGTGGGCTGATGGGACTGAGGATAGGATAGTATTGTATCCAGGTGATATACTGCTCTTCCACCACTACAATCGATAAACTGGAGACTGAGTAAGTACAATATTAGACATATAAGGAGAGGCTCCTGGTCAAGATTTCCGGTGAGAAGGGCAGACTCGTTTGGGATTTCGGCCACTCCCTTACACAGATTAAGACAGTTTAAAATATTTGGGAGTCCATTTCACAGTATGTCCTACGTGAACTAGGAGCTCAACATAGCCCGGTTAATTGACTAAATATTGAGAGACCTTCATGTATACGATTCCCTTCCCCTCAATAAAATAGGCCATGAGAATGCTATTTAAAAGTA
Source organism: Triturus cristatus (assembly GCF_964204655.1). NCBI lineage: Eukaryota > Metazoa > Chordata > Amphibia > Caudata > Salamandridae > Triturus > Triturus cristatus. The sequence continues at coordinate 816,685,044 of NC_140583.1, read as the reverse complement.
CAGAACTCCTCTTGTCAGGTCCCAGACAAACTTCTTTAGCATAATCAGGAGCATGTCCCAAAGGTTCATACGGGGAGGTAGGTCTCGCAGGATCTCATGGGAAAGGTGTAGTCAGCTCACGTTCGAGGGAGGATTCAGTATGGCAGACATAAAGCCAGATTATTCGGCTTCACAGCTCCCCATCAAAAATCTGTAATTTTGTGAGAGGGATGACCCATCAATTTGAGATTAACTGTTTGAGGGGTCGGAGCTCTGAAATACATCCATGGGGTCAAGTGGCTGGACACTTGGCAGGGTCCCACAATAGCTTTGCTAAATTGCTGGTACAAATCCCTAATTTGGATTGGTTGGCAAAACAAGATTACTAGCGACCCGTAATGGCAAAGTACGTTATTACATCAAGTAGCAAGCAGGAAGCGTTCTACAACTGAGACAGGCCTTGAACCAATACAAAGTTGAACTCTCTTCTTTTCCGGAGGTCAACCCACTGGAGGTCAAGATTAGATTGGAGCCAATATGTTGTATATACCTTTCCCTCACTACTAATGCACCGGACAGATTTAGTACCTTGCATCCACGTCGAGAGAAAGACAGAGGCCCTTGAAGGCGGGAAGTGGAGTGCTGCTAGGATCACTCTTCATGAGCTTGCAAAGCCGAGGCACTTACATCTCATACAACTTAAATTTCTGGTATTACTAACCCCTCCCCCAAGCAGCTTTTAGAAAATGTTCATTTATTGGGGCCCCATGGTGTTTACATTACGGGAGGGCTAGGAAGATAGTCTTTAGGTTATTTGGATCTGCACTGGGATAGCATGAGTCTGGTGGAACGTGGTGATAGTATATATATCAGTCAGTCAAATAGCTTTATTTCGATAACAAGTATCAAAAAAGCAACTTCATTCATACAAGACAAAAATAAGAGATACGAGTTATCATAAAAACAATGAAAAAGGTAAATATATACATTCCATCCAGGGACAATATACAAAAGATTGATCGTTTTGTTAATAAATATTAGCAGCAACACAGTAATCCCTGAGCCAAGGTGGAAAGTTCATTTGTACATTTGATAAGTTTTAAAATACAATTTAGTAAATGATATTAGTTAAAAAAAAGGAAGAACATACGTCTTTTAAAGCTATCTGGTGGCATTTTCAAAATATATAAAAATACATTCACATTGTAAATTCATACCTCCCTACGCAAGTATATATATGGTTTTGGGTAGACAAGATGAGATATCTCCGAAATTAGCCTGTTAGATATAGATGAAGAATGGAATGGCTACTGGTATGAAAAGATCTTGGTTGGGTTATCTTATTGCTAGGACGGACATTGTGAAAAACTGGAGAGCAAAATGGATGAAAGCAATGGATTATTGTGTTTTTGCGCAGAAATATAGATCATGCAAGAGGCTGTTCGAACAAGAATGTTGAGAAACTGGGTTCATTGGGGGGAGGATTCATTTAGACATGACAAACTGAAGGAGGGACGGACTGTCTTGGTGGGGTGTGGGTATCACAACTTGAGGAAGATGCTGATCAATTGTCTTGTAATGAAGCTGGTTTCTGTGGTTCTTTAAAAGACAAAAATATTTATTAAGAAAACATGAAATAATAAGCATTGGCAAAGCCAATATGCCAGGCCTTGGAAAGAATGTTTATTTATGTGTTTCTTTTCAAATATATGTCAAAATCAAATATATAAAAAATATTAAAATAAAGGAGTGGCCTATAAGCCCAGGCATGCCAGTCTGGGCAGTGAAGTGCACTTCTTTTCAGATAACTGTGCATATGTGAGCAGGAAAAAGCCTTCACTCAGTGTAAGACAGCCAATGAATGAAGTGGGCTGACCTTTCTGCCCCTATTCTGAATGCTGGGGTATGTATTGTTACCATAAGAAAAGCCATATGGGATCTGTACAGCTAATCAAACCTGCCAACTTACATAAAAACATAAATCGCACGCCTTTCTCTCAGACTTCTTCCTCAATCACACTGCTAAGCACTGTAGCCTATAACATGATTACCGCATCTCAGTGGTCATCATGCATGGAAAGGAAACACTTTGCAAATAAGATCAGAACAAAGATGACACTCTTCCAACCACACACCTTACACAGTGTAACATGCTACGCACTTAGACAAGCACTTTAGCTACCCACATTGAAGTAGTAAGTGCTTCATAAATGTTACAAAATAATTAGAGGTGGGCGAGCCACCAATTTAACAGGGAGATCCGAGCCAAGGTCAGTCCTGGCTTTAAGAGCCTGTGCACAAGCCATGCTCTGAAAATATTTGGCATGAAAATCATGCAACAAACATCCTGTTAGAACACTGTATCTTTAAAAATCATATTTAACACACAAGTGTTATTAGATTGTATCTCTGCATCATGAAGTAGCTCTCAAACTTCTTCCCTAATCACACTGCTAAGTACTGCATCCCATAACAAAGTTACCGCACCTTAGCGTTCATCAAGCATGACAAAGAAACACTTCGCATATAGGATGGAAACAAAGATGGCACCCCACATTGGGGTAGGAAGCGCTATATCATTATTATTATTACTTTGTTTTTACTGGTTTAGAAGTTTTCAATTCAATCTGAAGCTAGTGTTAGAGCTTTCGCTTAAGGCCACTTCTCGTTTTGCTTATTCTTTACCCATTTTATAAAATTTTTATAACAATATCATTCAATGTTACACATGCACAATGTACATTGACCTATGTGTGTATCTATCACTGGAACGGGGTCAGAGTGTAACTGTACAAAAACGAATTAAGTTGTGGTTCTTATCAACTTATGCAACCAGTCAAACTTTTAAGAACTTACGGCAACACTACAACCATGTAGGACAATTAGAGGTGCTTGCTAAAATCCTCTCAGGAGCCCATCGAGTCCCAGGGTTTTATTTGTCACTGTTTCACGAATGGCTGCTTTAACCTCCGGCAAAGTAAGAGGAGTATTTAGCTTGTCTCTGTCCATCGGAGACAGCTCTGGGAGGGTCACAGAGTCAAGGAAAGAGAGTATTGCATTGTGACAGTCCACATACGGAGGGTCATAGAGAGCTGGACAGTGAGAGGTAAATGCCTCATGGATGCTCACCTGATCCCTGGCCAGAGTTCCTCGTGGAGTCCCAACCATAGTGATAGGCAAAGTCAGGTGAGCACTGCACAATAACCAGGCAAATACGCGCCTGATTTGTCTCCATCTGTGTGCATCTTGTCTTGGTATGCACCTGTGTCTATTATTACTATAGATCCTACTATGTCGGCAACATCTTCAAAAGGGGTGTTCTATTCCCGTTTTTTTCCAAAATCTCTTAATACCACACATGGCATTTTATATCTCTAGTTTCGAGGAATATGTGATATCACACAAATATTACATCCAGGGTTGATATTATGACAACACGAAGATACACGTTTCAGAACGAGCAATAATATATTTAGGGCCCTTCACATGGACGGTGCTTTATCGCGTACTAGTTCATTAGGAATAGTCACTATGGCCGGACCTCACTGGCAGACATTCCAACATGTCGCCTAAATTCTTTCCGTACTCTGTTGATTACAGAAACCACATAATATACTACATTTCCCAGGTTTCCCGACGAGGAAACAACACACGAGGCATTTCGTACCTTTGAGCGCCCCGTAGCAACCAGCAATGCTAGACGCTCATTGGTGCTTATAAGGAAACTCCCCCGGTCGGTTCGCCACCTCCCCTTCCAGCTCAGTTGCCAGAGCGGGGTACCGACGGAGAGGTGAGTCCCATACTCTACTTTTGTTGTTTAATTTTATTTGTGCTGTGTATATGAGTTTCGGGTTAGGCGCGTGCCCTAGACGCCATGCTGCACGCACTTTCACTCTTATATAGACGTAGCTTGAGCCCCCTCCACTACGGGTCTTCCGAATCATCGTGCACCCCAGACGCACCGATCTGGGGCTGAACGCGGTTTTGCATTACATGCTTGTGAATGATAGACCCACTTTCAATCCTTTGCAAAAGGCTCAGTGAATTCTGAATACATCAGCGCACACATATATATTTCTAAATCGTCTTTTTAAGACCTCTCTAGATTGTTTGACTCTGCCATGCTTTCATAATTGCAATTTCAAACGACACCACTTGGAAGTCTTTTCTTCCCCCCCACTTTAACTAAACAGGATAAATTACCTAGGGGCTATTTTACTTTTTGATACTCTCTTCCTCATAGAGCGGTGCCTCACGTCCTGAGCGGATGCCAGGCGAGGCGAGGTACGTACCCGAAAACTGACGGGTAAGTGCACAAGCTGTTTATTGATATGATTATCACTGTGTTTAAACAATACATCAAGTAGTATTGTGTCAACGGCCGCTAGTACATCATATCTAGCCTTGTTCTGTGATTAATACTGATATTGTTTATAAATGAGTAGATTTTCTTTTCTCCTTTGTAACCAGGTTTCTTTCCCTCAAAAACCCTTGGGAAACATACTTGATAAATCAGGTTGTATTGGGTATTCATCCCAATCTTTAGTGTATATAAGTTTCCTTTTTTTACACGTTTTTGCAGTAGCGCAATATGGTCCTGATGAGAGCTTGGACTCCCTAGTCCAGCAGCCGAAACATGTAGACCAACAGACCAACATTCTGACAGTTATTTGTTAAGCTGTCCTCGCACTGTTTTTAAAGTGGCATCAAGACAGCACCAGAATAAAATTGTTTGTGTTTTGATAGCCATTTTTAATAGCACTTTTTCCTTTTATATTCTTGGCACTGAAAATCATCACCCCATCTTTGGCACCCACGACTGGGACTACCATATAACCACCATAATCACCTAAGTGGTTGGTTTTTATGGTTAAGTTCAGAGTTCCCAGATGATGAATAGCCACCTTGGTGGGTGATGGGAACTCAACCTTTTTGGGTAAACCCCAGATGGTTTTCACTCAATTGAATATATCAGGTTTTCACACAGAACTTTTAGACCCACAGTAATTTTTGGTATGATGCACCTGTGACAGCCAGGTCTCAAAGAACTTCACTTTCCGCCAGTTTGGGTAAGCCCACTATGCTAAGGTTATTTCGGTGCGAGCACTCCTCGGAATCTTCCACCTGGGACTCCAGCACCTGGACCTTGGTGGAGAGAAAGCGGACCTTATTCTCTAATTTCTTTTTGGACAGGCAGATTTCCGTTATCTCGTGTTCAGTATGAGCAACCTGTCCCGTCAATTTCCGCTGATCCTCAAGTAATCTCAAGCACCACTACGTCCACCCTGGTACGCAAGTCCTGTCTTGAGTCTTCTATTGCGGTGAGTATTTGACCGAGTTTGAGTTTCGTCTGCATCTCCGTCCGCGATCCGTTCGGAGGGAGATCCCCACAAGGTACCTTCATTATTTCACTAGGCTCAGTACTTTGTTACTGTGGACCCGCTCCACCTCTACGTCCCATGGCTAGTAACCGCTTCACCTCTACGCCCCATGGCTAGTAACCGATATATTAACATAACAATATAATTAGTGCGGTGTGAGCCAACAAATTAACAGGGAGAGCTGAGCCAAGGTTGGCTCTTGCTCAAAGAGCCTGTGCAGAAGCCGCGCCTTCAAAATATATGGCATACAAATCATGCAAAAAACATCGAGCTAAAATACAGTAAGGTATCTTCAAAATTCAAAAAAGCATATTTCTTTAACACACAAAAGTGTTTCACATTGTTATATCAGATTGTATCTCTGCATCAAAAAGTATTTATTAAAAGGGATAGTTTTTAAACAGAAACAAAGAACATTCCTGCCCCTGTCGTGATGACAATGTTATTGATGAGGTAAGAGGCAAGTCATTTGTCATGTGAACCCTACATTTGGACTACTTTATTACTATACAAAGAGCAACATCATAATGAATTCAAACAAACACGAGGCAGGTTTTTGTATAGCACACATCCTGAACTCACGTATTTGAAGGTGCTCTGACACGTTATAAGAAAGAAAAAGGTGGCTGGGTAACAAAGTATCTGCCCAGGATAACACAATTTGGTCAAGAAGGAAAACAGGGATTATTCACAGATTTTCCAGTTTCACGCTGTGCAATTCAGCCACTAGATGGTTAGCTCTTTCTGACAGAAAAAGTTAATGAATTGTCCTTAATTTTTGGAAGGGGAGATGAGCATCTGGGTAACAGTCACAACTCACATTATGTTTTTGTCATTTTCACGTAATGCAACCCCTGCCTACAGAATGATATACTAGCTCTTCTCAACAGACATCGAACATGTTATAATTAAAAAAAAAAAAAGGATTTGTTGGGATTTATAGGATACAGAGCCGAGACTGGGATTCCAACCTTCTTTCCCATGTTACATGGTCATCTTTTGTAGCCACTAAGTCACATGGTGTTCCCTGAAAGCTCGGCTTGTTTTGGGCTCGAGGTTCCAAGAGGACCTCGAGATGCTACAGAGCCTAGCATCCGGATCGAGCTTTCAGAGACCCGCCCACCCACCTCTAAATACCGTTGTACAGAAGACAGCAGCAAAATCCTTGTTCATATAGGATGGGGGAGCCCGTGTATTAAAGGGCATGACATTCTATGTAAGGATCACAGCACGAGTACAACAGGGAAAACAATCTAACGAAAACCCATTCTGCCCTCATCCAGTACTCACGTCCCCGAACTCATGACTCTCCTTGTCCTCTGTTTGCATGTACCTGCTGGTTTCGAATCGATGCTCTTGCTCTATACACAGCCAAGCGAACTCTCCGCCTCTGCCTGCATGGACTAAGGAGCTGTAGTCCGTGCCTGTCGTCACCAAGGCGCCTAGTCACAGGGAAGCCACATAGAAGACTTCATTTCCCATGGTTCAAAGCGGTCTTCCGAACCTCGCCTCACTGTGGAAAGACATGAGCCGAGTCATAAGGGAGCCAATCAGAGCGCTGGAGGGCGGGGTTAAACTCTACGCACGCATACTGCTGAGTTGAAGTTTGTGAATGTAAGAGATGGGACCAGGCGCGAAATTAAAAAATATATTTCAGTATGCCATAAATTAGGGTCGGTGTGTTGCAGCGGGGAATTGGAGGCGAGGAGCGCTAAGTGAAGAGGAGGGAGCAAAGGCCGACAGTCCATGTATACATTTATTTTTATCCCTTGAGCCGGTGGGGCTGACGAGCCCATGGCTACGCACCTGCGCGGCTTGAGTGGTACTTTACCTGAGAATAATTTTTGGCAGCCTACGCAGCAACCAGGCGCGCAACACCCATTGGACTCACAGGGCTTCAACCCCCCCCCCCCCCCCCCGTCGTGTATGGCAGCCCGGGATGAGACACCTTCCCGGGCAAAAAAGCAGGCGCACCCGAGCACTTCACAGGTCTTTAAAAGACCATTTGCATGTTAATGAGGCCTTGCTGTTGTTTCACCCCTTCTAAGAGCCCCTGCAGCTCCACTCTGCCTATTGCTTAAAGTTCAGCCCCCCCCCCCGAAATTTTTGCTCAGCCCCCCCCCAAATTTTTGCTCAGCCCCCCCCCCCCCACCCATATTTGGCTCTAGTTGCGCCTCTGGCAGCAACCCTACACACACACCTACTCCCTGCTGACGAGAGGCAACTACCTCGAAACACGTGTCCAGGGATGGCTAACGCGACACTCATTTTCATTTTAAACTTTTGGCATAGGCTTACCCGCCGACGCTACTTCATGGACCACAATGCTTTGGGGTAACACGCTGGTAGGACGAGCAGAGTGCGGCCAATCGGATTTTTGTATACATTTATTTTTCTCAAATATTTCCCCAAAGAAATTGACAAATGTCAGCATTTTGTCAGGGAAATGTTAACATCTCGTCAGGGGTTGGGTAGCAAGCGGTATATAAATGCAATTGCAATGACCTTTGGGGTTCTTTATATGGCTGCAAACAGGCTACATTTAAAATATCTTGTAGAGTTACGGCACCATCTGCAGATATCTTTGTGTACCCAGCAATTCAGGTGCGCCACATCCAATGGGCTAACAAGCATTGGCATAGCCAATAGGTCTCGCCTTTGGGACCCTATAGGTTTTGCCATGCAACAGTTGTTGCACCAAGGATATTGTGCTGCATAACTAAATACTTATAAGGTCCCAAAAGCGAGACCTATTGGCTATGCCAATGCTTGTGCAGCACTGACAGAAATGTCTTCAGCGCTCCTTTGTGAAAGTGTTGTATAGAGTGCAATAGAAGGATCCGATAAACGCGAAGAGGCTTTTACAAACAAAAGGGCGCTTCACGGCAATGCATTAGAGGACATTAAAATCAACCCTATGCCTCAATATTTCGGTGTAGTCGCTTTTTCACAGTGTGATGGAAGTGGAGCGCCATGTTAGTGTTGTAGAATCAATTAGAGATGGAAAATAATATGATGCGCACGCGAACACGCGCAGAACAATAATCTCTTCACTAAAATATGAACTGCAACGACGCACACTGAATTTATGTGTCTGTATTTAATTTAAAATTTGCATGAATCTACTAAGCCGTCAGCTCTATCTTTAACTGTGCATGGACCATGGTTGGTGGTTATTGGTTGACATTCGAAATGCGCCGGATACAGCCTGTCTCAGTAATCGATAGGATCCGTGCATTGAGACACAAGGGTGGGATTATGCTGCAAAGCTTTATGACAGTTTGGGCCGCACAGACCATAATAAAGGTGCCCAGACGGCATGGGTCGGACTCGGGACGGGCAGACACCCACCAGCAGAAAATAAAAGCAAAGCGGATCCTTATTTTAAACTGGAACCTGGGGTTATCGTCTGGCTCGCAGCCAAACCTGCTTCTGCGAACACCCTGGTATTCATGCGCAGCTGTTCCCATAGTTACCGATAAATGTTGTGACATTTATTGCCCTGGCCACTGGGCTGGCTATTTTCCAGCCTTTGAGCGGCCGCTGGGAACAATAGGCAGCCATTAGCTTCGGAAGTGACTTTAGACCACCATTAACATCTATTTTTGTGAAAAGTGGAAGCCAGTGGGTGGCACGCGCTGCAACTTTCAAACGACATGTCTAGATCTATTCAGAGTTCTCTCGAGTAGACCACTGTAAATGTTTCTATGACTCGCGAAACGTTGACCAGGAGAGAAAAAAGGTGCCCCAAGGGATGAGGAGTTGTGTAGCACCAGCCAAGAGTGGACCGGCCATATGAGGCACAGGGAAAATCCCCAGTAGGATGAGGAACAAGCATCGCCACACTGACGCTTTACTTTTAATGTTAAAAGTAAAGTGCGGGTGCCGCGATTATATCAAAAGTAAAGAAATAGATGTTTTATTTAATTTCTTTACTTTTGGTATAATCGCGGCACCCGTGCTTTTCTTATAACATTAAAAGTAAAGCGCGGGTGCCGCGATTATACCAAAAGTAAAGAAATAGGGAAAAAACATCTTTTTCTTTACTTTTGCTATAATCGCGGCACCCGCGCTTTACTTATAACATTAAAAGTAAAGAGCCGGTGCCGCGATTATACCAAAAGTCAGATAGAGATTGATCGGGCGGTGGGAGGAAAGTAAGGGCTGGGAGAGCAGGCAGAGATAGGCGAAGACTGCGCTACATGAAGTAAGCTCAGCCAAGGGCGGGGGAGGGCAGAAGAGGTAACGAGCGATGACATGAAAGGGTGCCCGGAGAGAGGCGCTTAATTACCCATGACAACAAAGGAAAGGCAGATCGCCGCGCGTGCACGCGCACGTGCAATCAAGCTTGTAGCCAGCCAGCAAATGCCTGGGTAGCACTTTCGAGATCCCCTTTACTAAAAGTCGAGCAACAGCGCATGCGCTGTTCTAGGCTCGACCTAAAAAGGGTTCAGCTCCCCTACTCAATTCCTATATGTTAGCCCAGGCGGCTGCTGCAGCTCCCACCACTTGGGGGGTCAAATGACCATTTTTTTACCGGCACCCCCAGGAGTTTAATGTCCCGGCCAGTACAAAAATAAGCCAGTATTTTCAGCCCTTATCTGTACGTAATTCAAACAGCAAATATAAATAAAATACACTTTTAAATGTGTTCCACAGCTGCTTTTATGATCCTTGACTAATAATTAAAAACAACAAAGGCAGAAAAGGCATGTTACAAATTAATATATATGATTTTGCTTAAAGTCCTATTTAGTATCATGTCCCAGCCTATGCAGACTCTTACAACAGCAACACATGGCCCGTGTTTTTCTCTTAGAAAGGTGGCAACCCTATCCATTACACACACAGTTCTTTAGTTAAAGTGTGCTTGGCAGGACTGACTGCTCTGCAGATAGGACCTTTTTTTAATGTTTTGTATTTATAAAGTTTTATTTAGCGCGAACTTGACCCAAGAGGGTATCAGAGCGCTTTACATTTAGGATCGTTGCGTTAAAAGTTACATCAGATACAAGAGCATAGTAAGATACAGTACACAAACAATGTTGCAAGAATTCGTAGGAAGGAGGGGAGGAAGGAGTAATAGCTGGGAGACGAGGAGGAACTGTGCCCAATGTCTGGCTGGGTAGGTAATGGTCAAGGGGGAAACCAGGGCCAATCTCCTCATTAGCTGTCTATCAGCTCCACCGGTCATCAGTCATGTTGCTCAGGTCTCAGCGTTCAGGAAAACCAGTTTAGTTTATTTGATTTGCGAAGGTTATATAGCGCTGTCTAGACCCGGAGGTATCAGAGCGCTATAACAGAGGAGCATTGCGTTACAAATTACATCAGTTACAATAGCGTAGTAAGGTACAGTAAATAAACAACGAGGTTTAGAGAATTTGTAGGAAAGTAGGGGAAGAAGGAGCCATAGCAGGGAGATGAGGGAGAACTGTGTCCAATGTCCGGCTGGGTAGGTGACGGTTGAGGGGGAAACCAGGGCCAATCTCCTCATTAGTTGTCTAGCAACTCCACCGGGCATCAGCCAAGTTGCTCAGGTCTCAATGTTCGGGAAAAACAGATTTGAATAGATACATAGGCTACAAGGGTCGAGGTAAAAGAAGGAGGTGGTGGGGAAGGGAGTGAAAACAAGTCAGAGAGGGAGCTGGGGCTACCATATAGGCCAATGGGGGATGTGATCAAGTTCTGGTCGGAGTCCGGTGGTAGGGAAAACTGTGGCAGCCATCTTGGGGTCAGGCAAGGGATTCTGACCTTGGAGTTAGAGACATCCAGTAACCATTTGCCCAGCCGCGGCCAGTGGAGGGAGTTCCGTGGGGCGGTAAGGCGGGGCGGGGAGGGGCAGGGTGGGGGGTTCTAAAAACCGGAATATGGATAATTACAGGTAAGTAAACAAATAAATAAAATGAATTTCGTAGTGCGTGCTGCATCGCAAAATGCGATGCGGCGCACGCTACGAAATTAGTTTTATTTATTTTATTGTTTACTTACCTGTAATTATCCATATTCCGGTTTTTAGAACCCCCCACCCTGCCCCTCCCCCGCCCCACCCCACCGACCCACGAAACTCCCTCCACGGGCCACGGCTGCATTTGCCGGAAACCCTCAAAGTGCAGGGGGGCCCCTGCCACATATATATTAAATTGGCCCAATCAACTTGCTGGAGCTATGTGATGTAAGGTGCCCCAGTGATGTGGAGATAGGTGCCACTCCTCCCCTGGTGCAGATCGGTAGCTGTATGAGAGGCCCCAGTGCCCATACGAGGCATGGTGTCTGCCGCGGGCGCAATGTTGAAGTCAGGCAATCTCTGAATTTACTGCCTCTCAGGTGGTTTCAATGGTGTGTCGTCCGGGTCGCGAGAGGACCCCATCCAGCAAGGGGTATCCGGTGTGGTGCCCTCTGCTTCTATCAGGTGGCCGCCTCTACCCCGCTGAACCTCCATCTGCCTCGACTGATCGCTTAATGATAGCTTTGTGCAAAGTATTTCACAGGTCATCCAGAGATCGAAGTGCATTAAAAAAAAGTATGGGAACTGGGATCCTGAGCGCAACATGGGGCGGGCAAGAGACATGGCTAAAGAGAACAACATATTCTGAAAATATTTTGTGGGTCTGTCACCTTCAGGAAAACCCATATAGGCACACCTAAAATGAAAAATAAATGCAAATTAAAGTAATCATGAGAAAATGCATTCTTTTATGTTATGAAAGTCTATACTGTGCAATTCGAAATCAAGTGCCTGGAACTTGATCAACAGGGATGAAAGGTACAGTTATCATATTCCACTAGGTACAAATACAGAGCAGGGGTACATTACCGCACTTTAACTTCAACACCATGTCCGCATTCCTGATCCCGGGTAATTGTTGCCTAAAACAACGTGTCTTGTGGTTGCTGTGAAGTTCATATGGCTTTTTCATTCCACAAATGCTGTTTTTTGGTTGAATAGATTCGCTTTTGGGCTTTGTAACTGCCTGAATGCTTGAGTTTCTCCCTCCAAGGGATAGATACCGTTGTCCTCCAAGGGATAGATACCTACATCTCTATGCACTTTCTTAGTTCTGTATTCTTTGTGGTTCGAACTGTGTAAACACAGACCACTCCATAGATGGCATGTATAAGCTTATTCAACTGCATGTATCCTCACACCTCTCTCTTACACAATGTGTAAGGCAGCTACATGTTTGATTATGACAAAGTTTAAGCTACATCCACACACCAAAACACTTAAAAAATAGGACAGACTGCACTCACACACTTCTGTTAATCAATTTAGAATTGAACACTTAAGCAATCTATCACTCGCTTATTTTCTCTTCAAATTTATTCAAAGGCAACAAAACAATTTGAGAGCATGACTTTGGCAATGAAGTCTGACATCAAAAGATTCCCCATATACACATACTGGTCCATCTATGGCACTACATGGAGTTGCGCACTACCCCTCTGCAAATGCACTTTGGTGCCTTAGAAGTACGAAGGACTATAAAAATGCAACTATAATATAATGCAACATACTCAAACCCTACAGCACTATGAGGCTGTAATAATGGCAAAACAGAGCTAGGCAAATATCTATTAATGTAACCTATCCCTTATTTACCTTAAACTCTTATTCAAAGTTGTGCTTAAAATTCCAATTGATGTGCAGATTGGAATTCTGAGTTGTGCATCAATTACCACATTTTGCAAATTTCTCCTGACAGATGTCACCAGTAAAAAGCCTGGAGAAAATCTATCAAGATGAAATTCTAAGACATATATACAGAACATGCAGTAATTGGCATGGTAAACACAGATTCAACATGTTAGGCTTCATTCTGAGGTGCGAATATCAGGAGAAATTGTTACCCATTCAAAACCCCACTCCAGGAAAGCCATAATTATCACGTGTCCTAATTATCACCCAAATTCTGTATAATTTGTTATCATGCCCTTAGTCTCCAAATCTATCTTTGTGATTCTATCAAGATGATAGACAAACTAGTACAGAGCTTGCAATATACTAGTCTCAGTTTGGAGCCACATAGCCCATCCATTTTGCCCATTATTTTACCTGCTCTAACTTTATAGCCTCGAATACATCTCTACCTCTGTGTTTCCTCTGAGAATACAATTTCATATTGTAAACAGAGAAAGGGGTGTGATTGTGTGTCTGTGTGGGTGGGAATACTGACGGGACCCTCATAGTCTGTCCTTCAGCAGTTACCAGCTTTGTCTTTGCTCTTGCACTATGATAAAATGTAGAGACTATGCTTAGGGAAACATCTAGAACCTGGTGAGCTGTCATCAGATCTGCCATGAGGAATACGCTAATGGCATCTGCCACACAGGCAAAGGACTGTCTACCCCATGTAGAGACCCCTGCTTGCCTGGCTGGAATTTCTGTAATCTGATAATAGTGGCACCCTCTTCATTACACTGCAGGCTTGCTGGGTGGCACCATTTATAAATCACTCACTAGGCAGACTTCTTTGTATTGAGAAAATAAACTCTCAAAATAGGGGTTGTTTTCTCACAACAAAACATAGATGGTCTAACATGTAGGCAGCTTCCTGTCTACGTGTGGGGGCCATCCTACATATTTCTTGTATGTGTCCACATTGCCTTGAGCAGGGAAAATGATGGTAGCCCGACCTCAATAGTGAAGGACACCATAACTGTGATTTTGGCAGATGCTGCACGAGGTCAGAGGTTTCCACCACCAGAGCCATCAGTGTAAGCATTGTTCTTCTCTCAACTCTAAATAGATCAGGAGAATGGAGAGTTTGGCAGGACGGGACCAGTGTAGAGTTATAGGGATGATTGTGGTCTGCTAAACTTGAAATTAGTTCCTTTGTTTCAACTGGGCCTTTTCTCCATGTGTCTTGAACCTGCTAACATGTGGTATATTACGCTGGAGAAAACACTAAGAATGGTCTGATAAACAGTGAAGCACCGTTATTTAGAGAGTAGAACAAGCTGAAGGTAGTAGTTTAGGCATATATTGAGGAGGTCAGGAGGAAGAGAAACAGGGCTGCAACCCTTTCAACTTTGTATATAAAACAAATTGATAATTTTGCATTTGGCAAAACTCAAACTTGTATGTACACACACACACACACACACACACACACACACACACATCAGACTTTAAAGCACCACATAAATGTCAACAATTCATGCATTCAAAATGGTCTCTTATTGCTAAAAAGACCTCTTTTATTTCAAATTCTCTTTCTTAGGCCTCCAACTCCTCAAGGGTTATTTTCCAGGCCAATGTCACCAATCTGCCCTGTGTCAAAATGACTCTTCCCCCTCCCAAGTTGCATGTGACAACTTTGCCTATTTTACCTTTGAGAAGATCAAGGCCATCATGATTTTATTGCCCAACTTCTGATTTCATCCTGTCTTATACAGCAGGATTGGATGCCTTCGCCTTTTTCATCACTCTTCCCCCACAGTTCTCCCATTGATTAAGAATTAGGTGGAGGTTTCCTCATTGCTGCTCCTTAAAGTCGGGCTCCCTAGAGTTCAGTCAGGACTCTAAAATCTTTATCAGCAGTTGGTACTCCTGCTTTTACCTTCATCCTTAATACCTATTCTTAGTGGTTGGAAGAAAGAGGTCATTAAACCTCATTTACAGAAGTAAAATCTAGACCCTAGGCAGAAGCTAATTATAAACTCAATCTTTCTTTTAAACAGCAATGACTACAATTGGTGAGAAGTTCTGGATCACCTGTTTTCTAAACATCTTGAAGAGCACTAGCCAGATAAATGAAGGCCTGGTTTAGGCATTGAGACTGCACTTGTGACCGTATTGAATGACATCAGACAAGATTACAATGATGGCATATCCACCTGCCTTATCTTTTGGTCGCAGGTGTATCGTCCTGTTATCTTCAGATGAGAATCTTGAAGAAAAAAACTTTTTATTCCGTATCAATTGAAAGCTTGTATTGTTAATTCTACTGTCAAGTCAAAAGGTACTTTATTCGGCAACTAAAAGTCATAAAAGCAAACATGTTAAACTAATACATTTTGTCAACATATATGCAATTTATAAAACCTAGATCACATAAAAAGGTAAAATATAGACATCTTTTGTATAATTAAAAAGGCCAGTGTTCTGGTTTTGAAATTACAAGGGATACATTATATGAAGTGCTAAGTACTAAGAATAAAACCAAGTGCAATGGGCAGTATAACATGATGAGAGCCCTAAGCCTGAAACAAGAAAAGGCAAGCATGGCTACTGCAGAGACAACTTTTTCCTGTGTCTGATGGCCCCTGTTAAAAAATCTTGCAACCCTAAAACAGACCATAGGAGAAGATGACATTTGAAGGTACAAAAATGAAGGCCTAACTTGGGTAAATTGACAGTCTCGGAGCAACAGGAATATGAACTTTCTGCGCAATGGATAATAAAAAAATCACAGAAAAAGATCAAATGTAAAATGCCTTACTCTGAGAAGTTGTCACATGGGCAAGGTTTTAAAGTGCAGGGTTTCATAAATCCTTGGGGAAAGGCCAGAAGCCGGAATCTAGTCAACACAAAATGATGGAACGCATTGCTAACTCCTTCCCTTCCCGGAGCCCCTGCTGTTTGTCCAGGAACTACTGTTTGATGTTTCTAACGGCTGCTTTACCCAACGGCTTGGAGGTCAGGTACAGGTCGGGGCAGCCAAGCCATTTTGTCTGTTTCATTACATATGGAATGTGTGTAGCCCCCTCCAGTGCTGTGCAGTTAGTAATTATTAGTTTATTTATGGATAGTATTGGGACAGCCCATATTCTCAGCCAACGCAACAGGGGGGCTACTGCTATCAAATCCGAGATGTAACCTACCCCTGATTCTTCATGTAAAATATATGCCGAGGTAGCAGGCGAGACTACAAGGAGCTTACGCATGAATTTATTTTCAGCCACCTGGATATCCTTTACGTCCTTGTAACACCAGGCATCACATCCATAGATTGCCATGGAGATGCACTTTTCTTTATAAATCTTCAACAGGGCGGGGAAGGGTTTTGACCCTAATCTTTTAGAAAAATTCAAAGTGGCCCCCGTCGCCCTAGCTAAGGTGTTCTTTTTTTGCGTAATTTGTGCACACCAGGACCCTCGATCATCAAAAAGTACTCCTAGCTAGGGAAAGGTAGGTACTTGGACCTATGGACATAGTGTGTGATTTAGTGAAGTTTGTGGTTGGGTCTAATGAGTCCATAAAAGCTATAAAACCATTTAAAAGTTGTTGGAGGCCCACAGCAGTTCTGGTAAGTAGGACAGCGTCATCTGCATACAGGATTGCAGGTATCATCTTAGTACCAGCCCATGGGATATTTTTGTAGCTCAATATTAAAAAATAGCCGAGCTTATTGATGTAAAGCGTGAACGGCGGGGGGGGGCGAGATGCATCCCTGACAAACCCCTCTCTTCACTGCCCAGGTGTCCGTTAGACCGACATCCCTGTTATAAATAACTGCTGCCATGGGTTTTTCATGGGCAGTATGTAAAAAATCCACCAACTCTATATCTAAGCCCATGTTACTTAAAATCAACCATAATTTAGATCTACTTATGCAATCAAATGCTTGAGTCAGATCCATAAAAGCCAGATGTAAAATTCCCTTCTTGGCAATGGTGTATTTTTCCAATCACTAAATGCAAGTTAAGATATTGATCCAAAGTCCCTTTGCCCTGCCTAAAACCATACTGTAAGTCAGAAACAACATTAAAATGATCGAGCCATACTGTTCGACGGTCCAATATCACTTTGCCCATAATTGTAGCAGCAGAATCTAAAAGCGAGATCGATCTATAACATGCAGGATCATCCTGTGCACCCTTTTTAAAAATGGGGATAATGACTGCCATTGCCCATGAGGGGGGGAAACCACAAGAGCAGGCTGCATTAAAAAAATTAGCCAAAATCTTAGCCCAAACCTTAGAGTCGGCCTTATATAGGTCTTCAGGTACCCCATCTGGGCCGGAAGCCTTACCCCCTGATGTTGAGATGATTGCATTATGGACCTCATCTATGCTAAAGTGAAGGGGTGCACTAGCTGATCTACCGACCATATGTCCTCTGCTTCTTCTAGATTGGTACCACTATAAATTTTGCTAAAATGCTGTACCCATTGTTCAGCGGGAATTACACAGTTGGTGTTGCAGTTTGGCATATCAGAGACGAAGGGGCTATTGACCACAAACCAGAATTTGGAGCTATCTGCCAGGACGCTTACTTGCCCGAGAGTCTCCCAAGCCTGCTTTCTTAGCAGCTTCTTCCTCTCTAGCACTGCAAGCTTATATGCCTTCTTCTACTCCTGACCAGTGTTTCATCCCTTTTAATTATGCTTAAGTGCCTGCAGTAGCTCCCTATAAGCCACAGAGCAGGTGCCATCAAACCACCTCTTGGCCTTAGGGCATTTTATCATGCTCACTGTGGTTACATTGGGCGATATCTGCTTAGTTATTTTGTTGAAGGCCCCTAAAATGGCTTTATCATGTGTAGTGGGATCCATGCATAATTGGACCTCTGTATCACAACGGCATACAGACTGTCCAAGAAGCTTTCCGGGATAATCCTTTCCCACTTCAGCCTGCGCATTTGATCTTTGGTACTTATATTTTTATTAGAGATTCTAGTGGTTACCTCCCCTGTTAGAATGGCAGAATAGGACAGCACAAGTATGAGCGGATTGTGATCGCTGTGGCAATTCCAAGAAACGCTGAGGTTCTCCACCACCGAAACTAAAGGTGTAGACAACATAATATAATCAATAATACTGGACCTTCCTTTTCCTGCATAAGTAGGAACCGAAGCTGACATATCTGTTTGCCGTCAGCAAAGTAGATTGTGGGTTGAGAGAAAACCTTCTAAGAAGATACCCGACGGTGTGTGCTCAAAATGATTTGTCGAAGGTAAATGATCCCCCATCTCCGTTATTAAAATACAATTAGAATAGCACTGGTGAATATTAAAATCGCCTGAAATGATCAGATCATAGTAAGCCGGATTGTCTTCCTCATAGTGTTCCAAAAGTTCTTCTAGAGCTAGAAGGTATTCTAACTCATGGCTTCTGGAAAAGGAATTATAAAAATTGACCACTAGCAAGCTGGGAAAATTCTTTAAAGACAACTCTACTGCTAGCACATGGGGTGATCGCCATTCTATCATTCTGGTCTTGCAGGAGAGTTTGAGTGAAAACATTAAAAGCAAACCCCCTCTTGCTCTTCCCATATTCGAGGGGGTAGCATAGTTGCAAAATGAAAATAAACCATCTAGATAAAAACTTTCATTTGCCTCACAGGCTTCTTGTAGGGCAAAGATATGGTGTGTTGAAAGAAAATTTTCACAACATGTGTTGCCCCTTTTTGACCTAAGACCCACTATGTTCCACGAAAGTGCCTTCACGCTTGGAGAGGCAGAAATGGTGCTAGTGGATTTAACACACATTGAGTCGGGCATAGATGCTGATGAGATGGAGTTATGAAAGACCATATGAGGCAATTTATTCCCCTGGATGTTTTCATTCTCCAGCGTTAGTCAGTCATTTTTATCCAAACCCTGAAGACTGGCTAGCGGTTGGAAGCGGTTTCTCATAGGTAGGATTGTGTCCATGTTTCTTATATAGCCAGGCCTAACTGCTTTTGAGGGTAGCTGCCATCGGGGATCGGCCAGGGGCTGCATGGAGGGATAAAAAAAACTGTAGGGAGACAATTCTGATTATAGAGGTAGAGCTATTCTTATAAAGACATCCCACTAGCGCCTCAGCCAGCACAGGATGCTTGAAATTGATGACTATACAATCCCCCTCTACATTTTTTTTTTGTCCCACAACCAATGCATCCCACTCTTCTGGCCATAATAATATCAGAGGATGTATTCTGCCCATTTATCACATTCTTATTACACCAGTGAGTAACCTTATTAATAAGTTCCAGGGAGTTTTCCTTGTGAAAGTGGGGGAACCCCCATTAATACTGCAACGAGGGGAGCAGAAGCGGGGGCAGATCAAGGATGCAATGGTTTTCATCCTTAGACATTAAAGGTGGAGGCAAGGTACATATGGATGATAGACCTTCCTAAGAAGTTAATGGGATGCCCAATTTATCTACCTGAGCTACAGGAAGCGGACCTCCAGGTATGCAGTTGTTTTTGGATCTACAGGACAATTCCTCATTTTCTGGATCTTCAGTGCATCTCGCCTTAAAAATGTGATTCGTTTTGTTAGACACAGAGCATGATTTCCCCCCTCCCCACCCCCTGGCTTTGACCTTATGAGGCAGTTGTTGCACATGGGAATAGTAGAATTAAGTCTCCTCTCAACCCCTTCCAGCTTTAATATTATTGGTGCTAAAGGAGCTTTGGTCATTACCTCCAGTCTTTCAAAGCGAATCTCCAACAGCTGTTCTAGATTGGGACTGCCTGGTGATAGAAATTTTGGCCTTGGTGACTTCCTCATGACCTTGTTACAGCCTGTTCGCTTCCTCTTGGTTGGGGGACAGTCCAAAATTAAATCATCTCCTGCTGGCGGCTTGGCTGTCGAGAAGCTTGAGGACATTACCAGCTCACCGGGAGGGGCTGCCAAGGATGTGGACACAGATGCAGGAGGGCTTAGAGTCCCAACTGGAATCCCTGCTGTGCCCCCGCGATATCCCCTGTTGCCTCACCATCATGGCCATAGCAGAACCCTGGGCAAGCTTCTCAGTCTCCAACGAGAGCCTTCTCTCAGTCAGAGCTATCTCCTGCATTATCATATGTGCTGCCCATGTTAAATAGGAGTCAATGGTCGCTACCGTGTTGCTTCCTTAGGGCTCCCCTTGGCCAGCAGTCATTTTCCTTTTTCCCATGGCTACGTGAACTGAATTTACCAGGCTTATGTGTAGAACAGTATAAACCGTTTGGGGAAATGTTTAACGCTCTCCTTGATAAGGATTTACTTGGAAGGACTTGATGGTGGGGATATCAAAAAAACAGAGCAAAAACCAAAGGAAATGATGGACATCAAAAAGCCAATGTGAGTCAATGCAAGTAGAAATAAAATAGCACGTCAAAATGTAATATGCAAAGTACCTTGAGAATCACATCCTGGTCGCCTCAGGAACCAGCAGGTTCCAAATTTAAAAACCAAGGGACCTGGCCCAGCCCAGCCTCTTCCAGCCGCTGATGGGCGCAGGCTTTCCCTGGGCGCGGCACGGGCAAGCCCGCACGCGTCCCGTGCTGTGGGAGTCCCAAGCTGTCTTTAAGCGTCTCCAGGCACATGAAAACCACGTTCGCGCCTTCTGGCACTTAGGCAGCTGAGGGATGAAGTCCCCTGGTCCAGGATGCAGGCAAACGGCTGTGAAGTGCTCCCACGCTGCGGGAGCCCCAAGCTGTCTTTAAGTGCCCCCGTGCACGTGAAAACCATGTTCGCGCCTCCTGCCGATTAGGCAGCTGAGGGATGAAGTCCCCTGGTTCGGGATGCAGGCAAATGGCTGTGAAGGGCTATGAAGGATTCTACCATCAATTCTAGATTGAACTATGCCACGGCTTGCTACGCTGGTCTTCCTGAGTCAGGTATTTACAAGCTTCAAGGGGTTCAGGATATGGCAGTGTGACTTGTCATAAATTTCAGGACATTTGATGGAGTTCTCCATGGCTCGCCATAAACTGCGCTGGTTGCCAGTTTCTATAAGGACCCATTATAAGGCACTCTGCTTTGCTGCCAAAGCCTATTATAAATGAGGCACCGTGTTGATTATGTGTTTATTTCCAAGTTGAAGCAATCCCTTTATTTGAGCTCTTGCCTCCAGCTATCAGTCACCCGATTTAAGAAGGCTTGGTAGGTAGGGGTGTAGAGGGTGATCTTGATCCAGCGGCGTACCAACAACAGATACTCCACTATTATATACTCACCTGGGCCCATAAACACACACACACAATTGAGTAAACCGCTGGAGTCAAAGTTTGTGATTTTCCACAGTTTTAGGATCTTATTCTTAACTAACCTGAAAAAGTTCTTTCCTCTGGTCGGTGGACCATTAGTTGAACTAGTTGATGGTGATGATTAACACTAACTCTATCTTATTCATTTAAAGTAAATAACCACAGACTAGGGAAGTTTTAAAACATTTATCTAAATCAAATTCATGTGAACCATCTCAAATACACAGGGCATTCACCATCATTCTTAGGAGAGAAAATTCAATTAATTATTCATCAAACACATACTTTGGACTCATGCAATGATCAATGCTGAGAAAGGGAGAGGACAGAGAGAAAAGAACATCTACAAATAACGCAAAAATATAATTACCAAGAATGATGTGAAGACCAACCCCCTGGCCAAAGGGCTGGTAAGGGTCCCCGTGAAAAGATTCAGGCGACAAAGACTTCAGGACAGGATTCAGGACAGGATAGATGACCTCTCTAATACCAATGGTTGCGTCGCACCCCTCTCTGACACTCTCTTCCTTCTTGAGATTCTTCCACGATCTTCTTATCTAACCCAATTAAATTAGGATAGAAAGTTCCGCATTCGGCTTCTTCATCAGAATCTCAAAGCATCTCTCCCAGCATCAGCACCTCCCGCTACACAGACAGCATCCCGAGCTCTGCAGCATTCAGCAAATCTCTGTCTAACTAACTAACTAAGGCTATCTCAATTATACCTTTCGTTCTTCATGTACCACCCACTAAAGTTTCAATATCGTAAAAATTCAAAATCTAATTGGTCAGGCAAGGGGAGAAGATCATCACACCATGCTTACATTTCACTTTATTCAGTTAAACCATTGTTCACAAACCCATCCCCTTAATTTTTATTCAGAATTTTATTTCCCACCCGCATTAATGTTTCATTTGCAACATTTGTTAAAAATCTAACATGTAGGTCCATTCCGGTTGAACTTTTCACCATTCATTCTCAGGCTAGAACATTTTGCGACCTTGGCTTTGATTCAAACTCCATCTCATCGTTCCGGGTTCACTTTCAGTACACATGCGCAGCTGTCACATGACTCAGCTTACTTCAGTTATACACGAGAGGCCCAAATGCGCACTAGTGATAAAGTCAGAAAGACAAATGTTACTTTCAGAAATAAGTGGTTTCACTGTATACCACCCATCTCTATTCCCCTTTATTTATTAATACTTTCCCCACATTAGCATTTAGTAAATAGCTTGTTTTGTTTCAGCTAAGCAGGTGCCATGCACGCGAGTCTTCAAGACTTCCAACTCGTCATATTACGTAGATGCAGTTGACGCATGCGCAGTAAAGATTTCCTTGTTAAAGCGATTTTAGTCCTTCGTTCATGTTATTAGCGTTAGTAAACACATAGGCAAGCTTCACTAACCCGCGTATTTGTTGGTGCTCATTAGGTCAGTCACAAAACGTAATTAATAACATGTTAGTGAGTTAAACGAGCGGATTGCTTACGAGCAAGTCTCTACCAGTCCTTGCTCCATCAATCCCCTCTCTGATGGCATTTTTGAGCCATCACAAAATTTCCCATCCCTAACCAGATGCCAGCTTCCAGTATTTCTCATTTTCAATTTGTTCTCTTTCTTTCTTAATTTCATCTTTATCTTCTAAATCTTTCATCTATTTGCATATCCTTCCTTTCATTTCCTCCATTTGGATCTCCTCGTATTACCTCTTTCTTTTCTTTCCTTTCCCATTCACTCCATATTTTCCTCATTGTTTCTACAACATTTGCACCAAATCATTATTGTTAAATCTATCATCATTATACTAACTAATGGAAGAATTATTTGACCTAAAATACTTTCCCCTAAATCAGTAAACCAAGTCCATATTGAAGAAATGCTCTTTGTTAGTCAACCTCCAGTGGTTTCAAATTTTCATGAAGTTTCGTAATATTCTTAATATACCCTCAAATTTCCTTACATTTGTCAGGAATGTAAGTGCAACAATGTTGAACTTTCAGCATTCCACAGACTCCGCCCTCTTTTGCAAATAAAATATCAAGCGCAAGTTGATTTTGTAAAGCCATAGACCTAATTGCAACCATTTCTGTATTTATCATCAAGAAACCCCCGGCAGTATCAGTCGAGAGACGATCAACTACTGTTGACAATTGACAAATTCCATGTGAATTTAGAATGACTAGCCCTGAAGGTATCAATGCACCAAATATATCACCTACTTTTTCTGAAAAACTAGCTCTTTCTTCATATTAGTTCATTAGTGTTTTCATTGTTTCCAGTGATTCTCTTTACATGGTACATTTTCAGAAATACAATCCCAAAATAGCAGCTTCCGTACCACCGTGCAGGCAACTTATAATAAGCATTATTTCCACACACATAGTAAACCCCAGGAAATACTGCATCAGTTCCCCTATCAGTTCCCCCTTTTAGTCCCCAACCTCCCAAAACTAGGAAGTTATGTTCACAGACACTGGAACCAATAAATACGTTATTATAATCAGTCTTTAATCTATGGAGGCAGGTTTTCCCTTTCTTCACAAAATCCAGGAACATCGCAGCATGAGCTTTGCCAGTTGCATAAATTCCCTCTTTCTCAGCCCATGGTGGTACATGGACTTTCTGTTCAGCAGCTTTCTTTTGGAAATCCTGTCTCCTTTTCTCAACTAAATTTTAAAACACTTTTTGTTCTTCACGTAAAATACATGTTAAGTTATTCTTGTGTGCCTTCACTATATCTATTGACTTCAGTGTTAAGAAAAAATTACCCAGGAACTGTGCATCTTGGCTACTAAGAACTGGATTCATATTATTTCGGATAGGAAGCTCTGAAAATACTACATCTAAGTTTGAATAATAATACTGAAGTTTTCCCGTTGCATAAAACAGACTGGCTAAAACACTACATGATAGACCATATGTTAATGGTAAATGGTGATATGTAACTCCTTCTGATACTGAGTCTGGTAATTTCATACAGACATAACAATCACTAATCTCCATTGTATCTACATATTGAAATGACAGTTTTGTAAAAACATTTAAAGACGTGTCATTATCTAATACTGTATGATGAAAATCTATCATCTGCTGTTTCTAATTTTACTCTATCTCCTTTTATTGTAGCGGTCTTCTCATTAGTAAGTGTATCATTTTTCTTATTTGATAGCATTAATAAAGGTACTGCCACTGTTAGAAATAACCATACTGAGATCACTAATAAAATACTACATATGCAAGCTCTACAACATCTTCGTGTTAAACTTTATTTCGGTTGTTCAGTGACTTAATGTTTCGCCATTTTAATCTGAGAAGATATTTTCTCCTCTTTCTTTCTTCACTTGGGAATTTTAAGCTTTTATTTCTAAGGTGGTCTCATTTTTCTTTCATCAATCTGTACAGCATCTACTTCTTCTGATTCCTCAGTTAAATCTAAGTTCTCAAACTCTTCTAAGATTACATAGGTCCACTCAGGAGCCTTGTATTTATTGTTCAAAATTCTCAGTCTTGGGCTTCTTCATGTGTTTCTCACAGTTGATTGTCTAGACTGAGTTTGGCTAGTAACCTCCTTCACCTGCTCTGGTCTTTCGTTTTTCTCAGATAGTATCTCAATCTTTTGACTCCACTCGGCCAGTTATCACCTTTTCTGACCCTTTTAACTTGAACTGCACTTTCACCTTCTTCGTCTTTTTCTAAGGCTCTTTTATTTTCAGTATGTCTTGGCACAATCTGTTCTTGTTCTGAATCACTCTCTGGCTGTTCCTGTTCAGGTCTTATATTTGTTATCTCGTCCTCCTGAACCTGTTCTTCTCCTAACTGGTCCTGTTCAGGTCTTACTGCAGTTGGCTCTTCTGCTGCCTGAACATGTTCTTCTTTTCCTGTCTGACCCTGCTCAGGTCTTTGGGTAGGTCTTTTTGCCTTTGCCGGAGTATATTCTTCTCTCCTTGTCTGGTCCTGCTCAGGGTCTCGAGTAGCTTTGTTCACTTCTTCCTGAGCGTGTTCTTCTATACCTATCTGGTCCTCACTATTTTCCTGTCTCTCTAATCTGGTTCTGCTTCTTGTTTGAATAACAACCTCAGGTATGTCAATCACTGGTATCCAACCCTCCCGACTTGTGCTCGGTTGTTTCTCGTCTATTGCTTCAGAATCTATCACTCTAGATTCTTCGACTTCTCAACCTTCAGCTGTTTCAACTGGTTCGCTCAGCTGTTGTTCTTCTTCAGTAGGGCCTGGAACTCTTTTGGTATGGCTAGCTTGAATCCAATTGGGTAAATCTGCACACTTCACTGCTGTGGTAGTTTCTAGTATGACTTGGCGTGGTTTATCCCACCTGGGTGCTAGGCACGACTTTCTGGCATGTTTCTTCACTACCACCCAGTCTCAAGGATTCAAATCATGCGCCTGTGCTGGCTGCCTGGCAACTGCGTCTTCTCCAACCTGGTGAGAGACCGAACGTACTAGGTCAGCCAATCCCTTGCAATGGTCCAATACCAGATCATCAGTTATTCTCATCAATTTATGTCCAGGAATAAATGCTTGTCTCATTGTCCTTCCCATAAGTATTTCATGGGGCTCAATCCTGTTTTTCTGTCAGGAATACTTCGGAGTCCCATCAACACAAGAGGCAATGCATCTGGCCATTTTAGTGATGTTGATGCACACACTTTTCCTAACCTTGACTTGATTGTGCCATTTAGTTGCTCAACCACTCCAGAAGCCTCTGGGCGGTACGCACAGTGCAGTTTCTGTTCAATATTGAATGCTTCACAGATTAATCAAATTATCTCATTATTAAAATGAGGTCCTCTATCTGAATCCAAAGTGACTAGTAAACCGAAACGAAGAATCAATTCCCTCAATAGTAACTTAGCAACTGTGAGACTGTCATTTCTCCTTGTGGGGTATGCCTCCACCCATCATGAAAACAAACACACTATGACAAGTACATACTTCATTCCATTGCTCGTAGGCAACTCTCTGAAGTCAAGCTGCAGTCTCGTGAATGGTCCTTCTGCCTTTCCAATTTTTCCCCAACTGACCACTGTCTTCCTGCCTGGATTTTGCTGCTGACAAATTAGGCATCTCTGGGAAAAACTCTCTGTGACTACCCTGAACTTTGGATTGTAGCAATTCTGTCTGAATAGTCTAATCATTGCGTCCCTACCTACATGTGTGTCTCCATGATACATTCTTGCCATTTGAGAGAGTAGGCTGTCTGGCATAACTGGTCTGCCATCGGTGTGTACCCATACATCAACTTCTGCCCTTCTTTCACAACCTGATTTCATCAAGATTTCCTTTTCATTTGCCTCAACTTCATCCTGCAACTGTCTAACCTCATCCCATGTTTCTAGAGGTGAGAAAAACATAAGTTGTCACCTGATTTAATTTGTTTAAATTTTTCTGTTTAGTGCCATGTTATTTCTTGCACAACATTGAGCAATTTGATCAGCATATATGTTACCTGCCACCACATGGTCATTTCCTGACTGGTGAGCAGCACACTTGACCACTGCTATTTCCTTTGGCAATTGTATTGCTTCCAACAATTCTTTTACACTTTTACCTTTCTAATAGGAGAACCTGAAGAACTCAGAAATCCCCTCTGCATCCAGAGTTGGCAGAAGTCGTGCACACCCCCGAAACCATACCGACTGTTCGTAAATATGGTTATTCTCCAATTTTTTCCAATTTTGCATGCCTTTGTTAAGGCCACCAATTTGACTACTTGTGCAGACTTGACTCTCGGTGAACAGGATGCTTCAATGACCCCCGATACCTTACATACAGCGTACGCTGCACTAAGTCCTCCTCCCTCTGTTCTCATGCAGGAGCCATCTACAAATAGTTCATGAACTTGCTCTTTCAGGGGCTCTTCTTTTATATCGGGACGGTGCTTGGTACACATCTCAGTCACATCCAAACAATCATGATCCACTTCATCTTTCACTTCTTCACAACATGGGTCTGGCAATAATGTGGCGGGATTCATCATTGCACATCGTATTACTGTCACATTTTCTGCTCCCAAATTCACTCTTTCATACTTAGTCATCCGACTAGGGGTAAGGTGCTGTGTTCGAGTTCTTGTTAAAAGAATCTCAACTGAATGTGGGACATAAACCTTGACTGGATGTCCCATCACAATCGATTCGCTTTGCTCCAAACTCATACAAGTAGCAGCTACTGCTTTTAAGCAGCCAGGTAAAGCTGCAGCCACAGGATCCAAAGTAGCAGAAAAATATGCTACTGGACGTCGGCTTAATCCCAGTCTTTGAGTCAACACTGAAAGTGCACAACTTTCTCTCCCACAACAGAACAGTGCAAATTCTTTTGCATAATCAGGCATGCCTAAGGCAGGGGCCTTACACAGACAATCTCGCAATTTCACAAACGCTTCCACACACACATCATCCCATACAATCTGGTCCTTCGCTCTTTTCCAGGTTAACTCAATCAGGGGTTTTGCCAGCAGGGAGAACCCGATAATCCACTACCTAAAGTACCCAACTTTCCTGAGAAACCTTCTCACCTCCCTTTGTGTCTGAGGTAGTTGCATTTCTTTGATTATTGTTATTCTTTCTGGGGTCACTTTCCTAACTCCTCTTTCTATTTTGTGGCCTAAATATCTAACTTCTTGTTGACAAAACTGCAATTTTTCTTGAGACACCTTGTGTCCTCCGTCGGCCAAATGATTCAGTAATGCAATCGGGTCAGTGACACAATCTTCTTGTGATTTTGATGCCACTAGTAGGTCATCAATATACTGTACCAGGACTGAATTTCTGGGCATGACCAATTTCTCTAGACACTTTTTCAGAATTTGATTAAAGATCGAGGGGCTCTCTGTATACCCTTGAGGAACTCGGCACCATGCCAAGACACGGTCTTCTAACCTAAATGCGAATAAATATTGGCTGTCTGGGTGCAAACGAATAGAAAAAAAGGCTTGGCATAAATCAATTACTGTAAAGCAGCCTGCATTCCAGGGTATCTGATAAAGAATCACTGCTGGATTTGGCACCATGGGGCAACAAGGCACTACAATTTTGTTGATCTTTCTCAGATCCCGCACTATCCTGTATTTTCCGCTAGGATTTTTAAGTCCTATTATGGTCGAATTACAAGCACTACCCATTATTTCTTTTAAAATGCCTTGTTTAATCATTCAGTCAATTTCTGGAGCAACTCCTGCTTTTACTTCTGGACTCATTTTGTACTGTCGGGTGTTTGGATAAACTGCACCTTCTTTCATCGTTACCTTCACTGGATCAACATTTGTCATCAGCCCAATATCTTTTCCTATAAAATCCCACATTTCTGAGAGTACTGTTGTTCTCAGCTCTTCTGGTAAATCATTTTCAGTCATCAATGAATACATTTCATTTACTTCAGTACCTTGCTTAGCAAGCATCATCTTATATACAACATCTTCATCAGGGGTTTGGAAAGCAACACCATCCGGTGTGCAGCAGATTGTGCAGTTCATCTTGCACAATAGATCTCTACCTAACAGATTTACTGGCCTGGAATCACAAACTACAATCCGATGCATGTCTTTAAAATTACCGATATGTACCTCCATTGGTTTTGTGATCGGGGTTCTAATCTGTTGATTTGACACTCCTACATCTTCGATTGATTCTCCCGAGAGGGGTAGGTTTGGAAGGTCTGCTGTTCTCACAGTAGACCGGGTAACACCAGTATCCGATAGAAAAGTGATATCACTACCTTCCACTTTCCCATCAATAAATGGACCTGACTGATCTACCGGCAAGGATGCACCAAGTACGCACTCCTCTTCCTCCCCCCTCAGGCACCGTCATTGTGCATAGTCCATCTCATCAACATTGTTCTGTAAAAAATATTGAATTCCAGTGTTCACACTGTGTCTTTGAGTGTTCATAAAGGAGCTGGTGGCACCTGATACTGTGGAGTGACTATCTGCTGCGGCTGATTCATAATCACCTCATTCTGCGTCTGTGGATTTAAATTTTGATTTGGCCCATTATTATTCTGAATACTCTTACACTCGTTCTTCCAATGTCCAAGCTTTCCGCGCGCATGACAAGGAAACTTCTTCTTCGCTTCCTCTCTATTCATTCGTCCTCTTAATTTACCACCATTCGCCGCATGATCATTCTGATTCTGCTCCTTCACCTAACTATCAGTCTGACTGTTCAACTTATTTTCCTCCTGTTCTGCCAATGTCTCTTGTGCCCACATCATTTTCTCTTTTAGCTTCTATGCCTTGCCACAATATCGCCTCCGCAATATTTGGCACATTTCAAAATCTTGTCTTACTCTGCCAGCACAGCATGTGCTGCTGAATCATCTGACTAATCTCCGGTTTCAGACCATACACAAACCGATACACAAAATGTCCCATATCCTTATCACCAATATTCTCAAAACCACTGTACTGCTTAAACACCTAATATGCATGCACAGACTCATTTGGCTCTTGAGTTGTTTTATCTATCTTTACCCAATCTGTCTCTTTAGGAGGTATTTTAGAATTCAGAAAAGTAATTATTTGGTGATATTTCTTCATCACCTCCTCTGAGGGTACTCCAGTTTTGGAGTCTCTCGGATATTCTTCATTTGGCCAATCAACTGTAATCTTACATTCTGTCCATAAATCGGCTGGTACCACGATATCAAACAACCCATCCAGATCCTTCACCAGAACCTTTGAAACCTTCACAAATCTCTCAACCTGTTTATACTACTCGACGGGCTTTTCTCTCAACCTAGGGAAATCGTTTGTAAATGACAAAATATCCTGTCTACTCCACGGAACATGAACATATCCACCTCCAGGACCTTCTCTCATGTGACACAATTTTTCTGCCTTTTCTGATTCTTTTAGTAAGAATGCAGATGATGCTTCCTTTGCTTGTGCTTCCTCCTTCTTTCTTGTCCATCTAGTTCTCCACTTGTCAATGTCTCCCCACTTTTGCAAAATATTCATGAACTCTTTTATCTGTAACTTCTTACCAGACGCATTCATATTCTCGAAATCCTTGCCAGTAAACTCCACTCGATATGGTTTCTGTAACAATTTCGATCTCCCTATATCTACTCCAATCTCTGAAGAAAGCTCTGTCAATTTCTCATGAAACAATTTTGCATTTCTGGTTATAGTCCCACATATAAACAGCAACTCTTCTTCATTGTAATGGTTTAACCTTTCTATTCCCACATTTCCAGCTATCATCTCTTCCAATTCCACTTTCAATTTGTAAATACCTAAAATCTTTGGAGTTGAGCTTCGCTTTTCTATTCCCTGTGCCCACCTTTCTAAATCTTCTGGTGTGACCTTTGTTGTGCTTCTGGTTCCTGTAGGTACCATAGACCCTTTTTCTTTCTAACCAGCAGGTATGGTTATTTTTGAGGTTTCAATTACGGGTTCTCTTATTGGAAGGTCCATTAATGAAATGGCTGAATCGCACTCACAGGCTTCATCATCGGATATTACTATCTCTTCTCTGGGATCACTCAAAGGAGTCGTTCCAGCTTGGGGTTTTGGGCAACTCATTTTTTCTCCATATAGTGGGATAACAGGACCTATAGTCACTGGTACTGTTAAGGCTTCAGGGTTTAAATTCAATTGACTTATTTTCTGTATTAATTCCTCTCTATTTAATGCTTCTCTTTCTTTATCTTGAAGCACCCTATTAACTGATGCATCATGTAAAATTTGTGAAATTAAGGGTGTTCCCATTACTGGTGCACTTGGGGTGACTTTACTGGGTCCTTCTTGATACGGTGGAGGATTTTTAGTTAAGATGTCCTCCAACAATTCATCATCTGAGTCACCATATCCGGTCACATTTATGTGTTTTGTATTTTCCTTACACTTGCTTCCCAACTATTCCTCAGCCATTAACACTGGGTATAAACCTTCTGATACCATAGCTCTTCTGCATTGCTTCATCTGACCTTCACGTGACTCACGCAAATATCGAGGAAAAAATCCTTTATATCTCCCACCTCTACATTTTTCTCGTTCATATGATTCAGTCTCTTCTAAAGCCTCACACTGGGTTAACCTAGGTCTTGGTTCCAAATCATTCATTCTCATCCTCAAATTCTGAAGAATTCTCCCATTAAACGTACCATGTTCTGGAAAAGCTAGAACTCCATCACCTTTCGTATATTCTATCCAATTTTCCAACCATACACAAGTATGATATCCTCTTTCCATCATCATAAATGAAGCAGGCGTTTTCGGTGGCGGAATAGGAATTCCCTCTCTAGTCAATACAGGCTTAGCTTTCTTAAAGAAAGTCTTAATTTTCTTTATTAATTACATTTTTCTCTTTTCTCCATACATTCGTGATGCACGATATATGAAAGAATATTCCGCAAACCCTTGAACTCCATCAGTGCGACTCACACCAGTAGTCAAATCAGAATTCAACATACAAATTTTCGTTGACCAATCCAAGGGCAGCTTCTATCAATCAACCAATCAGATTTAGGCTCACGCTCATGGTCTGTCCAATTCCATCGCGGCCTTTTGTGATGTCAGTATTACTCCTAACTACTGACCCCTCCTTTACAATCTGCTTCTGTCTCACGCCCGCTGTTTCAACCAATCCCAGCGCGGCTCTCTGTGACGTCAGTACAACTCCGCCGACTGACCCTCCCTTCACAAGGTAATACGAAAAGCGTATTTCTTTACTTTTCTTTT
The DNA here is from genome assembly GCF_964204655.1 of Triturus cristatus. NCBI lineage: Eukaryota > Metazoa > Chordata > Amphibia > Caudata > Salamandridae > Triturus > Triturus cristatus. The sequence goes on along the minus strand of NC_140583.1, from coordinate 816,653,078 downwards.
CTTTAAAATTAAATCCGTTAGTAACAACATAAAAACATTCGCTACTCTGCCTATTCCACTAAACAAAGGATAGTTTTTGACTTATTCTGGAGTCTCAGAATTGCTCCTCTTCCACTGCGAGTAAAAACCTCTGTTTACCCTTCATTCATGCTCGAGAGAACCTGTTGCTCCTCCAGTGTTACCCTTATTAGGAAATAAGACCAAAATTTCACCAGCGAACCTTCTGCTATCACTTACTCTCAACTTTTATACGAAATAGTCCCTAGTTTAATACTGCCAGCCCTACATAGCTTCTCAGTATTATTCCAACAGACGAGTAACCTCACTGCCGTATGGCTTCTGTCACCACCCGCTATTCATTTCCCGAGAATTCTGGACAACATAAATCAAAGAAGCTAACTCTTTTGTTAAACATAAATCAATAATCAATACTCATCACCAAACTAGTCAATAATAACCATAACTCTGCTACCAGAAAACTGATCCTGCAGCATACCACCAACAGATACTCCACTACCATATACTCACCTGGGCCCATAAACACACACACAATTGAGTAAACCGCTGGAGTTAACGTTTATGATTTTCCACAGTTTTAGGATTAGTTATATCTTATTCCTAACTAACCTTTCACTGATCAAAAAGTTGTTTCCTCTGGTCGATGGACCATTAGTTGAACTAGTTGATGATAAAGATTAACACTAACTCTATCTTATTCATTTAAAGTAAATAACCACAAACTCGGGAAGTTTTAAAACCTTTATCTAAATCAAATTCATGTGAACCATCTCAAATACACAGTGCATTCACCATCATTGTTAGGAGAGAAAATTCAATTAATTATTCATCAGACTCATACTTTGGATTCATGCAATGATCAATGCTCAGAAAGGGAGAGTAAAGAACATCTACAAATAACGCGAAAATATAATTACCAAGAATGGTGTGAAGACCAACCCCCTGGCCAAAGGGCTGGTAAGGGTCCCCCGGGAAAGATTCAGGCGACAAAGTCTTCAGGACAGGATTTAGGACAGGCTAGATGACCTATCTAATACCAACGGTTGCGTCGCACTCCTCTGACACTCTCTTCCTCCTCGAGATTCTTCCGCGATCTTCTTATCTAACCCAATTAAATTAGGATAGAAGATTCTGCATTCAGCTTCTTCATCAGCATCTCACAGCATCTCTCCCAGCATCAGCATCTCCCGCTACACAGACAGCATCCCGAGCTCTGCAGCATTCAGCAAATCTCTGTCTAACTAACTAAGGCTATCTCAGTTTCAATATCGTAAAAATTCGAAATCTAATTGGTCAGGCAAGGGGAGAAGATCATCACACCATGCTTACATGTCACTTTATTAAATTAAACCATTGTTCACAAACCCATCCCCTTAATTTTTATTCAGAATTTTATTTCCCACCCGCATTCATGTTTCATTTGCAACATTTGTTACAAATCTGACATGTAAGTCCATTCCGTTGAACTTTTCACCGTTCGTTCTCAGGCTAGGACATTTTCCTACCTTGGCTTTGGTTCAAACTCCGTCTCATCATTCTGGGGTCACTTTCAGTACACATACACAACTGTCACATGACTCAGCTTACTTCAGTTATACACGAACGGCCCAAATGCGCACTAGTGATAAAGTCAGAAAGACAAATGTTACTTTCAGAAATAAATTGTTTCACTGTATACCACCCATCTCTACTCTATTCCCCTTTATTTATTAATACTTTCCCCGCATTAGCATTTAGTAAATAGCTTGTTTTGTTTCAGCTAAGCAGGTGCCATGCACGCAGGTCTTCAGGACTCCATTTTAGTGCCTTCTTCTCATGTGCAAGAATTTCCCTCCAAGCAATAACGCGTCATATTGCGTAGATGCAGTTGACGCATGCGCAGGAAAGATTTCCCCGTTAAAGTGATTTTAGTCCTTCGTTCATGTTATTAGAGTTAGTAAACACATAGGCAAGCTTCACTAACCCGCATATTTGTGTGGTGCGCATTAGTCATTCACAAAACATAATTAATAACATGTTAGTGAGTTAAACAAGCAGATTGCTTAAGAGCAAGTCTCTTTTCTACGAGTCCTTGCTCCATCAATATTCTTTCCCTTCTGTTGCTTCTTCTATTTGCAAAGCACTCTGTCTTGGCCTGCACAAAATAGAGAACCACTCTGTGTTTAGGAAGACTCTTAAAAGTAATCTATTTTGTTGATTATCTTTTGTAATATTGTTAGTCAGTTCAGCCTTATTGCAGTTTATAAGTAACAACTGAACTCACATTTTGTATGTATGGATATTCAATGTATTTGGTGGGTGCCCTCAAACACTAATGTAGGACCAGTGGTAATTTTAGAAGAAAGTGAGCTGAAATGATGGTGATGAAGCTTGGCCAGCTGAGGAACAGCTCTTGTGTCTGACACCTAACATATGGGTAGACAGAGAGAGCTCAGCTGTCTCAAACTTGAACATACAATTTGTTTCGCAGTTCCTAATCTGTCAAAACTAGCCTGGGGCACAACACTCTGAAGCGCAACAGGCACACAGTTTGGTACCATTGCTTGACAACCCAACACTATCCTTGGGGCACCTCCTGGCATCTCAGTGTTCTGTCGTATCTCCCAGAGTAGCCATTGCCTGCTTTTAGCTTCTTTTTTTGCAATCGCGTCATTCCCTTTTGGGAGCCTAGAGAGGGGTGCTTGTTTGAGGCAAGAATGGGTTGATCACTGTCTTTCACCCAACAAACCCTTAATGTCATAATCATTGGGGTTAAAAGAAATCAAAAATGTACTTTATTGTGCATGGGGGTCCTCGGAGCCGTCCCAGTCCTCATCCGGCTCCGGGGTAGAAGGAGCCGGTCGCGGTGGCAGGACCGGAGCCGGAGAGGGGGCCGCCGGAGAGGGGGCCAGCGGAGCCGGGAGCGGCGCCGGCCGGTGCCGCATCCCAATGAGGATCCCAGGTCGGAACGAAATGGTCCGAAAACCGAGGATGGGGCAGGATAAATGGCACCCAGTACGGCGCCTGTGGCGGAGCCAGGGGCGGCACTGGGGCCGGAGCCAAGGGCAGCACCGGGGCCGGAGCCAGCGGCGTTGCACCTTGTGGCGCCGGAGCCGCTGGATCTAGTGGCTCCAGGGCTGGCGCCGGAGGCGGTGCCGCCAGGTCAACAGGATCTGGACACGGGACCGCAGGGCCCGCAGTCGCGCCAGCGGGAGCCCGAGGCCTAAACAGGCGGTCCAAGGCAGCAAGAAACTCTTGCCGCTGTTCGGGAGTCGCCGACGGACCCGGGTATAGCTGGTAGGCCGCGGGACTCCCAGGCTCCAGAGGAGCCGCAGGGTCGGAGCCCCTGTCCCCCACGTCCGCCTCCGGGGAGCGACGGGGGGATGTCGGAGAGCGAACACGCTTCTTCGACTTCTTCTTATGGCGTCGCTTACCGGAATCTGAAGGTGAAGGCTTAGAGTCTGAGGAGTGACGGCTGCTGTCCCGCGAACGGCCCCTAGACCCGGAGCGGCAGTGAGAGGAGTGCCGGGCCTCCAGCAACTTCCGGCACCGCTCCCGCAATGCCTTTGTGGCCATGGCACGACAGTCCTGACAATCCCGGGAGTCGTGGTCGTTCTCCGGGCAGTAGAGGCAGACATCATGGGGGTCTGCCACCGACATATTATGGTGGCACGACCCGCAGGACTTAAAGCCGGGCATCCCTACGTGCACCAGGAGACAAGTGAAGGAGACAAAAAAAGTCTCAAAAAATGTTCAATATATGACCGAGGTACGTGCTCAATCCGGATCTGCGCTTTCGGTGCGGAAAAAGTAAGAACTGACGTCAGCGCACATGGGTGGCGCCTAAGTAGCCTCCGTGACGTCATCCCGGCGCGCACGACGCCAGTGACGGGCGCGGAGCCGCACGACGCCACCTACTGGCACGCAGGGGTACTGCTAAGCAGAAAACTTTCCGGATCCAGACTGACGCCTGGGGAATATTCTAAGGTAAGGAATCTATCGCTAACGTGTCTCTTTCAGATTTATTTTATATAACTTTGAAAGCGACATAAGCGCTGGAACGCTTCATATTTTCAAGAGTTGGATACGGAGTGACCCCCAATTCCTGGAGTGTCAGACAGTTCTTCCGGACCTATAATTAGTTAAAGAGCAGACGTATGCTCTCTGGATATTGTTCTTTATTTTCCAACACTGGATGACAAGAATTTTACTCATCAGCCTTTGCTTATTTTCAAGAGACCATCTGGTTAGAGATCTACGAGCCATTAACTCAAGTAAGTGTGGAGGAGTGCACAATTTCTATTACTTGCATTCAGTATATAGTGCTTGTTCAGATATAATTGTTGTAAGCACTGATATTTGTTATTGTTGTTACTTCCACTACAGAAATTCTGCGTCTCATTGGAATTGACCTTCTTCCTGTTGGCTGTTTTGGGACTTCTCTGGTGGTCCTTCTTGGTCCCTTCATTTTTTGGGGATATTAGTTTCCTCTAGTGTATTTTACTTTAGCACTGGGGAGGCTGTATCTCTGGGAAAGGAGGGGGCGCTCTCTTCGCTCCCAGGGAACGAGTGCTTCTGCTGGAGGATCCTGTTTTAGACCAACAATTGGAATGTGGTCAGGCCCAGGGGGATGGGGTCCCCAGGGATGAAATTGGCCCAGGTAGGGTTGCTGTGCAGCCCCCTCCTCCATTTAATTAATGCCGGGCCCCAGGGTATGGGGCCCTGAGGCTGACATCAGGCCAGTGAGGGGGGTCATGAGGCCCCTCTCCCCATTGAATTATATATGTGTTTACCCAATGAGGTAGCACTCCCTAATTATCCAGTAGAAAGTACTTCAGTTGGATAGACATTTTGTGCAAAACTGTGGCCTCTTGGAATCATGCTCATTTCACAAAATTGAAGCTGAAATACAATTATAGAATTTAAATGTGTTACTTTACTGAGCATTTAAAGGTGATAAGAAAACGGGAATATAAAGAGAGCATTGCATTGGCTGGGAACCGAACCTAGGCCGCATTGCAGGCAGACAATTGTACCACTTAACTACCAATGCTCTGCTTATTGAATGGAAACGCGGCACTGGAGTGTGTTATACGGACAATAAAAGGCTATTGGTATGAAGTAGGTACTACACTTCTTCCCACTGAATCTGGTACTAACAGATCTTACAGTAAAGTACACAGGGGAGACTATACCAGGTGTGCTGATTGGCAGCCCTGCGCTCAGATGTTGCAGATACTGAGGTATCAGTGATATTCCAAGGATGCGGAGAGAATGCTGACATTCTATACATGCTGAGAAGAGAGGGGGAGAGCTCACTCAGAACAGGTGGTAGCCCCCCAAGTTTGTCAGATGGCACACCTAAATCAGCGGCACCAATGCGTAACATAAGTCAAGTGCAAGACTAAACAGTGTCTTATGACAATTGCAGTTTTTGTCTTCTTTTGGTTCAGACACATTCACTCAGCCCAGCTCCATCTTAAACACTAATAAACCTCGCTCTGCAGAATTCAATTAGGAAGGACACAGGAGCCACGGAAGTGCCCGTCCAGTGTGAGGGCTATCAGGATTTGGGACAGCAGCCACACAGAGTGCATCGGTTCAAATAGAAAACGCTTTTGCAACCTTGAACCAAGTATGTTGGAGTAAGACAGAAACGAGCCAGGAATTAAATTTCTGAAGGCATTGAACGAAATGACACAAATGTTCAAACAGTAGCTGCTCAGTCTGTAGCACTGACTAGTGAGATGCCCATACGTGCAGCACTGCATACAAACTCGTGGCGCAGCAGCAGCACGGCGGACTCCAGATCTTAAGGTTGCGTGTTCAAATGACGTCGGAGGCAAGTTATGTTTTTGTAATTAAGACCATAATATATGGTAGCCTCAGACATTTTAACAGCCCATATGTCATGTTTACTGTTAATATTCTGAAGAGTGTTGCTGAAATTAAATTCATGACATGCTTCAGAGCATGGCTATGTGTTATTTAATGATGGCAGATGGACTTGAAGAACGGAGTTTCACCGGGAGAAACCTTTTGAAGCATACTACTACATACCCACCATATTTCTGAATGGCGGCTTTATAACTCGTCCCTTTTAAGAGTCAGAAGGAACAAATTACCTCTCTGTAGTCACAAATCCCCTGTTCTTTGAAAACCTCAGTTACCACAGCTGCTTTTCCCTATCGTATGTCACAGATGTCGGGTAGTGTCACCTTGCTACCCCTTGCACTTTGGTGAATGCCTCCCATGTCGTATACTTTGCTATTCAGTCTTTTCAGTGTTTACATTGCTGTAGTGGCATGGGGTGAACTGGTGCAGCCTCCGGCTGGCAATGACTACTGCAGAACTTGCGCTCTGTTGCACGCCAAGCAAAATAAGGATGCACTATCATAGCTCGTATTTTAAAGGCACAGAACAGAAGTGAGTCAATGTGATTATCATTTAACAATTATCAAAATAATTGTATACAAGGATGAGTGTATTTCATTAGGATAACCTTAGCAGTGAAGAGTAGATCTTTTTGTAAGATTAGCTTCTTATCGTAACCCAACCTCAAGCTGCAGACCTGGCTTTCCAGCTATGCTTAGCAGCTTTGGCTCCTACTTCCAAATTGTGATGCAGCCATTGAGCATCCCTCACACTACTGTGCGCCTGATAGTCAACGGTGCTCAAGGTGGCCATTTGGTACCACCACAGCTGGCAGGTTGATTGAAAGCTGGGATTGAGAAGGCAGCCCCTGGCACCAATTGGCTGCTGCCAGTACCTGGCTCTACTACCTGACCCATACAACACTCTTATTTCTAAGCACCCATGCCTAACACCTCTCTAGCATCACAATTAATTTGACAGGGAAATTGATACAATAGTGTCTGTAAAAAGTGAGTGGACCACTGCACTCCAATAATAGCCTTTTTTCATTTCCTATAGGTTTTCAGAGGACCCAATTTCCTTGATTGCGTTAGGGCGACTGGCACCCTAGCTACGCCACATTCTCAGGACGTTAACCCAGAACAAAAGGAAGAGAAGGAAGAAAGCAGGAGGAAGAGAATGATAGAAAATGGTGGCAAAAGGAGGAACCAGAGATGTAAAGGTTACAGTGACATAGTTAGGAAATAGCATTAAAAAAACATAGAAATTTACTGAAAAAACCAAAGGTTACAGGGACATTATAGTTTGGCTCGTACAAAATTAACTTAGCCGGGAAGAGTAGCATGTATTGTTGCTGCAAGGTTTTGTTTTCACAGATTTGAATGTGTGCAGCTGGACATCTAGGCTATAGTCCAGGACGATCATTATCTTGTACCGCAAATCTCCTATTTTACGAGCCTCCTGAAGGTAAATGTCCCTATCTAGGAAGTTAAGCAACTTTGCAAGGATGGGGTGTGGAGAAGCCCCTGGAGTGGGCTTTCCTTCTAAGGCTCTATGGGCTTGTTCTATTACAGAACCTGTGGAAAGTGTTTGTTAGACTTGGGGGTCTCTAGTTGGCACAGGTATGCACTTGTGACAAATAGGGACCTCCTCCTCTAGTCAGGGTAAAGGGGTACACTCCTAAAATAACCCCTGCTCACCCCCTTGGTAGCTTGGCACGAGCAGACAGGCTTATCTCAGAGGCAGTGTGTAAAGCATTTAGGAACACATACAGTAACCAAGTGACACACTACAGATGGACACCACACAGGTTTTATATAAAAAATAAGTATTCTTTATATAGATTTACCACAAGACCATTAAACGACAAAAACACACAATACTGTTACTTTAGATGGTAGGATTCTGCTTAGTTCTCTTAAGTTCTTAAATGCGACACTTTAAGTCAATGTACCTTTTAGATGCGACACGCAGGGCAACAAAAGTGTTGCAACGATGTTGATGCGATTAAGTTTTTGGTGCAAAGACATAAAGATGTGAAGATCTTCCAGATGCGATACGCTTCTCCGATGTTGCGAGAAGACTCGACGCTTCAGCTGCGTCACCCTTTACGCGATGCGACGACAGCGGCCTTGGCAGCGACACTCTTCTCCGACATTTGCGAGACGCTTCCGCTCGATGCGATGTTGCAGCGGCGACACCCCTTTATGCAATGTGACTACAGCAGCTCTGACGGCGGCACACTTCTCCGTGGATGCGAGACGCTTCCGCTCGATGCGATGCTGCAGCGGTGACACACTTTACGAGATGCGACAATAACCGCTCCGACGGCGGCACGCTACTCCTTCTTGAGTCGCGCTTCCTGCTCCTTGCGACACGCAGTCCCTCAGAAGGCCCATCAGCAGCAGCAGGCACTTACAAAGAACTCTGGGGAGCTGGGGGGTGGAAGTCTGTTGTTCCTGAGACTTAAGCAGGAGGCAAGCTCTTTTCCATGCCCTTGGAGATCCTTCACAAGTTGAGCAAAAGTACACACAAAGTTCCTTTCTCCTCTCTTTGGCAGTAAGGCAAACACTGCAGGCCAATCCCCCAGGTTCAGGGATAGTTTCCTCCTCAGCTTCTTCTGGTTCCTTCCTCAGCAGAGGTTCTTCTTGTTTTCCCAAAGTGATCTAAATTCTTGGGATCAGGGTCCCAATATTTATACCCAGAAATCCTTTGTCCTCTGAAGGCAGAGGGGCCTTTGCCCAGTCCAAACCAGTTCCTGAGCACTCTGTTTACCAGACTTCTCCTTTCCATTCACAGTGCAGGGCAGAAACATTAGACGCCCCACAGGAGGTGGAGCCAGCATTGTGGAAGGTAAGTACAGCCCTGGAGCACTTTGTTGACAGGATTCCTTCTCTTCATTCACTGTGCAGGGCAGAGACATCAGCCGCTCCTCAGGAGGTGGAGCCAGCATTGTGGAAGGCAGGCACAGCCCTATTCAGGTCCCAGGTGCAACTCCTCCCACCCATCTAGATGCAGATCTCTCTATTCATCACTGGGGCACCTCACCCTGTCTCCTGGAATTCCCCAGCCCGGTCACTCAAACTCCAGACAAAGGAATAAACAGCCTAGCAGAGGCAGGTTTGAATGGTTAGACCAGAAAATGCCTACTTTCTAAAAGTGGCATTTTCAAACACAGAATGTTAAAACCAACTTCACTAAAAGATGTATTTTATCATCCTGAGTTCAGGCATACTAAATCCGAATTTCTACCATGTTCTCTGAGTCAGTTAGGATTATAAGATGTAATGACCAAACTGCCCATTCTGGCCTATGGAAAACAGGTAGCCTTGCAATAGTGAAAAACGAAAATGGCTGTAATTCACTATTAGAACATGCCACACACACCAGGGCATGTCCTACCTTATCCTTACAATGCACCGTGCCCTTGGGCCTACCATAGAGGTGTCTGATGTGAAGAAAAGGGAAGGTTTAGGGACTGGCAAGTGGGTGCACTTGCCCAGTCAGCATGACAGTACCAGACTGCACGCAGGCTCAGCAAAGGCAGACCTTAGACACATGTTTATAGGCTGCTTCTGTGGGTGGCACAACCAGTGCTGCAAGCCCACCAGCAGTATTTGGATTTACAATCCCTGGGCACTCCTGGTGCACTGTACTAGGGTCTGACAAGTAAACCAAACCAACCAATCATGGAATCACAAATCATACATCAATTTACAATAGGGAGCACTTGCACTGTGGCACTGGACAGCAGTGGCACAGTGCCCTGAGCAACTAACACCAGCAAAAATACATGGGGCACAGCGAAAAAATGGAAGGGAGACTCACGCCAATGTGCCAGGTCTAACAGTGTTCATCAGAAAAAGTGGTTTTCAGCCAAGAGGTAAGGAATTCACTGGTGGTGGTGTACTCCACACCCTTTCAGAAAACCGACAAAACAGATTATTGCAACTGGCCCGGTCTTCTGCATTTTCAATGTGCCATAGGATTTTGTTGTTGATCTTCCGTTGCTCCTCAGCTCCTTTCTTTTTTTTTAATCATTTGTTTGAGTTTTTCCATTCTTCGACATCATGCACTAAGTTACAGCTGAGCAAAAACCGAAGTACATAGTCTCCAGGCATCATTTTCAATAACAGTAATAATAATATAACACAGTAACCGTGCCACAGTACATATCATACATAGCCACTCATATTAGCTAGTCCATTAGAACGTTTGAATCATCACGACTGCCATGTCTCTGATCACTGTAGGTCATATTTCTACACATGTAACAATCTGACAACTTTATTTCAACACATCCGGGTGTGCTATAAGATAGATCTCCACGAGACTCCAAATATCCTTAGGTCTTGAAGCAACCAGCTGGTCCTCAGCATATATGTTTAATTGCTCCTTACAATATGCAATATTTTTGAACCAGGAGGCAACCGTAGGCGCGGCTCTTCCAGCCCAGCATTTGGCTGCCACCCTTTTTGCCAGCAACAAGGAGATAACCGCCAATCTAGGACTGCATACATTCATTGCTGTACAGCTGCCTAACAGGCACACCTGTGGGGTACAAGACACTGATTCCATCAATAACTTTGTTAGATGCTGAGTAACACTGCCCCAAAACCGTGACACCTGGGTGCATTCCCATGCTAAGTGTCTGAAGTCTGCACCTTCCAATCCACATCTTGCACATCGCAAGTCCTCCCACAGCCCATAGCTATGCAGTTGTACAGGTGTATAGTACAGCTGGTGTAAGAACTTAAAATGAATCATTCATAGATTGCAATTAGCTGTGAGTCGCTCCGTCAACGTACAACACGCCGTCCAGTCCTCCCTAGATAACGGGTCGTCCAATTGCATGACCCACTTTTCATACGCCCTAGAGGTGGACAACTGATTCTCCACTAGTGATCCCCTAGATAGCCTAGTTATCAAGCCCCTTCTTCTGTTATTAGTCAGGAGCATCTGAAGGGCCTTCAACATCAGCGGTTCTGCAGGAAATTCAGGGTATTCAGCCCTCACAGTCGCTCGCAGCCGGACATATGTAAACCCAAGCATGGCAGTATAGATTGTCTTGGCTGTAAGGGCCTCTATAGCCACAAAAGAACCATCCTGATACATATCCCCCAATGTAGTTATTCCAGCCTCGCCCAACAGAGCTAGCGGCCTCGGCTCCTGGGTGGCAGAGATAACTGGGTGCGCATTAAGAGGTAATGCCTATGCATATAGATGCGCTCTACCTGCTCTGTTCTGTAAACCCCTCCACGCACGGGTGGTGCAGGTCAGAGTATTTATGTGTACTTTAGAATTTAATGGCCGTGTTTGATACAACATAGCTCTCAGAGGAATTGGGTGGGCATCATCCGCCTCCACCACCAAGTGAGGCAAATAAACTCTGTGGAAACTGCCAATAGTGGGCAAACTCAGCTCCTTTCTTGATACCCTGGACCAAATACTCCATTACAGAGAGTCTTGTTTCCGCCGCCAATACTCTTATCAGAAACGTTACGGATGTCTTGTCTTAGGAGGGATACTTCAGAACGTACTTCTTCAATTTTGCCTTCAAGCCATTCAATTCCCCAAAATGGCCCTTGCAGTAGTCGGCTTTACTCGTGCCTAGGGCAGTGCCCTCCTCTTGGTCTGCTGGTGGTGTAACTACTCTCACATAGCGGTCTAGTTTGCTCTGTCGGCATTGTATGGGTTCTTTATCTTTAACCTTGTTTGAGGCTGAGTTGAGGTAGGCCATATCAGTTGTAAGTATGCAGCAGATGAGGGAGGGCAAGGGGTCTCCTATTGGGCTAATGTGGGCCGTTTCCCAGTGCAGTATATCGGATGGATGAGGTCATATGTGGAGTTTAGCCCCAAGCCAATGCAGCGAGATAGGCCAAAGGTGTCCACAGTTTATCGAATGTAGCTGCCAATCCCAGGAAGCGGCAGTGACCGCCTACCACTGACCCACTGTTCAATCAGTATCATTAACGTCACTCCGTTAGCGATGCCAGCCTCTGAGCAGATGGCTTTTGTTCAACAATGTGCTCAGAGGTTCACAGTTAAGACAGATATAGAGGGATGAAACCCCAGCTGACAGTCATTCCATGGAAGACGCCATAAATAGTAATAGTACTGGGAGGTAGCCTACTCTCATGGGGTGGGTCCGGGGTATCAAGCAGTCTTTCCGCCAGGGGCAGCCACCCCCATAGGATGTGATGGCTGGCGCAGTGATTTATCCTCCCAAGAAGCCAGACGTGGCTAGGCCCTTAGGGCTTGGGGCCTCAGGGGAAGAAGAGGTAGGAGGCGATAGAGCCCTCCTCAGGCGGCTTTAATGCACGTGCATGATGGGGGGGGGGGGCGGGCAGGGCACCAGGTCGAATTTCACAAGTCCAATGCTTCCCCCACGTCACAAACACAAACTCACAATTGGGGGGCTCCTGGGGTTCATCCCGGCCACAGTCGCGACTCAGCTTGGGCTGTAGTCCCGGCCCATTACAGGGAGGCAGGTCCTCCTGGAAATCTTCTGGCCGGAGGAATTCAGCGGGGGAGAGCTACCTCCCACTCAGCCCCACGGATGGCCTTCAGGGCGTCTTCTGGGGGCCTCACTGCTCCCTCGAGGCACAGCACAAACCAGCCCTCCTCGTAGGGCCTCAGGGAGCTTCCAAGGGGAAAGATAGGGCCTTCACAGATGAGTGGCAACCACGGCTATCACCTTGGTGAAGACCCCAGGGGTGCTGGTGAGGCCAAAGGGAAGCACAGCAAACTGAAATGCTTGTGGCCCACAGTGAACTGCAGGAAACGCCTGTGGGCATGCTGGACAAGGATGTGGAAATAGGCGTCCTGCAAGTCAAGCACGATCATCCAGTCTCCTGGAATGAGGACAGATAGGACCTGCGCTCACATGAGCATCTTGAACTTCTCCTTCAGGAAGTTGAGAAGGTGCAGGCCTAGAATAGGACAGAGGCCTCCATCCTTTTTGGGCACCTGAAAGCAGTGGGAATAGCAACCATGACCTGCTTATGATGCTGGCACTTTGTAGATGGCTCCTTTGGCCATAAGAGCCTAACAGAGCAAGTAGAGATGGTCCTCCGCCAGCTGGTCAGGAGAGGGTGGCATGGGTGGGAGGGTTTCCAGAAAGGGGATGGAATAGATCCTATGGACTATTTGAAGGACACCCTTGTCCGATGCTATGGACAGCCAGAGGGGCAGGTGATGGCGAATCCTGCCTCCATTGGGTGTCTGTGCTGGTATGAAGGCAAACTAAAGGGGCTTAAAGATGCTGGCTGCCGGGGAGACAATGCACTGGCCCAACCGCTGGCTGGTGGTACCACGTGGTTTGTGGGAACCATGTCCGTAGCCACGAAAAGGCTGAAAAGCCTCCTGGCTGTGGTGGGTGGGTGGGAAAGGATGCAGTTGGTAGCCCATACCGTAGCCTCGGAAGAGGCGAAAGGCAGAATAGGGTTGACGTGGGGGAGTCAGTGGTGCCGGGAACAATGGCACTGAAGCAAGCTCCATGGAAGGTCACTGTCTCACTGGTGGAGTCACTCCAGATACCAACAAGTGATCCATGGGGTCCGAAAGCGAACCCAGTGGCAGGAATCCAGTAGGGCTCTCTCCCAATCCAGTGGGTCCCTAAGGTGCTTCAGAGGTGTCGGGCCACCCAAATATGAGGTGCATAGCCTCATAGAACTCCTTGAGTCGAGCAGGGGTCGCTCTGGCTCTAGGTAACTCTGGAGGCATACAGTGGGCACAAGCTCCACTGAGGAGGAAGGCTTCGAGCGGTGCTATTGTTCCCACGCCTCACAAGGGCTTAGACCAATGTGGAGATGTCAAAGAACACTTCAACTTCTTTGACTTCTTGAGGTTGTGGGAGTTATCGATAATTTTGACTGGGAGGGTGATTGTTTGGAGAAACTCCTCGAGTGATCCCAAGAACTTTCATGACACTGGGATTGAGAATGTTGAGGGGTGGTCCAACGTCGGGCGGCGAGAAACTTCAGGGAATGTTCCCTCAGCGCCTTCATGTACATGGCGTGGAAGTCCTCACAGGCCTTCGAGTCCTAGTCCCACTCCAAGCACCACAAACAAATCAAAGTGTGGGTCTGTCACAGAAATCTACCTGTGACAGGCACCATAGAGTTTAAAACCCATTCATTTTTTGGGTGACAGCCCTCGCACAGCAGGAGAAAGGATATCTCAAAACATTTTTTGACAAAATGTCAAACAGTGACTGGGGGTAGCTCTTCCAGATCTGTGCTAACTGGTGCAAAAAGATAAGAACTGATGAACAAGTTACTTACCTTCGGTAACGATGTATCTGTAAGAAACATTAGTTAGTTAGATTCCTCACCTTAGAATATCCCCAGGCGTCAGACTGGATCCGGAAGATTTTTCGTCAGCAATACCCCTTGCGCGTCGCTAGGCGTCGTCTGCGGCTCCGGGATGACGTCGGAGTACTTAGACGCCGCCCTCGCGCGCTGACGTCAGTTCTTGTACATAGCCTTCCGCGCCAGGAACGCAGAGCCATGCAAAGACCGACACTGGTGCCAAAAACAAAATCTAGGGGCCTGAAAAGGATAACCTTAACCCTAGATGTCAGTTCGCAGAACGGGGAGGATGGGTGGGTCGGTGAGGAATCTAACTAACTAATGTTTCTTACAGATACATCGTTACCGAAGGTAAGTAACTTGTTCATCTGAAAGAAACACGTTAGTTAGATTCCTCACCTTAGAATAGATACCCAAGCAATACCATCCCCGGTGGTGGGTCTGCGAACCAAGATCACACCAGAAAGTCCTGGAGGACAGAACGGCCAAAGAAGCCATCCCTTCGGACTTGGCTGTCAAGGCAATAATGCCTGGCAAACGTGTGTAGCGAAGCCCACGTCGCCGCCTGACAGATGTCCTGCAATGGGACTCCCCGTCCCAAGGCAGTAGTAGCCGCCGTGGCCCGAGTAGAATGGGCGCGCAGCCCAGCAGGAGGGTCCTTTTTAGCCAAGGAATAGCAAATTTTGATACACAAAACGACCCACCGAGAGATGGTCCGTTTGTGCACAGCTTTCCCCTTCTTAGCGCCCACGTACCCAACAAAAAGCTGGTCGTCCACCCGGAACTGTTTTGTGCGGTCCAGATAAAAGGAGAGCGCACGTTTTGGGTCCAGACGGTGGAGCCTCTCTTCCTCTTTGGAAGGATGCGGAGGCGGAAAGAAGGTGGGCAAGGTGACAGACTGCCCAAGGTGAAAAGGAGTCACCACTTTAGGAAGAAAGGAGGGACGAGGCCGAAGGACAACCTTGTCCGGATGAACAGAGAGAAAAGGAGGCTTTGAAGATAAAGCCTGGAGCTCACTCACCCGTCTAGCCGAGGTGATGGCTACCAGAAAAGCAGTCTTAAGAGTCAGAAGACGAAGAGGACAATTGTGAAGAGGCTCGAAGGGAGCGCACATCAGGAATGTCAACACCAGATTCAAGTCCCACTGAGGCATTACAAAAGGGACAGGAGGGAACGTGTGTGTAATGCCTTTGAGAAAGCGTGTAACCACAGGGGACTTGAAAAGAGAAGGCTGATCAGGAAGCCGCAAGAAGGCGGAGATGGCAGCAAGATAACCTTTCAGGGTGCCCAGGGCAGAGCCCTGCCGGGCCAGAGAAAGAAGGAAGAGGAGAACCTCAGAAAGAGGGGCGGAAAGGGGATCCACAGCCTTTGCTGTGCACCATGCCACAAATTTGTTCCACCGGCAGGCGTATACCGACTTTGTGGAGGGACGCCTGGCTGCCAGAATGATATCACAGACTTCAGGAGGCAAGTCAAATGGCATCAACTGCCGCCGCTCAATCTCCACGCATGGAGGTGGAGGCTGGACAGGTTCGGGTGGAGGACCGTCCCCTGCTGCTGCGACAGAAGATCCTCCCGAAGGGGCAGACGTATCGGGGGATCGGTCAACATACTGAGTAGCTCGGGATACCAGTATCTTCGTGCCCAATCCGGAGCCACCAAGACGACTTGGGCCCGGTCGTGCCTGATCTTCTTCAGCACTCTGGGCAGAAGTGGTATAGGCGGAAAGGCGTACAACAGACCGCAACTCCACTCGTGACGAAAAGCGTCTCCGAGCGAGTGCCGCCTTGGAAATTCCAACGCGCAGAACTGCTGACATTGCGCGTTCTCTTCGGTGGCGAATAGATCTAACCAAGGCTCTCCCCACTGCTGAAAGACACCTTGCGCCACTTCGGAGTTCAGACGCCATTCGTGATCCATCATGCACCGGCGGCTGAGTTCGTCTGCTCTGGCGTTCAGAGAGCCCGCCAGATGTTGAACCACTAGGGTGACGCCCTGGTGTTCCAGCCATGTCCAGAGGCGCAGAGCCTCCTGACAAAGGGTCCACGACCCCACCCCGTCCTGTTTGTTGCAATACCACATGGCGGTGGTGTTGTCCGTGAACACCTGCACGACACTTCCCCTGACAGAGGGAAGGAAGGCTTTCAGTGCAAGCCGGATCGCTCTCAACTCCAACAGGTTGATGTGGAGACGAGACTCCGCCGGAGACCAGAGACCTCTGATCTCCGCCTCTCCCATATGGCCACCCCATCCCAGGAGGGACGCATCCGTCACTACGACATGCTCCGGTTGGGGAAGGGAGAGGCTCTTGCCCTTGACCCACTCGCGGTCCGTGAGCCACCACTGCAACTGCTGTGCAGTGCCCTCCGAGATCAAGACATGGTCGGACAGGTTGCCGTGATGCTGGGCCCACTGAAACTTCAGGTCCCACTGCAGAGCCCGCATGCGCCGCCTGGCGTGATGCACTAGTAGGATGCAGGAGGCCATCAGCCCCAGAAGCCGCAACACTAGCCTGACCGAAACCCGGGATAGAGGCCGAAAGATGGGAATCAGGGCCTGTATATCCCGGACCCGCTGTTCCGGTGGATGGACCCGGAACTGCGCCGAATCGAGAACCGCTCCGATGAAGAGGAGCTTCTGAGAGGGACTCAGGTGTGACTTCGGCACGTTGATGGAAAACCCCAGCAAATGCAGGAGATCCGCCGTAGTCTGGAGGTGGGAGACGACTGCCTGGGGCGAGCCCGCCTTCAACAACCAGTCGTCGAGATAGGGGAAGACTGGAACCCCTGATCTGCGCAGATGAGCTGCGACCACCGCCATCACTTTCGTGAACACCCGAGGGGCACTGGTGAGGCCGAAGGGGAGCACGGTAAACTGAAAGTGCTCTTGGCCCACCGTGAACCGCAGGTAACGCCGGTGGGCCGGCAGGACGGGGATATGGAAATATGCGTCCTGCAAGTCCAACGCTACCATCCAGTCTCCGGGGTCTAGGGCAGCTAGAACCTGAGCCAACGTTAGCATCTTGAACCTTTCCTTTCGGAGGAAGGCATTGACGTTCCGGAGGTCCAAGATAGGGCGGAGGCCCCCCTTGCCCTTCTTGGGAACCAGAAAGTAGTGGGAATAACAACCACGACCTACTTCTGGACTCGGAACGCGCTCGACGGCCCCCTTGGCCAAGAGAGCCGAAACTTCCTCGCGGAGAAGATTCAAATGATCCCCCGAGATACGGTGGTGCTGCGGTGGCATGGCTGGAGGGGTCGTCTCGAAGGGGAGGGAGTAGCCCCTTCGGACGATTTGCAGCACCCACCTGTCCGATGTTATGGACCGCCAGTGGAGCAGGTGATGGCGAACTCTGCCGCCCACTGGCGTGGTATGGGCCTGAAAGCTCGGACTAGGAGGGCTTTGAGGCGGATGCTGCCGGGGTGGAAGTGGGCTGACCACGTCGGCCTCCATTTCCGCCACGGCGGAAGCCACGTCCGCGACCGCGCGCAGGTTGGTTCTGCGGCTGGTGGCTTTGCGGACGGGAGGAGGCGCCCCTTCCTTGGCCACGAAAGGGGCGAAAGGCGGAAGTTTGCGACCGCGGGGCCGAGAGGCCCAAGGACTTGGCCGTAGCCCGGGAGTCCTTAAAGCGGTTCAGCGCACTGTCCGCCTTCTCACCAAACAGGCGAGTGCCATCAAAGGGCATGTCCATGAGGGTGTTCTGGACATCCCCGGAAAATGACGTGGACCGCATCCAGGCGTGGCGGCGGAGCGCCACCGTGGTGGAAATCGCCCGACCCAGCGAGTCCGTGGTGTCAAGCCCACATCTTATGGCGTGCCGTGCTGCATCCCTCCCATCGGCCAAAGCCTGGGTAAGACGCGTCTGGACCTCCTCCGGACACAGGGGCAGCACGTCCTCCACCGTATCCCACAGGGAATGGGAATAACGGTCCAAAAGACAGGCGGTATTTAAGGACTGCAGGCCCAAACTAAGGGACGAGAACAGTTTCTTGCCAAACTGCTCGAGCCTCTTGGAATCCCGGTCCGGCGGAGCGGTCGGGAAGGAGGATTGGGATGTAGAGGCCTGGATAACCAGACTCTCGGGGGTGGGGTGTTGGGACAGGAAACTGGGGTCGCCCGGAGCAGGGCGGTGGCGCCTGGCAACGTTCCTATCCACAGGAGGAACTGTGGAGGGCTTGGACCAGGTGCCCTGCAGAACGTCAGTGAGGGCCTCGTTGAACGGCAGCAGAGGCTCAGTGGAGCTTGCTGAGGTTTGAAGCACCTCAGTGAGGATGTTGGTCCTCACAGCCACGGCAGGCAACTCGAGCCCAAGGGCCTCAGCCGCCTTGCGCAGCACCACAGAAAATGCCGCACCCTCCTCCGAAGCCACGGTCGGAGGAGAAGTGAATCCAGCGTCTGGCGAGGTGTCTAGCCCACTGGCCTCCCCCAGTTCATCTGCCCAGTCCTGTGAAAGCTGTGACTGGACAGCCAGAGGGTCCTCGAACCCCCCCCAGTCGCCCCCTCCTTCCGATTCCTGATAAACAGGAGGAATGATCGGAACCGGACTGTAGAGATGGTAGGTCTCAAGCGGCGTCGGATGCGGCGTCGATCGACGCCGCTGCGGCGCCGGGTCCGGATGAGGGCAAAACTGGGGCAGTATCGGCGCCAACGGCGTCGGCGGCGCCGGAGGTGTAGGCGTGCGCGCCGGCGGCGCCGGTGACGGCGTCGGTGGTTCAGTCGCCGGCGCCGGTGGAGTAGTGACTAGGTCAACCGGCGTCGACAGGGGCCCAGGCATGGGCCCCGCGGGGACCTGCGGCATCGAGACCGGAGTCGTCGAAGGCGCCGGGGCCGGAGCCGCCGGCAGGCAAGGTCGCCCAGTCGAGTCCGCGGGGCCCGAAGGCGCGCCAGCGGGCGTCGACGGCGGGGCCAGGCTCCTCATGGCCGAGAGGAAGGCACTGACCTCCGCCGGCGTCGCGTTAGTCCCAGGGACCGGAGGGTATGGGGACGGGCGCGGCGCCTGCGGCTCCGCCGGAGCCGCGGGGGTGGAACCACCCTGACCCTCGGCCGAGTCGCGCGACCGGCGAGGGGAGTCCGAAGAGCGGTGTCGCCTCTTGGACTTCTTTGAGTGTTTGGACTTACCCGACGACTTGGAGCCGGACGAACGATGACGTCGGCTAGGGCTCCGCGAGCGATCCTTGGACCTCCTCCTGGACCGGGATCGCGCACGACGCGGAGCCGAGTGGCGAAACTCGAGAAGCTTGCGGGACCGCTCCCGCCTAGCCTTCGAAGTCAGGGCCTGGCAGTCGTTGCACGACTCCGCGTCGTGGTCGGGGCCTAAGCAGAAGAGGCACCGGCGGTGGTGATCGGTCACCGACATCAGTCGATGGCAATCCTCACAAGCCTTGAACCCAGGCATCCTACCGGCACCAGATGTCGATGACAGGGATCAAAAATGATCAAAAAGATTTAGTCAAAAAAGACTAAAAGGGGTAGCTCTCCCGGATCTGCGCTTACTGGCGCGGAAAAAAGAAGAACTGACGTCAGCGCGCGAGGGCGGCGTCTAAGTACTCCGACGACGTCATCCCGGCGCACGACGCCGACGACGGACGCGGAGCCGCAGACGACGCCTAGCGACGCGCAAGGGGTATTGCTGACGAAAAATCTTCCGGATCCAGTCTGACGCCTGGGGATATTCTAAGGTGAGGAATCTAACTAACGTGTTTCTTTCAGATGTCAGCGTGCTGGGTGGTGACTATATAGGCACCACAACCTTTCTGTTGCGGCTGACTAAGACAACCTGAACAACACTCCCTGCTAGTGTGCAGGGGTACTACTCAATTTCTGGATCCAGTCTGATGCCTGGGGATAATTCTAAAATAATCTGTGGCTAGAAGTCTCTATCAAATAATCCAGATTACCAAGCACCGGTCTATAACATCTAGTCACCTGGCTGTTCACAGGTGGCCAAGAACATGGTTTTGACCAGGTAGCCATCAGACTATCTGTAAGAGCATCATTGAAATGGCACTGGCCTAGGCTGTAGCATTTCCATCAAAGCATTTGTTTTAGACTCAGTGGAGGGCAGCTATAGTTCTTGCACCCTGGATGCCCTGCGTACAACCACTCAAATGCAGCACTCTTCTTTACTGGTTGCCTATGTGGCAAGTCAAGCTCCATCTCTAGGGTGATGTCAAAACCACAGGTGTTTTGTAATTAAAGGCATTAGCTATCATCAGTGTAATGACGGGGAAGCAAGGGATCCCCCCTAACCAACATCACTAACAATACTAGTTCTTCCATTGCTGCAGTGTTTTTATATGAAGTCTTGTGTTTGCATCGGATGAATACAAGAAGCCTTCTTGCCTAGCTATGTCATCATAGCACTAACAATCAGAGACCTCTTGTATAGAAGAATCTGCATCTGCAATGCCAATTGTGTATATTCAAAAGTGTTTCTAAAACGCTTTTTTTCTTTCCAGGATTCAGGGATTTTACCATACCCAATTCATACAAAACATCCACTGCATTCTAAATATTTGCATGCATTACTCTAAACTCTTCTTTATCAGCTAGTCGCATAGGATAGGATAAATATGGGCTGGCGCCTCAAGGGAGCCACCAGTACCGCCAAACATTTTGTGAACACTGGTGATGCAGATCTGCGAACAAATGGAATTACAAACCTGAGGTATTTCCTGTGTGCTGGATGTATTCCAGCAGCTTTACTCCATTTGTTGCTAGGTAGTCCTGCCTCCTTCTCTTGTAAAAGTATCACTTCCTGAAGAGTGAACATTTGGAAGGTTTCAGTCTTTACAAATCTTGAAAAATCTCAAATCTGATATAAGTCTCAATGTAAAGCAGGGGTCTTAAAACTGGGGGTTAGGAGAGGCAGAACTGGTCACAGGGGTTGAGCAGACACGGGCCAAAAGGAGCATCATGCCGAATACAGTTCTGTATTTCTAGTGAAAAAAGAGTGCTCCAAATAACACAAAGTCTACTGCCCTAGCCCCCATGTTTGCTTAAGGATCAATCCGTGGAAAAATGTACACATAGAAAGACCAGGATCCTCACAGTAATGATGTATTAAATGGTACTTTTTAAAGGGATAACTGAGCTTAACTTTATGTTTAAAACTGCAAATTTCTTCGAATAATTGAGAAAATATGCTTCTAATTCGGAGGGGGCATCACAATAAAACAAATAAGGGGTACGGAGGTACAGCATTAAAATGTATCATTGGTGTAAGTCTTTTGATCAGGAAATAGGTTTAGCATACTCCCACTTTATTTATTTTTTCTGAGATGTTTTCATCAATTCCTTTAAATTTCGGTACCTCTTGTAGTCACAGGTTAAAGTGGTCGCCTTTGCATGCTTGCCTTTTTGCTTTCAAAATTAAAGGACCTTTGATGAATTATATGTAATATCTGTGTTTTACCTCTTAAGAACCACTTGTCTGTGGTGATAGACAACCATTCATCTAGGTAGTCTTTTATTCTGACCTCTACTAAGCTTTGTGCAGCATAGCGTGCACTAGAGAGTCATCTGCTTTCGGTTGTACCACCTCTAGAGGTCTGTCCTCTTCTTCTCCTTCTACAAGGAAAAATGTTGTAGACTGCTACCATTGGCTAGACCCTTAACAAGCTGTACCTTGCTTTTTGGCTTAGAGAGTGGTTCCATTTTAGGCACTGCAGGCTCACAGGTTTTTGACGTCCTCTCAAGAACACAATCTAGGAAGGACTATGAAATTTCATCACCATAAGAGGTCATCTTCTCGACCTCTTAGTAAATCTATTGTTCTTCAAGCCTCTTCTGCCATACTATTCTCATCTGCCGAGAAACCTCTCAGACCCCGTGGGTTCTACCTGATTTAGCCTAGAAGCATGGAAGCACTATGCCATCTTTCTCTTTGCCCAATGTGCTAGGTTTAATTTCTATAATTAAGAGTTTAAGATTTGAACACCGAGCAAGAGTTAACAGTTCCTTTGATTGTTGATCCTTAGTCAAAAATATTATGCTCACCTGGTGTTTGTCATTTAAATACACTTTCCAGAGGGGCAATTCAGTCAACACATTAATAGACTACTGTGTATCATTGTTGTAAAAAAATGGCATTGAAAAGACACAAAAGAAACAATATCTCAAACAGAAATTCTCATAGAAATCTGTTGAAAGTTTTTCGCAAATGTCCTTCTCCGACTCAGAAGCCATGAAAAAACAGAACTAGGAAATCGTAGATTTGATGTTCTCCGTAGTTTGGCAATATACATCCAAAACTCTTGGACAAAAAAAATATTAAAATGGAGGTTACGTATTGGGGCATGGTGGGCTTACACCCGACGTTGTTCTACAAATACTCCAATACCATAGCCATTAGATGGTGGAATATACACAATATGTGAATCTAGAATAGGTTCATTCTGCAAAGTCTCCTAGAGCTTTCATACCAATGCAGATTTAGTTGTCATGGACACAGTGGACTTCCTGAAACGTCTAGTGTACCTCACTGCTATCCCAATGAAGCAGGAGTATCCACTGATAAGGAGTGGCCATGTCTGAACTGGGGTGGCAGAGTGGGCTAAAGAACGGTGATGGATCAAACCCAGATCTGTTGACTGGGTGTGAGTGTTTGATTGGTTCTGATGCTCCGTCCATCACCACCCCCTTTTGTACTGCTTTGTTCGCCATAAGTTGGCAGGGTATGCTCAGACGTGAGTCCCTTGCTCACTTTGCCACTGGATTCAAGCAAGCCTGGCTGAAGACGGCTGAAATGCCAGAAACCGGTCCTAGGAAGCTTGTTTCCGGTCCAGGGAAGGCATGGCTTGGCAGTTCGGGCTGGACTGTTCCCATGAGGCACAGGGTCAGACTGATTTGCATATGGCCATGTCTGAACTGGGGTGGCAGAGTGGGCTAAAGAACGGTGATGGATCAAACCCAGATCTGTTGACTGGGTGTGAGTGTTTGATTGGTTCTGATGCTCCGTCCATCACCACCCCCTTTTGTACTGCTTTGTTCGCCATAAGTTGGCAGGGTATGCTCAGACGTGAGTCCCTTGCTCACTTTGCCACTGGATTCAAGCAAGCCTGGCTGAAGACGGCTGAAATGCCAGAAACCGGTCCTAGGAAGCTTGTTTCCGGTCCAGGGAAGGCATGGCTTGGCAGTTCGGGCTGGACTGTTCCCATGAGGCACAGGGTCAGACTGATTTGCATATGGCCATGTCTGAACTGGGGTGGCAGAGTGGGCTAAAGAACGGTGATGGATCAAACCCAGATCTGTTGACTGGGTGTGAGTGTTTGATTGGTTCTGATGCTCCGTCCATCACCACCCCCTTTTGTACTGCTTTGTTCGCCATAAGTTGGCAGGGTATGCTCAGACGTGAGTCCCTTGCTCACTTTGCCACTGGATTCAAGCAAGCCTGGCTGAAGACGGCTGAAATGCCAGAAACCGGTCCTAGGAAGCTTGTTTCCGGTCCAGGGAAGGCATGGCTTGGCAGTTCGGGCTGGACTGTTCCCATGAGGCACAGGGTCAGACTGATTTGCATATGGCCATGTCTGAACTGGGGTGGCAGAGTGGGCTAAAGAACGGTGATGGATCAAACCCAGATCTGTTGACTGGGTGTGAGTGTTTGATTGGTTCTGATGCTCCGTCCATCACCACCCCCTTTTGTACTGCTCCCTTTTCTCCATGGCATACTCTCCAGACACTCAAGGACCAAGACATGCTTATATGGCACCTTCCATGCATTTGAGGAAGCAACTGCTATGGCAGCTTCCGTTCTTGCAGATATCACTTCTTTTTACTCCAATTGTTCATATTTCTTCCCCACTCCACACTCTCAGGGGTCAGTCTCCCTCATCGCCAGGTGTGTTCAGTGACCCACTTGGAGACATTTATACTTTTTTACCTTCCATATTCCACGTGGTGCGCTAGCAGTGACGGATTACTGACATAAAAGGCCACACTCTTGACCAAGTCTGGACATCTAATCTGAAAATTTCTAAGTTACTGATCTCACCGTGCACTTGGTCTGACCACCATTTTATAACATTTACTCTCTCCAGTGTTCACTTAACCAAGCCCCAACGGATGGGGAACCGTATGGCAAGAAACTGGGGACGCGCTAACTTAGACTACTTCTGCACGTTGCCGACTACCACGGCCCCATTAGAACAGGAGTCACTAAACAATCAAGCAGAAAGTATTAAAATATGGCTTGAATCTGCCAGTGACCGCGTCGCCCCTATCAAGAAAACCAAGATCATGAGACCTCATGAGGTCCAACTATGGTTTTCTGACAATTTAAATTTAAAGAAACTAGCCCTACGTCAAGCAGAATGCAACTGGAGACGACATTACTTTCCATATAAGAAAGATATATTCCTAACTCAGCTCAAGGAATAAAAAATGCTGTTCTACAAACTAAGGTGGATTATTTTTCCAATAAGATTTTAAACTCCGCTAATAAGCCCAAGGATATAGATAGAGACACGGCGAAACCTGTCCCTTCTCAAACTCTATGTGACTCTCTCAACTTCTATTTCATCGAAAGAATTGCCCCTATTAAGTGTAGCATCCCTATCAATACTTCTCCGACTAACTCTTCGCCCATACTTAGAAGGAATATGCTACTTACCAGTATGCATCTGTTCTTGGCATGTAGAGCTGCAGATCACACACTAAGGATAAGATCGCCATCTGGTGTTGGGCTCGGATGATTGCAGGTTGTTGTTGTCCTCGGAAGAAGTCTTTGGTCACGAGATTGGTGACTCCTCCCCTGGACAACAGTGCGCATGGGCATCCGCTCCATCCTCAGATTGTTTTTCGCCATCATGGGAAATGATGGTGTGTAAGAAGTAAAGAGAAAGGATGTCCATGTGTAGTGTCTAATTAAGACAATGCTGGAACAGATACAGGTCCCGGGGAGGCGGGTGGGCGTGTGTGGCTCTGCAGCTCTACATGCCAAGAACAGATGCATACTGGTAAGTAGCATATTCCGTTCGAGGCATATGAGCTGCAGATCACACACTAAGGATAGACTATTTAGCAGTGTCTCCCCTAGCGGTGGTCACCTGTATCAGTTGCAGCAGTTTGGAATAGAGTTTTTAGGACAGCTTGGCCTACTGAAGCTTGTTGTTTGGATTGCACATCAACACAGTAATGCTTAGTGAAGGTGTGTGTAGTAGACCATGTGGCTGCTTTGCAAATGTCTTCTAAGGGGATGTTCCCTAAGAATGCCATAGAGGCCCCTATTTTACGCGTGGAGTGCGCCCTAGGGGGAACGGTAAGAGTACGTTTAGCTTTTTGGTAACATATTTGGATACATTTGACTATCCATCTGGCGATACCCGATTTGGAAATAGGGTTGCCTTTATGGGGTGGAGCGAAAGCAACAAACAGTTGCTTGGTTTTCCGAAAAGGTTTGGTTCTGTCGATGTAATACAGCAAGGCTCTTTTAACATCTAAGGTATGAAGTGCCCTCTCGGCTACTGAGTCTGGATTAGGGAAGAAGACTGGCAGTTCCACTGACTGGTTTAGATGGAAAGGGGAAATGACTTTAGGGAGGAATTTTGGATTCGTCCTAAGAACCACTTTGTTCCGTTGTAGTTGTAGGAAGGGTTCTTCGAGAGTTAAGGCTTGTATTTCACTTACTCTTCGCAGGGATGTGATTGAGAAGAGGAAAGCCACTTTCCATGTTAGGAACTGCAGTTCGCATTTGTGCATTGGTTCAAATGGGGGACCCATGAGCCGTGTTAGAACAAAATTAAGGTTCCACACCGGAGAAGGTGGTAACCTTGGAGGAATAATTCTTTTAAGACCCTCCATAAATGATTTAATGGCTGGTACCTTAAAGAGGGACAGGTGTTGTCTATTTTGCAAATAGGCTGCTAATGCCGCTAGATGTAGACGTATAGAGGAATATGCTAAATTGCATCTTTGCAAGTGCAATAAATAGCAAATGAGGTTTTGGATGGAAGCATCCAGTGGTTGTAAGTCATTGTTAGCGCAGTAAATGGCAAATCGTTTCCATTTAGCAGCATAGCATGCCCTAGTAGTAGGTCTCCTGGCTTCTTTAATGATATTCATACAGTCGGGAGGAAGGTTGAGGTACCCGAACTCTAAGACTTCAGGAGCCAGATTGCCAAGTTCAGTGTTTGAGGATCTGGGTGTCTGATTTCTCCATGGTTCTGGGTTAAGAGATCCGGGGAGAGATGCAGTTTTTGATGTGGAACTAGCAATAGTTCCAAAAGTGTGGTGAACCAGGGTTGACGTGCCCAAGTGGGAGCCACTAGGATGAGTGTCAGCGACTGTTGTTTCAGTTTGCGTACCACAAATGGAATGAGTGGGAGAGGCGGAAAAGCGTACGCAAATCTGCCTGACCAGTTCATCCATATTGCATTGCCCTTTGACCGTGGGTGTGGGAACCTGGCGGCGAAGGTTGGGCATTTTGCGTTTTATTGTGTGGCGAACAGGTCTATGTCTGGTTGTCCCCACTTTTGGAAGAATGGGAGTAAGACTTTGGGGTGTAGTTCCCATTCGTGTATCTGCTGTGTGTGGCGACTTAAGAGGTCTGCCACCTGGTTCTGAACCCCTGGGAGGTGTTCTGCTAGTAGGTAGATGTTTTGGGGAATTGCCCATCTCTAAATTTGTTGCGCCAGTTGGGACAGTTGTACAGAATGTGTCCCTCCTTGTTTCTGTATGCAATACATTGTGGTCATGTTGTCCGTGCGGATGAGGACAGTTTTGTTTTGTAGATGCACTTGGAAGGATTTCAGTGCTAGGAACACCGCTAGAAGTTCTAGGTGATTGATGTGGAACTGTTTTTGTTGAGTGGTCCACCGTCCCTGAGTGGTGTGTTGAAGGAGGTGGGCTCCCCACCCCGTGAGAGATGCGTCGGTGGTCAGCACAACTTGTGGAAGGGGCTCTAAGAACGGCCGCCCATTGGACAGGTTGATGGTGTTCCACCATTTCAGTGAGCAAAGTGAGCGGCTGTCCACCAACACCAGATCGGTAAGTTGTCCGTGGGCCTGATTCCACTGTTGTGCTAGACATTCCTGTAAGGGACGCATTTGAAGGCGTGCGTAGGGTACTATGGAGATGCATGACGCCATCATGCCTAAGAGTTGCATGAACACTCTTGCGGGGAGAGAGTGTTGTGTTTGAAATGTTTCGATGAGACTTTGTATGTTGGCTATCCTGGCTATGCTGGGATAAGCTACGGCTTTGGCTGTGTCTATGGTGGCTCCCAGGTATTGTTGTACTTGGGAGGGCTGTAGTTGAGATTTGGGATAGTTGATGGTAAATCCCAAGTTGTGTAGGGTTTGAATAGTGCGGTGGGTGTGGTGAACGCATTTGTCTAGAGTATTGGCTTTTATGAGCCAATCGTCCAGATAGGGGAAGACATGGATTTCTTGTCTCCTGAGATATGCTGCCACAACTGCCAAGCATTTGGTGAACACCCTGGGTGCAGTAGTTACCCCGAATGGGAGAACTGTAAACTGATAGTGCTGACCGTCTACCACGAATCGTAGATACTTCCTGTGAGCGGGATGCATAGGGATGTGAAAATATGCGTCCTTGAGGTCTAATGTGGCAAGGAAGTCTCCTTGTTGAAGTAATGGAAGGACCTGTTGGAAAGTGATCATGTGGAAATGATCCGATTGTATGTACTGGTTCAGTAGTCTGAGGTCCAGTATGGGTCTTAAAGTTTTGTCCTTTTTGGGAATGAGGAAGTATAGGGAATATACTCCTGTGCCCTGATGTTGTAGTGGAACAGGTTCTATTGCATGTTTTTGAAGCAAAGACTGTATTTCTTGTTTGAGGAGCGTGAGGTGGTGAGACGTCATGGGACGGTGTCTGGGTGGTATGTTTGGGGGTGGGTTTATGAGTTCGAGGCAGTAGCCAGATTGGATAATTTCTCTTACCCACCTGTCTGTAGTGATGGTATTCCAGACAGGTAGGAACTGTTGAAGTCTGCCCCCGACCGGAGTGGAATGGTCTGGGGGGGAGTGATGGCAAGTCACTGTTTGGTGGCTGTAGAGGTGCGGGTGTTGTTGTTGCCCCGTCCTCGGCCTTTATTATTGTTTCCCCGATAACCTCTAAAATATCCTCTGTTAGGGGATGTTTGACCTGATGCTTTGAAGGTGGAAGAGTTGTCTGTTCCCACATTTTTGGAAGCTCCTCTATAAAAGGAGCGACGAAAGGAGCCTCTGGGTTGAGTAGACTATAATGCTCCCATAGATTGGCAGTCTCATTATCTTTCTTCATTTTCTCTAGGGCAGTGTCTACTGCAGGGCCGAATAGTTGCTCCTGATTAAAGGGTTGAGCAAGGATGGTGGTTTGGACTTCCAGCTTGAAGCCGGAAATGCGCAGCCATGCGTGGCGTCTAAGCAATACGCTTGTGTTGACTGCCCTAGAGGTGGTGTCCGCTGCGTCTAATGCACATTTAATGGAGGCATTGGATATTAGTTTGCCCTTTTGGCTGAGGTCAGTAGCCTGTGTTTTGTATGGTTCAGGCAGGTGTTGCAAGAGATCCTCTAGTTGATCATAATGGGCTCTATCATAACGAGCCAATAGGGCTTGTGTATTTGCAATACGCCAGTGGTTAGCAGCTTGAGCGGCAACCCTTTTGCCGGAAGCCTCCAGGAGTTTAGACTCTTTGTCTGGGGGTGGCGTGTCGCCGGTTGTTTGGGAGTTCGCCCGTTTTCTGGCATTTGATACGACTAGCGAGTCTAGGGGGAGTTGCGCCTTGATGTACGCAGGATCTTGTGGCGCCGGTCTGTATTTTTTTTCTATTCTGGGGTTGAGAACCCTGGCCCTGACAGGGTCTTTAAAAACCTCATTGGCATGCTTTATCACTCCCTTAATCATGGGTAGAATGTGGACTGTTTTCTGGGACTGCTCAAAAGTGTCGAGTAGAAAATCCTCCTCAGGAGTGTCGGTGTGCATGGTGACACCATGAAACGATGCTGCTCTATTTATAAGCTGACCGAACCCTAAATGGTCATCAGGAGGGGAGGGTTTTGAGGGGTATGGAGCGGGGTCAGGCACATCAGGCATAGGGTAAGTCCAGTCATCTACTGGTGCTGTGTCCGGGAGTGTAAAGGGATCAGTAGGATCTGTGGGATAAGTAAAGAAATCTGGGTCTCCCCCTCCCCCTAAATCATCATCATCCTGTCGAGGTGGTGTGTGAGAAGGAGATGGTAGAGGTGAAGGCGGTTGGGGTTGGGGTGATGGAATAGGAGGTAATGTAGGAGAGGAAGGACATATAGGTGAAGTGGCACAGTCCTTCTTTGGAGGTGCTGGAGGAGGTGTGGAGTCCAGCTTCCTTTTTTTGTAGGGCACCGCTGTGACATGTCCAGTCTTCGGATTTATGTAAATCCGTTTTTGCTTTGGATCAGGCCGAAAGAGTTCCTCACTGTCCGAAGGCGGCTTTGGCGCCGACTTTTTTTGTTCTTTATGGACTTGTTTTGGCACCGAGGATGTTTTGGGTGCCGAAGAACTTTTCGGTTCCGGTGGATTTTTCGGTGCCGAAGAACCTTTCGGTGCCGACGAGCATTTCGGTGTCGGTGGAGACCTCGGCGCCGAAGAACGTTTCGGTGCCGGTGGAGATGTCGGTGCCGAGTGACGTTTCGGGCCCGATGGAGATTTCGGTCTCGAAGCCTGCTTCGGTGCCGAAGGTATTATAGGCACAATGACATGAGGTTTGCTCAAGCCCGAGCCACCTGCAGGCTTACTTTTCTTCGGAGCCGGGCCCGAGGGCGGGGATTCAGAAGACGTTTTTGGATCGCGACTGGGCCCAGCTGGGAGAGTCTTGACCACTGTCTTTTTGGGTGGTGTTGGGGTAGGGGGGGCTGGTACTCACAGGCTGCCCCGGATCAGAATCGTCGGCCTCGGACACGATCTGGATATCTTCGGAGTCATCGTCAGGGACATCCTGTGTCAAGATGTCTTCTGGTTCCGGAACCGGCTTGGCCATGATATGGCGTTGAGCTCTTCGATCCCGGATAGTTTTCTTCGAACAGAATGCGGCGCAGGCTGGACAGCTGGATTCGTTGTGGTCTGGTGAAAGGCACAAATTACAGACCTCGTGGTGATCGCTATGAGGGAGCTTTGCTCCACATTGGGGACATTTTTTGAAAGGTGTCCTTTCCATCAGCCGCGTCCGGAGTCGGTCCGTTATGGTTTTTGACGTCGAGTTTTCAAATTTTGAGAGTTGTAGTGATTGCTATAAGTTTTCTGCTGGAGCGGAAAAAAGTTCATCCGAACCCAATGGCGGAAAAAAACAATCTGAGGATGGAGTGGATGCACATGCGCACTGTTGTCCAGGGGAGGAGTCACCAATCTCGTGACCAAAGACTTCTTCCGAGGACAACAACAACCTGCAATCATACGAGCCCAACACCAGATGGCGATCTTATCCTTAGTGTGTGATCTGCAGCTCATATGCCTAGAACACCCTTTTTCGCTTGAACAGATCCCTTTGATTTCTAAGGAAGTGTTTTTGGCTTACTAAGGAAGGTCGGATCCGCCTCCCCTACTGACTGCTGTCCCCCTCACATACTACGGGAAACTTTTCTCACCTGTCCGGACCCCGCTCTTTTGCTTCTGAACAACTCTCTTAAGTATGGTATAGTCCCAAATATATTTAAAGATGCGGAAATCGTCCCAATCCTAAAGAAATCAGGCTCAGACCCTGTAGCCCTAAGCAACTATCGTCCCATCACCCTGCTGCCTTACTTAGGCAAAATCCTAGAGGCTCACATAGCCAGTTGCCTCAGCTCCTTTATCGAAAACTCCCACTATCTCGACCCCCATCAGGCAGGTTTTAGACCAGCACACTCTACTGAGTCGGTTATCCTTACGGTCATGGATGAGCTCAGAAGAGGGGCTGACAAGGGCATCACGCAGGCCGTGATACTTCTTGATCTGTCAGTGGCCTTCGACACGGTCGATCATGACCTTCTGATTGACCGTGTCAGTAGTGCCGGGATCCAGGGCCTGGCTCTCAAATGTCTCTCTTCCTTTCTTATTAGCCGGTCTCAAGCGGTTTGCCTCGCCAATTTATCCTCCACTAAAATGAAATTGACTTGCAGGGTACCCTAGGGTTCCTCCCTCCCACCCCAGCTCTTTAATTTGTACCTATTGCCCTTGATCCGCTCTCTCAGATAAAGAAAGGTTGGAACCTTCAATTATGCCGACAATCTTCAATTGGTATTCGATTGGTATTCGATATCGATCAATCGGCAACTTCTGTTTCCAACTTTCAATCCACCATGAAATTTATCAGTCAATGGATGAACTGTAACCACCTAAAGCTAAACCCAGAGAAAACGGAGCTGATCCTAACGGGCGGGCCAGCCAACCCCTGGAACTCCAACTTATGGCCACCCCAATTGGGACACCCTTCACTACCAGCATGTTCTACCAAAAGTCTGGGTATTATGATCTGCAATAACCGGTCTATGAAAGCCCAGATTGGGTCAGTGGTCTCCTCCTTGTTCTTCCAATTCCGTAGGATCAGGAAGTTCAGCAGATTTTTGACCACTGAAGCCCTTACCCTAGTCATCCTGGCTTTGGTAATCTCCTGTATCGATTATGCCAACTCACTTCAAATAGGTTTCCCGGCACATCAATTAAATCGCTTACAGCTGGTGCAAAACCAAGCAGTCAGATGAATCTATCACCAGCCCAAATGGCACCATGTTAGATATCTAGTGAAAAGCCTACACTGGCTCCCAGTGGCCAAGCGTTGTGCATTTAAACTGGGGTGTATCACCTTTAAAACCGTTCATGGCAACAGGCCAGCTTTTATTTCTTCTAGGATTCAGAGATATGTCCCTTCTCTGGACCTCAGGTCCTCCCATTTGAATCTGTTGGTCAGCCCACCCTTTAAATGTAAGGAACACGGAGGACTAAGATTTGCAATCTTAGTCCCTCAATTCTGGAACTCTCTTCCTGTGGAGTTAAGATCAGAGACCTCTTACGCGCAGTTCAGAACACAGCTAAAAACCTGGCTGTTCTGCCATGCGTATGACTAATTTAATCCTTCCACTGCTGCAGCCTCCCTTGGACTCTAGTGCCATGAAACCGCCTGGTGTACGTGCGCTTAACAAATTCCCTTAACATAACATAACATTGGATATATTAAATGCAGGAGTGGGTCTTTCTTAAACTATTAGCAGCAGGGCAAGTCTGAGGTATCCCAAAGTACTCATGAATTCTGCTCTTTAATTCGGTCTGTTGTGCCTAACCTTTTCAGCACTTATTCCAATCACACTGTAATACAAACATGTTCCGTCTCCTGCCGCCTGCTTCTACCAGGAGGAACAAATTATTAGAGGTGCTCCAAATCAAAATTAGTACAAACATTTAATAGTAATAAAACACAGTAAACCAGGGAAAGTAAGGTAAGGAGACAGTCATTCCCTCTGTAAACACAGGGTAGGAGTATATTCTCCCATAAAAACAATCCTCACTGAGTCCGTTTCTCAACAATCGGACAGAAAGTAATGTAACCAGTGCGCTCAAGATTAAATGTCAACTTTCATCAAAACAAAAAAGGATTTTGCGGCTAAAAACAGTTGTCTCCCTTTCCTCCAAGCTCCACTATTTCCTGTATTAGTGAAGTAACAAGCTTGAGGGAGCAAATCCATCGCAACACTGCTCGAAAACAAATAAACTGTGTCCGTCATGTAGATGCTCTTTACTGCACCTAAGAGATGGATGCGGATAGTTTCCTGTAAAGGAATTGCTGCTACTCTGGCTCCTGATCTTCTCTGCACAGATCTGGCCTATTCAGTAGTCCAGAACGTCTATCAACGTTGACAGGTGGAGGTCACAAGCCTTGTCCTGCTCTCTGCTGCTCTGGATGAGGTTCCTTAGCTTCTCCAGTCGCTCTGATAGGGAGATATATGGCCCAGGCATGAATCCTGTCCCCTCTTTCGGGCTCGCAGTGTGGTCCTGAAAAAATGGAGATTGTATTTAAGAAAGTACTACTAGGGGCATGAAGAATGATACAAAAACCTGCTGAACATGTAAAAAAAATTGGGCTTTTAGTTGCAATGAAAAAGTTTTTTGTTTTTTTTACATACACACATTGTACATTGGGTAGATCAAAATACCTTTTGGGACATCCGCCTATCACATTGAGCCACTAGTGGGCCCTAAACCCAAACAACCACAATACCCCCCCCCCCCCCATACTAGATGAAACCTCACAATAAAGGGGGTATAATTTTAAATAAGGCAAGCCTACTGGCTTGCCAGGGTGTCATCACATTAGTAACAGCAACCACATGTCATATTTCAACCTTCTAATGCTATTGAAATAGATGGGGACAGTAGCCGTATTCAAATGCATTCGTTATGATAGACTTTGCATTGTCAACATCAACATTTTAAATAAAGCATTTAAATGCAAAACGGGTCTCAGTCTCTTTCCTTTACTATAGTTAGACTGACACTGCAGTCATAGGACCAACCACAGGGTGCCCCTACACTCCACAGCCCAAAAGCAAAAGGTTGCAGCTATGGGACTGCTTAAAGCCAGTGAAAACTTCTCCCAGGGTCAGGGATTTAGTCCCATGGGAGAGGTATGGCTACTTTCATAAAACATTCATGGGGGGGGGGGCTGCTGCACCTCCAGCAGCCCTCCAAGCACTATTAATGACTTGTTAGTGGGAAGACTATGCACATTTTTGTTCCCACCCACCCTGTAGGGCAATATGGGGCTCTCCATGTTGGAGCCTTGAATATTTTATTAGCATGTTTCTCCCACTGTGCAGCCTCGTGCCGCAAGGCATTACCTTTTGTTTATTCTATTTTACGGGTGTCTTGGTCCCTCCCAGGACACCCACGTGCAGTAAAGGTTGTTAGGGTGCATGGGGAAAATCCAAAGCACCTTGCCAAATACTGTGTGCAGCCCCTATCCTCTGGACATCTCTCTCTGCTCCTGCCGACGGTACAGCCTTGCTTCTTGGCTCATGCCCGCGGTGGGAGAAGACCACACTCCCCTTTAAGGAGTGTGGACAAGGTGACACAAAGCTGGGGAGCCCAGGTAACACTCCTGTCCAGTTTCTTGGATTGCCCTGGCACATTGAGTCATCAACACATACCTGCTTGCATCAGGCCAAGGTGGATAAGGTCCACGGAGACAAATTGTGACTCAGGGAGAGGGCCCCACGGACACAGCCTCCCCATCAATTATAAAAATAATTTAAGATGTGCTGACCACCAGGGGGTTGACTCCTCTCAGGAGTAAATTCTTTAAAATACGGCACAGCACCTTGTTTTGTGCTCTCTTTTGCCAATGTGGGGGGCAGAGTTTTAGCTGCTAATTTCTCAGTCCCCCATAGTGTCAATCTCAAAAGAGTTTGTTTTGTTTTGTGCCTCTTGGCCAGTCTCTGTGACCAGGAGCATTTCCTTCAGGCATTTTGGCTTCTAAAGGTGGTTTTTATGTGGAGAAGGGTTGTCGAAGGTCACCACCACCTGACCCGCCCTCTGCTTGGCTCCTGGTACTTTTCTTCTGTTGGTGGATGAATCTTCCACAGCCCCATCCACAACCAGTAAGCAAAACACCTTCCTTGCTGCACTTTCCACAGCCTCCTGACTTCTTAAAGGGCACCTCCGCAGATCAATGATATCCAAGACTTGTCCACAGGAGTTTCCAGGGGAATCACCCAAGGTTCCCAGAAGGTCCATTCCCCCAATTGTTCCTTGGGGGGAATAAGGGGGGCTGCACAACAGTGGCTGGAGAGACCCATCCTACTCCTGTGAGTCAGCTGGAGTTAAAGTCATTTAGTCCATCCTTGCAGGGCATGCGGTGACCATCGTCGCTCCCAGGTCCAGGGCCTTTTCCGCTGTCTCTCGCTTGTGCAGAGGCTTTTAAATTGGAGGTTGAAAGTTGTAGACCTGGCCAATCCTAGGATGCCACATCATCCCTTCACCCCTGATCCAAACCTCCTTGTAGCATTCTGGGTACAACCAATATGGTAACTTCAAGTGGTCTGTCGAAAGAGCTCCCTTGAGTGCCTCAACTTCACCCCTTGATGACACAGCTGTCTGGTCCTTTTCCACCAAAACTTCAAAGGCGAGCCACTCCTGTGTTGGCTCCAGAAGTTTGCCCCCCACTTCCCCCTTGTTCTACTGTCCTAGCCCAGATGCAGAGTGACAAGCTCATTAACAGATGCAGATTTTGCCCCCACCCCTTACTTTAGCAGGAATTGTGTCAAGCACTGTTCATTGTTCTATAGTGTGGGGAGGCCTTTGATCCATCTTCTGAGTAGCAGAGTAATTAACTTGGGCCAGTAGAGGGGGCTAAGGCATGAAATCTGCCAGGCAAATCTTAAAGTGCCATTAGGTGTGTATATGAGAGGTTCACACTGGGGGTGCATGGCAATATCTAGTTTGGTACCCCGCTGGACGATCTAGGCTTAGCTTGAAACTACTTTAGGGCAGATTTTGCCTATACAGTATACATAATTTAAGCACAACAGACCTTAGGTAAACACTACAGACATAACTTATAAATGCCCACTCATTATGTGTCCTACCCCAGGCCAGTACCAATCTGTGAAGAAGCCCTCGTACAACAGGCTACCTGTGCATAGATACCTGTTTGTGCACGATGGTCGTCTCACATATACAACCTGCACACGTGTATGCTCACGTGTTCATGTGTAACTAGCCCATAGTCTCTTATCCACGCTGTGTAGCACTAGTCTCATCTTAAAAGGCAGACACTGGCAGATAGTAAGCTCAGTCCAATTACCACGGTTTACCATGAGTGAGACTCAGGTAGTGAGACTCTCACAGTAATGTCCTCAAATCGGGTATTCAAAAGCAAAAAACCCTGGGGCACTAAATGGGCGGATGCCATTTGCTACAGGATGTTATCAGCATAGAGGTGAGAGAAGAAAAGAAAGGATAAGATATCTCATAGGATTTGGAGTATAGTTAGATGTGGAGACTGCTCAAAACGGGACCTTTTGGTACACAGAAAAGTAGGGTACATAGTGAGGAATGGAATCGCCATCATGAGATGCGAAAAATAGGGAGAAAAACTTTCAACTTGCTTTGCCTTGGATACCAAGGGTAATGAGAATAGCATGGTGGCATGTCTGACAGCATTAAAGACTACAGCTTGGTCTAGGAGAATAAGTTTAGGTGGAAGATGGTCATGACGAGTAGAGGTGATGAAATTGGCGAATTTAAAGAAGGCTGTTTAAGTGGAATAGAGGGCTCTGAAGCTTGAATGAAGTGGATTTATGAAGTTATGAATGGTGAGGTTTGAGGTAAGGAAGTTGAAAACAAGACGCTGTAAGATTTTAGAAAAGAAAAGGAGTTGAGAGAATGAAAGATAAACGGGGGTGATTTTTTTTTATATAGGGGCTGTTGTTTGGAAGCACTTAGGTTAACATAATAGGATATAAAGGTGTGGTTAAAGAATGAGGTCCAACATGGTAGGGCTCCTGAACAAAGAGCTAAGGGGTTTAATGGTATGTGCGCAAAAGGGTCAGATGGTACATAGGAATTGTCGACAGTTAAGAGCATGGGAATCTGGTCACTTAGCCTGAAAGATAGGAAATCAACTTAGTGAGAGGCTCAAGTGAGATTGAGGGGTTAGTCAACAGGTAAATAGCAGTAGTATTCATAATGGTTGTAAACTTGGTTGACACATGAGACGTAGGAGGCAAAGTCTTAGAGAGGGGACGGAGTGATGGATGCACAGTGTGAAAAGAGAAGAGTTTCATAGTGTGAACGCGTTTTTCAGGATGTGAACATAAACAGATTAAGTTTTGCAAATGGTCATACTACGGTGCATTCACTGTTCTAGTTAGGCCATTCAAGGCAAGTTTCTACTCTTCCAAATGCTCAGTGATTTTGGTTTTATGCTATTTGTGAAGGAGAACACATATTTTTGTTTTCGAGGAATGGGTGCTGAGGGCAATCCATGTTAATGGGTTCAGGTCAGCTGGATGAAAGAGCATAGAGGGTAGTGTTAGTTGAACGTCGATTAGCACTTAATGAATTTGGTCGAAGGGAATGGCATAGAATTCAGACTTAATATCATAATGGATTTGGTTTAGGAATGCCAGCAAGGTTTTAGGAGCGGTTTGGGTCTTTATTGCTGGTGTGGAGGAAGAGATTTTAGCGAACGTGTATGATATTTCGGTCAATGTGATGGGTTAAAGGTGGGTGCAGAGTAAGTTAGGATCGTAGACACAGGAATTAGGTTAAATGGTCCACCATGTGCGAGTGAATGTGGGCTGGGTGTTCAGAGAGGAATCTGGTAAATGCATTTGATTGTTTCATTTAAGACTGTGGTCTCCGAGAATGATTAGGGGGTTAAAGGTGACAGCAAATGACTGGTGATGTTTAGATCATTGAAGAAGGAACTGATACATCCTGGCTATAACATGAGTGTTGAACATGGCAGTGAGGTCTAGTGTTGGAGTAGGGGAGGTTGAGAGACATTTTCTGAGGAGTCAGACTCCTCTCCTGTTCCACTTGTTTTGTCCTGTACATCAAAAGGTAGCGGATTGTTTGGGGACAATCTATGTCAGTGTCTGTGAATTATAAGGAAAGGAGCGTTA
The DNA here is from genome assembly GCF_964204655.1 of Triturus cristatus. Taxonomy (NCBI): domain Eukaryota; kingdom Metazoa; phylum Chordata; class Amphibia; order Caudata; family Salamandridae; genus Triturus; species Triturus cristatus. Next base: position 816,615,325 of record NC_140583.1, on the reverse strand, counting down.
AAGTGCTCAATGATGTATGGAGATAGCGTGGTACTGTTTTATTATGTATACAAGGGTAGCAAACAGGCCTCTGTGGCCAGACAGAACCATGATCACCTAGCAGTTAATACCTCACATTAGTGCAATGGGAGGTTTTAATGAAGTGTAGATTCCAACAACTAAGGGAGAGGGAAGGGCTACAGTGTCACCCCCCTGCTGGCAACGTCAGTGTGGCAGCAGTGGTCCATGGTGTGACTAGCTTTTAAGTTTGGAGCCTTGTCAGAATGCACAATAGAACTTTCTTGCTGAGTTAACCAATCAGCTTCTTGGTTTTGGATTGTCAAGATCGTTTAACCTAAGAGTCTTCACATAATTATTCATGTAATATATGTAGAAAAGCAGATTGTCGAGCTTTGGGCAAGGGAGGTGGCAGCTGCAATGTGAAGGAGGCTGGCCTTCCACAAAGCAAAAACAACCTATATGCTGCTTGGTAAACGTTTGTTTTGGTGAGTAACAGCGGACGCACCCTTGGTAGCTTAGTAACAAACAGCAAGGCCTTCCTCAAAAATAAGTGTCCAAAGAATATTTAAGGTCTTGAAATTTCCATCCCAATTTAATAACAAGGAACAAAATATGATGTGTAAAATTAAGAAAATCAGATCTAGGGATCAGGAGGAGTTGTAAAAACAAACCTTTTCACAGGAAATGACGGGGAAAGTCAAAATCAATAATAGTTAATGGGGTGTGCTATACCAGGACCTATTTTGAACAAGGTAACTATGCAGTTGTCAGCTGTCCAGAGCCTCCTTCATCCTCATTTTGTGAGGACCGAGGAAGCCCTGCACAGGCACTATGAAGCACGTTTGGATACAATCTGGTGGTTCACCACAATCAAAATGTATTGAGGACTGGGGCCTAGCAACTAGTCGCAGCCAACCATGGGTGTAGCGTGGTTGGGCAAAATTGGCCATTTATCATAGTAGTTCTTACAAGCAAAATGTTTTACATTCAGGCTTAAAATTGTTGAGGCTGTGAATAAGTAGGGGAGCATCTTGAGGTGGGAAGCTGTAGTAGACATGGCTCCACGAGGCTACATATTCATTTTACTCAGTCCTGCCATAGCTACTAACTTCATGGCCAAATGTTCAGAGTGGGTCAAAACCACTCAATTGTAGCTGGATACATGAAAAATTTCCCAGTCTCACATTTATGTTAAAGCTCTCTGAAGTCTTTCTTGGTACTCCAAATATTTCCGAATTTTCAAGGAAGGCTCCCTAGACAGGTTTAAGTTGCAGAAAGGCTCAGACAAATTAAATCCAGGCCTTGATTCTTAAAATTTCTAAGAAGCAGCTTCAACTGATTAAATCCACAGGGTATTCTTTATAGACACATGAGAGAATATTCCCTGAGCAGGCTGTGGAAATGGTCACTTGCAACCGGTGTACTCATTCTCTGGTAGATAAATACAGATTCCTCTGTCTCCAGCACCTTTTCGGTGACAATTAGGACAGAATTTAAACACAGTGTTCTTCATTATCCTCAAAATGGTATTAAAGAAACCCGAAGATAACAAGTCTCAAACAGTCATTCGCTGAACTGGTTGAAGGGCAGAGGAAAAACTTAGCTTGCTGAAGCTGCAATCCAACTATGATGCCCATCTTCAGTGTTGTGGCTTCTCTTTACCAAATTCTTAAACTTTAACATAGGTTTTTGGAGAAACTGTTGCATCTTCTCCTGCTACTGAACAGGTCAGCAGACAAAATCTAAAATATGGTCATGTATTGGGCCATTGTCCTCTTCGCTATTTAAAAGTGTGCCTGAGCAGTAGTCACTTGGCTGCTCAGGCCTTCGCCACCAAACTGTGTAAGGCTGGTGACACCTGCTCTCCATTGCAAAATGATGTGGGCTAGGGGGGAGTGAGATAGCCAGGTCTGCTCCAGCTTATGATTTACTATTCCAAGTAAGGAGCTTAGGCAACTGCAAGGTTTCCGGGACCTCTTTCTCCCCTTTAAGGTTAAATTGGTCTGAGGTAGCAGATAACTAAGCATTTGTGTCAAACTGGAGTGCAAGCAGGAGCAGGTTACCTACACGGGGCAGCGAGAGGTGTCAATTAGGTGGGGTCCTTCCCTTGATGAAAGTGTGACGACAGGGAGACACTCCTGCTTGCACTCCAGTTTCAGACAAATGCTTTGTGAAACTTGAGACCTGTAGTGTGTGCACCTACAAAGTGACAAGTAAGGTCATTATTAACCATACTATGGATAAACTTATCCTGATCTCTTTTTAACCATAATAAGTAGGTAGAGGTGGAGGAAAAAGTGGGATCTTAACTCCTGAGGAAGGCCGAACGACCCCTTGAGGGCGACAGACAACAGCCTAAACCTGTTGATGCAGGAAGGAGGGAGGAAAGCACATTACCTACCCCCATTTAATCTCCATCTGTGAGTTTTTAACCCGATCCTGAGTCTCATAATAAAGATTGTTTAGGCCATCCCAGAGGTAGTTTTAATCTCCCCTTTATCACTTTGTTCTGCTGAGTAGATACCTGTTAGTGTGTATGTATTGTCTCCCCCATACCCCTTTGCTCCATCCCAGGCGTTGGTCGGTGCAGGGATGTTGTAGCAGCCCTATGATGCCAATACTAGTGGGTGAGGGCCATTTTTTAAAAGCTTGCATTTTTTCCTACGTGAAATTCTTACCCTTTTAGAATATTCACATTTCCTTTGTTGTAATCTTACCCTTTTAGAATATTCAAATTTCTTACTTTTCCTTTCTGTGTGCAAAAGATTTCATATTTAGAGAGGATGAAAAATGAGATGTACCTCTCTCTCCTTTTTTGTGTGTTGGACTAGGATATTTTGTACCTTCTCGTTTTCTTCAATTGGAGGGGTGAATTCTACCTCCTGGCATTTGGGGACAGAGCAGCCAGACCCACTGTTAACTCTACTAGGGCTCCTTCAAGCTCTCCAAGGAGGATTGAGATCCCCATTGCTAAAAATGCACTGAAACAGCCGTCAACCTGCCTTTGGCAATATGCGTAGGGTCAGCAGAGTATATTTCCTTCCCCAACCCATAGGTAAAGCAGGAGTAAGCAGTATTCCCCTGCCCATGGACAAGATGGAGGAGTATACAAAACACCCCCTCACCTTTAAGCAAGGTAGAATGTACAAACTCACCGCTACCATTGGATATTTGGCTACCATTTGATGGCAGGGCATCAAATTATTCCCCCCTGGCTCTGGGTTGGTTGATGGACACGAAACACCACTTTAAATCCTGGGGCAAGGAAGAGGGGGTGTGGGGGGGAGACATAATAATAGTGACAAGGAAGGAGAACAACAAATATCCCCTCCATTAAGATTGGGGCATGCAATCCTCACCCCAACACTCTTAGAAAGAAGGAAGGGGAGGGCGCCTTAAAAAACTGCCCCCTTTGACTAGGAGGATCTCTCTCTCACACTCTTGAACAAGGTAGGGGGTTTACATAAACAAACTGCCCAGTCTGGATGGTGGGCAGGTTTTGAAACATACATTTTCACTCCCCGCCCTTGGGCAAGGCACGGTGGATATGTAACTCCTTTTAGAACCTCAGGAGCATCTAGGGAGAGAGGAAAAATAAACTGCTCTGCCCTTTGGGCAAGGCAACGTGTGCTTAGAAAGCAGATGGGCAAAGACAATATTCCCATGGGAGGGATGGGGATATTTATTATTTATTTACTTTTATCACCAGAATTGCAAGGGCCTTCCACTGTCAGAATTAATGTGATTCAGGTGCTAGAAGGGCTGCTGAAGACAATGTTCTCAGAGGATCTCCAACATCACCACACAACTCTTGGAAGACAGTTTTTAATACATTTGTATTACATTGGCTCACACAGCAAGTACTGACCAATTCAAAACTATTGTAAGTATTGCCCTCTATGGATCCGTTTGTCCTTGGATGCAAAAGCAGACTGTTCAAAAAGTAATAGGGGCGGAGTATGTGGAAGGACATCAGATGGGATACCAGTAAGAGTGTCTTTGTCAGTAGGACTTACATGGGCACAGAGTGAGGAATTACAGGTTCTACTGGCTATACTCAAACTTCCATAAAGGAAAACTGCTACCGGGACCAGTGGCTACTTTCAGACACAGATAAGGGAAAACACCATGCTTACCTGGGATTTTGTTGGTGGTCGTCCCAGAGTTTCAATAGATTCCGGGGTAGAGACGATTGTCTGTGGGATGTAGAGTGGAAATGTAGCAACACCAGAGTCTTCTGTCGGGTCTTCAGTCAACCACCGATGCAGCTGATTCTCGAATCTAGAGTAAATCACAGGGCTTTAGTGGCATCACCCAAAGCAGCACAAGACATACGGAGCAGAAAAATACCCATAGAAGGCAGACAGATGGGGATGCAGAGGCAGTAGAAATTAGTTTGCCCCTTGAACAAGTAAACAGCGGTAAACAATGGATCTCAGTTGATAATGAGCAGTCCTCAGCTTAGTAGGTTAACCTATTCAAGGGCAGAAGGCCCGGAAGGTTATATTAATTCCAGATTTTAAAGATATCCTCATTCTATCCATCTATTGGCAACTAATCTAAATGAGTCTCACGTACATAATCAACCTTGAAAATGTGGCATGGATCTGGCTCTCCTGGACCTAAATTCAACAACCCTAGTCAACCTTGTTTAAGACAGACTCTCTCCTGTAATGCCCAACACCGGACCACCATACTTCAACTCACAGTTTAAGTCAACTAGTATTGTCCACGAACACCCTAGACCACCATTAGAAAATACAAACAAAATATTAAGATCTGGCAAGGAATCTCTGCTGGAGCAGAACAGAATTACATATCATACAAAAAAAGGTAATTTATACTGGAGGGGTCAACGGAGACTCATTCTAAAAAAATGTGTAAAGTCATGTTTAAAACAGCTTAACAATTGCATATAATTTTAATGGAAGAGTACAGGTGCTTCTTATGAAGCAGGTGTACTTAGAACAGGCATAGACCATCATAAGAAAATATGACTCCTATTGACATAAAAATGTCTGATTGGCTTTGCAATATTATAAGATGAAAACATTGCAAAAAAAGCATGACTAAAATAACAATTAATTAAAAAAAGCTGAACAATGGATAGAAAGTAGCATTAGCACAGTAAATTATTGGTGCACCATTCTTGGCACAGTAATTCATTTTTGGCGGATGTGCACAGGTGATGAGAAACAATTCCATAAATCGCAGTGATATAGATCTAAGGACTGAAGTGGGCTGATGCACTTCCCCATTCTATGGTGGTAAGAAGCAAAAAATGAATGGCAGTTGAAGAGACCAATGGATGAAGAGGGCTAACCTAAAGCCCCTCTGTGTCTGTATATATGTATTTAGGTAATTTATTTATGAATTAAGGCTAGCAAACAACCAAAGCTGCCACAAAGTCAGACCTAAAAATAGCTACATATGAAGCAAAATGTACATGCTAATTAGTGACCCTGCAAATGCAGGGACTACAATCTTTGGGCAGACAAACAACTGGAGCTGGATTAAAGAAACAGCACACTGAGCCAGTCTGTACCTCGGCGTATCTTTAATAAGGTGCAAATTGTGCAGACCCAGGCAGTACGCAATATTACAATCAATGTGGTGCCCCGGGGCAGCAGCGAACTCATGTCTGCCATGGGTAAATCACTTTAGTGAAACGGGGAGCAACTGCTTGAATAAACTGCTCGGTCTTTCACAGTGCAGGAGGCACCAGCCTGAATTTCATAAGAGGACAGAGGTCCCCTGCACCCAGGTGCAGTGAGTGACTCACCTGCATGCAGGGAGGTGTCTGAGGAGTACATGGATCCACCTTTAACCCATCCAGAGAGCGGCCCTAAGGGGGTACACAGCTCCACACAAATAAGGGAACACCCCTTGAGAATCACACTGGTGCTATGGTATATTTATGCCAGCGTGTTCTGTATTACAGAAGGGGCTGCAAGTTGCCCTTTCTAAAATGTTAGTGCCCCAAAGGTACAGAAAGCAGTGCACTTTATGTAATACCCGCCTAGTGCTACACCTCTGTATGGTGCTTCAAAACATTACTGACATAGAACAGATGCTGTGGGTTGGTGTTCCACACACAGAATTCTTTGAAACTGAGAGACTTCCCACCTAAGCATTTGTGCTTGGTAGGGTGAAGTGGCTGTGTGTTTTGGGTGGCTGAGAGAAGCTGTCTAGAAGACTGATATGGATGTTCTAGATGGAACAACTAGGAGGCATATTCGGAGGCATCCTCATGTGCAATTTGCATTAGATATAAGGCCAAGCACATAAGTTAGAGCACTGTTTGGAGGGGATCAATGCAAGGACTTCGGTTTAAGTGTAAGTTAGTCAGATCATTTAAAGGTGAAAGGCAAGTAATGCCACAAAGTTCTACAACAGGCATCACCTCTGAGCGCTGACATCAGTTTATAACAAGGTATTCCTTGCCCTTAGACACAGAGTGCAGAATTGAAAATGGAAATTTAGTAACACATAGATGCCCCCTCCACAGAACTGGGAGAATGATGAAATGAACATGTTTTTGCTATTCTGTTCGTGCAATTGTTTTATGTAAAGTTAGCATTCACTGCACCATTTTATGTTTAGCCGCAATTTTAATCATGCCATTAGCTGCTTATGGTCTCCTCGCAAAGCAGGCTGTGGGAAGTTTCATTTCTCCAAGGCTAGGCCTTGCTCTGCTAATGAATACACTGTTCTTATTAGCGCATACCTTTACCACTAGATAGAGGTCTTCTCCCACCAGTCTAGCGGCAGGCACGGACAGAGTGCCCTTGGGTAGAAGATACTGTGTGCCCGGCCTCAGAATCGAAACCCATCCTACTGTACTTCTTTGTGTTAGCTGCACCTGCTTTGAAAATTCCATTATGGGCGGGTCTTCCTTGGTTCTGAAATGTACATAATATATCGCTATGTTTGCGAAAGTCAGTCCTCTCTTCAACACCCCTAAGCGACTGGGCAGACGGGGGCAGACGGGGCTCCATTTGAGTGTATCTGAATTAACATATACTTGGTTTGTATTCTCTACTGTCTGACCGACTCTTCATTTGGTATGGAAGGCTGAGAAGTGGTCGTGAGTGACCCGGGTGACCCTACACAGGCCACCTCCTTCAAGAACAGCGGACAGTGAGGAATCTGCAGAGAAGAGTATTCATCAGAAACACAGTTACCAAAGGTAAGTAACGTGTACTTCTCATGGGCACTTCTAAAGGAAGATTTCTCATCTTTTAACCCACATGTAAGGGAGGTACCACTCTTAGCAAGAAGGACTCTTGAGTTTAAACTACCATCTTGCCTGGAAAAATGGTGATATAGGATGATTGCACTGACAGCACCTACAGCTCACGCTTAAGGCGTGCAGAAGTAATTACAATGCGGAAGACCGTCTTAAAGGTCAGCAGCCTAAAAGAACAGCTGTGCATAGGCTTGAATGGTGTGCACATTATGATGGTAAAACGCAAATGAACAATCTATTTACCTTTGGTAATGCTCTTTCTGGTGGATATTCCAAATGCAGATTCCTCACCTTACAACACTCCCAGGTGCCAGACTGGGTATGAAAACTTTATCCAACTGGGCTCCTCCGTGCCTGTAGGTGGCAAGGTGCGACTCCGAATTAACTCAGTATTTCTTGAAAGCACCAGAGAGGAGCTGCATTATAGTATCACTGCGGTGTACATTTCTTATTTTGTTCCCTTAACCACACCCTCAGACGTGGAGCATAAACAATTGTTGGTAGTGAGGTGCTGATTTCTAATTTGGGACCATCCTAGACGTTAAGAAGAGTTCGCTCCACAGAATGAGGAAGAATCTGTTGTTAGATTGAGTATCCACCAGAAAAAGTGTTATCAAAGATAAGTAACTTGATCTTTTGATGGATACCTCTAACCACATATTTCTCATCTTAGAATAGATACAAATGCAGTACCTTCCCTGGTGGAGGATCTGTGGAGTGAACACAGACCAAAAGACAGGTCAAGGCAATAATGCTTCGTGAACATATGTAGCGATGGCCACATCGCAACCTGACAAATGATAAGGACAGGCACTACACGTTCCAACACAATGGTAGCAGCATTATCACTGGTGGAATGTAATCTGATCTTCATGAGATTGCTTCTTGGCCAGTTCATAGCAAATCTTATTGCAGAACTATCCACTTTGACAGAGTCATCTTTTGCACAGCCTTCTCTTATTTAGTTCCGGAGAAACCCACAAAATTCTGATAGCACATACGGTATTCTTTGGCACAATCAATACACCAATAGCCCTTTAAGGCTTTAAATGATGAAGCCTTTCATCCTCCTTCCAGGGGTGAGGTGGGGCACAAAACACTGGCAAGGGGATTGTAAGGCGAGAAGGATCGCCACCCTGGGAGGAAGTGCTGAAACCCTGCTCCACTAAGGATGGGTGTGCGTCACTAAGAGCAAGCTAAAGTGGCTTGGTGGCTGTTGCCACATGGGATTGGGTCTGGGAGGACTAGTACCCACGCTGACCCATGTGTTGCCTGCCAGATTTGTGTTCTAGGCCTCGAAAGGACTGAGGTGACTATTGTTGCCTACACGCAAGCTACATGGGATCCACTTTTCTGAACTGCTGCGGGAAATGCTTGGCACAGGTCAACAGACTCGGAGTCATCGTGGCTCTATTTTTAAAACACTCCGAAGCAGTATCTGCTTTTTCACTGAAAAGGCGTGAGCATATGCATCAGAGGGGTTTGTACATCTTCAGAAAATTCTATAGAATGCATTAACACGTGTTGAAGGAGAAACACATTGGTGCCAACAGCCCATCCCAGGAAATCCGTAGTATCTAGACCAACAAGAATCATATTTGGCAGTGTCTTGTCCATCATGAATTGCCTGAGCTAGAGATGTCCTAAGGTCTTCAGAGAACTCCCGCACAATGTTGCTGGCCATGTCCCAAAGGGTATGTGTGTAGCCACCCAATACATATGCAACACTGACAGATCTCAACGCCTAGCAAGGAAAAAACATACTTTTCCCAAACTCTTCAATCCTCTTGGGCTCCCCATCTGGAGGGTTCATGGGGAATGAACTAGGGTTCACCTTGCTGTTTGAAGCTTGAACCACCCACCAGGCTTCTCTGCAGCAGGATGTTTAGTGAGAAAATCAGGATCACAAAGTAGCAGTTTGTTATGCCTGAGTACCTGTCTATTCTCAAGTGGGCAGGAATAGGACTTGGACAAAGTCCTCATCAAGGTATTGGTGAGTGCCTGGTTAGAAAGGAGCAAGGGATCTGATGCAGGTGGTCCACATTGCAAAATTGCTGCAAGGACGTTTTATTTCTGTCTTGATGAAGGCAGCCACAAATCCAGGACCGCAGCTGCACCTTGGAATACTGCTGCAATAATGCACTCTCTTCCATTGGGGAGGGAGGGGGGGGGGGGGGGGGGGGAGAAGATGTACCCCTTTCCCTCTATCATTATTTCCATCTTTGGGGTGTACCTATTTCAGAGGCAGAGCATAAAATATAATGAAGTCTCTTCTGGTATATCCATCCTGGTAAAAGCACTGGTTCAGATTAAGGCTTTATGACAACGGGTTGCACTTTTGTAATCTCATAGCATGACATCGGTTGAGATCGTGCTGAAGCTAATTCAGTGTCAGACATCCAATTAAGCATCAGATCCTTTTCAGGCACTGGTGGCAATTGCACTGGTGTCAACAAGGAAAGGCCCAGTATGGACCCCGGAGCAGGTCCATAAAGTCAGACCGTGCAGCGGTCGAATCCTCTAGTGGGAACCAAACTGGAGGACCCTCTACACTTTGTTGGGGTCTGAAGACATGTCAAAGGGAGAAGAAAGCGTTAGAAAAAATCGTAGACGGACTCCCCTGATGCGATGTCACCGATGGTATGGGAAACTCAGGCACACCTGAATCAGTTGAGGAATCAGCTGACAGTGCTGATTGAGTGTTTGGTGTGGGGGTGTTGGAAAATTTGAACTGGGAACTGCGTTGTTTTCTTCTCCTGCTAAAAATTACTTTTACTGTGTTTTTAAATAATTACAAATCGCTTTTAAAAAGACTTACTTACTCTGCTGCTACTTGCTCCTCTGCACAAAGTTCGTTTTTTTAAACCTTGTACTTGCGCTCGACCGGAACTAGCGCTTTTGCGCTAGGAGGTCAGCACTCTAGTCTTCTGGCCGGCACCTCCATAAAACGTCACTCTGGAGCGACCGCGCACAAGCTGACAGTGCTGATTGAGTGTTTGGTGTGGGGGTGTTGGAAAATTTGAACTGGGAACTGCGTTGTTTTCTTCTCCTGCTAAAAATTACTTTTACTGTGTTTTTAAATAATTACAAATCGCTTTTAAAAAGACTTACTTACTCTGCTGCTACTTGCTCCTTTGCACAAAGTTCGTTTTTTTAAACCTTGTACTTGCGCTCGACCGGAACTAGCGCTTTTGCGCTAGGAGGTCAGCACTCTAGTCTTCTGGCCGGCGCCTCCATAAAACGTCACTCTGGAGCGACCGCGCAGCGGACGCGCGCAGCGGGCGCGCCGGCGGCGCGCCGAAGGCGCGCCAAAGGCAAGCCCGACTGCGCCCGTCCGCGCCTCGGACGTGCCTACTGTGCCTAACACTATTAGCTATGCCACCGACACGCCTATTCACCGCACAAAGTCATCTACTGTACGACTGTGCTACTCCCGGTCACAACTGTTACAGTTCTGCCCCGATGTCCGGACTCCGGTAGTACCGGCGTTGGCGCATGTTTCAATGACTACTGGCACTGCTCCTCAGGTAGGATTGAAGTGTGGACTTCTAAACGTAAGGTCTCTCCCTAAACACTCTTCAGAAATTCAGCTGTTGATTGAAGAACATGACTGCGATATTCTGTTCATGACAGAAACCTGGCTTGTACCCGGTCTGGATTTGGAACTCGGCGCTATCTGCCCCCCTGGGTTCAAAGCCTTTCATAAGCCTAGACCTAGTGGCAGGGGTGGCGGAACTGGGATGGTTTTTAAAGAAAGTTGGGATTTCTCGCCATTTGACATCGATGAGATTTCGCAGATAGAATCCTTGGGCTTCTCACTGAAAGATAGATCAGGCCATGTCTTGACTGGAATTTTATGCTACAGACCTCCGGGGACTATGAGCGAACAATCTCAACAGCAGTTCCTGGATGTGATTGGTAATTTGGCACTCACTCATCGCAGGCTACTGATCCTGGGAGACTTTAACCTCTGGCCCAATGCTATGTTGAAAACTGCGTATAATAACATCGTTCAATCTTGCGCCAATCTTAATCTTTCACAACATGTGTTGGAACCTACACACTCGGCAGGACATGCTCTTGACCTAATCTTTGCGGAAAAGAATGTAGTGATCTTGGACAACATCCTCCCAGTGGATTGGTCCCACCACCATTTAATTAGATTTAGAGTCCTATTAACTCTTAGGGGCTGCTCCCCCTCGCTTAAAGATAGCAATAGCGTCTTGGGCAGGGATTGAAAATCCCTAAGAAGGAAAGCTCAGTGTGCTTCTTTATTTGGGGAGACCCCTCTCCCTGTGCCAGGGCGTTCAGTCGACTGTAACTTTCAGGAGCTCTGCAGCTATATTACAACTACTATTAATAGGATTGCCCCACTGAAACGGGTTAGGAAACGAGGTTCCCCGTCTGCCCCCTGGTTCTCCGAGGAACTAAGAGTTTTTAAAATCCAATGCAAACACGCAGAGAGGCAGTGGCGTAAGCAGTACTTGACCAGCGATAAGATTATCTGGCGCAATCTACTGGTCAGGTACAAGCAAGCCATTGCGTCCACTAAAGCGCTCTATTTTGCCGATCTTATTTCCAACTCCCCGAATAGTGCTAAATGTGTTTTTAATATTTTGAGAGATATTGTTAATCCTGAGTGTCTGGCGAACAAGATCATCCCCTCGCAGGATTTGTGTGATGGGCTGGCTGCCTTCTTTCACAACAAAATAAAGGGAATCCTTGAAGGCATGCAGCCTAATCCTGCAACTAGTTGCATGGCTGGAACAGGTCCTTCCACAGTGGATCCGCCTGACTGTACGGTGTTCAGGCCATGCGAAGAGGTATCCGTGAGACCTTGTATAGATCATTGGACCTGCCCTTCTCTGGAGAATTTTTCAAGAATGGCTTTGAAAGTCTGCTCTGGTTCTCCTTTAGACCCTATTCCGCAGAAATACTGGAAGGAATTAGGGTCAGATACCTTTCCGCACCTCCATATGATTATTAATCAGTCATTAATCAGTGGTGTAGTCCCAGCCTGTTGGAAGGATGCGTTGGTTTCCCCCCTTCTAAAAAAAACCCTCGCTGGATCCCGCTTGCTACGGGAACTACCGTCCTATTTCCTTACTGCCCTATCCAGCCAAGATAGCTGAACGATTTGTCAGCCAGGAGCTTTCAGGGTTTCTTGAGAGCAACGGGATTCTGGAGGAAAATCAGTTTGGCTTTCGTCCGGGGCATGGTACCGAGTCTGCTTTGATCACTGCTGTGGACGATTTGCGAATGCGGGCGGACAAGGGTCACTCGGCAACTTTGATATTGCTTGACTTGTCCGCCGCATTCGATACGGTCAGCCACAGCATTCTCCTACATCGGCTCGAGGAGATAGGAGTCACAGGCTTGGCCCTTAAATGGCTTCGCTCCTACCTATCAGATAGACGGCAGGCGGTTTTTCTGCCTCCTTTCCAGTCGGACTTCTTGCCAAACAAACAGGGGGTTCCACAGGGCTCTTCTATTAGCCCCATTCTGTTCAATGTTTACATGCGCCCTTTGGTGCAGACCATTAAGTCCTGTAACATCTCTGCAGTCAACTATGCCGATGATACGCAATTGATCATCTCCTTGGATGGGGATGATCAGGTGGATTCTTTATCCACCTTCCACAATTGCATGATGGAGATGACGACTTGGCTGAGGAACAATGATCTGCAGTTTAACGGTTCCAAAACTGAGATTCTACATTGCTCAGTGGGGAGGGTGCCTTTTACCCTGCCTTCCAATTTTTGGCCTCTCCCTCTGGATACCCCTCTGGTTCCAGTAAAGACTGTTCGTAATTTGGGGGTCTGCCTTAATGAGAAGCTAAGTCTGGAGTCACATGTCAATAAGATAGTTTCAAGCTGCTATCTGATCATGAGAGGTTTACGTAGGATTTTGCCCCTTCTTCCTTCTCATGTTCGAGGTACCGTGGTCCGATGTACTATTCTCAGTCGCCTGGACTACTGCAATGCCCTGCTGCTTGCCTCCCCTGCATATCTTATTCAGAGACTTCAACGGATCCAGGCAGCTGCCGCAAAACTTGCTCTTCTTAGACCGCGTTTCTCCTCCAGCACTAGGGCCTTGTCCGAACTACATTGGTTGCCCGTGCATCAGAGAATTTTGTTTAAATCTCTGTGTGTAGCTTTTAAGGCTCTTCATGGCTTTGGCCCTTTACCACTGCAACATCTTTTTAGATGGTATACACCTACGCGCATGTTGCGCTCCTCTTCAGCTAGGTTGGCCTTGATTCCCAAAACAATGAGAGCCACCTTGGGTGGCCGTGCTTTCAGCTCTGCGGCTGCACGCTTATGGAATAGCCTTCCTGTTGAGTTACGACTGATCCAGGATCTGACCCTTTTCCGCAGACAGCTGAAAACCTGGTTGTTCCCCAGAGCCTAATTCTTAGCCTCCCCTCCGTTTTTCCTCCTTCACTCTGTCTTTAGCGCCAGGATGCCCGTAGGGTTGCAGTGCGCTCTACAAATTTAAATACAAATTGGCTCTGGGCATTTGGACTTAGCAGAGGATTTCAACCGTGAAGCTGACTTCTTGGGGAATTACATCAGGTGCAAAATTTGTTACTGTGACTTGGAGTGAGATCAGAACCTACGTGAGGGCTGTGACTTATCCATATGTTTGGTGATGTACAGCTTTGCTTCCCAGTCTGCCTTTATGAGGGGACATAGTAGCACGGCTAAGTCGTGTCCCAAATCCACAAACCAGAGACACACTTCATGTGGGTCCGTGACTAACATCTGTTTTCTGCAGTCATGGCACAGTGTGAAACCTGTCATTTTAGGAGGGGACATTGTTTCCTAGCACACTGGATTTAGTTTGGAAGTTTTTGGAAGTCTGATGAAATTGGGAGCGGAACATTTCTGTATTGCAAGGCGCAGAAATAAAGGAAATGACGTAAGCGAGCAGGGGTGGCACTTATATGAAGCTCCGCTCCATCACTTGCAGGGCAGTACGAAGCCAAAGCAGAGCTGCATGGAGTTATTTACTATCACACACTGCTGGTGTAAATTTTCTGGATTCAGTTTGGCACCTGGTGAGTATTCGAAGGTGAGTAATCTGCAGGTGGAAGAATCCACCAGAATAAGGTCTCACTGCAACATAACAAAAGGACACAGGAGCAAACATAAGTAAGTCCTTTCAAACAAGCAATGGTATTGCATCGGTTTTGCCAATGTGATAAATAATAAGCAGTTTTTATCAATCACCGCCAGGGACGAAGGAAAGAGCTCCCTTACAAGTATCACTGGAGAAGAGAGGATGTGGCACAGTGGCCAGAGATGCTTACTCGAGAGCTGGAGATCCCAGTTCAAGTCTCAGTAAATGCAGGAAAAATATGCCACAGCCAATAGAAATGGAGGAAAAGTAAGTGGCAAGCACAGGAACCAATGAAAAGCCAGGAAAGAAAGGGGGCAGGATACAAGTCCCTTTTAAGTTTATATTGAAAACAATAGATTGCACAACCTAAAAATGCATCATCACTATTGACTTAGAGAGGGCTGACCAATAAAATATAGAAAGGCTGACAAACAACCCTTAACAGTATCCACGGCAAGGTTCTGCCAAGCCACACACATGACAAACAGAAGTATAAGAGTGTAGTCTAGAGATTGACCCGATGGTGTACACACAAAGCCACAAACTGCCCAGCATCAAGAACATATCAAGTCCGTGTACAGATGGTGAGCAGGTGAGATGGCATCCACCACTTCCTCAGGCAGCTAGAATCAGCTCAGTTTGTTCAGTGAAATCTCAAAGCAGGGAGGTGAGGTTGTGGAGGTTTGGCAGAGGAACCCAGCCATGTTGTTGGTATAAAAGGCATTTACATAGAGGTAGGCGGAGCGAAGGCAGATGATCAGACTCAGTATGTCAGAATACAGACCCTCGGAGCCCAGTCCAGAGCGATCAGGAATAATCCCTACTGACCTTGTTCAGAACCTGGGAAAGTAGCAGCAGAGGTGGAAATGCATAAAGGAGACCGGAGTACACGGAAGGCATAATAACCTTGAGGCAGGAACACAGAGTGCAAATAACTCAATAATGAGCGTTCATATGGCAGTAGCAACAAAATCTACTCAATGCAAGCCCTTCAAGACGAAGACACCTTGAATTACCTCCAAGTGCAGATTCCACTCGTGGTAGGCTAGATAGTGTCTTTTGAGCTTGTCCTGCATGGCGTTCAGTTATGCTACCAGATAGTTAACTATCAAGAATATCCCCTAAAGATCCAGCCAGCACCAAAGCCTTTGAGTCTCCTCGCACAGAACATGCGAGCCCACATTGCACTGATTTGTTGCAGCACCATACGGCAGTTGTATTGTCTGTCAGAACTTGGACAGGTTGTTCATGGAAAGTACAAAGGCCTTGAGAGCCAACAGGATGGCACGCAGCTCCAAAAGGTTCATTTGATGCTTCTGTTCCTGCAGAGACCAGGGGCTTCTGATCTCCAACTTCGTCAACACATATGAGCTCAGGCTGGGGGAATGAAAAAGTTCTTCTGCATGTCAGATTGGAATTCTTCATCCACTGTTGAAGGTTACAGGCTGCCTCATCCTACAAATTGATGTTGCCCGAGAAGCACCCCCAGTGCTGAGACCATTTAATGAAGAAATTCCAATGTGGAGACCCGGATGTGTCAATGGTCATGAAACACCAGCAACATACAGAAGGCCAGATGACCAAGAAGCCTCAGAACCTGGCTGGAATACAGGATACAGTCCAAAACATAAACATCACATCCTAAATGTCCTTGACTCATTATGTAAGCAGAAAGCCTTTGACAGCCATGTCTAGAACAGTCCCTATAAAAGGAATCCTCTGCACCTGCCGAAGATTAGGTTTGGACTTGTTGATGAAGAACCCTAGTGAAGATGGTAGCCACATGGTCGTCTGCAGGTCCTCCATGACAGATTACGATGAGTATGCCTTCAACAGCCGGACATCGAGGTATAGGAATATGTGCACTTCCAAAAAGTGAAATTGTCTGTAACCAACGCCATCACCTATGTCAGAGCTCACTGTTCTTTTTGGGCACCAAGAGATCAGGGGAATAGCGTCCATTTCCCTCTCGCCTTCTCTTGGACTCTTGTTAATGTTCCTCTGGCAGCAATTAACCTCTCTGGCAAGGATGGAGGAATGTTCTGTTAAAGTCTGAATGAACATACGAGGAACTAGAGAGGGGATTAACAAAAATGGAAGGGTTTAACCTTGACAGAGAACCTGCAAGACTCATTGGTCCAAAGTAACTGTAAGCCAGTTGGGCAGGTAAGAGTATATTGTGCCCCAACTGGCCACAGGTGATTCTCAAAGGGGGAATCAGAGTAGCTTAGTGGCAGCAGGGGAAGACAAGGACTGCCCATGTTGCTGGGGAGTCCTGTCCATTGACAAAGCCAAACCCCTGAAGCCTTGAAAGGACTAGGCACACTGCTGCATGGGCTAAGACGGCTGACTCCGGTGGTAAGGTAGACCACACAGGTAACCCATGAACTTCCGATATTGTTGATGGTACTGGCAGGATAGTGAGTATAAGCCCAAGGAGAGAGCCAAAGCATGGCCTTCTTTGAACCACTTCAAAGATTAATGTATCTGGTCTCCAAACAGCCTGAAGCCATCAAAAGATATATCCATGAGGGATGCTTGCATGTCCCCGGAGAAAGCTGTGGCAAATATCTAGGAGTGTCAGCAAACTATCACATCAGTGCCTAAACCATGGCCCACACTCTCTTTGGTGTCCAGCCAGATTGTAAAATGAACGCAAAACGCATTGACGATCAAAACAATATTTGCGCAACTAAGTAATACAGTTTGGCCAGAGAAGACTGCAAGAATGGGGACACATACATTTCCAATTAAAAGGATGTAAATTATTACAAGAACAACAAAGATTACTAGCGCTAAACAAAATATATTAAAAACGATTGGTTCGCAAAGACTGAAGAATATTGCAAAGTGGTGCCCTGGTGAATGGTATATCCAGAGATTGTGCGCGGTCCCTTTTTAGTCTAAGCTCTGGAACCAGAAGTGGGGAGCTGCCGGCACACACCTGCTCAAACTAATAAAGCAGTAGCACAATCAATTTTGAAAACTGGAGAGCTCAAGAGTAGAAGTGGGTTGGTTTGCAAACAGGACTGTATACAATCCGAGTCAAGAAAAGTAATGAAAATGCAAACATTCAATATCAAAATGTTTTACAATGACATTAAGTAATGTACTGTCAGAAGTGTGGGTGTTCTATTCTTAGATGTTTGGGGGGACCTCATTGAACAGGAAGCTGCTGTTGAGACTATAGTCAGAAGCAAGCGACCGACTAACAATGCCCAGAACTGCTAGACTTCTACCGAAGACCTAGTTACTTATTGACTATGAACTCCCGGTTTTGTTGTGATCCCTACAACTCTTATCTCTTGAACTATAAAAAAAACCTTTTTATTCTACAAAAACAGTAAAGCACTTAATCAGATGAAAGAGTTCAGTAAGGAAGGGCAAAATGAAGCTGGGCTTAAAGCCACAAGTCCTAACAAAATACACCCCTTCATTTGAATACATGAGCATCAGGTAGAGGAAGAGTACACAAATAGAGAGCTATCAACATTCCATAGAAAAACTTAACACAGAACATGAGTTGGTTAGTATGATTCGAAATGGAGATCACTCTGAGAATGTAGTCAGGAATCTGTGGAAACCGGTGCATCGTTTTTTATAGAAAGGACAGTGAATGCATGAAGCAACCTTCAACAAGGAATTAAGGAAACGGAGCCAATTAAGTAGATCCTGGAACAGGCACATGGAAGAACAGCAATTGAGAAAATAATACTAACATTTAATACCTTAGAATATGTGATGTCCAATTTAGAATCTATCTACTGCCACAGCCTTTGCTTCCATAACTCTGTAAACTCTTGTGCCCATGCCCCTGCGGATTGATAAAAGCAGATTCTTCTCTATTTACCTTTGACTCTCCTCCTTCTCGGCCTGCAGGCTACGCGACAGTTTCCCTGGAAGAAGCTCCTCACGGGATGGAACATAAGTGATGTCTACCTCATGCGGACACTGAGGTGTGGTATCTGCACTTACATGCTGGATTGGGGAATGAGATTCTGAAGTCCGTCTGTGTAATGCCAAAGTTCGGCTCTGATTCAGTAAGGCACTGAAAGGGAAGCAGACTTCAGTCAGAAGTGAATAACTAGAGCAACTCTCATTCTCACCTCCCTGCTTCACTCCACTATCCTCCCTTGCCTCAGTCCTCCTCACCCTCAGCTCAGTGTTCTTTCATCTCCACTTCAGTTTCCATCCATCAGGCCTCCTATTACTTGCCACCTCAAGCAGCAGTGCTGCCTGTGCTTTGGTTTCATTCCAGCATACACCACTGTCCTATACCTTCAATTCCCGCCCAGTCATTTAGCTTCTGTCCACTTCCTGTCCTCTAGTTTTAGGCCCCTTCTCCTGAGCCCATGCCTCTTCCCACCATGGTTTCAGCACTCCTTCACTACAGCTCACCTCCTGCTCCTTTTACCACGACTCTAGGCCCCTTTCACCAAGTTCCCACAGCACACTCCAATATCAAAGAAGCTCAAAAGAAATCCTAAGAGGATAATTAGGAAAAAATAGCAATTGTCAGTAGAATATAAAGACTTGCAGAGCATTTCTCTGAAAACTAGTTCGCTCTTTATCCTTTCAAGGATGTGTTCGCCTGTGCACATGGTAGGTCAGAGTACACTTAACACCCAATTGTCTTTTCTGCTCCTTTTGGATCTCTTTCTACCTCTGCAGAGGATAAGGCACACACTCACAGCAACGGCTGATATTGCTAGAATGGTTTCAATGCAGGAAAAATAGTTACCTCGTCCGATCATCTATTGTATCTCCAGCTCAGTATGAATCTCTGTACCGCATAAGTCTTGAGCTAGTGCCCCTATTCAAGAGGGTAAATACCTCTATCAGGTGTGCTCTAGATCAGGCAGACAGCAGCTCGGGCAGTAGACATGCTTGGCTAAGAATTTCAGGATTCAAGCCTGAGGTACGAGCCTCTATTCTTAATCAACCCTTTGACAAAGAACACCTCTTTGGTCCAGCTGATGATACATCACTAGAAAAGATGAAAAAGGATACTGAAGTTGCTAAGTCCATTGGGGCCTTACAATCCCCTTCCAACAGAGGATCCTTTCGTTGCTCATTTTACAGGGGCGGCTCCAAAAATGTGTCTACAGACAATACCTCCTCCTCTTACTAGGGCAACAATCAGTCGCCCTCTTCAAGAGGTTATTTTTAAGGTGGATATAGAGGAAACAACGGCAAGGGAAGAGGCAGCGGTAACTCAACACGCACTTCCCCTGCAAACACCAAACAGTGACTTTCTTTCCATACCCCCAACCATTTCACCCCTGTCGAGGGACATCTTTACCAATTTCTACCCATTTGGAATATGGTTACATCAGACAAATGGGTTCTACAAATTATACAATCTGGTTATTGCTGGAGCTTACAAGCACTCCACCGAACATTCCACCAAGGTTACACCGCATGTCACAAGAACATTTCACCCTTCTAAAGAAAGAGGTTCTCTTTGTTGCAGAAAGGCGCAATAGAACCAGTCCCTTTACAATACCAGGGGAGTACTCCCTCTACTTTCCAATTCCCAAAAAGGACGGCTCCCTCAGGCCTATATTAGACCTCAGAGATCTAAATCTAAACATTCAGTCAGACCATTTTCATATGATAACACTCCAACAAGTGGTTCCCCTTCTTCAGCAAGGTGACTTTCTCTCCACTCTGGATTAAAAGGACGCTTACTTTCATATTCCAATACATCCTGTGCACCACAAATACCTCAGGTTTGTGGTAGCAGGTCAGCACTATCAATTAAAAGTCCTCCTTTTCGGAGTAACAACCGCACCCAGGCTTTTCACAAAATGCTTGGCAGTAGTCGCAGCCCATCTAAGAAGACAACATTTTTATGCCTTCCCATACTTAGACAACTGGCTCATAAAGGCCAGCTCGCACAACCGCTGTCTGTGTCACACACAAAAAACTGTGTAATTGCTCCACGAGCTACGATTCACAGTAAATCTGTCAAAATCCTATCTCTAACCATCCACGTCTCAAGCATATCTAGGAGCTACTATAAACACACAAAAATTTCTAGCATACCAAACTCCAGCCAGAGTCCGGAATATACAAATCCTGATGTCTCCGTTTCAGCCTCAACCCTCCTTACCAGCTCGAGTGTTCTTGCAGTTACTGGGAATGATGGAGTCTTGCATTTTTATAGTCCCCTACCAAAGACTTCAAATGCGTCCCCTACAGGGATGCTTAGCACGTCAGTGGAACCAAGCTCACGGTCAGTTATCAGATCTAGTGTTGGTAGACGGCAGCACCCATCGCTCTCTGCAGTGGTGTAACACACAAAACCTTCAGCGACCCAGTTCCACAGATAGTACTGACAGCAGATGCATCACTGACAGGATGGGGAGTGCATCTCCAAACCAACACAATTCAGGGCATTTGGAGCTTGCAGCAGAAACTGCTTCATATCAATCATCTAGAGCTGCTAGCGATTGTTGTGGCGCTGAAAGCATTTCAAGTTCAGTTAGTATGCAAGACTGTCCTAATTCGTACAGACGACATGACTGCCATGTACTACATACAAAAAAAGGGAGGGACACTCTCTCCAGCTGTCACAGACAGCACAGACCATCTGGAAATGGGCCATACATCACAAAATATATCTCCTAGCATTACACCTTCCCACACAATCAGATGGCAGATTTGCTCAGTCATCAGACACAGCAAACCCACAAATGGGAAATACACCATCAAGTTGTCCTCCTTTCAAATGTGGGGTTTCCCACACATAGACCTGTTCGCCACACATCTAAACGCAAAATGCCCAAACTTCGCGTTCAGGTATCCACAACCATTGTCCATGGACGAATTAGTCAGGGATATTTGCTTACGCTTTTCCGCCTCTCCCACTCATTCCATTAGTGGTTCGGAAACTCAATTAAGCGTCCCTGACACTAATCCTAGTTGCTCCCACATGGGCACAGCAACCTTGGTTCACAACCCTATTGGAACTCTAAGTAGTTCCACATCAAAAACTACGTCTTACACCCAATCTCCTCACACAGAGCCATGGAGACATAAGACATCCAGACCCCAGTCAACTCAAGCTGGTGATCTGTCTCCTGAAGTCTTAGAGTTTGGCTATCTTAATCTACCGCCAGACTGCATGAATATTATCAAAGAAGCTAGCTGTCCTACCACAAGAGACTGCTATGAGGCAAAGTGGAAGCGGTTTGTGATATACTGTAATAACATCCACATCAACCTGCTTGATGCTTCTGTACAAATCATTATATGTTATTTGTTACAAACTACACGTTCCAATTTAGCGTACACGTCCATACGTTTACATCTGGCTGCAATAGCTGCATACCTTCAGAATAGGCAACATCTATCTCTTTTTAGAGTGCCTGTTATCAAAGCCTTTATGGAGGGACCCAAAGGAGTCATTCCGCCGAGACGTCCCCCTGATCCAGTGTAGAATCTCAATATTGTCCTCACCAGACTAATGGGTCCACCTTTTGAGCCATTGTACAAATGTGAATTGCAGTTTCTCCCATGGAAAGCTGCTTTCCTCGTTGCTATCACATCACTCAGAAGAGTGGGTGAGCTTCATGCATTAACTATAGAAGAATCCTTTTTACAAATGCACCAAAATAAAGTGGTTCTTCGAACTAATCCTAAATTCCTTCCTAAAGTCATTTCTGCTTTTCATATCAATCAATCTGTTGAGTTACCGGTGTTCTTCCCTCAACCAGATTCAGTGGCAGAACGTGCCCTACACACATTAGATATGAAGAGAGCATTGCTTTAATACATAGAAAGGACAAAGCCTTTCCGTAACACAAATCAACTCTGTCGCTTTTGATCCACCACACATAGGCAATTCCATATCAAAATCAGGTATTGCAAGGTGGATAGTCAAGTGCATTCAAATATGCTATGCAAAAGCAAAAGGAACACTAACAGTTTCCCCTAGAGCACACTCTACACGCAAACTGGGGGCTTCTATGGCAGTCTTGTGAAATATACCCATAGATGACTTATGCAAAGCTGCGACATGGTCTACAGCTCACACATTCGCAAAATATATATATATATATATATATTCAAATTTTGAAAAGGGGCATCTCGTGAAGAAAACAAATACACCATGATAGTCCCGATTGTCAATACGACGCCCAGCATTTTAGAAAGCCTGTAGTTCTCATGAGCAATATGCATACCATATGAGGAAACGCTAGGAAGATTTCACCCACCCCCAAAGTCTATTCCTAAGCATAGGTTCATAGTACACTTCGCATATCGCAGCCTCTTATGTCTTCAATTCACTGTGGACTTCTCTGTACGCATGGAGGGCTCAGGATGCTGCACTCTACTCAGAGAACAGGTGGTTACCTCTCAAACCCTCGCTCTTTGATCGCTCTCAGCGTGTTCATTCGAGCATGTTCCCAAGACACTGGCTGCACAAACTTCTTAAGATCATCCTTGAAGAAGTACACCCCAATCTGGCTATCCTCAGTCAAGGCATCTATGTGAATCAGAAACAAAACCAAAATTAGAAATGGAGTTTCATCACAGTGGCATGTAGAATATTCTCCTCTGATTAAATGAAATTGAAAAATGTGGCACGACAGACAGGGAGTAGGCACAAGCAGAGTCCTTTAAAGAAAAAACTATTCCCACATTCTGCGACTAAAACCCTGGTGAGAGCCACTAGTGACTTTCAAACCAGCACAACATATACCGTCATATGCGAAAGCAATAACCAGCAGTAGTGTGACCTGAAGCAATTGGTAGCCTTGGTGGTTTCCAATCCCTGAGTTTGTGGTCAATACACAGCATGAAAAGGTTGTCCCAAGGGATGTCCTGGACAGAGGGTCCTTCCTCTCCGGAGAAGACAAATTCCTCTCTCTTCCACCTGGCATAGGTCTTACTCAGGAGATTTTCCACCCGAGATTCCAGAATCGGTAGGGTTAGCAGGGAACTAGGAATCTGAGACACATACTGAAAAATCATGGAACAGACAGGACGCCAGGGAGCTGCAAATCAATAGAAAAGAACAAGTAAACATTGTTTTTTTGTTTTTTTTTTAAACATTAAACAAAGTGTGATGTGCACATTCAAACAAACAGAAAATATTCCTGTACTGCACAAAACCATTCTATATAAAAGAGAAAGTCAGGTACATAAAATACCTGCTGAGGCTTACACTAAAAGCAAATTGGTTTGTGACTCTACAACATTCACAACACGCATAACATGCTTCAAGGACGCAACAATTATGCTTACCATACGCACTGTAAGCAGAGTGATCACAACCAGGGCTTGGTGGAAGGTAAACAAGGTTCACCCAAAAAACAGCAAGCAGGATGTGGTAGTAGCTTCACCTGGATGCTACTGATTAACTGAACATATCCGCAAAGCTAAGGACCTAACCTACATCCCCAAACAAAGAACAGCTCCTAGCTGTAATTCTGTCATACTCTCTAAGTGAGGGACTAGTTCAGAGCCATCAGAAGATAGGTCATCTTTTTTTTTTTTTTTAGATATTAAGAATATGGAAATGACGCACTCAAAAAAGGCAATGGATTATACACTGAGCAAGAACAAAGTGGCCAGAAGTCTTCAAGAACTGGCAAGGGCACTTTCAAAGAATCTGAGCACTACAGAAGACCAAGGGGAATGAGTCCTTTTACGAGAGCCACAAGGGGAATCAGGTCAAGAAGATTTCCCACCATACCCCCTTTCACAAATGCTAGGTGTTTTATATACTGTAAGAAGAGCAATTTTAAGAGATGCCAAAACAAAGATGCAAATAGGATTCCCTAGATCACTAAATGTCTCTTTTGCATGGATGACCTCATAAGGGGTTCAGAAGAGGTGGCTAGGCTGACTCTGGACGTGTACTCGGCTAACCCTGAAAGTATAAATGTGGTAATTCTAAACTCACACCAGTACCTCTAAACTGCCCACGTCAAGAGACAGAGGGCCACTGTTCACCGAAACAGTGGAGCTACAATGGCCACGGCTGAGCAAAAGGTTCTTGAATTCAGGAACCTTTTATCCAGTTTGGTCTTTAGGCATGATGGCGACCAATTAGATCGTCCCATAACCCCACACATTTACAGCTGTAGGTCAGGGAGGCGCTTGATCTTTTTACAGTTGTGCTTGTTGTAAGAGTTGTGACCTTACTGGTGGACAGCTGAAGTGTTTCCCTTAACCAGACTATTATTCTTGTGAAAGCATAGACGTCCTTAAAAGGGACTTAGGCTGCTTTAAAACAAAATGTTTCCCATTTCGGAGGAAATTGCATGGGAGCAGGCAGTAGCCCTCCTACCCACTATTTACTCCCACTGAGGCTGCTGTCATGATTCTAAATGGGTAAGCTGTCTCCATGGGGGGCAACTGCGGCCCCAGACCATTGCCGCCTACCTTTCCGACTCGTAAATATAAGGGGAACACTACTTTAATAATCCCCACCTATTTGTAATTTCGGAAAAGAGTTGCAAACTCTTTTACAAGCTGGAAAGAATTTTCTGATTTGTAAAAGGGCATTTCTTTACTGTAAAACATGCTTTTGTTTTTGCAAACTATTAAAGGTGTTGCAACCACAAACGGGCTTTGTGCATCTGACTCACACAGCCAGTATGGAGGAGTTATAATAAAGCCTGGAGCTATTGACTGGCTCCTGAAGGTACACACAACTTCTTGTTTTCTGTCTATTTTTAACTGAACTATCTAACTCGATGTTAAAGTACTTTTTTCTTTTTGAACAGAACACACTGATGTTGCTCAGTTTTATGCAGTATATCAGAATTTAAATGTGTGTCTAATCCTACTACCACCAACAGTAGGCATGGATTCCTCGCCTTCTTTACCCTAAGGGAGTCAAGTGCCAAAAGGTGTAACTTATTTATCCAATAAGAGTGCAAAAGTATTATTCCCCCAACTGACATGACTGGTATTCAATTTAATCCACTGATTTTCGTACCCACTGGCACTTCTAATAAGAGGTCTGCGAGTGAGTGAAGGGTTTCATTGATGAGACCAGGCAGTAAGTAGAGGCTTAAAATGATGCAGTTGTCAGGTAAGAACACCTAATGCCCCAGCTCATCTGTATGGACTTTGGAAAATCTGTAATGGGAATGATTTGTTTAACAAGTTATCTTATCCCATAGGAAACCAGAGTGGGAGACATGCATGTACCCCTAGTGTCATATAAAGGTGCGCTGTGTGCCCCAAAGTTGGGTTCCTTGTAGTAAAACTGCGTCAGAGGCATGTTTTTGATGAACTGAAAAACCTCTCCTCTTAATTTTGATGTGTAAGCAACTAACATTCCATGTCAACACCGGAATTCATCTGGGTGTGCTGTGCGTCATTGTGAAGTCCAGTTTCATCATCAAAGTAAAGCAATAAATGTATGCAATGTCTTCTATCTGTACAGTGAAAATACCCATTCTTTATGGAATAAAAGTGTTGGAGCTATTCATGCTATTGCCCCAGGAGCACCCAGGGCTTCCTTTCAAGTGTGTGTAGTTAGCCTTACCCATAGTTGCTTACTTAGGCATGAATATGCAGGTTGTCAGAAGTATGTGGCTCTAGCCCACAGGGCTTCGAATGAGGACCCCAGGCCTTCTGGAATGACCCCAAAAAACTATTTACAGTTCACAGTTCTGTGGCTAGCTGTCACATCTTGCCGGGCTGTTTTTACTTTTCCTGGCCTGAGCTTCCCTCTAATACTTGAGATCCAGGTATTGAGCCAGCGAGCAAGAAGATGTTTCTGGGGTGATCCCTCCATCCCATCATGAGCACCCTCCAGCCTGACATTATTACATCAAGCCATACCTTACACATCTTCGATTATATCTTACAGACATTTGGCAGCAACTACCCTAAGCACCACAGTGGCTTCCAATGCCTTCTGTTGCAGAAATGAGACCCTCAGCAACTTGATTGACTGTATTGCAGAGGGGTTGGTGGAGGACCGACCCATCCTGTTGAACTTCTGCTATTGCCCTTCAGCAGCGCTTTGGTGTCCGGGATTGCCTGCAAAATCACATTATTGGAGAAGAACTCCCATCACAGGTTATTTTATAGGCTCTCTTAGTAAAGGGTCAGACTGCACAATTAACTCATGCATAGTTTTCACATACTTGTCAATTTTGATTTCTTGCAGGGGTTGCTGTCTCCTGCCATGCAGCACACTGGGCCCTATTTGAGGAGCAGTGGTGGGCATGCTCGTCGCCTCCTTGTCAGGTGGCAGTTCTTCCTCTATTAGTCCAATGCTCCTCCACCTCACGCTAAGGCCTACTTTCTCGCTTGCTGGGTCCAGCCAGATGTAGCTGGGACCCATGCATACTGAAAACCAGATCCAGTGGTCGAACCTTCTACATCACTCCTAAATCATGGAACAACCTGCTGCTACAGATAAGGGCCTCCTCCTCACTTGTTCAATTCAGCAAGCATCTGAAGACCTGGATTTTTGAGTAGTTCCACTAGGTCCTACGTTTGGCTAGCCTCACACCTGCTCAGTGCCAGGATGACATTCCTGGGTGATGGAGTGTGCTCTACAAATCTGCATGAATTAATATAAAATACCATGACCCTCATCAGGGCTCTGGAAATAGCGTCTCACAGTTGCCCCTCTCACCACTGCTTCCAGGCTACAACAGGTCTTCAGGGTTCGGCCTTCTCTTCATTGCTAGTGCGTCACTCTATATCGGTGGACCAGCAGCTCTCCTGGACCTGCCGCACTAAAGCAGGTTCACAGCACGGCAGCAGGCAGCAAAGGGAAGCATGCCAGTCCCAACAATGAATCAGGAAGCTGTGTAATCCCTGCATCACCATAAGCCTTCCCAAACCTCTACTCGGAAGTCTCAGGTGGGTCACTGTGAAGGCCTCTGCCTCTCTGGCCCCTCATCACGCATCCAAGACAAACCGTTCAGGCCACAATCATCGCTTGTTCTCCACACCTTGCAGGGTCCAATGTCATCACCACTGTAGAATCTCAGCCTGAACAACTGCAGACGTATATCAGAGCTAAGTATTTGCTTCAAGAATAAGGTGGATAAGGATGTGTTGGCTGTCTGTGGCAGGAGCGCAACCTCTATCTAGGTCATGCCCTCTCAAGCAACAAATTATGTTGGAAACCTGATCCAGCCATGATCCATTGCTTTACTATTACATTACTTTCATGTCTTTTTGGTGGTACAATCATTAGAAAGCTTTAGTGCCAACTGTCATGCATTTATAACACAATCCTATTTTAATACATATAAAATTATTTATTCTTTTACATGATTTTAGGCTGCAACACTTTAACGTGTTGCAATACAAGTGACTTAATTGTGTACCTTGTGAAGAGCCTGTGGTTATTTATATTAAGAATGTCATTTTTTATTTGAATGTGCTAGTGAAAGTGAACATCATTGGTATTTAGCCAGAGGATCGTAATGGAGAGTAGGACCAACCATAAAACAATTTTTTTTGTTATCCTAGTCCATATTAAAAACAATCCAAAACAATCACAAATTCATAATATCACAATGGGTTCAAAGTACTCTGACGGCATAGTTGGAGTTACAAATGCTTCTTTATTTTCCTATATTTGCACCATATGATATATTATGTTTTGGCTGCTGTATATAATGGACTGACCATCGTCAATACACAGCGTGGACCTAGAGTGAATGAGAGCAGACTCAAATAAATTGTTAATGCATTCTTAGTGGAGTTTCAACACGGACTGATGTTATCAATGATTTAAATGCATGGGAACCTACCCTGTTGCTTTATTAATTATTTTGGGAAAGACATATACAAAAACGCAGTCTAACGATGCTGGCATTGGTCATATGGCTTGCAGCTGGGACCCTTTTTTGACAAAACATTAAAATAATGTACAGAGCAATCCATTTTCTGTACATTATTTCATCTTATTGCAATGCAATAGTGTGAATAAAATTCAAATAGAAAAGTTTCATATTCAGTTGCAGTCTGGTAAAGATTACAAAACGAGGCTTCAACAAAAACCAATGCCAGTCTTCAACATAGAGGCTAACAAATACATCATCATACACCTTAAGTCCATCATGAGCCACATTACAATATAGACACCATGAAAGCCCCACTTGCAACTGCCTGTTCCTAAAGGTAGACAGATGCTAAAATGTAGGTACAGCATTTCCTTTACAAGAAATGTATGTTTAAAAGATAAAACATAGCACTCCACAATCATCTACACTAATAGGTCACAAAGAAGCTCCAGGTGTGGTCTGGACATCCAACAGGGTGACGGCGGGCATTTCTTGATATGGAACTGCACACTCACGCCTGCTGTTTTCACCAATAAGCAGAAGATGCTGCACAAGGGTCCAAGTTATATCATTCAACAAAGGTTAGAGAAACAAGATAAATAGGCTCCTGCATAAAGGTATGCCTCTAGCCAGGCACAAGTGCCTTAATGTACACTGCTGTGCATATTTGTTTATCCCAAAATAAGAAAGCAACAGCGTAGGCTCACACACCTTTACACACACTTGTCGGTCCATAATGAAACCCCACTATGAACGGCTCAGCAATTGTTTTTCACATCTTTGAAACAAATATTTTTATTAAAGAAAATAAAAGAAGGATATCCAAATCCCAATGGCGAAGGCCAGTCAACTAAGTAGCCCTGCCGGAATAGGCACAAACTGTGAGATTTAAAAACTGACTTAGCACAACCTGCTCATGCTAACCATGCCTTCTAGCTGTGCCAGTCCATGTCGTGGAAAGCTTTCTTTCCATTGGCACTTGAAGTGAGAAATGTATGATTAGTTTATTCAGTGGCAAGAGTTTACATTTCTGAATAAGTTTGAAGGTAGTCTGCACACGTTGTCATGACTTTAGATGTCTGCATATGGGTATCTCCTTTTTTCAGTCTCATCATATGATTTCCATTGGGTCCCTGTATACAAAAACTTATACATTTATGTCTTGCCTCTTTTTGACCAGCTTTTACTCATTTTGGGTTGACAGGGGGATCCCCTGCCATCAGTTTCTGTGACTCACAGACAGATTTTCAATTGTTAATAAACATTTTCAGATTTCGAACTGTAGGAAACTAAAAAGAAGAATTTGTAATTCTAACCACAAGATGAGCACTTTCAACCAAATGTGACATAAAAGAAGAAACATAACTCAAACGATCATAAGATTAGATAAAGAAAAACAATATTTTTGTTAGGACCTACACTTCATTGAAAGTACCTGGCTAGATACCAAAGATAATGTGCACTTTGCTACGAACAGACATTCTCGATGCAAATAATCACAACTGCTTTACTTGTGTGAGCAAATGAATCGTTGATGGATGAAAAAAAGTCAAAACAGCGCATAAATCATGGTTAACTTTTCATATATTTTGAAAAGCATGATTGTGATGTAAATGTGCACATGCTGGGTCTTAAGGTCTAAAATGCATGCACCAAAGGAAAGAGCATTACAGTTGTAGATTTCAAAAGAAAAGACCATATAAATCTACCAAGTTTTCCTAAAAAAATGCATTTCCCTTTGGGACACTGTTACGAGTACTGATTGCCTCAATTGCCACAGGGACGCCTCAGGTCTTGCAGAATCTGATGGTTCCTGAGGGTCTCCTTGCTTTAGTGAATCATGGCTCATCTCTGAACAGTATACTAAAATTCTCAATTAATCCCCACTAAAAGACAACTCTTTGTTCAGCTTAAGGCCTGTCTGTAGCATTTGCAGGGTCCCATCGAGCCTCTGCCCACCTCAATCTCAGTTGAAGTAATTTGTACTTCTAGTCCTCTCCGTGGCGTAACCTGTACTTCAGGAGAGGGGAGACATAGTTAGATTTCCTTCCTGTGTTCCTTCCACTAAATGATTATTTGCAATTTCTCTTTATGGAGAGACCACTTTTTAGAGAAGGAACATTAGTTATGTGCCCTGTTCATATGTGCCAACCGCTTAACAGTGAGCAGTCGTGGTCACTGGGTACTGGTAGTATAGCTTCCTATTTCTTCCCTACTGGCCCCATGCCCAGCCTTCTCCCTGGCAGAAAGCAGCACAGTGGGCATGAACACAAAATACACCGAATAGAGCTCACGTCCTGAGACTGATTTCGAAAGGCTGCTCACATGTGAGAAGGAAAGGGCTGGAGTATAGGTGGGTAAGACTAGGCATTCTCCAAAACCCCTGAACCCCTGCCTGGCAAGCACCCCCTTTTACAGTAATCTGGCTTTCTGTCACTGACAATGCAGACTAACCAGGGCATTGGCAGCCCATTCCAATCCCACCCTGTGATAGTGACATCTCTCTGCATCCTGGGGGGTAAGGTGGGGAGAGAAGAGGAAGGGTGTGTGCAGGGTCACATCGGACACTTGCTATCATCCCAGGGCTACCACATGCCCTACAAGAGGGACACTGGGAGCTGCAGACACAAGAACAGTTGTACAGCTGTGCAATCAATGGTATTCTTTGATCTGGACTGGACTAGAGTCATTCCAAGTCTACACTTCTAGATACAGTTTTAGAAAACACAGCATGAACACCAATCGCAACAACCCACAGCATTGGCATTAAACAACTTCAGTTTGACATTGAACGACATACTTTCCCCGTCTCATTATTTTGTACATACCACGTGATGGGGGGAGATCCATGTGTGGAATCTGGAAGGAGAGCACCGCTTTCTTCAGCCAGGTCAGATGCTCCGGGGCGTTCCACTGAAGGTGAGGGAGTGCTGCATTCCCTCCAGGTTCTGAGAACTCAGTGACAGGCCAGGACAGTTCGGACAGGTAATCTGAAGAGACCACATCTGCCAGAAATGACAGTACACTGTTGTAGAGCTCCACAATGGCGCTGGGCTCTTGGGAGGGCAGGCCGGCCCTCTGCCGCGCTGCCTGATCATGGCAGAAGGGAACACTGAACTCCCGACACACTCCATCCTCGATGAACTGAAGGAGGGTCCGACAGCACAGCTCCGATGCACTACGAGTGTGCGACGCCAGCCACTTCACAGCCTGAGAAACCTGCAACACCAAACCAGGTGCGGGGGAATATTGTCAATACACAGAGGAGAAAGGAAAGGTAGAACATGACGAAGAGAGATGTTTAAGGGAATCTAGAATGGTATACATGACAGGGGAAGGGATGTATGAGAACAAATGAAAGGAATATATCATGGCATGATGAGAAGCAGAGGGACAAGTAAAACAAGGAATACAATGAAAGGGGCAGGAGTGGCCTAGTACATTGTGATAATGACATGGTGAGGTGAAAACACAATGACACAATCGGGCAGACTCGCATCATCCACCTTTAAAAGATCAGGAATTTTCCAAAATGTGCGCCTCTATGTATGGACTAGATTTTTTACTCTCGCAGGATTCACAAACAACCCCAGAAGTCACCCTAGAAATCTAGGTAAAACATCTGTCTCTGGAAGAGCTCATACCCGATCAGTGCCTATTATTTGGAACATTGTTACTTGTGGTAGACTTGCATTTGGCATCATTTCCGTTTTCACTTCATGGAAAATATTTTTTTAGTATATAGACACCCCTTCCGCTAAACACTATAACTAGGTGGAGGGGTTATTTCCAGCCCATTCATTCAATTATTCAATCCTTTTTGGGATAAGTGTAGGTGTGTAAATAAGGTGGTACTATACATTAAATATGTTTTGAACATCCACAAAAATTTTACTTGGTGGATATTCAGAACAATTTCAGTATCCATCTACTTCTCCCCTATTAACAGCCTAGTTTCGACCCCTACTTCTTATGTTATGACAGTGGCGAATATTCATACTGGCAGATTTTCCCCCATAAGAAGTATACTGTACAATTCTAAAATTCCAGATTCTATTATTCAGATCAAGACCACCTGCAATGCTCACAGGGCGACTTTCATCACTGGCCTATCATTCCTGACAGTCCACTTTGATCAATATATACCAATCTATCATCTGTGCTGCCAAGATGAATTCTTAACTATGCAACCCAATTCAGACATTTTGTAGAATAAGCCAATTCTTTTCTGTTAAACCTCCATGCTCTGAAAGTCCTCGCACAAGGAGATATGGGTAAGAGAATACACTTAATGCAACACAGACATTGAAGACAAAAAAAATATTTTTCACTTCAATTTAAACCCTCAACTTACACATATGCCTTTGCAGATAAAAAACAAGTTATTTACCTCTGCTACCGCCATATTTGGTAGAGACTCTAGCCACAGGTTCATTAGCTTAGAATAATCCCCAGACGTCAGCCAGGATCCGGAAGATGTTTGAGTAGTACCACTGCAAGCTGGTAGGTGGCGTTGTTCGGTTCCTCGACGGCAGTGCCAGAAGTGATATGCGCAGTACCTATATAGGCTCCACCTCGGCAAGCTGGTGTCAGTTACTTTCACCACTTTCAATGGCAGGAGCATGGGCACCACAATGATAACTGACCAATGGTGTGGGAAAACTAAGGTCCTGAGAAGGGTGTCCCTTACACTGTAATCTTCTTGAAGAGCTGGGAGGATCGGTAAGTAATCTGTGGCTAGGTAGTCTCTCTACCAGATAAGGCATTACCGAAGGTAAGTAACCAATTCATCTGATAGAGACTTCTAGCCACAGATTGCTCACCTTAAAATAGATACCCAAGCAAGGCCTCCCCAGAGGTGGGTCTGTGAAACCAATTTTACACTAAAACGCCCTGTAGGATCGAATGGGCTAAGTGCCCATCACGACAGACCTGACTGTCCCGACAGTTGCGTTTGGTAAACGAGTGCAAGGATGACCACGTTGCCGCATGACAGGTATCCAGGAGAGGGACTCCACGGGTTAACGCAGTAGTTGCAGCCTTAGCTGTGGTTGAATGAGCATGCAAACGCTCAGGGGGTTGCTACTTGGCCAATATGCAGCAGATTTTGATGCAGAGTACTATCCATCTTAAGATGGTCCATTTCTGCACAGCAAACCCTTTCTCAGCACCTACGTACCCCATGAAGTGTTGAATCTTTTGTACAGTCCAGGTAGGACGACAAAGGTCTCTGGGACAGATAGTGGAGTCTTTCCTCTTCTTTGAAAGGATGAGGCAGAGCAAATAAGTTAGGCAAGAAGATGTTTTGACCTACATGGAAGGCAGTCACAAACTTCGGAAGGAAGGAGGAACGTGTCCGGAGTACTCGCTTGTTTGGGTAGAAAGTGGTGTAGGGAGGATGCGCCAAGCACGCCTGTAATTCGTGGACCTTCCTTGCCGATGTTATGGGCACTAGAAAGACAGTCTTGATAAGCAAGAGCCTAAGAGGGCAACTGTGCAAAGACTCAAAGGATGCACACATCAAGAAGGTGAGAACAAGATTCAGATCCCACTGGGGTATGATGAATGGCCTGGTGGAACGACATGCTGCAAGCCTTCAAGAAACCTAGCCACAACAGATGACTTAAATAAAGAAGGTTGGTCAGGCAACTGCAAAAGAGCCAAATGGCTGAAAGATCACCTTTAACATTTCCCAGAGCAGAGCCCTGCTGGGCCAAAGAGAAAGTTGACCGGGCCATA
The DNA here is from genome assembly GCF_964204655.1 of Triturus cristatus. Lineage (NCBI taxonomy): Eukaryota > Metazoa > Chordata > Amphibia > Caudata > Salamandridae > Triturus > Triturus cristatus. The sequence continues at coordinate 816,581,434 of NC_140583.1, read as the reverse complement.
GCTCTGTTGTCCTTGAAGCGCTCAGTCCGCCTTGTCTCCGAAGAGACAGGAGACATTAAATGGCATGTCTATGAGTGAGATCTGGACATCCCCTGAAAAGTCAGTTGTTCTCAACCAGGCATGGAGCCAAAGGGCCACGGACGATGAAACCGTTCTGCATAGTGAGCCGGTTGTGTCCAGCCCACGGTGAAATTAGCTGCATCCCTCCCGTCAGCAACAGCTTGGGAGAGCATGGCTCCGGACTCCTCCGAGACCATAGGCAGCAACTGTGCAACCAAGTCCCATAGAGAATGAAATAATCAACCCAAAAGGCACGCAGTGTTCCCTCACTGCAGTGCCAGGCTTGTGGAAGAAAAAATCATCTTTCCCAAGGTATCCAGCCTTTTGGATTCCCTATCGGGTGGGGTGGAAGGGAATTAACCAGGATTTACTCTGGATGTGGAGGCTTGGACCACCGAACTCTCCAGGGTGGGGTGCCGAGTAAGGAAACAGGGGTCCCCAGGGTCAGGGTGAAGGAGGCGGGACATTTTCGTATGCAGAGAGTGCCTGTGCAGGGAACAGCTTGGGCTGTCCAGGCCCTGAGTAGGAATTCAGTAAGGGATTCATTAAATGGGAGTACGAGTTTGGCAGGGCGACTCCTGGTTGAAGTACCTTTGTCAAGACATTCGTCTTGACTGCCACTGAAGATAGTGGAAGGTCCAAGACCTCAGTTGCACTACACATCACCATAGCAAAAGAGGCCCCTGACTCCGAAGTCATGGTAGGAGGAGAGACCAAGCCAGTGTCAGGCAAGATGTCTAGCCCACTAGTATTTGCCAGTTCCTCATATCAGTTGTCCTCCTCATTTAATGGATGCTGGTAACCATAAAGTTCTTCAGACCCCCCCCCCATTCCTCTCCCTCTCCAGGCCTATCAAGAGTAAAAGGCACTGTCTCCGCTCTGAAGAGCAGGGTCCCAATTCAGCACTGGAACTGGCATCGAGCGACGCACATCCGGATCTGTGTCAGAGTAGGGGGTGAGGATGGGGATGGCCCTGTTGTGGGGCATCGCAAGAGGCGCTGGGGACATCTGCACTGGAGCGGATGCTGAGGAAGGTCAGCTGCTCTACTCTGGATCCAGTAAGGGATACACAGGCCTGAATGAGGGCAGATCTTGCAGCTGCGATACAGTGTGGGCCCCTCCTGAACGAATGGGGTCCGAAGGCGATTAAGCGGGGCATCGAAACATGAGTTGCTTAGCCTCATACAATTCTTCAAGCTGGACAGGGGTTGCTCTGGCTCCAGGTAAACAGGGAAGAGCAAAATCTGGCTCTGCCAAAGTGAGATGCTTGCAGTGCAGACAATCCTGCGCATCTTCAGACGACTTTGATGGGCGCAGTGAAGTTGAAGACCTCTTCGACTTCTTGAATATTTTCGGGGACTACGAAGATCACAGAGTGAGGCTCCGTGAATGATCCCTGGCCCTTCTGCATGCTCAGGCATCTTGAGCATAACAGGGTCATCCAACGTCTGGCAGAGAGGAGCTTGAGGGAATGTTCCCTCAGAGCCTTCGGATACATGGCACGGAAGTCCCCACAGGTCTTGAAGTAATGGTCACGCTCCAAGCACCACAAACACACCAAGTGGGTCTCTGTCACATACATCTGTCTGTGACACACACCACATGGTTAGAAAACAGCCAGTTTCTTGGGTGACATCCTCACACCAGGAGGGAAATCTCTCAAAAAGAACCAACAAACTTTCAGAAAAAAAGCCTGTCAAAAAATGACTGAGGTTAGCTCAAACCGGATCAGCGCTAGGTGTGGAAAGGAAAGAACTGATGTCAGCCTGCAATGGTGGCTCCTAAGTAGGTTTCATGCCTGTCACTTCCGACGCGACGCCGAATGAGGCCACCTTCCGGTGAGCAGGGGTTCTGCTCAAAAATCTTCTGGATCTAGTCTGATGCCTGGGAATAAGTCTTAGGTAAGGAATCTGTGGCTACAAGTCTTTATCAAATTAAGTCTTGTAACTGCCAAATCCTTGGGTGGCATTGCATCTGTTCAAGCTAGTCTAGCAAATCTCTGAAGACTTCAAAATCTTATGCCAACACTTAAAAAAAAAAAAAAAGCAAAATGTGGTTTCATTCGATACTACCATCTAAAATTGTGCAAATAGAAGAATCAGCTACAAAAACTCCAGACATTTGCCATAGGGGTTGAGGATGCCCAGTTACAGGAGAAGTAGTCTCTTTTTGGCCTAAGCTCTCAGTTGGGACGGAAATGTCCCATGCATGGTAAACAGGCGTGTTCCCCTACCTTGAGTGGCCAACTGCAGTGAAACTGGTTTCCTGACTTACATTTTAGCACTGGTTTCACACTAACTTAAAATGTGTGCAGAGGCTTAGGCCTGTCTCTAGTAATGTGCGGTCCAGGACCGGTCCTTTGACCTGGAGGGGCACACCAGCATGCCCTCATAGTAAGTAGTGGACTACTGTCCATGCTCTGGGTACATCACTTAAGCTGCGGTGCCAGCATAGTGCATGTTGTGAATCCGAAATGTGGCTACATTTTACTATGCTGCCCCCCCCCACCCCCTGGTTCACAGTACACTGTTAAGTGAAAACAAAAACCATAGGTTGACATCCTGTGTGCATGTTGAGTGTAGGACCAGGTCCAAAGCCAGAGGTAAATGTTTTGGGGGGCCAGGCTAACTATATACAAGGATAACTATAGCATAAAGGGGTCTTGTGGTGGAAAGGTTTCCAGCTCTCCCCTACAGTAGCTTTAAAAAACACAATATACTGACATTTTAAACAACGCAACATATTTTGCTGTGTTTTTAAAGTATTCTACCTTGACAGCTATATGTGATAATTAATAGGAAATGAAGCACCTAAAAGTAAAATTTAAAGGAACTAAAATTGAATGGCGGTGTGGCCGCCCCTTACATGGTAAGCTCTCCTTACATCTGAAAGCAAGATTCGGAAGCTTGTGGCTAAGTATTTTCTTGCACTGGAGTCACTGCATCCCAGCATGTTGGGCATATTACATGTCTTTAATTTAGGACATCAGGTTCTGCAGTAGCCATTTGATACATTATGTTTCTGATTGTTGATACATGTTTAGGGCCCTTTCACATAAGCGCAACATAATGAGAAAATAATTTTTTGTGGTGGTGACTTCATTATATGACACCGCTTGGACAATAAGCTCGTAATAATGGGAGCATACGATTCATTGTGAAGTGCAACACTTAAAAAAAAAAAAACTTTTATTAGGTAGGGGTTTCTTACTAATATTTAGAAAAGATCCTAACTAATGTGAGGGGCGTATATATGCTACTGTCCCATCCATATCATGTATGACATACTCTCTGCATATGGCCACTACTTAGCGCCATCTTTAGCAGAAGACCAACACAAAGCCAAAACCCCCTATATGCAGGTGCGTTGTGTCATATATATTTTTAAAGTGTGGTATTTGAAATGTTTATTCTGCAGAAATTTGAAAAAGATCAGATTCTACGCTTTAGAGATCCTATATTACATCCATATCATTATATTCTTAAACAGTGGACTTCTTTAGTGAATCAACTAATTCCAGTCTAAGAGTAAGATGTTCGGGATGGCTTGAGCTGTCAATTTTCTTGAGTATGACTGGAAGTTCATTCTGATTACCTTAGTTTTTTTCTTTCTACTGTTGTCAACTTATTTGAGACTATTAATTTCTAGCAGATATATCATATCGCTGCATTATCAAGTGGGATTTATTCTTACGACACATCCATCTAGACCTATCTAGGTTAGTATTTCAAAAAGGGTGATTTTGTTTATATTAGACTATCTCTTATCTAAATGATGGGGCAATTTGGTTTCATCATCACCCTAAGTTTAAGAAGTATTTCCCCTTAGTGACTGAGGGGATTTCACTGAAAGCATAACCACAGATTGAATGTGGTCATACAAAATAGAAGGTAACAGTCCACAATTATTTCGGGGTCTTTGTGTAATTTGAAAATTGAATGTATGTGTGCATGCATCAGTGTGATGGGTGGATGCTGATGATATGCACTTTAAAAAGACACTTGGTATCATGGATAATGCTTGGTGGAGTGAATTACAGTTGTATTTTAATACCACAGGATATTGGGTCAGCACATATGGTATATAAATGAGCTTCACTCACTGAATATTTTTTATAGGGTTTTAATCATTCACCACCCATGACCGTTTTTAAGTATGTCACAAAACTGTGCAGTATGTCAAATGTTTTTATTTAAGGAAATGTATTACATGCTTTTTATAGATATTTGGTTGGGAGGAGTCAATTCATTTACTTGTCCTAGGGAAGGTGGTACACATTGTCTATGACCACCGAAACGCGTCAACGGAATACTCAAACACGACCCACGGTGCATGGATGATTTCAATAAGTCACTGAACTTATTCAGCCACATCCAGTGACACACTAAGTGGGAGTATTTCTTCTCATTGTTAAATTGATTGGATTTTTTTTTTTAATTCTCTCCCTTTTTCCTAATGTTGTGTTGTAGGATTGTTTTTATTTAATCTTTGTTAATTTGGTACATTGATTGTGTTATGCAATAATTTTTACTGGATGTATTTTGAATGGGGATATAATTAAATGATCTATGTGTTTTTTCAAAATCCCTGTGGTACGAATTTTGTTCGATTGTGGTGACTGAATGAGAGTGTATTTGTTGTTTAAATAATCTAGCAAGGGGAATCCTTTATATTGTTTGGCTGGTTAAACCCTGTCACCTTGTTTTCAGGGGTTTCTCTATTTTTTTCCACACAATGGTGTGTTTACACCATATGGAAATTGTAGCAATTTAGAAGTAGAGGACTGAGTTAAGGTCAATACAGGGCGTGCTGGAGGTGGTTTAAGCAAATTTAGGGCCCTTTCAAGATAAAGGCGGATCATCTGTATTCTGTGGCTCTGGAACATGGAGAAGCTTTGTATCAAAGGGGTGGAGAATGCAAAGTAGAAAAGGAGAAAACGGAGCAAACATGTAGGGGTTTCATGTTAATGCCAGATAATTCGTTCTGTGCTTCTAGCCATGTGAGAGCAAGTTCCCTTGTGTTAGGGGGTGGAGATCCTGGTAACGTACCCAGTTTTCAAAGTCAAGAGGTGTCACAATTGCAGGGTTCGCAAACCACTGGTGTTTCTGCAAGATTACGTTACTTAGTTACTCCTTTCTGTTTGGAGTTTATCTATAACTTACCATATCTAGACCAAGGTCAAGTGATGACATGATGCATTTGCTTTTGCAAGACAATGTTTGTTACATTATCTTGTTTGCTAATTTTAAGGGATGAGCATGGGTATGTTGGGTCTTTCTAGAATACTCAGAAGGTGCACTTATGTTCAGGGTTCCATTGAGTGTAAGCATTCTGTGTAGGCTTCATTAATGCTGACCGGCTCGGGATGACTATGCTTTCTTCAACTCAGCTTGGATGTACAAGGTGTGTCCTTCACATGTCTTCTTAATAACAATAACAGTTTTCTTTTAGATGACTTTAACATGCGTCTTCATAAATACAGTTAAAGACACTGAACTTTGGCCATTAATGCTCCTCTTCACATCTAGAAAACATCATTAAAGAGCCCACTCAACTCTGGCCATACATTTGATGCCTGGTACATTTGATGACTAGAGTTTGGACTTCTCAGGCAGGACTTGGATGGTATGTCAGCAATCATTGAATACTATTACCTAGTCACAAAGGCAAAGCCAGACACACTCAAAATGGTGATTCAAGAAATCTATAAATTAAAGAATAATCTGTGGTCGATACATCTACCAGCTGCCATTAAAGACCTAAAGCACATTAAGGATAATCTCACAAGACCCTTACCTTACTGCCCTTAATAGCTACATTGAAAAAGCAAGTTATCAAGAGAAGCAGACTGAAGAAAACTAAAATCAGCTGCAATTTTTGTTCCAGTCTGCAAATTGTATGAAACAACTAAAAGCCATATCTGTAGAAGACACTAAGTAAGACATAGAAATTACATCCTGCATGCAAGATTTATGGTTTTACCTATTGATGAGTATAAAGCATGCTGGAGGAATAGACCCACTCTTAATATGCGCTGCAGGTTCCACACGAGAATCCATCGCACGTTTATTATGTAGCTTCCCTGAATTTTTATCAGCTCATTGCACTTTACTAAAACTGATGTAACTACAAAATGGGGTCTCCACCTCTAAGGAAGCCTTATTCTTGTACTTCAACACCAGTGACATAACAGAAATAGCTCCCTTCAGAAAATACAAAAACATAATATTCAATAAAATGAAATCTCCAAAATGACGTAGCTAACATAAGAAACTGGCCGAAATGTTTGCTGCGTTCATCTCATAGGTAGGATATTACGTTTGAGACTGAATATGGTGGTGTGCCTATTTTAAGTTTGTTCATGCAAAAACAACAATACCTGTTTGCTACATCCATCATATTAGCTGTAATTTTATTGTTTTAAACTGACTGTATCTCTATATAACTTTGCTTTATTTTGGCTGGATTTATTAGAACGATTTTAATTAATTCAATCAATAGTCAATTATTCACCCATTCATTCATACATGTAATGCCATTTTGTGCTCCCCTTCACCGGCTTCAATTTTGAAGTATTCCAAGTTGACTTGGACTGATCATTGCCTGATATATTTTAAACTACACATTTAATAAGGCCCTCCAAAGCCCTTGACCTCTTCCACATTGTTGTCTCGAGCATGAAAAAAAACAGATCCCCTGAAGGTTGAAATAATGTGCTATATTCTTCCAGTCAGCCCCACACAAAACACTATTGCCATAGAGAACAGGATATTGTTCTCGCTAGGCCAAGTGAAACCAATTAATACATTTAAACTAAGATGGGCTAAACTCTCAGCCAACTAGTACACTGAAGAACTGAAAACAAAAAATATTGCAAAATGCTCAAAAGATTATGACAGAAAGGCTAAGAACTACATTTAGAAAAAATAGATGCCCACTAACACTCCTACTATATAAATATCAGCTCAACGGCTGAGTTCTTTCAAGATCAGATTTTAGACTGAAAATCCCATTAGGGAAGTGTTTAAGATTTAATAGTCTCACCCACCCAGAAGCAGACAGAAACTCCAACAAACTATCAGAGTATTTATGCAACAGTTTATCCTCCTCTTTCCACAGTAAAATTCTTGACCTATTGGAGAACATCCCTCAGTCTCCAAAGAGACGAGTCTGTTAGGGTTTAACCCCCAGCATGAGTCTCTCTGGGACAATTAACACCACTGGCCAATCAAAACTATCAAAAATATGTTAACAATGCTTGTCCAGTACAACAAATTAAGAAAGTTAGCTCTATATTACACAAACCTGCAACTCTTCTTTACTCTCCGGTAAAGTGCCAGACAAATGGAAGGCAGCAATTGTTTCGCCTCTTCCAAAGAAACCTTCTTTAGACTCTGAAATCTTAACCTCTCTTAGCCAAAATGAACGGGAAAGAGGTCCATCACAATATCATTAATTATCCGGAATCCTACAAGTTATTGCACAAAGCTGATTCAGATTTTTGCAAAGGAGTCTCAACAGAGACATACTTTGTCAAAGTCACCGAAGACAACTGGCCCACATTGGATGGAAATGCATTGGTAGCTATGATTTTACTAGATCTATCTGAAGCCTTTGATACCATTTCCCAAAGCATTTTATTTCAATTACTTGAGGCAGTTGTGTGAGTTCAGATGAGCAAAAGAATGACGTGTAAATTATTACTCATCCTTACACCTCTATCGGACCCTATCTCACATTCAGCATCGAGCTTGGACAGATACCCTTGCCAAGTTTCACAAGTCTATATTTGACTAGCTGCTCCAATATAATATTATTTTATTTGCACTCTGGTACTATAGTTTTGCTTATCCAATTATAAAGCCAGGACCACAAATCTCAGAATGAAAAGAAAAACTTGTTTGGAGCACCTTGGCAGACATGGACCTGGGAATCCTGTTAGCTATGCTACCAGCAGAGCTGCTGCCTTTTCTTACCACCGCTGCAAGAGAAGGGGTACAAGCCAAACATTGGTGTCTTCTACCATGTTAAGAAATCCTTGCAACAACGTTGTTTCATGCCATGCTCACAGATTATGAGATTGCTTGTAAAAATGGCTAAAGGTGAGCACCCAGGAAGTCAGATCAGATCCTATACTATTAAAGGCTCAGCTGATCCCAATACCTCAGGTTCACTTACAAACCAATTTGTCTGTGCTGAAATTAGCAAATTTTAAACCAGAGCACATTTTCAATACATTTTTACTGTTTGATCACCACAAAAACAAGTGTACATAGAAATGTCTCAGGAGCTATGCGACACCCTAATGCTATGCCAGTGACTAATGTTTGTATTACTTTGCTAACACTTATCACCTGTCAGGCGTTTTGGTTTTGAAAACCTTGTCAGCACAAAATAGCTTCTGAGCACTTTAAAGATGGTGCCAGTTTAACAAACATAATAAGTTGTTGAGCTTGATGAGACTGGACTTGGTTAACTAACTCTGACACTACCTGCCACTTTGGGTATAGTGGTGAGAATGTGGAGGTCAGCAAACTACCAGTTCAAGCCAGATGCATGCTCTACATCACCTCAACATCTTCTTGGCCCTCAATGTGCTTCTACCTACTCCCCATGCTTTAGGCTCATTCGCAAGGAGTTAAAGTCAATGCCTTAACCTCTGATGTAAGGATGGAGAGCGAAAATGATTCCTAGCTTGAGGCTAAATTTCACAATGTGAAACTACAAAACATGGGATCAATCCCGGCTTCACCACCTAACCAAATTTTGTGATCCTAAGGCACGTTATATTTCACAATAGGGTCATTTTCTCTATTACTGCATATGACAACACCTTCAAATATGTGAGTTCAGAATGTGGGCTGTACAAAAGCAAAAGCCTCTTGAGTATGATTTATTAGGCTATACTGTTGCTCCATTTACAATAAAAATCTGGGCCACATTCATATAGGGAAAACATGACAAATGACTTGCATCTTAGCATTTGTGGATCGTATTGTTGTCTTGACGGGGCACATATGTTTCCAAGTTTAAATCAGTTTTAATATAAATGCCTCTCAATTAGGTGATACAATCGGATATCTGAGTGTTTGATATTAGTTATTTAATCTTGAGGAGACTTTTTCATATTTGTACATAAGGTTTGCTCCATGATTTACATACCTATATTGCCAAGGCTTAGCTCATGCATTGGCTCTAGAGCAAAGCGAGACCCTTGGCTTGGATCTGGTCAGGCACTTCCTGTTAAGGGGAATGGAGTACTGGAATCTGCAGACAGTGACTGATGAGGACTTCTGTGGCACCAAGGGAACAAGCTACAGGGAGAGAGAGAGGCAACTCTGGCAGACTGTTGGTGTGCTGCAAATGTGAGCCACACACTATAGTATATAAAAATGTGACAGATATAATGCTTGAATTAATTTCAATCACTAGGGCTGCATCCCAGTCCGTTGTTTTTTTGCACACCATCCCACCGAAGTTTGGACCCAGCCAAATGTAAATCAGCCTTGAACCTGCTCTAATAGGAACAGTCCAGCCGAACTGCCATAAGAGGTCTTCCCTGAACTGTAACGCAAGCAATCTAGGACTGACTTCGCCCTAGTTAGGAATGATCAGCTATATAGCTTGGCTCCAGTGACACAGTGTGCACAGGACCCACGTCTGGGTCAGGCTGCATGTGCATTAAAAGCAGAAGCACCACTGTGGGGTCCTGTGCTGTCTTTCACTAAGACACTGTCTGCTGGGCTGTTCCCTGAGCTGCTCTGCACTGAGATGAGCAGTGCACTTGGAGCTCTGTATACGCTCTGTGGCATTTCACCACCAGGAGGATGATTTCATTTGTAGAGGCAGAGCAGGTTAGTGTGAAGGAGGGCATGCCACACAGCCTCTTTTGTCAATGTATTTTTCATTCTCACTCCAAAGGCGTATATCCGTGTAGCAGTTTGAAAGCACCTTCCTCCACTCTCTTGCGAGACGACATTCCATTCAGCCATAATGTCTTGTCAAGCTAAAGGGAGCAACATGCAGTGCATTACACAGCTAGCAGTAGGCACAAACAAATTAAAATAATAATGCTAGGTGTGTGAATCTGAGTAGTGGAGTTAGTTGGAACCATTTCAGAGGACTGTTACAGCATGGCACAGGTTGGAGGATGACATACATTTCCCCCCATTCAGCCGAAGTGCATTGCCAGCACTCCTGTGGCTGTAGGAGGGGAAAGCCAGGCACGGAGGTCAGGAGGATTGAGACAGGGCTATCCTTAAAAACTGAATGATGATGACCTTCCTAGCAAAAGGCTGTTGGTTCATTTTTCTTGTGAGCACTGCTAATCAGTAGATGGTATGGTTTTAAGGTGGAAATGCAGGTTCTGTTCAAGGTGAGGACATTTCTAGAAAGAGCCTGCCTATGTGTCTGACTCTGATTACGACTTCACAAAGCCTGATTTTAGACAAGTGCAGAGATTTCACAGTTCACTGTGCCCGTGTGTTCGATACTCCTGCTTGAAAACTGGTCCATCATTACCAACTGTGAGTCCCACTGTGACTACAATTCTCTATCAGAAGCACTATACCGTTGAACCACATGCCCTGTGTGGAAAGTGTGCAGACCAGTGGGATCCAAACCACCCTACGTTGTTTGAGACCCAATCTGTCCTTGGCCAGGGACGGGAGTCCTCTACAGAGTACACAAAGAGCTGCTGTACAATCCGGGCTGGATTCTGCATGACACTCATAATCCCAGAGGTGAGGGGTGATCACCTATAACCTGCACTTTCTGCAAGAGGAGCTAAACGTCTCACTGAAATGCCAAGAAGCCAGTCTGTCTGCTGAGAGAAGGAAGGAATATGCCAGACCCTACAGAAGGAGCGACTGTCCAGGAGGAGATGTACAGCATGTTCTTCACGTGAATAGCGCTAGAGAAAGTAGACTATCCCCAGACGTAAAGCCAGGAGTGATATGTACGGTCCTTTCTGGATACTCTCTACAGTAAGAAAGAAACATTGCTTCGGAGAGATATTTCTCCAATTGGCCTGGGGGTTGCAACGATCAGAGGACACCATTACAAAGGAGATCGGCCCAGGTGCTATAACTGGCATCCTAGGACATTGCTGTAGCCAGTCAGGAGGACCGCCGCTGCCGAGATCAGGCACTGCTGCTTAGGCCCACACATCAATTACTTTAGAGACCATCGTCCCAAGTGAGACTGCCGGGGCAGCCCACGCCGGAGATGAGCTGGTGCCATGAGGGAGGGAGCCGGTTGGCTCCTGCAGGACAGCCTGAACTGCTACAGAAGGCAGCGGGTAAAAATGCAGCCTGCACAAAAGGCCTAAATACTAAACGCACTCAGACAGGTCAGTTGCTCTCTTTAACACTTTTTGCCAAGAAGGGGCAAAGAAACAATGAAATGAAATCAAACTAAACCTGTTGTTTGTTAGGGACAATAGATAAGGGATCTTGCCCACAGTGGGGAAGGAGAGTGGAAATTCCGCTAACATCAAAGATGTCTATAGGAACATAATTTTCGACCCTGCATATCACTTCCATTAATTGTGTAGTATTTAGTTCTTCTGTGTGATTAACGAAATTTATTTTTACATAAAAAATAAGCATCGGGCTGGCCATTACCTTATTTTGTGTGTTGGTTGAAAGTTGAGATCTGAGTTCATGCTTCCCACATTACCTCTCTGAGAAGCCTGCGACTAGTCACACTTGTTAACGTGACAGCCAAATATGCAAAGGGTTCTAATTGGCCCAGTTTGCAGAGCCATAACAGGCTGGACTCCAAGGTCACTAGTGTCAAAAAACCTCAACCACAGTTGGCCAGTCCTGTGGACACTGAATGTGGTCTGACATACTCCTTAAGAGCATTAACAAAAATAGTGGCTGCCCACCTTAATTTTCAAGGAGCCATCAATATCCATTTATATATCTATTTTGACGTCTGTCTTGAGATCAGACCACACCCCATAATGTACCAAATCTCTCAAAACTATTCAGTCTTGCTTTCTTTATTAACCAGCAATGATGCATATGAATCGCTGGACCCAGCTCTGTTCATGCAGGAAGGTTGCTCATTACAGCTTGCATTTTTTCACTCAGTCTTGGTGCTCAAGGAAACCGGCATCATTTTCATATCGTACCACAACGGTGAGTCCCAATGACATCATGCTCTTTCACTACACAAGTTTCTCCAAAGAGGAGGTACTGAAGTGTTCAAACGCCTGAAAGAATGTTTGTTGAATGTTTCTGGACTTCCAAAAACAGTCATGAAAAACTCATTGACACATGCCAGGGGAATCCATATCTCAAAACAAAATGTTTCATATCAACCATTTGGAACCCACTGCTCCTTATCTGAGACTCACATTAGTTTCCTTCATCTTCCAAAAGGATAAGTATCAATATCCTTTTAGACCACACAATAGGTAAGATTCAACATGAAACAGAATGAGTTATTTTGTCTCATCGTTATCTTTATCTAAGTTTTGAGCCCTCTTAAACATTTCCTGTATAGTATTATTTGAACAGAATGAAAACTGTGGAAAGAGGTGCTATTAAAAAGATTTTTTTCATGTGTCACATAAATGTAAGTTGAACCAGAGATTAACTGCTGTGTTTCAACCTAGGATCTATCTAAACTTATAAAGGGAAGAGAGCGTGTTTTAACATTTTGAACATGCCAACAGGCATGATCCGTGCACATATCATTATCTCAATGAACAGATTCAAATCTTTCTTTCAGGTTTTACTATGTTAATAATCGCCAAGTGTTTGTGACACCAAAGTGTACAGAAAAATGTTGCATATACTCTTCATGCTTTAGTAAGCATTACTCTTTAAGATGCATCAGTCCAAGAGAACGCAGCTTTCGAAAAGGACAGAAATTCCACACATACTGTTCTCTTTCAAATTGCTTTATAGTGACAGCATATTCTGGAGACACTTTTCCCAGTTATGCCTGCACATACAGGTATTCCCAAACAATAGAGGAGGAATAAGAGCTTGGGCTAGAACATCAGAATCTCCCGGGATGTAATTTGTTCTCAGGAATGTGCCATTCATTGGCTGCGGTTCAACAGTAATGGGTCAGTGTCATGTCAAGAGGATATCCTGATTTATTGTATGCTTCACCAATCGAGGGGATATGGGTAAACATGAGCCACACCTTGAAATACATAGTATATCCTGAACGTCTACCTCAGAGCAATGGGGGGTATCTATTCACAAGCCTATTTGAGAACAAAGATTAGCTGGTGACACTCTTTGTCATGCCACTCTTAGCTGACGAGTTATTTTTTGTCCATTGCTTACTGGTAACAATATGAGGTTGCATAAAACGTTTAGAAGTTACCGCTGATCAGAAAAGTCAAGGTATTCTGTGACAGGAAACAAATACAGAGCTTTTTTGACACAGAGAAGAATACATAGTTCACAAGTGATGATAAAATTACACTGAGCAGAAATAGTCATGGCTATCGATTAGAGGAACATGATGCAGAGAGTTTCTTACCTGACTGCTCCCTCGCAGATCAATGATGGACTCTGGGATCTGCACAATAATGTACTCAGAGATCAGATTGGCTTGAATCAAATCCTGCAGCATCAGGCCTTTTGAGAAAAAAACAAGAGTTACACATATCTCTGCACTGTTCGGCCTCTGGTAGCAAGAGTAGAAAGAGCAAAAAGGTTTACATTTCACACCAAATGTCTTTTCAAATCTCAGACTTCAATCACTTTCATGTTGTTTTCTACAAATGCATCATTATGGCTTCTTGGGTTGGGTTTGTAGTTCTTTCGTAGACTCCGATTTAAAAGACTAGGTTTGTTTTATGATGGATCCATCACTTACAGGGTCAAAAACTATTTCACAACTTCTGTTGTGGGCTGCCTCAGTTGTCACGCTCTGGTATCCATCATCTTCCACCCACCCTTTCATCCCTTCTTCCCTTCAGAGGAAGTCAATACCATCCTGTAATCTCCTACAAAAAGTTATAATGAAATCCTACCTCATGGTCAGAAGAATGCAAACTGTATACATTTCAGAGAAAGAGAAAGAAAGAACCAATCACAAGGCAGAGCATCAGGTATTTTGGTATTTACTGTTGAGATACGCCATCTCTGGACAACTTAACCCCTTCAGCGCTGCGCGGATTCCCCCGCGGTGCTGAAGGGTTCGAGCGCGGGCGGGGCCATGACGGAACGGTTCCGTCATGAGCACAGCTCAACCGATGCTCATGACGGAATCGTTCCGTCATGAGCATAGAAGGGGTTAATCCTTGGAGGCAATCAACTGATATTCACGATTATCCATCTTTGCAACTTAACAATTGACATTGGAAGGGAGTAGTGGTGCACCTGGAAGTTAATTAAAATATCCTTGGCTCCATTTGGAAAAATTGAATCCCTTAGTTCCCGCCTCATTATAGTGGGAACTGCTGGTAAGGTGGAAGGTGTAACAGGTGCTCTGCCTTTCCCTAGATAATATAATTCCAGGTGTGACATAATTTACCGAGGTTAAACTCTTGTAGAACTGCAAAAGATCCCATTTGGACTGGATGAACATTATACTTGACTTTGAATATATCAACAGCGGTCCCATCAAGAAAAGCCTTGTACCAAAGTCATTTGTGGGAACCATGCACCAATCCACAGCAGGGTTTCTCCTGATATTCTGTGGTGCCAACGAATACACCTGAATTGAAACCCTCCAGATCAAAAATACCAATTGCATCAATGAGGGTATGTGTTCAGGAATTCTTTCTCCAAATGAGAAGTGTAATGAGCAGATATATCCTGAGTTTGACTAGCAGTCAAATAGACAATCATCAACAAGGCGATGGACAGCACACATCCGGAATACATCCATCCATTATATTCAATTCACAATGAAACAGTGATTTTAGAGGAAAGTTCGGAGTAAAGCCACAATTGTGGCAAGAAAGTAGCCAGGAATTCAAAATAGGTAATGCGTACAATAATACAGTAACTAAGGGAGCACGACCATTTTGACCACCGGAGATGTGTGTAACCCCAGAATAGTTAATGGTAAGGGATTCCAAAGTTTGAGGTCAGGAATAACAATCTCACATCAGGACAATATTGCTATTTCATTCACGAGACAAATCTTTGGCTTGAAGAAAACCTCAAGTACCTGAAGCCTTGAGTCTTCAGGCGTAATTCAGCAGGAATACTGCACTTCTGCTACTGATCCCTGAACTGGGTACAATACTTATTTTGACCAGTTCACTAGCAGTCCAGTGTGTTGCCCAAATAAGTTCAATACTTTAATTGTGCACTAGCCTGATTGTCTATGATAACGAAGGAATATTAGGAGTAGGGGTAGTCACGCAGATTTACCGAATAATTCTGAGAAATTAAGCAGATCTAAATGAGAAAGTAACTTTGCATTTAGTGCTATTTTCTTACCACCAAATTCTATCTAAAATGAAAAGAAGGATGTTTTTTGGGCTAAGAAATATCGCTAAACGCAACATTGTTGAGCATGAATAGAGAGTGCGAGCAGCTTCACATGCTCGCTAAATGTGAACTTGGCATAGGATTTTCCTCCAATTTACCCCCGGCATTTAGTACTAGTTTCTAACTGCAAAACGCACCCTTTTGTCTAAAATGGATCCGAGGATGCGTTTGCATTAAGAAAATAGCGCTAAATACAACAGAACATAAACAGCAGCACGCACTCGCTAAATGTGCTTTTATGTTAGGATTTCCCCCCCAAATCCTCTTAATTATGCAAGCGGGCGTAATCGCATTATTGGTAATTCTGCATCAAAGAGTAACGCAGATTTACTGGAATTACTCTGATTTCTCCGGCGTTATTAGAATTACTCCCAGGCCTTATTAGGAGGTCATCTACATAGAGAGAAACCTGGGCCTGTAGAGCAGGAGCCAACTGAAAGCCTCTGAGCACATTGTCAACTCAATGAACTTTTCTAATGGTTCAATCATCACAGTGAAAAGAAACGGAGGTAAGAGACAGCCCTATTGTGTGCTGTGGATCATCGGAAATAGATGAGAGAAAACACCACTGACTCAGATGCAGGCCAGTAGATGAGTATAGGGCAGCCAGACATTACTAAGGAAATGTATCCCAAAACCGAGCTTTGTTAAGACCACAAGCAGGTACTCCCATTCCACAGAGATGAAAGCTTTTTGAAAGGTGTGTAATGAGACCTTCTTATTTGGAAGCAAGAGCCAAATCTTCATGAAGTCTCCTTTTACTGTGAAATGTAAACTGTGCTGGCATGAAACAGCTTTGCACTAGTTAACGAATAACACCTCACAATCAAATGGATAAGATCACAGCAAACATTTTTGTTCCAATGTGTTTATTAATGATAGAGATCTAATACAATGGGCATTGATCTGTACGTTTCTTTGGTTTTAAAAGTATCATAATTGCGGACTCGCAGAGCTCTTGTGGAAGAATTGTGTCTTCCAGAGACCTGGGAATTAAACCCAATGTGTGGTGTTAGCTGTGAGGTTAAGAATTTAAACCATTTGGCTAGAAAGGTGTGCTGGCAAGAGTTTTACTTGTTTGTAATTGAACTATAGCAACCCCTAGCTCCTCTATCAAGCTCTAGTTCAACACACTCTGTTGAAGACAAAACATTCCATCTGGATGGATACTAAAAATGCAGCCAGCGCCACAAGCAAGGAAGGCTGATGTTCAAAGTATGATGCAAAAATGTTGGCTAAAGCATGGCATTCTCTGACAAAATCTCCTTGGGCATTATTGCTCCCTTCAACCCCATACAGGTCTAATCCAACTATCAGCTGTCCAGCCATTTATGTAGTTTGCCTGCCTTCTACAGTCTGGTCTGTGAGGTCTCCAACTGTTTCCAAGATGTGGCTGCCAACAGGTGTGTAAGACATAGATGTACTGTCCAGTGTGTGCTAAATCTGCCTGTCCCCCAGATGCATGAAATGTAGGGTCAAGGCCAGCCAAAGTTGTTTCCAAAAGTAAAATCGATGCACACCTACCGTTTTTAAGATGAGATGTAAACCCATTCTCCCTTTCTCTGGTCACAGGCTTGAACATCTCCCAGAGAGAAAAAGGAGATTCGACTGATTTGTTTTTGTTCTGTTGGAAACAGAGGTACATTTCGGTTTGCACATGCTTACAACGGTCTTAATTAATTAGCTACCATGTCTTTTGTCTCCACATCCTACCATGAGCCGGACTCAGAAAAACAGTCTTAAGAGCGAAGAGTCTTCATGAACAACTCTGCATAGGCTCGAGCAATGAATGTATCAAAAAGGTGACTGGCAGTTTTAGGTCACACTGAACAATAACAAAAGGAAAAGGAGGAAACACGTAAGGCAACCATTTCAAGAAACACATTACAACAGAAGGGCGAGGCTGGTGAATGCAGGAATGGTCTCCCAAAAATGGAGAGGGGACAGAAGGGATGAGGGGTGGAAACTCCTGACACATGAAGGCATATCCATTCTTGATAACCTAAAGGACTTAGCAACCCAAAGTGATGGGCTGCCAGCTTGGCAGAAAACCCTCCCAAAGGGTGCACATGCTACCCCGAGGAAGAACGAAAGCAGTTTGCCAGGAGGGGCTAGAGAGGTGGGGGAGGAAGAAGACTCCTGTTGGTGGCATTGCAGACCCATGGAGCTGACAAACCACCCTCTGCAATTGCAGAAAAAAGTTATTTGAATCTGAATTGGCCGAGAACCCCAGTATTGCTGATAAGGCAAACTGTGGAATAATCACAACATTTCCTGTAATGCTGGTGGACTTGATGGGCCGGAGAGGCCAAAACAGGCAGTCAAGAAATAGTGAATCCCTACTTAAATCTCTCAGGGGCTGATCTGGCCTTATCACTGAACAAATGGAGGGCATCAAAGATCCCATCCATAAGGTTGGTCTGAGAATCCCAGGTAAACCCAATGAAGTGCATCGAAGTATGTTGAAGTAATGCCACTGGAGCGCCCACCATTCAGGGACAAATTGGCACATGGTTCAAAAGAAATCACTGGTTGGCCTGACCTGGAGAAAATAATCTCTCTCAGACTGTTGGAAGGCGGACCCCGAGGAGTCGGTGAGACCACCAAGGGGGGGGGGGGGGCCCTCTCACTGCACGAAGTAGCCGAGCGCTGCCGAGAAGTCTCCTGAGAGATCCTTCTCCTATCCCGTACTAGCACAGTAACACCACCACACCGGACTCAAGGAGGTTGTCTCAAGACAAGCAATTCTTTATCATCAATAAAAGGTTACGAGTTCAATATTTACACGAAGGGATCGAGGGATCCACCAAAAGTCTCAATGTCTCTTTGGAAGGGTAGGGGTAGCGGGACAGTCTTTGGCAGGAATGTGGTACGAGGGTACCTGGGGCCCAGTTCTTATCCTCACGCTGGAGGACCTCCGATCTCGGAGGGGTCGAGCCGCGACGGCGTCAGCAGGGCTCGGGCGTACAGTTCGTGGAGAGCCGCGATTCAATCAGCAGGGCTCTCAAGATGGTCTCTGTTCAGCTCGAGCCGCGACGTCGTCAGCAGGGCTCCGAGGAAGGTTCCAGCGAGGTTGGGCCGCGACAGCGTCAGCAGGGCTCCGATGTTCCAGGTGGTTCAGAAAGAGTTCACAAGAGGGACCCGCGACGCAGTCAGCAGGGCTCGTGATGGTTCCGACAAGAGTTCTTCTCCGTAGGGTCAGCCGCGATTCAATCAGCAGGGCTCTCGACTCCGGGATACAACTGCCGAGCTGTGGTGGGGTCGCCCCAGATATAGGTCTGGAGCCCTTTGATGTCCGGACCTATGCGCCCGAGGGGGCGGAGTGGCCGGGTGGAGGTGGCCAGACGCCCAGCAGGAGAGGCGCCAGGCCCATGGGAGTTGCCGGGCGATCACACCTCGAGAGGGGAGGACAGTTGGGGGTCCCATCGATACTGTCCTCCGCCGGGGGCGATGAATGGTTCCTGCGGCACCCCCTGGCTAGTTCGTGGTGCCTCGATGTCGGGCTTCGCTGGGGTCGAGGCCGGGTTGGTGCACGGGGTGACGTGGATGCCAACAAGATGGCGGAGCCACGAGGAGTATGCGACCACGTGCAGCTCCGGGTGAAGGGCCTTGGTGCAGTTCAGACGGGTGGCCCGTGAAGGCCGGGGCGGGGAACGGGCACAATCCAGGGGGTTAAGGACCACGCCACGAGGCCGGGTCCAACAGGCGTCCCCCCCAGCCGAAGGCATGGAGAGTCACCCATCTCCTTGGGGACTCTCCTCGTCAAGGCGGAAGAAGCGGGACAGGCCGTCGGCGTTGGCGTGGTCATTGCCGGGCCGGTGTTCGACGTCAAAGTCCATCCCTTGTAGCGAGATGGACCACCGCAGCAGCTTGGGGTTCTCGCCCCGCATTTGCATTAACCATTGCAAGGGCCGGTGGTCGGTCTGGACCCGGAAGTGGGTGCCAAAGAGGTAGGGCCGGAGCTTCTTGAGGGCCCACACCACAGCGAAGGCCTCGCGCTCAATAGTGCTCCAGCGTTGCTCTCGGGGCAGTAGTCGTCGGCTGATGAAGGCCACTGGTCGGTCGAGCCCCTTTTCGTCGGCTTGGGATAGGACGGCCCCGATCCCATACTCGGAGGCGTCCGTCTGTACCACGAACTCCTTCTGATAGTCCGGGGCCTGCAGCACCGGGGCAGTACACATGGCTGTCTTTAGGGTGTCGAAGGCTGTTTGGCAGCGGGGTGTCCAGTGTACCTTCTTGGGCTGCTTTTTGGACGTTAACTCTGTGAGGGGGCCAACAATGCTCCCATAGTCCCGGATAAACCGCCGGTAGTATCCGGTGAGGCCCAGGAAGGCCCGGACAGCGGTCTGGGTAGTGGGGGGTTCCCAGGTCTGGATGGCATCTATCTTCGCTTGGAGGGGGGCCACCTGCCCGCTCCCCACTTGATGGCCCAGGTAGGTCACGGATCCGTGGCCGATTTGGCATTTGCTGGCCTTGATTGTGAGCCCGGCCCGCTGGAGGGCGGCCAGGACGGCCTCCAGGTGGAGGAGGTGCTCGGCCCAGTGGTTGCTGTACACGGCAATGTCATCTAAGTAGGCCGCGCTGAAGGCCTCAAGCCCGGCCAAAACCTTGTTCACCAGTCTTTGGAAGGTGGCCGGGGCGTTCTTCATTCCGAAGGGCATCACCCGAAAGTGGTAATGCCCATCCGGAGTCGAAAAGGCGGATCTTTCTTGGGCGCCGGGGGTGAGCTGGATTTGCCAGTACCCGGCGGTGAGGTCCAGCGTGCTCAAGTAGCGAGCGGCCCCTAGGCGGTCGATCAGTTCGTCGGCCCGGGGTATCGGGTGTGCGTCCGTCTTTGTTACTCCATTCAGTGCTCGGTAGTCCACGCAGAATCGCAACTCCGGGGGGTGACCGGGAGCTGCGGCCTTGGGCACCAGGACGACAGGGCTGGCCCACGGGCTCTCGGAAGGCTCGATGACCCCCAGGGCCAGCATCTTCGCTACTTCGGCCTGGATGCAGGCCCGCACTCGGTCAGGCACCCGGTAGGCTCTGTGTCGTATGGGGGGGTTCTCCCCGGTGTCGACGTCGTGGACGCACCAGTGGGTCACCCCCGGGGTGAGAGAGAAGAGGGCTGCGTAGTCCCGCAGTAATCGCTGGCAGTCGTTGCGCTGCTCCGGGGTCAGGGACGAGGAGAGTTGGACACCTTCGATCGATCCATCATGGATGTTGGACCGCAAGAGGTCGGGCAAGGGCTCGGAGTCGTCCTCGCTCCCCTCGTCGGTCGCCAGCAGCAGGCTCAGTTCGGTCCGGGCGAAGTGGGGTTTTAGCCTGTTCGCATGTAGGACCCGGAGGGGGTTCCGGGGGGACTCCAGATCGACCAGGTAGGTGACGGGACTTTTCTTCTCCACCACCTTGAAGGGCCCGGTCCACTTGTCCTGGAGGGCGCCGGGTTCGACCGGGGCCATGACCCATACTTTCTGACCTGGCTCGAATTCTACCGTAGAAGTGTTGCGATCGTACCACCGCTTCATGTCCTCCTGGCTGGCCTCGAGGTTGGCTTCGGCTATGGCTCGGAACTTGCGGGTCTGGTTTCGGAGGGTCAGGAGGTATCGGTAGACGTCAGGAGGGGCGCCTCGGGGCTTCATCTCCCAGCCCTCCTTGACCAGGCTGAGTGGTCCGCGGACCGGGTGCCCATACAATAGTTCAAACGGGCTGAACCCCAGGGACTTCTGCGGGACCTCCCGATAGGCAAACAGGAGGCAGGGCAGCAGGACATCCCATTTCCGCCTGAGGGGTTCTTCCAGGCCCTGGATCATCCCTTTCAATGTTCGGTTGAACCGCTCAACCAGCCCGTTCCCCTGAGGGTGATAGGGGGTCGTGAACTTGTATGTGACCCCGCATTGTTGCCACAGGGACCGCATGTACCTGGAGATAAAGTTCGTGCCACGGTCGCTCACCACTTCGCTGGGGAATCCCACTCGGGAGAAGATCCCCATCAAGGCCCGGCCTACCACAGGGGCCGTTATAGTTCTGAGCGGGACCGCCTCCGGGTACCTGGTGGCGTGGTCCACGAGGACCAGGATGAAGCGGTGGCCCAGGGCGGTTTGGGGGTCCAGGGGTCCCACAATGTCGATTCCGACTCGTTCAAACGGGGTGCTGACGGCGGGAAAGGGCTGGAGGGGGGCCTTGACCCGACCCCCCGTCTTTCCGCTGGCTTGGCAGGTCTGGCAGGACCGGCAGTGGTTGTCCACATCTCTCCGCATCCGAGGCCAGTAGAAGTGGGTCACCAGACGACTGTACGTTTTGTCTTGCCCCAAGTGTCCGGCGAGGGGCACATCATGGGCCAGGTTGAGAAGGAACTCCCGGAAGCGGAGGGGGACCACCAACACGCGGCCGGCC
Organism: Triturus cristatus; assembly: GCF_964204655.1. Lineage (NCBI taxonomy): Eukaryota > Metazoa > Chordata > Amphibia > Caudata > Salamandridae > Triturus > Triturus cristatus. Next base: position 816,559,520 of record NC_140583.1, on the reverse strand, counting down.
CCGAGTTCTGCCACTTTCTGTTCACTGTACAACAGGCCCTCGGCCCAGTAGATCCAGTGGGTGCCGGTCTGGTCACCGTTGGCTTGCGCGGTCGCCTGCTGTCGGACCCCTTCGAGAGAGGGACAGGACTGTTGCTCTTGCTGGAACTGCTCTCGGGTGGGGCCCCCTTCATGTTGCCATTGCGTCAGTTCTGGTAGGGCGCTCGGAGAAGCCATCTCTTCGGGGGAGGATTCGCTGGGCCCGGGGTCGGTGTCCGCCTCCTCCTCGCTGCTGGCGGGAGGGGGTGTGAGCCCCTCGGGTCGGGCCGTCCCGGAGGTCGAGGAGGAGCGGGGGGCCGGGGCGGTCATGGACCGGGTGATGGCGCAGGCCCAATCAGCCAGTCCCAACATTCGGAGGTGCTCTCGTCGTTCTACTTGAGCCCAGGGGGAACTCTCCAAGTCGTTCCCCAGGAGGCAGTCGACCGGGGCGTCGTCGCGCACCGTCACCTTCAGCAGGCCCGTCACCCCTCCCCACTCGAAGGGGACCAGGGCCATCTGGCATAGGCTTTCACTGTTGTCGGCCGTCCGCACAGGGCACAGCACATTCGGTAGAATCTGTTCAGGGGTCACCAGGTGGCAGCGGACAGCGGTGATACTGGCGCCGGTGTCGCGAAGGGCTTCGGCCCGTTGTCCGTTGACCGTGACCTGCTGCCGGTACTTCTGGGTGTTGGTTGGGATGGGGGTGCAGGGTACCATCTCTCGGCTACCCAGGCAGACCAGGGACATGGCTGCCGGCTCCCACTCAGTGTTTTCTTGGTCGAGGGCCCCTTCTTCCTCCTCTCCCCCCAAGGCGGCGGCTGTCAGCTGCCGGGGCGGGGGCCCGCCGGCCCCGTTTCTTCGGTTCAGGGGGCAGGCCGGGTCGCTGGCAAAGTGTCCGGTTTGTTGGCAGCCATAGCAGGTCACTGGTGGCCGTGGTCCGGGTCGGGCCGGGCCCACCCTTCGCGCTAGGCTCGGGGAGAGATGTGGCTGCGGTGGCCCTCGAGGGGGGCTCCTGGGGGCCCCAGCGGGAGGGTCTCGGTTCCTGTTCGGCCCTCCCCCCCACCGCGCTGGCGTGGGGGTCCGTTGGGGTTCCTCTGGTACTCCCCCATTGAGCTCCGGGGGACCCGGGAGTTGACCCATCGATCGGCCTCGACAGCAAGTTTGCGCGGGTCGGTCATTTTGCTGTCGAGGAGGTGCTGTCTCAGTTCCACGAAGCAATTATTGGAAAGGTGTTCCCAGACGATGAGGTCGACCAGTTGTCCATAGGTGGTTACTTTGCTGCCTTTGATCCACCCTTCTAGGGCCCGACTGAAAAAGTCCACATATTCCACCCAGGTGGTACCCGGGATTTTCTTGCAGTCTCGGAACCGCTGGCGGTACATCTCCGCTGTTAGCCCGTATCGGGTGAGCAGGGCCTCCTTCATGTGATCGTAGGAGGTCATCACCTCCTCCGGTAGCTGGAGCAACGTGTCCCGCCCTTCACTCAGGAATCGCCCCCACAGGCCTGCGCCCCAGTCTTTTCGGGGCACCCGATGGGAGGTCATGGCCACCTCGTAGGCCTTGAACCATTGTTGGATATCGTCATTCTTGTAATACTCCTTGACGACCTCCTTCGGGATATGCACCTTGGCCTCGGGGGGCGGTAGAGTGTCTCTAGTACTGGGGGTGTCGGTCCCTCCGTTCTTGGCCTTGATCTCGAGCTCCTTGAGACTGCGCTTGTGCTCAAGAGTTATTTTCTTTTCCTCCAACTCCCGGTGTCGTCTCTTCTCTTCTATTTCTTCTTGAAGGCGTAGCTGCTCGAGGGCCAGTTTCTTTTCTGCCAGCTGGAGTTCGCCGTCCAGCCGCAGTCGGGCGAGCTCTAGTTCGTGGCTCCGGACCTTTTCCCGCTCTCGTATTTCTTCCTCGGAGAGGCCGGTTTCTAGGCTCTTTCTTCCTCCGGTTGCCGGGGTCAGTGCGGTTGCTGTGGTCTCCGTCAGGGGCAAGGGCCCTTCTTCCTGGGAGGGGCCTGCCCCAGCCTCCAACCATGCCCTCAGAGCTTTCTGCATCTCTTCCTTGGTACCGAGGCTGGTGGTTGCAATGCCTTGGTCTCTGCAGAACTGTTTTAATTCTTTGTGCGTATATTCCTCCAGCCGTTCGGGCTGGAACTCCATTGTCGCGTTGTTTTCCTGGTTGCTCATGATGCTATTTGTTTGGATGGGTAGCTAGTGGGTACTGGCTGGTACGTACTGCGTTCGGCTCGGATCCCGTCGCTGGCCACCAAATGTTGGAAGGCGGACCCCGAGGAGTCGGTGAGACCACCAAGGGGGGGGCCCTCTCACTGCACGAAGTAGCCGAGCGCTGCCGAGAAGTCTCCTGAGAGATCCTTCTCCTATCCCGTACTAGCACAGTAACACCACCACACCGGACTCAAGGAGGTTGTCTCAAGACAAGCAATTCTTTATCATCAATAAAAGGTTACGAGTTCAATATTTACACGAAGGGATCGAGGGATCCACCAAAAGTCTCAATGTCTCTTTGGAAGGGTAGGGGTAGCGGGACAGTCTTTGGCAGGAATGTGGTACGAGGGTACCTGGGGCCCAGTTCTTATCCTCACGCTGGAGGACCTCCGATCTCGGAGGGGTCGAGCCGCGACGGCGTCAGCAGGGCTCTGGCGTACAGTTCGTGGAGAGCCGCGATTCAATCAGCAGGGCTCTCAAGATGGTCTCTGTTCAGCTCGAGCCGCGACGTCATCAGCAGGGCTCCGAGGAAGGTTCCAGCGAGGTTGGGCCGCGACAGCGTCAGCAGGGCTCCGATGTTCCAGGTGGTTCAGAAAGAGTTCACAAGAGGGAGCCGCGACGCAGTCAGCAGGGCTCGTGATGGTTCCGACAAGAGTTCTTCTCCGTAGGGTCAGCCGCGATTCAATCAGCAGGGCTCTCGACTCCGGGATACAACTGCCGAGCTGTGGTGGGGTCGCCCCAGATATAGGTCTGGAGCCCTATGATGTCCGGACCTATGCGCCCGAGGGGGCGGAGTGGCCGGGTGGAGGTGGCCAGACGCCCAGCAGGAGAGGCGCCAGGCCCATGGGAGTTGCCGGGCGATCACACCTCGAGAGGGGAGGACAGTTGGGGGTCCCATCGATACTGTCCTCCGCCGGGGGCGATGAATGGTTCCTGCGGCACCCCCTGGCTAGTTCGTGGTGCCTCGATGTCGGGCTTCGCTGGGGTCGAGGCCGGGTTGGTGCACGGGGTGACGTGGATGCCAACAAGATGGCGGAGCCACGAGGAGTATGCGACCACGTGCAGCTCCGGGTGAAGGGCCTTGGTGCAGTTCAGACGGGTGGCCCGTGAAGGCCGGGGCGGGGAACGGGCACAATCCAGGGGGTTAAGGACCACGCCACGAGGCCGGGTCCAACACAGACGCAACCAAGCCCACACTTCCCATGTAGCCTTAATTACTCCTAGTCAAGGCTACATTTATCACAGATTTTCATGTGTGTTCTCTTATAGTGTTTTGCCTTTCAGCTGCAGCAATTTATTCTTCTAGCTCCCTTTTCCTTGAGTAAATACCTGCCATAGCCATACCAAACTACCACCTTCACAGCGTCCCATTTTATCCCACATGTAGCTGCAGTGTTCACATTATGCATAAAATAGGAACTAATGGTGTCTTGTGTTTACCGCCGGAACATTGTGTCTTCTAAATATATGGATCGGGATTCGCCAGATAGGCATCATCACCCTAAACTTTAAGCATTGGTATTTAAATTGGAGTGGTGAATGGTTGAAAGTACTCTGCCTTTGCAAAAGGTACTTTTCCACTGAACCGGCAGATGCTTGGGACTGGATCGAACAATGACGGTATGAGTCGGCAGAGCCCACCACATCGCCGGCCTGGCAGAAGTCGCTTGAGCCAAGCCACTTGTAGCGATGCCGTAATCACGGGAATGGAGACGCCAGGGTAACGGGATGCCCTACACCCACTCAGGCACACGAAGAACAGAGGCAAGCCTTGTCTGCAGCCACTAATATGTGAGTGGAAAGACTTTCACCTACTGGGCGGGACCTTAAAGAGATGCCATCTGAAGAGGACTCCCTTGCTGAGGGGTGCCTGCCTTAAACACTTCGTGAGGCATTACTGGTCTCTCCTTCCTAAGCCAGGGAGGGACCCATTGGAGGTGATGTTCTACCAACCACTTTCAATGCTGGGAACGGATGACAAAATATTGAGCAAAATCATTGCGATGCGACTGCTCAAGCACCTCCCAAACCTGGTCCACTTGGACCAAAACGGATGTATCTCAGGTAGATCCACGACACTTAACATCCGAAGGTTCTACCGTGAATGGGTGGCAGCACCAGTGCTGTGGCCCTTCGCAACATGTGTGGTGCTAGACCTAGAAAAAGCATCTGACACAGTCAACTGGGAGTACATGTTTGCAGTTTTTGGCCAAAGTGGGCACTGATGGCCGGCTACAACGTCTCATAAGGCTCCTTTACTCGGAGACTACAGCGTGAGTAAAGATAGGAAAATGTGTCTCGGCCACCTTTTGGGTCAGTAGACGCACCCGGCAAGGCTGCCCCCTCTCCCCATTACTATTCGCCCTCTCAATTGAACCACTGGTGCAGAAGCTCTGGCAGGTGGGTCAGGCCTGGGGTATACCCCTAGAGGGGTCAATGCATGTGGTTAAGTTGTATGCAGACAATGTGTTGGTCTATGTGAGAGATGTGCGAGTAGGAATGGATGAGATTGTGAGTGTCCTAATGGAATTCCGTGCAGCCTCAGGGCTGGGAGTGAAATGGTCCAAACCCTGCTTATTCCCAAAACACCTGGAATGCCTGCTGCAAGGATTCAAGGTGGATACTCACCTCCTACGCTGGTAACTGCACACTTTTCGGTACTTAGGCATTAACATCCAGCATGCCATCTGCAATCTTCTTGATGGCAATCTCATGAGTGCAGTGGCTTTTCTTCGACCACAGATTGCATTCTGGTACACACTTCCACTCTCAGTGGAGGGTAGGGTGTCCCTATCAAAAATAGTGATACTCCCTTGCTTCTTAGATTATTTTCAGAATCTCCTGGTGAACATACCTTGTAGCACTTTTCGTACATTACATGCGATGTTGGCAGCTTCCTGAGGAGCAAGGGATGAAGTCGCATCTAACTGACTAAGATGCAGCTCCCAGTGGACAAGGGAGGCCTGTGGGCTCTGAACTTCGAATATTGCTATTTGGTAGCACAGCTGCAATGGCCCACTTGCTGGCTGGCGGGTTGTTCATTGAATTGGGACTGGCCTCCGGATCCCACGTGCAAAGATTGGTGCGCAAAGCTTTTCTATCCCACGGGTTCATACCCAGTAGCTTGAGGGGTTGTTATGAGTGACCCATGGTAGTTCGCAAAGCATTTTATGCCTCTTGCTGAATATGCCTCAGTACGCACTAGTGATTCGACCGGGGTCTGTGAGACCATTCAAAGATCTAATCGGGGTTGACGGAGTACCGCTGCAGGAAGCAACTGGAAAAGGAACGCTGGGAGACCGGTTTCAGAATGGGACTCTGGTCCCATTTGAGCAGCTGAGGGATGACCAAGACCTACCAGTGAAGCACTTTATGGCTTATGGTCGACTAGTGGCAGAACTCAGAAGACTGTGGCACATTACTGATATGGAACCTGATCAGCACCCACTCATACAGACAATGCATACTATGGGTGACAGCTGCCACCTGAAAATATGGCTGGCTCAGGCCATTTCACACCTGCCACAAGACCCTTTGCTAGCGCTCCGTAGGACGTGGGAGGTAGACATGGGCCGGGCACTGACGCAAACAGAATGGGACAGGTCTCCTATACACCCCTACTGGTTTTCCCACAATGCCTGGTTCCTGTACATTCAACACAACATACTACATAGGGCCTACCTCACCCCGGCAAGACTCAACAGGATCTTCCTAGGAACCGCGTTGACTTAGTCGCTATGAATAAAGCCTGAAGCAGACCTGGCGCACATGTTCTGGAATTGCCCGCACGTTTGGGAGCTCTGGCTAGAGGTCACAGACCGGCTTGGAGAAATAACAGGCTGCGTCGATTTACACAGCATGGCAAGCCGAATGTTAGGGCCAATTAAGCTTAGGCGTGCATGGAGTGCAACAAACCTGCTTTACTGATTCAGCACTGCTGATGGTCTGCAAATTGATTGCTATTCACTAGAAGCCTAGAATACTACCTGGGGTAGGCCATTCATGTGCGGCGACGCTTAGATGGGGCAGAGCCGAGGCAACTGCGCTGAGGAAAGAAGAGGCACGTGGACTAAAAAAAGACCCATTGAAGGTGACTGGGAGGGCCTCATAGATGCCCTGTTGATGTCCTAGGAAGAGCCTGACGCATAGAGCAAGGGTGTTAGATGAATGGTGCGCCATACTCCCCTCTTTACAGGGACTGGCCTCTTACTTTGCACTCGTGCATATGAATGATGGGCGGGTGGGGGAAAGCAGAGTGTGCAAGGTTCAGGCACGAGAATAATCTATGTTCTACAATCTGTTATATTAGGATGGGGTTACAAGTGCCTTTGTAATGCAAGATTGTTGGGGAAGTTTCTCTACCTTGTGAAGTTGGCTACGTGACTGCTACTGATGCGGCTTGTTGTTCAATTGAGTTTTAGGTTTATACACTGTAAGGAACCTATCTCTCCTGATCCATTCTAAGCTATACGACATTCTTGTAAGAGCAGCGGTGAGATAACATCTAATGTTGCTGTGTTCATTCCGTTGACATATGCTGGCCTATATTCTGTGCTGTGTCCCAAAAATCCAATAAAGAAGTTAAAAAAAAAAATAATAATTATCTTTGTTGGAGGCATACAATCAGACTATTGTCAAAGGACATCCGGTTAAGGCAGCATGCAATATTATGTGTCTTCCCTGAGTGTCTGTTCGCGTGACAGTGACTTCGTACGGGACTTTCGGTGGCCAGATTTCAACCTCTCCACCCTGCCTTGAGAGCTGGAGCTGGCATGATATAGTATGACCTTCCATTTTTTGCGGAGCGTGTCCATTTCTGCTGCACAGGGCTGAGACACTCAAGTCCAACAAATGTAAAAATACTGTAGAATATACGTACTCAGTTCCTGCTTATGTCAACACAACATGCTTGGGCCCCTGTTGAAGGGGTCCTGTGTTGTAGGCCCTGTTGTTTACACCGGCTGGGAAGGGTGGGTTAGACTTCGTTTGTTGTCCTTGCCCCCTAAGTCCTGTACCTCATAGTGTCTTCCCCTCTTTGTGATATTTCATCTTGGAATGTGGATTTGGCAATCATCATGCTGTTCTCCCCTCCTTTCTCTGTTAGACCATCGGCCCGGTTCCACCACACAGCTCTGTGTGTTCAGCATTTCCAGCCAGTCCCATGCTCGTTGTGGTTCGGTAAAAAAACAAAAAAAAAAAAAAAAGAAATGTGACTTGTTGCCACGTAGTACCTTTAGCTGTGAAAAACATCATATATTTTAGACTTTGGTCTCAGCAGCATTTTTCACGCTTTCAAAGGAGCGACTTTTTTATACCTGTAATGTGTAGTCAGGGAAAATCATCACTGGTGCATCTACAATACGTATGTCTTTGCTGCATCTCTCCTCCTGCAAAAGGGCATCCCTATCATCGGCGAGCCTAAATATGACTGTCCGAGGTGGCACCCCTGAAGGCGGTTCACGATCAATTGAGAAAAACCTGGATAGTCCTCAACGTTTCAGTTCCACAGAGATGCATTTCTCCAGGTAGAGCTCTTGGCACTCTCCCTCTGCCCTATCTGGCAGACCCAGCAGGTTTATTTTGTTCCTGCGAGAGCGCCCCTCTGCGTCTTCGCTCGAGCCTCCAGTGCTGCCCTCTGTCAGAGTAGCTGTTCCATGCCCTTGCCCAGGTCTATTCCTTCTTGGTTTGTCTTCTACTCTTGTTTTTCCACCTGCACAACCCCTTCTGCAGATCTGCACACACCATGCTCATGTGCACAGCCAACCTGTCCACCTTAGATTCAAGTGAATTCTGTGTCTCCTGAATTGCCTTCATAAGATCCTGTAACATCGGGTCTCGGGTCTGCATGCCTGCCCTTTGGTCATCCATAGCAGGGGGTGCCACCTCACTGGCATATTCATCCAGATTGGATTGTGTGGATGTCGGCTTGGGAGATTTAGCCTTAATCATTGCGCTTGTGCCGTCGGTCTGTCTGCCCCACTGGTACCCACCTGCTGTTGTGGAGGGCCACGTAGAGGGCTGTCACTTCGCGCTCCTGTTATGTTCATCATGCCGGCTCTCTGGGTTCGGAGGGGCGACTGGTCGTTTTCTGCAATTTGGGAGGCTGGCACTGCAGCACTCTATCCAAGGCTGGGCCGTGCCGAGCCTCACTTCGCTTCAGTATGTACCTGCCCCAGCCCGACCTCTGGGCTCTGTGCGTTGTCCCTAGCAGATGCGGACAGTGATCCACAGGTGCCAGTGGGGAAGGGGGATGAACTCTGGCAGCTGCCTTGTTGTACAGGGAGTCGTAAAGATAGCAGCGATACAAGTGGGTACAGATGTGGTGTTTGATATCTATTTCAGTACAGATTTTGGGCCAGGGTGGTCACAACTTCTAGCTGCATGTCTTCACAGCATTACAGCCAGCCACATCACTTATTTCCTTTTTACAGCTTTCTTAGAGTATACTGTATACTGACCACACCTTTGCTGGGCTTCACACTTATCAGAGAATGTAGAATATTTACTGGATCTTAGCTGAATATCTAGACCTATTACAAAGTTTGCAGTTACATTCAAGGAAACAATTTTGGTGGGCATAAGTTTCTTTTGAACTTTCCAACAAAAGCACCTGAGCACCAGTTGCTTACAAATTAACTGCTATGTAAAATTTTCAAATTTGCAGATGAAAGATAGAATCAATGGTCTAATGTGGTTGTTGTTCCTATGGATTGAATGTGGGCTGATTTAGTAAAATGCTCGGTTGTGTGTCAAACTGCTTTTCTAGGTGCTTGATGGCTTTCAGAAATTCATCAATTTCATTGTTCTTAGCGCCTCTCTCTTAAGAGGAGGCAGTTGCTTGAATATTAATTGCCCTCTCAAAGCCTAGACTATTTCTAGGTAGAAATGTTTTTGGATTCATTGGGTTCAGAAGAGGCAAGAAAATCACTTGCTCTGCTGACAAGGACAAATAAAAGGGGTGAAATCAACCCCAAACAAATATTAAGTAGCGTCTGGGCTCAGCAACCAACTCTGCAGCCGTTCTCACAAAATATATACTTCTAAAGCACTTCAGTTCTGCAAGACCTGCCCATTTCCACAGCAAATGAGCACAAACCTTCCACCTCAGTTTCAAGTACCCACATACCCTGGGCATCTACAGCAAGTGCCCATGTACCCTCATTTCTACATTAAGTATGAAAAAGCCCCCCCTCAAAGGGCCCTTGTACTGTCCGTAGAAGAAAGTGCAAATGTGCCTTCAATCCCTTGCAGCAGGCACAAACATTTTTGTAATTTGTTTTTTAGTTTTATATAGCGCGAACTAGACCCGAGAAATCGGGTATCGGAGCGCTTCACATGAGCACCAGTTTCGTTAAAAATGGACACATTCATTTTTGTTAGGCACGGGGAGATTAAGTGATTTGCCCAGAATCACAGGATGTTGAGCATCGTTGCCGAGACTCGAACCCGGTTCCCAAGGTTCGAGGTCGAGTGCTCTAGCCGTAAGGCTACATCCTCTCCCCAAACATGCCATTCACTGCTACAGGAAGTGTATGCATACTGCCAAATATTTCCACCAAGTGTTCACTTACCTCTATGGTATGAATCCATCTATCTTTCGATTACTCAGAAACCACATACATCGAGAGAAAAGCCCAATACCTTTAAACATTATCCAATGTCCCACAGTAAGGGTCCACAGAACTTGGTACCTCAATAGCAAGCACTCAGAAGTCATTATTAACAGTCATCCTCAGAGTCCACCACTTCAAAAAGTTTCAGCATATCTTTAAATTACTTCACAGTGTGCGCATATTCTGTGCAGCCACAGAAGTTGCAAATATACCCTTAACATCTATAGCAAATGTCCACATAATCCCAATTTCTATAGCCAGTCTTGTATACTCAGAACATCATGGTATGTGCCAATACCAAATGCACTCAAACACTGAAGAGCAAGTTACTTACCTTCGGTAACGCCTTATCTGGCAGAGACTATCTAGCCGCAGATTTCTTACCTCAGAATTATCCCCAGGCATCAGATTGAATTCAGACTTTTGTTTGTGTGCAGTACAACTGTGCCCCGGCAGGTGGTGTCGTTCGGCTACGCAAGGCATCGTCGGTATCATCTGTGCCGGAAGTGACAAGCGCTGTGCCTACATAGACACCGCACCAGCATGCTGACGTCAGTTTCTATTCTCAACTTTCCAAGCCAGGAGCGCGGAGCCACAAATTACACTGACCACTGGAGCGTGGAACAAGGGTCCTGAGAAGGGAGTAGCCCTGTACCTATTAATCTGTTCTCAGAGAGGGAAGGATCGATATGGAATCTGCAGCTAGATAGAGTCTCTACTAGATAAGGTATTATTGAAAGTAAGTAACTTGTTCATCTGGAAGCGACTTCTAACCACAGATTCTTTACCATAGAATAGATACCCAAGCAATACCTATCTGGAGGTGAGTCTGCTAACTTGATTTATACTAGGAAGTCCTGAAGGACCGAACGGGCAAAGTGCCTGTCCCGCAAAACCTCACTGTCCAGGAACTATGGCTTGGTGAACGTCTGCAGTGAGGCTCACGCTCTGCCCGACAGGTGTCCAGGACCAAAACTTTGCGTGCAGAGTGGCCGCAGCCTCCTCTGGGGGTTGCTTCTTGGACAATGCGTACCAGATCTTAATGCAGAGCATGATCCATTCTGAGATAGCCAGTTTCTGCACTGCCTTCCCATTTTTGGCTCTGAAATATCGCACAAAGAGTTGATCATCCACCCGGATTTTGTGTGGTCAAGGTACAACCACAGCGCTCTCTTTGGGTCCCGACAGTGGAGTCTCCTCTTAGAAAGATGAGGCGGAGAGTGAAAAGTGGGCAAGGTGATTGATTGGCCAACATCCATTGGGGTGACTACCTTTGGCAAGAAGGATGCCAGAGTACGAGGAACCAGTTTGTCTGGGAAGAATGAGACGTATAGAGGCTGTGATGACAGCGCCTGCATTTCACGGACCCCCCGGGCCAATGTAATAGTCACCAGAACGGCTGTCTTGATGGTAAGTAGTTTAAGAGAGCAGGTATGAAGTGGCTCAATGGAAGCACACACAAGAAAAGTAAGAACCAAGTTAAGGTCCCATTGGGACATAATGAATGAAGCTGGAGGAAATGGCATCGGAAGCACTTCTGCAGTCACCCGCTACCCCTTTGGCGATCTGATGACATCGGCACATGCACGGCGTGCCGACGTAATGAGTGGGCCTGGGACGTGCTGGAAGGCATTGCTTCCAGAGTGTAGGAGGAAACAGTACGTTTTTCCTCCTGGAGAGGATTGGGGATGGCAAAAAGGCACGGGGTGGCGAGAGGAAGGTGTTTTTTGCAGAGTATTCCTGCTGTGTGCTCGCAGGTGGGGCCGCAAGCTCCACCTTTTTTAGGGGGCATTGTAGCAGTTTCTGCCCCTCTTGGGGGGAGATCAGCCATATTTTTAGGCTGATCTGTTCCCAAGGGGGCAGAAACCCACTAGACACCAAGGATAATGTAATTAGGTATGTGGGGGAGCAGCCCCTTAAGCAAGGGGGCTCCTGCCTTTTTGGGCATTATTTTTGGCATTCCGCCCCACCTCCCCTTGGGGGCAGATCGCCCATATTTTTAAACCGATTTGCCTCCAAGGAGGGCAGAAACTCACTAGACACCAGGGAAAGTTTGTGTGTGTGAGGATTAGCGCTTGGCTGGTGGGCGTGAGGACTAGCGTTTGGCTGGCGGGCGTGAGGACTAGCGCTTGGCGGTCAGTGCATGTGTACTGGTGCTTGACTGGCAGTACGTGTGGACTGGCGCTTGGCTGGCGGATGTGTGGACTAGCGCTTGGCTGGCGGTGCGTGTGGACTAGCGCTTGGCTGGCGGTGCGTGTGGACTAGCACTTGGCTGGCGGTGCGTGTGGACTAGCACTTGGCTGGCGGTGCGTGTGGACTAGCACTTGGCTGGCGGTGCGTGTGGACTAGCACTTGGCTGGCGGTGCGTGTGGACTAGCACTTGGCTGGCGGTGCGTGTGGACTAGCACTTGGCTGGCAGTGCGTGTGGACTAGCACTTGGCTGGCAGTGTGTCTGGACTAGCACTTGGCTGGCGGTGCGTGTGGACTAGCACTTGGCTGGAGGTGCGTGTAGATTAGCGCTTGGCTGGCGGTGCGCGTGGACTGGCGCTTGGCTGGCGATGTGCATGGACTTGCAGTGTGTTGGTGGCTGGTAGCCAGTATGTGTATTGACTTGCTTGAGATGTGTTTGTCAGTTGTCTGATGTTTGGGTGCATGGTGATGAGATTGGTGTGTTAGTCTTGCTGGTGTATGAGAGTGATGGGCCCGCTGTTTGTAAATGTAAGTGTTGTATTGTGTTAGGCCCGTAGCTGGCATTGTGAACGGTTTTCTGTGTATGACACATGAAAGGCATGTGTATGGACTGTAAAGCGGTTGATGCCTTGAGGTGGCTTTGCAGTACAATACGTTTTGGGCTCTTACCCGTCACGGGGACTTAGCCCAACCATACAAATGAGGTAGCATTTTTATCGAGAGACCTGGAGGAATGTTGGGTGGTAGCAAATGTGTGCCAGCCCAGTGATCCCACAACATTCCCACACAAAATGGGAGGTTTTTTTTTTAGCTAAATTTAGGTTTGCACGGGATTCTGGGTAAGAAAACGTTGGGGGGTCCACACAAGCTGCACCTACCTGTACTCCCCAGAGTGTCTAGTTTTGAGAAATGTCTAGGTTTGGCAGGTTTCCCTGGATTGCCCCCATGCCCAGGACCAAAAACGCAATTGATCCCCTTGCAAAACCAGGTTGTTTTGTGACTGATAATTTTGATGCCTCCACAATGTTTTTGGCCTTTCCCTGTCACGTACACTTAGCCCACCCACACAAGTGAGGTAGCATTTTTATCAGGAGACGTGGGGGAACGCTGGGTGGTAGGAAATTTGTGCCAGCCCGGTGATTCCACAACTTTGCCACACAGAAATGTGAGGAAAATTAGATTTTTGTTTAGCAAATTTGAGTTTTGCAGGGGATTCTGGGTAAGAAAAAGTTGGGGGATGCATTGAAGCTATACCTCCCTGGACTCCCCTGGGGTGTCTAGCTTTTAGAAATGTCTGGATTTGGAAGATTTCCCTAGATGGCCACAGCTCCCGTGACCAAAAACGTAGGTGACCCTATTGCAAAACCAGGCTGTTTTGTGATCGATAATTTTGATGCCTCCACAATACGTTTTAAGCTCTACCCAGTCGTGTGCACTTGTCACCCACACAAGTGAGGTAGCATTTTTATTGGCAGACCTGGGGGGGCAACCTGGGTGGAAGGAGGTTTGTGGCTCCCCTCAGGTTCCAGAGATTTCCATCACAGAAATGTGAGGAAAATGTGTTTTTAGACACATTTTTAGGTTTGCAAGGGATTCTGGGTAACAGAACCTGGTGAGAGTCAGAAGTCACCCCATCCTGGAATCTCCCAGGTATCTAGTTTTCAAAGATGTGCAGATTTGCTAAGTTCCCTAGGTGCCGACTGAGCTATGGCCCAAAATCGACAGCTAAGCACATTGCAAAAAAAGATCAGTTTTCAGTGGAAAAATGTGAAGTATCCACAATGCATTTTGGGCCGTTTCCTGTTGCGGGCATTAGGCCTACCCACTAAGTGAAGCACCATTGTTATCAGAATAATTAAAGGAACACAGAATATTAGAACAAGTGTTATTACTGTAGGAAGGTGCATATCGGACTATGGTTACCCCCAACTTTTTGCCTAGTGTCTAGCTGGTTTTTCGACTTAGTTGGCCTGAGATCCTGCCATTCAGGGTCTCAGGCTGTCTGCTCTCTCTTTAAAATGGACTCCATGTACCCTAGGTACATTCCCAATTGGTAAGGATCACCTTATTGGACCCTGTACAGTGTACCCTAGGTACCCAGGGCATAGGTGTACCCTAGGCCTCCCAGGGGTTGCAGCATGTATTATGCCACCCCTGGTCTGGCCTTCCAATCAGACACAACTGGCTGATCACTCAGCTGGGGCAAGGTCGTGTAATCACCCCTTGCTTAGATATAGTATACCTATATCTACCCTTAAAATAGACACATGTGTACCTATCAGCCACTCCTATGGCAGGCCTTAACAATCCTGGAGGCAGAGTGCTTGGTAACATGTGAGATGGTGCTCTAGCATGAGCTGAGCCTGTCTGCAGCTTTCGGAACCATGTCCTTATAGCTGTTCTATGATATAGCCTACCATATACTCTTAAAGTGCCTTATAATCTTAAACGGTTATGGTAACTATGGTTTGGCTTTATCAAAACATGTTGTGTAAGGTGTCTAACACTTTGGAATAAGACCCCCATACCATTTCTGGTGATGAGGATATTATTCCCCCCTTCTAGAGGGAGAGACATGTTAAAATCCTACTTTGCTGTTTAACTCTAACCAAAGCCTCAGCATCACAAAATGGATGCTGCTGCCACAGACACAAGTCTGACCTCCTGCTGCTGGGAGTGATCCCGGCAAGGGAGGCTTGGACAATAGGTTTCCTGCTTGGGGAGGTGCTAGCACGTCCCCAGACAGACTTTAGTGTATTGGGGCAGGGAGGGTTGAAAGGAATGAGACATGCCTGGGGCACACAAGGTGTCCCATGCATAGTCCAGTTCAAACCGGTGCTGGGGCACTCCAGCCCCAGTCCTGGCGCGAAACTGGACAAAGGGAAGGGGGTGTAACCACCCCCCTCCCAGGTCCCACCCATAAGGCGTGACCTAGCAGGTAACCCAGCCCCCCAGATTAGTATAAGTGTGGTAGCTGGGCCCCAGGAGATTAGATTATCCTGAACCTGCAACTTGAACAGAAACTCTGGACCTTCGACATAAGAAGAAGACTGAAGAATCTCCCTTGTGGCCAAGGAGTGGCTACCCTGTGCAAACAGGCACCATCAAGAGACTACCCTTTGCTTTGCTGAAGTTCTACGAGGGACCGACTGCAGAGCCCGACCAGAGCCTTGACTTCCAGACTTCTCCGACCCTGATCCACATCCACAGCCGAGCTGAGATCCGTGGAGGTGACGAGAGACGTGGGACCGGCTACCTGGGAAAAGTGGCGAGTATCTTCCAGTGCAGCTTCTGAGGCACCCTCGAAGTTGTGCACCAGGGATTGAGAAGCCCCAACCCCAAGCACCATCTGCACCGAAGATCAGCCCCCCACACTCCATGAGTCCTGCGTGGGGCCCTTCTGCATTTTCCTGCTTGCCGCGCCTGTCCGGTTGCTTGCCCGTTGGCTAGTGGCCTTTGTGACGACGCATCCAGAAATCTTCACTGCTGGTTTGGCTCCTCCAGACTGGCTCCCGCTTCCTTGCAAAAGAGAAGCACCCCAGACCTTCCTGGTCTGCACCAGAAGCAAGTCCTCCGTTCTTCGTGGGTTCCGCTTGCCAAGGCTTGGTGAGTCCTAGTCCAACTTCGACGCTGCCGACAGCAAGAGCCTTCGTGGGACAGCTCGCCTCCTGGTCCTGGTCGTCCTCGACGTTCCCTGGTCCTCGTGGCTGCAGCGACAAGCTTCACCTTCACCTGCAATCTTCACGACATCGCCTGGTTCCTTCCTGGTTCCACGTGGTCACTGGCTAGTGACCTTGACTCTGTCCCTTCTGCTTGCAGGTCTCCTCTCTTCTTGATCCCAGCCTTGGGATCCACCGGACACTCTTCACTGACTGCCTGTCAGCAACTTTCCTTCAGGCATCCATAGAAGTCCACGACGAAACCCGACGCAAGTTCACACCTATGCACCCGCAGCCCGTGGGCTAGGTAACTTGGGTACTTCGGTGCTCACAAGGGTAGTGACTATCCTAGGGTCTAGTTTCCGAGTCTCGACTCCCTAGCTGCTTCAGAAGTGTCCTTAAACTGTTAATTGCTAACAACTACTATTTCTATCGACTTTTACGCATTACGCGTGAGCGTTTCCACTCTGCACCTGAATCCCGTGGGCCTCCCACTTCCTAACTGTTGCTAGTGCAGTGTAGCCCCAGCGATTCCCTACGCCTAGGCCTATCCTATTTCCGTGACAGTGGTCCTTATACCACTTACTTAGTATATGGTTTGCGTGGCCCCTAGGGACTAACTGTATTACTTACCTGTGTGACTTAATGTATGTTTAAATAAGACTGTGTTGTACTTACCTCGAATCTCATAGAGTGCTGAGGGTTTGACTAGAATAAATACACTTTATTTTATATATATATCTGTTGTGGTGTCCTTTCATTTGGTATTCAAGGCATTATATATGGTATCACAGCTGGCTTCACATGCCATTCAGAGTTTAGCCTAAGACTGCTCTTGCCCATGCTACCACTAGGATAGCTGGTCTATAAGGTTGACTTTACAACCAATCACCATAAGGGTTGTTTGGACTGATATAAGGTGTACACTAGAACTAGTGACATCATACATCAGGCGAACTTCTCACAATTACCAATTGTCTTTCTATGCATTTCTGCCTTCCAGATGGAAGACAGTGTGTAAAAAAGAAGTGATTTTGAAAAATGCCCTCTATTTCACATGCTAGTATGAGTACCCACAAATTCAGATGTGAAAATCTTGTTCCCATTTTGGAAATACATAGGTTTCCTTAAAACCTATTTTTCACTCTTTATATTTTATCAAATGAAATGCTGTATACCCAGTACACAATGAAAAACCACTGCAAAGTGCAGCTCAGGCTCTGGGTACCTTCTTGGTGAACCTACAAGTCCTATGTATCCCCGCAACTAGAAGGGTCCAGCAGACTTAACGGTATATTGTTTAAAGAAATCTGCCATAGTTAGAAGAAGTTACAGGTGAAAATGTAGGCACAAATGTCTGTTTTTTTCAACTCAATTTCAATATATTTTTCTGTCAACTATTACTTTCTATAGGAAAAACTTGAAGGATCCACACAAATGACCTCTTACTGAATTCAGAATTGTATACCTTTTCCGGATCCATTATTGGTTTCACAGGAATTTCGATCACTAACTGGAAGGAGGTTGAAAGCACAAAAAAATGCTATGTCCCAGGAAAATGCCAAAAATGTAGAAAATGTTGGTTTTCTGGCAAAAGTCTGCCTGTTCCTGAAAGCTGGGAAGAGGGTGATTGTAGCACTGCAATCCCTTCATTGATATTATTTGCAGGGGGAAAACAGACGCTCTCTTTTGCAGCACTTTTTTCCCCATGTTTCCCCCCAAAAAATTCCTCGAACCTCTCCAGGGGAATCCTCAAACCCTGGGTACTTTTAGAATCCTCAGGATGTCGGAAAAGGAGGGCGAAGCAATGATCGAAGGGACAGCCTGATGGGAGAACAGATGGCCATGGTCAACAGCTTGGGATACCACACTCTCCCAGCCGAGTCTGGGGCCACAAGGATGACTTGAGTCCAGTTGTTCCTGATCTTCTTGAGAACGCTATGCAGGAGTGGTGTGTGCAGAAAGGCATACAGAAGTCCTGAGCTCCACTCAAGAAGAAAAGCATCTCTGAGAGAGCCGCCTTGGAAACTCCAGGGTTGCAAAACTGCTGACATTTTGCATTCTCGCCAGTGGCAAACAGATCTCACCAAGGCTCTCGCCGCAGCTGAAAGAGATCATGCATCACCTCAGGCTGGAGACGCCACTCGTGATACACTTGGCATCTTTGGCTGAGTTTGTCTGCTCTGCTGTTCAGAGTCCTGCCAGGTGTTGACCCTCCAGGGAAACGCCCAGACACTCCAGCCATGTCCAGAGGAGTAGAGCCTCTTCACAAAAGGTCCAAGACTCCACCCCACCCTGGTTGTTGCAGTGCCACATGGCAGTGGAGTTGTACGTGAGCACCTGCACTAGCCTTCCCTTAATGGAGGGTAGAAAGGCTTTCAATGTCAGTCAGATCGTTCAGAGCTCCAATAGGTTTATGTGGAGTCTGTATTCCGCCGGAGACCAGAGGAATGTGATCTCCAGCTCTCCCAGATTGCCGCCCCTTCCCAGGAGTGACACCTCTGTCACTACTGTTAGATCTGGTTGGGGAAGGGAGAGGGGTCTGCCGCTGGCACAATCTAGGTTTGTTAAGATCTATTGCAGTGCACTTTGAGATCTGGACCGTGACAGAGAGATTCCCCTGATGCTGCACCCACTAGAACTTCAGGTTCCACTACGGAACCCGCATATACCAGCGGGCATGTGTCACAAGCAGGATGCAGGCCATGAGGTCCAGCTCAGAGTCAGTCTCACCAAAATCCAGGATAAAAGCTGAAGCATTGGTATCATAGCCAGAATCTCCTGTACTCGCTATTCAGGAGAAAAAGCCAGAAACTGCACTATGTCCACAAAATCTCCAATGAAAGAGTCTGAGAAGGGGTCAGGTGTGCCTTCCGCACATTTATAGTGAACCCCAGCAGGTGCTGGAGGTTCTCTGTAGTCTGGAGGTGGGAGATGACTGCTTGGGTCAGGCCCGCCTTTAACAGCCAGTCGTTGAGATGGGGAAAACTGGCACCACTAATCTCCGAAGATGAGCTGCAACCACCGCCATCACACCTTGGTGAACACCCAAGGGGCACTGGTAAGGCCAAAGGAGAGCATGGTGAACTGAAAGTGCTTGTGGCCTACGATGAACCACAGCTACCCTCTGTGGGCAGGCAGGACGGGGATGTGGAAGTATGTGTCTTGCAAGTCCAACGCTACCAACCAATATCACAGGTCCAGGGCATGCAGCACTTTAACTTGTGTGAGCATCTTGAATTTCTCTTTTTTCTGGAAGAAATTGAGATGGCACTGATCTAGGATAGGATGAAGGCCTCCGTCCTTTTTGGGCACTAGAAAGTAGCGGGAACAGAACCCACAACCTACTTCTAATGCCGGCACCCTCTCTATGGCTCTATCGCCCAAGGGAGCCATCACTGCCTGGCGGTGTAAGAAGATCCGGTCGTCAATCAGCCTGTTGCAAGTGGGTGGCATAGATGATGGAGTAGTCATTAAGGGGAAGGAGTTGCCCCTATGGACAATACGGAGAACCCAGGGTCAGATGTTATCGATCTCCAGTGGTGCAAGTTTTGGAGTATACGGTCTTCCACTGGGTGCCCATGATGGTCGAAGGGCAAACTAGAGGCTTGGAGGCTGTGGCTGCCGGATAGGTGGTGAACTGGCCCGATCTCTGGCTACCTGACCCATGAGGTCTGTGGGTACTGTGTCCTCAGTCAAGCAGGGGCTGGGAAGCTTGGGTGACGTAGTGGCTGGGTGGGTAGAGACGCGGCTGGAAGTTCCTTCCATGGCCATGAAATAGTGAAAGGCGCACTGGGTCTGACGAGGGACCATGGAAAAGCCCAAGGACCTGGCCGAAGCTCTGCTCTCCTTGAAGCGCTCTAGTGCTGAGTCCACCATGTCTTCGAAGAGACGGGAGCCATCAAAAGGCATGTCCATGAGAAAGGCCTGGACAGCCAGTGGGTCGAAACCAGGCGTGGTGCCTAAGGGCCACAGACTGACAGCGTTCTCCCTAGTGAGCCTGTTGTATCCAGCCCACAGCGAATGGCAAACTTGGCTGCATCCTTCCAGTCAGCAAAAGCTAGGGAGAGTATGGCTTAGACCTCCTCCAAGACCACAGGCAGCACCTGCGCAACAGAGTCCCATACCAAATGAGAGTATTGGCCCAAAAGGAAAGGCACGAAGAGTTCACCAACTGCAGAGCCAGGTTGGTGGAAGAATCGTCTTCTTTTCCAAGGTATCCAGCCTTTTGGATTCCCTGTCCGGTGGGGTGGTAGGGAATGTGTCAGGATTTACTCTGGAAATGGAGGTTTGTACCACCAAGCTCTCTGGGGTGGGAAGATGGGTAAGGAGGTTGGGTTCCCCTGGGGAGGTGCGATGGCAGAGAGCAATTACCCTATTCACAGGACCCCTGTGCAGGGCTTGGACCAGGCTCCAATTTTGTCATCCGTGAGGGCTTCATTAAATGGGAGAAGCTGTTCTGAAGGGGTGACTCCTAGATGAAGCACCTCCGTCAAAATGTTCATCTTGACAGGCACAGAGGCAAACAAAGGTCCAGGACCTCGGCCGCCCTCCTCACCACCATAGCAAATGAGGCTCCCTCCTCCATAGCCAAGATAGGAGGAGAGAGATAAGTCAGTCTGGGGAGGTGTCCAGCCCACTGGCATCTGCCAAATCCTCAGACCAGGTGTCCTCAGTGAGATCTAGGGGCTGGAATCCTTCAGGGTCCAGTGGCACCTCCCATTCGTCCCCAAGTCCTAGTCCATGCGATTAAGGCATACACTCTGGTCCTGGAGAGAATGGCTCCATTGGACAACAGCCATCCAGCTCTGTGTCGGAGTTGGGGATGAGAATGGGGGCGGCGCCACAGGGAAGTCAACAGTGGGCCAGTACTGGGGAAGGTTGAAGTAGCACAACTGGCACCAGTTTGGATCTGTCCATGAATCCAATAGGCCAAACTGGCGCCGGGGCAGACCTGCCAGTGGAAGACCAGTAAGGGCAAGTCCAGAACCCTTGGGGCCCAAAGGCACGCCAGTGGGGACAGGCCCCCCAAATATGAGATGCATAGCCTCATAAAACTGAATTGGGCGGGGGTCGCTTCTTCTCCTGGAAACTCGGGTAGGTGCGCAGACAGCACAGGCGCAGGTTCCACTGTAGAGCCAGGCCTCGAATGCTGACGCTCTCAGCTCGTTGGATGATGAATGGGATAAAGTTAAAGATTTCTTCGACTTCTTGTCCTTTTAATGTATTCGTAACTTCCCTGAATGAGACAACCAGTGTTTGGAGAGGCTCCCCCAGCTGATCCCAGGACCCTCCTCTCGACTGGGATTGAGTTCGTTGCTGTGTTGTACACCGAACGGCAAGGAGCTTGAGGGACTGCTCCATCAAGGCCTTGGCATGCATGGCATGACAATTGACGCAGGAGTTTGAGTTGTTGTCACGCTTGAGGCACCAGAGGCAGACTAGGTGTGGGTCCGTCACTGACTTTTGCCAGTGACCGGCACCACAGGGCTTAAACCCAGCTTTCCTTGCGGATATCCCGGCCACATCAGGAGACAATGCTTCAAAAAATCTTCACCAAAAGGCCAAACAATCGTCAGTGAAAAAGTGACTAGGGGTAGCCCTCCCAAATCTGGACTGACTGGCACAGAAAAAAAAACAAACTGACAGCGTGATGTGGTGCGCCTATATAGGCACAGCGCAAGTCACTTCCAACGCAGATGATGCCACGTGGAGTCGAACAACGCCACCCACTGGCATGTAAGGGTACTACTAAAGAAAAGATTTCTGAATTCAGTCTGATGTGTGGGGATAATTCTAAGGTAAGGAATCTGCAGCTAGAAGTCTCTATCCGATATTCTTATGCAACGCTGCCCACATTTGCTCAACATATACAGAAAATGCTAGGATTCACTTAACTTTGACAACTGTAACACATTCCCTTCAAATCTTCAGTAAGTGTCCACATAGTCTTGCCAACCTCTACAGCAAAAGACCATATTCAGTGTTCCCTTTATATCACAGATTAGCAACATACCTTCCTCCACCTCATCTTGTCGGTTCAAGGATGGCTCCTCATGGCTGGGGACGAGTATAACCAGTGGCACGACAGGGTGAAATGGCTTGGCCTGCAACAACTGTTTGAGCTGCAGGAGTGCAGACAGCCAGTAAACATCCTCTTCAGCCAGATCCTCCGAGCTGACACCAGCCGGTAGCAGCAACACCAAACCACTGGTGCCCAGAAGATCCTTCCGGGTCTCAGACTGGTCGAGCTCCACATTGCTAAGTGTCCCCACAGCAGTCTGTTCACAAACAAATGATATAGGACATTAATGCAGAGGAAAAATTTTTGTTTATTTAGGCGGAAAAGCAGGGCATAGAAAAGAAAAGTGTAAACCAAAACGGTCTAAAGAAGAAACGAGAAAGAAGATCAATAAATGGCATAAATGCCTTATTCACTGCTAGAAAGGGGTAAAATACCCAGTAACTTTTTTAGCTGATGTTACTAAGTTGAACCATCATTGAGTCTGCAGAGTGGTCTTATAAACATCAAAGCTTTGGAGGATTGGCAGCAAAATCGGGAAAAGGCTTCCACCCAATCCATGCAATACACATGCAGCTCATAGGAAGTCTTGGTGAGCGATTACCTTCAAGATCTAGACTATTGGCCACAGTGCTCTAGGATGACAAACCACAGGATACCTAAAATATATCTCTCATGTTAGAACCGACAACAATTTCAATAGAAAATCCTTAGCACTTTACAGCATGGGGGTATCTTGTTCTGAGGCATCAGACAGAAGCACAGGGTACAGCAATGAAAAGTAAGGCTTAGTTATTTGGACTTCCTTGCATAGTGTCCATCCCCTGTCTCATGGCTCCCGATTGCCTTACTGCCCAATTTAACGTTAACTTACACTGATCAGAATTGCAAACAGATTGATATGAAGAGGGAATGAGGAAAGAGCAGTGTGAAAAAAGGGTTTTTAGGTCTCCGAATACCTAAGTTAGCACAGCAATATATACGTTTTTAATAATTCATGTAAGGCAATTTTTAAGAAAGCATGGGGCATGGACAGCAGTGACCGCAAGAACGAGCACAGCCAAAAATGTTCTTTAATATAGCTTGCACAAACAGAGTAGGAAATGTCCAGAACACAGTGTGACTAGAATACTCGAGGGAAGGGGGCAATCATTACAGGTAATCCCAATTAAAAGGAATATGCTACTTACCAGTATGCATCTGTTCTTGGCATGTAGAGCTGCAGATCTACACACTTTTGCATAGATCGCCATCTGGTGTTGGACCCGGATGTTTGCAGTTTGTTTTTCCTCTTGGAAAGTCTTTGGAAGTCACGAGGTCGGTGACTCCTCCTTTGGATCGTATTGCGCATGGGCTTCGGCTCCATCCTCAGATTGTTTTTCGCCAGCAGGGAAAGATGGAGCGTAGTAACAACAGTGAAGAAACCCATGTGTGTTGTATCTAAATAAGATAGACTGGAACAGATACAGGTAGCCGGGGAGGCGGGTGGGCGTGTGTAGATCTGCAGCTCTACATGCCAAGAACAGATGCATACTGGTAAGTAGCATATTCCGTTCGAGGCATATGAGCTGCAGATTACACACTTTTGCATAGACTATATAGCAGTTCCCAACCTTAGCGGTGACCACCGGTATCTGTTGAAGTGGTTTGAAATAATGTTTTTAGTACAGCCTGGCACACACTAACTTGTTGCTTGGTTTGCACATCTACACAATAGTGTTTAGTGAAAGTGTGCGGTGTTGACCATGTAGCTGCTTTGCAGATATCATCTAATGGGATGTTCCCTAGAAAAGCCATGGAAGCCCCTATCTTCGGTGTAGAATGGGCTTTAGGGGGAACAGATAGCGTTCGTTTTGCTTTGTGGTAGTAAATCTGGATGCATTTTACAATCCACCTAGCTATCCCTGATTTTGAGATGGGGTTGCCCTTGTGTGTGGAGAGAAAGAGACAAACAGTTGTTTGGTCTTTCTGAAAGCTTATGTTCTTTGGATATAGTAAAGTAAGGCTCGTTTGACATCTAGCGTGTGTAGAGCCCTTTCTGCAACGGTCTGAGGTTGCGAGAAAAATACTGGTAATTCTACAGATTGGTTTAGGTGAAAAGGGGAAATGACTTTAGGTAGGAATTTTGGGTTGGTACGGAGAACAACCTTGTTCTGGTGCATTTGAAGAAAAGGTTCTTGTATGGTAAGTGCTTGTATCTCACTGACCCTTCTAAGGGAAGTGATGTCTACAAGGAAAGCTGTTTTCCATGTGAGAAATTGCAGTTCGCATTTATGCAAAGGTTCGAAGGGAGGCCCCATCAGCCTTGTGAGAACGATATTTAAGTTCCACACAGGTGAGGGTGGTACTCTGGGGGGAATTATTCTTTTGAGGCCTTCCATGAAGGCTTTAATGGCAGGTACTCTGAAAAGTGATAGGTGCTGCCTGTTTTGTAGGTAAGCTGCAATTGCTGCGAGGTGTAGCCGAATGGAGGTATAGGCTAGATTACACCTTTGTAGGTGGAGTAAGTAGCATATGATGTGTTGTATAGACACGTCTAGAGGATTGATTGTGTTGTTATGGCAATAAACAACAAATCTTTTCCACTTGGCAGCGTAGCAGGCTCTAGTGGTAGGGCGTCTAGCTTCTCTGATGACGTTCATACAGTCAGGGGGAAGGTTTAGGTATCCGAATTCTAGGATTTCAGGAGCCAGATCGCAAGGTTGAGCTGAGCTGGGTCCGGATGCCTGATCTCTCCATGGTTCTGGGTTAGGAGGAATGGTGAGAGCTGTAGCTTTTGGTGTGGTACTACCGAGAGTTCCAGCAGCGTGGTGTACCACGGTTGTCTGGCCCATGTTGGAGCTACTAGGATCAGTGTGAGGGAATGCTGTTGTAGCTTTCGCACCACTAATGGAATTAGTGGGAGAGGTGGAAAAGCGTACGCAAATTTGCCTGACCAGTTGATCCATATCGCATTTCCTTTGGACAATGGGTGTGGGTATCTGGCGGCGAAGCTTGGGCATTTTATTGTCTTCATGGGTGGCGAAGAGGTCTATCTGTGGATGCCCCCACATTTGAAAGAACGGGTGAAGAACCTGCGGGTGAAGTTCCCACTCGTGGATCTGTTGCGTTTGTCTGCTGAGCAGATCTGCCATGGTGTTTTGGACTCCTGGGACATGTTGGGCTAGGAGAAAGATTTTGTGTGGAATTGTCCCTCTCCATATGCTCTGTGCTAATTGAGAGAGCTGTGGAGAGTGTGTGCCGCCTTGTTTTTTAATATAATACATGGCCGTCATGTTGTCTGTGCGAATGAGGACTGCCTTGCCTGAAATACGTGGTTGAAAGGATTTGAGGGCTAGAAATATTGCTAGTAACTCCAGATGGTTGATATGGAGTAACCTTTGTTGAGGCGTCCATGTGCCCTGCACTGTGAGGTGTAATAGGTGAGCTCCCCAGCCAGAGAGCGATGCGTCTGTTGTTAGTATTATCTGGGGAACCGGGTCCAGGAACGGTCGACCTTTGGAAAGGTTTGTGGTGTTCCACCACTACAGAGAGCGATGGGTACGACCGTCTACCAACACCAGATCTGTCAGTTGCCCCTGGGCCTGGTTCCATTGGCGCGCTAAGCACTCTTGGAGTGGACGCATCTGGAGTCTTGCGTGAGGCACTATGAAAATGCAAGAGGCCATCATCCCTATCAGTTGCATAAACACTCTTGCTGGAAGGGAGTGTTGAAGTACGAATTTTTGTCGCAAAGCCTGAATGCTTGCAATCCTGGCCGGATTGGGGTAGGCTATTGCTTTTGAGGTGTTTATGGTGGCACCGAGGTATTGTTTTATGTGGGATGGTGTTAGCTGGGACTTTTGGTGGTTCACAGTGAAGCCTAGTTGGTGAAGTAGTTGGATTGTAGTGGCTGTGTGGTGTACACATTGGTTGTATGAAGTGGCTTTTATCAGCCAGTCGTCCAAGTATGGGAAGACGTGAATGTGCCGTCTTCTGAGGTGCGCCGCCACTACCGCTAGGCACTTGGTGAATACCCGTGGTGCTGTTGTGACTCCGAATGGGAACACCTTGAACTGGTAGTGTTGTCCGTCCACTACAAATCTGAGGTACTTTCTGTGAGCATGGTGTACTGGAATGTGAAAGTATGCGTCTTTCAAGTCCAGTGTGGTGAGAAAGTCGTCTTGGGAGAGGAGCGGAAGTACCTGCTGAAGTGTTACCATGTGAAAATGGTCCGAATGTATGTATGTGTTTAGAGGCCGGAGATCTAAGATAGGTCGTAGAGTCTCGTCTCTTTTTGGTATCAGAAAGTATAGGGAGTAGACCCCTAAATTTTGCTGATTGGCAGGGACTTGTTCCATCGCCTCTTTTTGTAGGAGGGAGATTATTTCCTGTTTTAATAACGTGGAATGTTGTTGTGACATTGGGCGTTGCCTGGGTGGAATGTTGGGGGGGGGGGGGGGGGGGGTAGATGTCAATTCTAGGCAGTACCGTGAACGAATAATTTGGGTCACCCATTTGTCTGATGTGATGGTCTCCCAGACGTGAAGGAAATTTTGTAACCTTCCCCCGACCAGAGTGGGAAGGTCTGGAGGGAGCAGGGGGAAGTCATTGGGTAGGCGGTGTGGCAGAGCGGGCGGTATTTGTTTTGCCTCTGCCTTTATTGTTATTGCCTCTATAGCCGCCTCTTTGATAACCCCTTGTGAAGGTGGATTGAGCAGGGGATTTGTAGGACGTGGGCACGCTATCCGAGGAGTAGCCTCTGGCTGCGCCCCGAAAGGAAGAGCGGCGAAAGGAGCGCCTCGGAGGGTGTGACTGCAGGGCTCCCATAGATTTCGCCGTATCTGTGTCCTTCTTCATCTTCTCGAGGGCCTCATCTACCTTTGGGCCTAATAGATGCTCTTGATCAAATGGATGATTTAATATGGAGGCTTGTACCTCGGGTTTAAAGCCTGAAACTCTCAGCCAAGCATGGCGACGGAGGACGCTGCTAGTGTTAATGGCCCTGGAGGCTGTGTCTGCTGTGTCTAAGTCACAGCGTATAGAGGTGTTAGTTATGGTCTTACCCTCTTGAATTAATTCATTGGCCCCATTTCTGTATTTTTCCGGGAGATGGTGCATGATGGATTCTAGTTCATCATAATGCGCCCTATCGTATCTGGCCAATAGCGCTTGAGTGTTGGCGATACGCCATATATTGGCTGCCTGTGACGCAGTGCGCTTTCCTGACGTGTCCAGTAATTTTGACTCCTTGTCAGGTGGTGGTGCTTCGCCTGGGAGTTTGACCTCTTTCGTGCAGTGGAGACCACTAGGGAATCTAGTGGCGCTGGCCCTTTGATATAGGCAGGATCTGTGGGGGCAGCTTTATACTTTTTCTCTATGCGTGGGTTAATGACCCTAGCCCTGACTGGGTCTTTAAAAACCTCAGGCGCATGTTTTATTACCCCCTTGAGCATAGGTAGTATAGAAGTAGACCTATGTGCGGTATCAAAGGTGTCGAGGAGGAAATCTTCCTCTACCGGGTCAGTGTGTAGCTCTACCCCGTGATAATGTGCCGCCCTCTGAAGTAGGTGGTGAAAACCTAATGAGTCTTCTGGTGGAGATGGCCTGGATGGATAAAGGTCATCTTGTGGGACATCTGGAATGTCTGGATTATTATAATTGTCCCATGGGTCTGGGGATCCTGTAGAGGTGGGGTCTTGTGGCACATCCCCTGGATCGTAGTATGGGTCCCCCTGATCATCATGGTCTGGAGACGGGGTCGGAGAGCGATGAGGCAGGGGTGGAGAAGGTGGAGAGGGTGGAGGAGGTGGGGAAGGCACTCTGAAAGGGGAGGTAGCACAGTCTTTCCTCTTTAGAGGTGGAGGCGGAGCCGGCTTGTCCAAATGTCTTTTTAGTAGAAAGTGCCAAATGTCCAGTTTTTGGATCCTTGGTAAGTGTTTTTTGCAAAGGATCCGGTGTAAACAGTTCCTGAGACAATGGTTGTTTGGTCGGCGCCGAAGGTTTCGGGGCCGATGGCTTTTTAGGCTGGTCCGTGCCGTGCTTTTTTGGAACCTCCGATTTTTTGGTCGGCGCCGAGGTAGGCTTCGGCGCGGGAGTGTCGGTGCCGAGGGCCTTATGGTGTTTGGTCGGTACCGAGAGGCTGGGTTTCGACACTGAGGGCTTCGGTGCGGAGCTCGGTGTCGAGGTGGAGGTTGGTCTCTTTTTCGGTGCCGAAGTGTGTTTATCTGCACCGCTGGCAGGCTGGCTCGAGCCCGAACCGCCGGAAGGCTTATTAGGCTTCTTCACCAGGCCCGAAGGTGGGGTGTTCGAAGCAGTGTCTTTGGTCTTGCCTAGGCCCGGAGGCGAAGGCGTGACCGAAGCCTTTTTGGGTGTCGGCGCGGGTGTGGGAGGGGGTATAGTACTCACGACCCTCTGCGCCGGGGTGATGTCCTCCACATCCGAGTCGTCGGCTTCGGAAGCACTGACGAGGTCCTCTTCGGTGTGCTGCTGTCCCAGAGCTTCGACGTCGTCCCCGAAGATGTCGACTGGAACGGAGGTCGAGGAGTGCGCCATGTTTCGTCTGGCCCGTCGATTTCGAATAGTCTTTTTCGATCTGAAAAACTTGCAGGCGGGACAGTCTCGAGCCTCGTGTTCAGGGGAGAGGCAGAGGTTGCACACCTCATGAAGATCGGTGTGGGGGAATTTGGACCCACATCGAGGGCACTTCTTGAATGGAGTTCTTTCCATCAGCCGGGAACGGAGCTTGGATAGGCCCGAAGGCCGCCGCCGTCGACGACTGGAATCGAAGGTGTGTCGAAAAGAAGGTGATTGAGAAGATCAGGATCTGAACAATACCGCGATGAGCGAGGATTCCGCTTCGATCGTCGAACTGGAAATGTTCGGAACCGGAGCGCGAATTATTACATCCGAGCCCGATGGCGGAAAAAAACAATCTGAGGATGTAGCCGAAGCCCATGCGCAATACGAACCAAGGGAGGAGTCACCGACCTCGTGACATCCAAAGACTTTCCAAGAGCAAAAACAAACTGCAAACATCCGGGCCCAACACCAGATGGCGATCTATGCAAAAGTGTGTAATCTGCAGCTCATATGCCTCGAACCTACCTAATCCTAAATGCATGACCCTAAATGTTTGGTGAGAAAAGTCGAATTATATAGTACTCCCAGTTTAAAAAGTAAATTCAACAGACTTCAGAGAAGAACAAGTTACTTACCTTCAGTAACTCTATTTCTGGTAGCTACTCCATCTAAGTACAGATTCCTCACCTTTTGAATTCCGGCAGACATCAGACAGGATTTGGAGACGCTCCACAATTGCTCTTGGACGCTGATAGGTCGCGCCATTGGACTCCACCAACAGATTCATCCCTCACCAGAAGAGACAATGCAGAGCCTTACACAGGCACCTCCCTTGTGCACTGATGTCAGTTTACAAAAAAACATTCCATTCTGTGCACTTAGGTGTGGAGCATCAGTGATGAACAAGTTCATTACTTTCAGTTACGCTTTTTCTGCCGAATACTTAACTGCAGATTCTTCAGCTTTCTACTATTTCTAGGCACTAGATTGGACCTGGAGGTTTTTCCAGCAATATTACGCATGCACCAGTAGATGGTGTCACATAATCCCAGAGTGAATTAATTCCCCTCCCCCCCCCAAAACCCCCGCTCCCTCTGTTGATTCACCCTTATGTGAACCTTCTGTATCCCATCCCGGGGCAACATGTCGCTGTTTTGCATTTGTTTAAATATCTATAAAGTTAAAAAAAAAAAAAATCACGCCGCCCCCGAAGTTGCGGAGCAGAGATTTATTTAAGCACCACCAACCCCAGGCTGACATCCGTTTCTTTATCGGGTTTCCATTTGCAACCTCTGACGTGAAGCACTTTGAACCGTGTGCCAACATTTTTCTTAGAACCTTATTTCGATATTCAGGGGTCCAATCCACATAAGGTGGAGCTGGGAAGGCAGTCAGAAATCTGGTAAGGCATCCATCAGAAAGAGCATCACTGAGTTAAATAATTTGTACTTATGAGGGATACTCCTAATTGCAGATTCTTCACCTTTAGATTAGATACCAGAGCAGCATCTCCCAACGATGGAGGGTCTGAGGAGTTGACCCAGAAAAGCAGGCACAATGGTCCTCCCATCACCCTGGCTATGGCAGTAGTGTTTCATGAACATGTGCATCAAAGCCCAAGTTGCAACCTAGATGATGTCTGCAAACAGCTTTACCTTGGAATGAGCCAACGGCCTTCTGGGGGTCCCGTCACAGAGTGGATGATCGACACCAGGGGGGTTTCCAAACAGTCGATTGCATGCTCCCAGTAGCTCACAGACACCCTGTTAGTAGCTCGCAACCCAGTATCTTTTACCCTTGTATAGCCCGTTATTTTTATTTTGTTTAATTTCAAGCCCCTTTACAGCATTTGCCTGTCCTCACACAAACCAGCTGCTCTGATTGGCTCAACTGAGCTTAGCTCATGTGGGGCTGGCAGAAGCAGGTGACATTATTGCCAAAAAACCTAACTCCGGCATGAGCAGTATTGGATTGCCTAATGGGAATCACACTGCCTGCCATTTGCAGATTGGCGCTGTGCTTCCAAAGTTGCTCCTCTCTCGCTCTCCATACTATAAAATATGGTGACAACACAAATCCAGTCTTTCTTACCAGTGTTTCTAGGTCATTATGTATTTTGTTCGAACCGCAGTATAGGCTCTGTAGAATTTAGGCTTAATGTCATCTAAGCAGGATGTGGGGGTGGGTCTAGGAATAATGCGCAAGTTGCTTGGCCTTTGGTAGCTCACAATGATTTCAGCTGATCAGAAGTAGTTCTCAACACAGAAAATGTTGGAGACCCCTGATCTACACGATGGTCTCTAGTATGGTCAATGTAGAAACTCAAAGCTCTCTTATGGTTAATCTGTTGGAGCCTCTCTTCTTCTTTATAGGGATATTGGAAGTGAAAACAGTCAGCAAACTGAATAACTGACTGACACCGGATTATTATTATTAAACAATCTTTATTCAGCAGTGAACACAGCCATAAAAGATACAAATAAATTAAAAATAGTAGCAAATGCATCAAAAAACATATTTCTTCATATTAAACATTGCAAATGTCCCTATCTTTCTCAAT
Source organism: Triturus cristatus (assembly GCF_964204655.1). NCBI lineage: Eukaryota > Metazoa > Chordata > Amphibia > Caudata > Salamandridae > Triturus > Triturus cristatus. Next base: position 816,528,682 of record NC_140583.1, on the reverse strand, counting down.
CGAGTCTGGAATGACATCGCACAATATACAATCATCTAAAAAGTCCTGAGGCATAAACACGGCTGTAAAAGATAACCAATTCAATAAAGCCTTATATCATCACAGAACGGATCACAAATGTCACGCTCTATCTCAATCATATCTGGATTTCCGTGATCTTATCATTGCTTTTAAAAGATGCGCAACAACAAATAAAGTGCGTTCATTGGGCAGACTTGCAAGTGCAAGAGTGCAATACGAGCCTTCCTGAATTCCATTGCTTTTAAATAAGGTTCAAGATACAGTCGCCTGGGGTGCATAAAATATTTACATAAAAAGACAAAATGTAAAATAACCTGTGGAGACCTATTGTTGCAGCCACAGGACCCTCTATCCTTGGCTCGTGCAACAAAGCCAGGAGGAGAGGCCACTAGCTGATGCAACATATTTAATCTAAAACGAGTAATTAAAAAATGGTCATGGGCACTGGTTAAAATGGTAAGATAAGACTCTATCCCCAACACTGATTTAACTAAAGCGTTTCTTCTTACCATGGGCTTACTCAGCTCCTTGCGTTCATGCTCAGCACTAGCTATTTTAAAGAACAAATCTTTCATTAATGTTGTATCCTCTTTCTTCACTGTGTTATAGTTCATAAACATTTCTGATCTTCCTAGGGCACAGAATATTTCGTTAATATATCTTAATAGGAATTTTAAAAACATGATCCAATGAGAGGCAGTCCAGAATTACTGCTTGGTTAAAACATGCCTCCTCATTGGACCATACATTCACCCAGCAAAGCAGAGGCTTAACTACAACTAAATCAGTGATATACTTATCCACTAGTTCCTCATGTACAGAGTATGCAGGAGTTCCCTGTGGGACTTTTAAAATTGGTCTCAAAAATTAGTTTTGCGTAGTCCGTAATTTATTAGCTGCCTTGTAACCCCAAATCTCACTCCTGTACAAGGCCTTGGAAATACAGGATGACTGGTATCATTTTAAAATCACCCCGATGACCATGTGCCTAATCTGTTTTCATAATTTGCAATAGCTCCCAGGGGTTTCTTCACGTCCTTTATCTTCTCTGCCTTCAGGTTATTCCAATTTGATTTAGCATCAAATAGAACACCAAGATATGTGAAAGCCGGGACTTTGGCTAAACTGAAAGGGCCTGCCTTGTAGGTTTTTGTACTAGTCCCTCGACAACCTACTTCCATCACAATCGACTTGGTAAAGTTGGAGGACAAGTCCAATCCATTCATGACGGAGACAAACCAGTCAATTAGGACTTGCAACGCTCTGAGAGTACGTGCTATAAGCACAGCGTCGTCCGCATACAACAGAACTGGTACTGGTCTACTGACTATTCTCGGGGCATCGGCCTGCAGTGATATCAGGGCAGATTATAACCCATAAATATACAATGTAAATAAAAAAGTGGCAAGAATGCACCCTTGACGCACACCTCTTGAGCATTTAAAATTATCAGTGAGTCCCCCCTCTTGTGCAAATTGGACTGACACAGGAGATGATACCACCATTAGCTGGAAGGCGGCCAGAGTCTGCAGCACCAATTTGTCTGGAGAAAGTGGTGTAGGGTTGCAAGGGGAGCGCTTTTATTTCACTCAAGTGACACGGAGCATTGATGGCAATAAGAAAGAATGTATTGATCATCAGAAGTCATAGTGAGCAGCTGTGCATATGCTGGAATACTGTGCACATAACTAATTTGCAGGTCTAGATGTAGGTCTAACTGAGGCATGACAAATGGCTTTGAAGGAACAGGCTTCAGGCTATTCAGACACCACATCACTACTGGTGATTTAAGAGACAGGGTTGGTCAGCCAAATATAAAAGGCCTGAAAGTGGCAACAAAACTCTTAACTGCCGCTTCAAGGCCATGCTAGGCCATCGACAAAACAGTCTATCAGTGAGTTTGGCCTGCAGAGGGTCAAGATGACGAATCACACACCAGCCACAATGTTTCTCAGTGGAAGGCATAAATGAACCTTGAGGACAGGCGTCTGACAGCAAGGATGACATTTACTACTTCAGGCTGCAAGTCAAAAGAATTTCACTATTGCCACTCAATCTGCACATATGGAAATGTAGTTTGCGGAGACTCTGATGCAGTACCCTTCGCTTATTATCCCAGGGGGTCCTCCAGAAGGGGTAGTCGGAACGAGGGGTAAATGTTTTGGTTTTCTGGGCAACACTCTCCTGCCCAGTTAGGGGCTGCTTAGATCATTTTGTTCTAGTCTTTCCTGTCTTTAAGAACTTGAGGTAAGAGAGGAATGGCAGGAACAAGAACCATTGAAGACAAACAATCAATCAAATACCTTTTTGGAGGAAACTCCAGTGTGCAGAAGCTTTGATACAAAGTGTTCTTAACAGTGGCAAACAGATCTAGTTATGGAATTCCGTACTTATCGAAAATGCCCTGCGCCATCTTGGGATGGAGATGCCACTTGTAGTACACCAGCAGGCACCTGCTCAGCTCAATTGATCTGTTCTGCTCCATCAGGTGGTTGTCTACCCAAAGACAATTTCTGCTAATCCAGCCAACCACAGCGATATAATCCTCCTGAAACAGGATCCAGGACACCAACCCACTTTAAATGTTGAAGAACCACTTGGTGGTTGTGTTGTGCGTTAGGATCTGTACCAACCTTCCCTTGATTGTCAATAGGAAGACTTTCATGGCCAAACGAAATGCCTGAAACTCGGTTGATGTGGACCAGGCTTCCAGCAAGAGACTAGAGGCTTCTGATCTCTACAATTCCAGATGACCACCACCAGCCCAGCAGTGATGCATCCGTCACAACCATGAAGTCTGTGTGTAAAAGGGGGAGAGTAGCCTGCCATATGTCAGCCTGGTGCTCCTCTGCCAGTACACGAGGTGTTGGGCTCATTGAAACAGTAGGTTCTATTGCAGAGTCCACATGTGCCATCTGCCGTATGGGATGAGGATACACATGGCCAGGAGCCCAAGAAGTATTAGAACCATCGTCATCAAAATCCCCGGCTCAGTTTGCAACGTTGGGACCATATCCTGACTGTCCCAGATTTGCTGCAGTGGTGGAAATGCCTTGAACACTACTCTGTCTACGACAGCCCCTATGAAGGCAATCCAGTCTGTTGGGCTTAGGTGGTACTTCCGCTCGTCGATGGAAGACACCAAGAAGGTTAAAAACCCAGTCATCGATCGGAGTCGGTCTGCGACGGACTGCGTCAAGCAGACACTGAGCAGTCAGTGGTTAGTGTAAGGAAAGGCATGTATACCCGCACTCCAAATATCAGCTATAACCACTACTGTTGGGACAGTAAATGTGCCCTATTTGGTGTATCGTTGAGTTCCTCTTCTCGAAGGGCCCAACTACGGGTATCTGGTATCGGGTGGGTGGGTGTGTTCGCGCAGAGGCCTATGCCTGCCCCTTGACATGAGTGATGTCAAACACCTGCCCTGTGATCAGGAGGGCTACCACAAGAGAGACGGCATTTGCTCACAGTGGGCAAATGTCCCTGTCGTGAATTTAACATGTAAATGAATGGTGGCATACCGTGTTTTGGGACTCTATAGTTATGAAAAGTCCTTTGTATCTGTGTCCATCGAGAGGGCTAATCCAGTTTTAGTGCTAACATCCAAAGAGTATGTTTTGTGCATTTATGTGACCTGTGTAGTACATGCATTGTGTGCATGACTGAACCAGAGCTATGGAGGAGTGTAGGTTCCATTTTGAAAGCCCTTTGCCTGTTCATGTGATGGATGCAAGGTTATTTTACCAGAGAGTGGATGAGTATTGCTGGAACTCCCGAAGCTGGAGGGAGGAGATCTAATCATCAAAATGAGTACAGAGTAAACAAGGCTCTTATGAAAATTCTATTAGCCCTTTTGCCGAGAAGAGCTGCTTATTAGTCTTCCTGCAGCACTGCCATTTGGAAGAAGGAAGGGGTGGGACTGCAGTCTCTATTGTGAAGGTGAAAATGACCCCTTTATTGAGACCAGCCTTTTGTCTTTTGCCTGATAACTGCTCAGAGTGGCTGTTGATAGGTGCAGAAAGCTCACATCCCTTGCCGCCTTTGTTGTGGATGTTTCAAGCTTGAGAAAACTTTTCAGAAATTGCAGACAAAGAATCAACATCCGCTGTCTGCTTTGATGGTCTAAAAGTGGGAGCCACTGACTCACTTGTTTGAATTCCAAGTTCTTTGACCAAGGAAGGGAGTGCTCCACAGAGCTGTGTAACCAGACTTCTTGTATGCTTGACAGCCAGCTTCCAAGATGTGAGGGGGACAAAACTTGAAACCTTGCCTGAGAGAAAGCGGTTTCTCTAACCTGAAGCGCCCAGAAGCTTATCCGCCTACTGAGAGAGGGAAATAGCCTGCCAACCCTTCAGGAAGTGTGACCATCCTGGAAGAGCCAGAAGAAGCTTGATTGGCGTGTATGTCTGCCAGAACAGGAAGAGTGAGGATAACGATCTGTGTGCATTAAGGTGTGCTGAGGGCAGCAGGGACTAGAGAGCCAAATGAAAATGGCTGATCGATGAAAATGCTCTGACAGCCACTCAGACAACTGCTAGTTAAAAATTGAGTGGAGCCTTTAACATACTTCTTAAAAGCAACCCGGAGATATGAGAGGCCGCGAGCGCCTTTGGGGCCCATGAAAACCCAACCTCAAGTAACTGCAAGGACGAGTCAGCGAAGTGAAGGACACCGCCATGGCATCCTGATGTCAAAACAGCAAAGTGCAGCACGGTTATGTTCTCTATGCAACAAATGACAAACCACACCTAGATGGAAGTGGTCCTTTGGCAGATGGGGATGACCAGCACTCACAAGACCAACAACAGTGGATGACGGAGCCAGCATCAAGCGCATCGAATCGACAATCAAACACGCCAGTAAGAGAGGGGAGTGGGTATTCGGCCCCCGATAAGCCTTCATCTGAAGTGATGCCATCAGCCCAGGCCCCACACACACAACTTACACTAGCAGAGGAAAGAGAAAATACTGTACATGGAACCACGTGTCAGACTTTTATAATTAACCAGTGGGTGCAGGCAGGACTCCGCAGGCCTGTGGCTTTTGCGCCCAGTCCTACCCTGATAACGACACTGTCTGGATTAATGCTGCATGGAGATGGAGTGTGGCTGAGTGAGACCTGCCCTGCTACATATATACCACTGCATGTAGTTATACGCTGCAGATAGCTGAGACATATGTATACATACATATTTACTACTAGGCATAACTAAGACTTCACAGCAGCCTATGAAGAACAACAAGTATGTACAAAACAGTCAGTGTATATTACAAATTTAAATTAGTATGGGCAAAGGAGACCTCAAACAAGGTAAATTGGCCATTCAATCCAAAAAAGCATCTTGCGTACATGACAAAGTTGCTGAAAATGATGCAAACACTGATGCAGAAGGGCTAGCAGAACTTAACGCACAAGGAGTCCGAACCTTACTGCAGAAAATTAATGGATATCTTGGCATAACTGATTACAAAACAGACTCACTCGTGCAATGACTGGACACAATGAATGAAAAATGAGAACACCTAGAAATGGCTGAACAACTAACCACGGAGTCTGACAGCACTCTGAGTACCGTAGTTAAAACACAGAAAAGTATTGATGAAGAAATTGACGGTCTTAAAAGAAAGGATTCAGACTTAGAGGCAATGTACCACTGGAGCAATGCGCGAATAACGGGTGTTTTGGAAATGACAGTCAAGGGGAGAACTTCGGTTTTTGTAGAAAAATGTTGCTCCCAATTTTTGGGCGAGGCAATCTGTTGTCAGTGTTTGGAGTACAAAGGGCACACCAGACCCTAGGCCATAGACACGTCCTACAGAGACAGGGACAAAAACCTCACCATGACACAAGACATGTAAGCTATCCAAAATAAGCTAAGTTCGCAATCTATCCACATCATTCACAGTTCATCCAGGAAACTCTTTGGAAACTTCTAACAGTAAAGTAATAGACTGCATAGGTCATGCTATATTCAGCAAGAGTTCCACATGCATGGCAATGTTCACAGGTTCACATATCCTCAAACAACAGCTGCATTCCTTAACAAAACTGGCAAAAAGAAGCACAGGGATTGCATGGGTGACCACACCGAAAGAAAACGTGATCTTAGTGATGAGTGAGCTGCACGCCCCTCTACTCATTTACTGGCATAGATAAAACAGTTAATATACACCACACCACTCAGACTTAAAAATGGCAATTTAGGGGATGCCAACCTGTGATATCCAACAGTGATTTACAGGCTATTTAGGCCGGACCAGCCGCTTACTTTTTTCCTTATGGAGGCCTGACATACTACTGGCAACATGGCACATAGGTATTCTCACCTGGTTGCCCCTAGGCGTACAAGCCCCTTAACTTTTTTTCAATGTGATACAGGGAGTGGTAATCAAGGAAGTTGGGATAAAAGGATAATGTGGGGGTTCTGCTGGAGTGTTGGGTTCCAATGTGGGAGAAGGATGGACGTTCTTGTTACAGGATGGAGGTTTGTAATAGTAGACATATCAGGAACGTTGTAAGCATGTTTCTATTTATGTCTGGATTGTATTAGTATGAGCATAAAGAATGAAGGAGAACGTCCCCCCACTCCCCAAATTAGGTCTTTGGGGTGGAATGTGAGAGGGCTAAACGACCCAAACGAAAACCAGACACATCATAACATGTTGCCACAAGACATAATATAGAAGTGCTATTGTTGAAGGAAATGCATTTGGTGGGAGAGAAGTAAAAACATAGCTAAAGCTGGGTACTGCCTAGATATTTTGCTAACTACTCTACAGGAGTTATTTGAATGTGTGGGGTTTGCTTAACCATAGTCATATTACAATTATAAACACTCTTTATTTCGGTAAAATACCATAAAAGAAGCAGCACAGGTACAAAGCATCACCCATGTCGATTTAAGGAGACAGGGCAAGACATTAGATAAGACTTGACAATAGAATTAAAAATTAACAGTCACTAAAAGTTAAAATAACATGCGATAAAATTTAAAAAAGTATCTTGCAAGTGAATCATACATCAGATGTGCTTTCCAACCATAGAACGGTTAGTGTGCAAACTAGGCAAAATCTTTTGTCTAAAGTGCATGTGCATTATAGGGGAAAAAGCAATCACCAGCAGTGGACATTTAACACAGACATTTACAACATAAATCATCACAGTAAAGGAAGAAAACAGAAACAAATAGGCGGCAATCAAAAGTGTGCATTAGGCAAGGTCAAAATTAATAAATGGTTATTCACATCATCAGGATAGTTAGCCAGAAAATGCTCAAGTCTGCAAGGCAACACTACTGTGGTTCTCAGAAGTAGGCCGAGGGGCTGCCTGTGCACTCCTTCTGATTGCCCATGAATGGCCTAAGAATTTCGCAGTTGCGCACACAAAAAGTTGTGATTGGTTAGATTGCAGTATGCGCAGTGCCTCACTAGAGTCTCTGGTACCAAGTTACCTGCAAACAGGAGTCAACCATATGCTCCTAGGTTTTGTGTATGCTGTGCAGACAAAGAAGAAATGATCGATAGTTTCATGCAGGCAAGGGCAACAGGGACAGCCCTTCTGCTGTGCTCTACTGGCCAGCCAATCGTTTGTAAAAGCATTAACTGGCAAGCTGCCATGCCTAAACTGGATATAAAACTTCTATCAACCCGGCACTTTGATGATATCTAAATAGCGTTCGAGAGTGCGGCTGGTTTTGAGGTCTCTGAATTTGTCAATCTGCCCGAGTACCATCTATATATGCTTTATTCTCAACCCAATCCCAATATAGTAACTTAATCTGTCGTCTGTTCTGGGTAGGAGGGCAGGTAATGCTATTGCCAGAGAGGCCAAGGTTTAATCCATCCTATGTTGTTCGCTCTGTCTAAGGCACAGACCTCTTCAAATGCTGCAGCATAAGATGACAACTCTGGGGTAGAGACCATCCGCTACAAGAACAACAGAGGGCGAAGCTTCGCTAGATCACCAATAGGTTTAATGCCCATATCGAGCAGCAGTGGGAAAAGGGGGGTGCTTTGTGAAAGAGAGGTCAGGTTTCTGAGAAACTTATTCTCCTGGGTTGTCAAATTGCTTGCTCTTTCCATGCCCCAGAGCTCAGCTCCGTAAAGAGCATTGCACATGGACTTGCAGCTATAAAGTTTCAGTGCTGGTGCAATAGGCTTAGTGTAAGAAAGAGAGTGCTCCTTGCGAAGAGCTCCAGTTACCTGGGAAAACTTAAGATAGGCCTTATAGAGATGGTTCTTCCAGGCCATGTCCTCTGCCAATTTAATTCCCAGGTAGTCAAAGGAGCTCACTCTCTCTAGTGCAGTAGAGCCTGAAAGGATAAGTTACTTACCTGTAATCCTAGATCTCTTCCAGGGGTATCCTGATCAGTTATAAGCACTGAATATTCCCGCCCATGTGCAGGGACCCCAGAAATAATAAAAATTATATATGAAAAACATATATATACAGCTATATATAATTTTTCTCATACCAATGCAGCCCCATCTAGGAGGCTAAACAATGCAATAACAAACTGCTTTTGCAAACACATAATGTATGTATAAAAACACATGAGGGCAAGTACCACTCTTTTTTAATGAGTAAACCAAATGAAAAAACTGCAAAAAAGCAGACATTGTTAGCCTACACGTTGCACTGTAAACAAATGGCATAGAAAATGAAAGCATTTGCACACAAAACTGCCACCGTGCCTTTAAGGCAGACATGACCCCCAGCTTCCCATCATGCCTCAGGGGTGACAGTTAGGTCAGTTGTTCTTTGCGTAACCCTGAAGGTCAGGACACAAAGATATTGTTTAACAATGAAGTAATCTCATTTGCCTGGGGAGGCGAGTGGGTTGCTTATGACTTTGATGAGGATACCCCTGGAAGAGAACTAGGATTACAGGTAAGTAACTTACCCTTCTCCTCCAGGGGATCCTCATCGATAGTCATAAGCACTGAATAGAATAGCAAGCCCATCTTCCGCCTGCAGGCAAATAAGAGTGAATGATCCAACATACAACGGCAGCAATCAGCTGTTGAACAGATTCCTCAAGGAGGCCTGGCCTACTCGGAGGTCTGCTCTGGTGTCTGAATAGAGACAATTGTGCCCTGTAAATGTATGGATGGACCTCCAAGTTGCCGCCTTACAGATCTTAGAGATAGGCACGTTATTAAGGAAAGCAGTCGTAGCAGTCTTTCCTCTCGTGGAATTCGCCTTGGGAGCAGGCCCAAGGGGCTTTTGTGCTAATTGATAAGCTAACTTCATGCATGAAACTATCCACCTGGAGATGGATCGCTTTGAGGCTGGAAAACCTGCTCTGATCGACCCACAGTTAACGAATAGCTGATCAGACTTTCTAATCGACTTGGACCTATCCAGATAGAACTTTAATACTCTTTTTAGGTCAAGTGAGTGCGAAGCCCTCTCAACTGGAGTGGAGGGTTTAGGGAAACAAGCATTTGCAATGCAATAGGTCTCGCATTTATGCAATTTTAAGCTATTGGCATTGTGAATGGCACTGCCTATTTTTGTTTTTTAAAACATAAATAAAAGGCATCGTCATTTACAATGCCAATAGTTTAATCTCGCGTAAATGCGAGACCTGTTGCATTGCAAATGCTTGTTTTACGTGTTATGGAGGAGCATAATAGATAAAGGTGGCACAAGGGAGCAATGGATATAGAGCATTGAGTAGAGGGAAGGCTGGACCACACTGTCTCACAGTAAAGAAATGATCACAAAGGATAGACAAAGGAATAATGTAACCCTGGGCATGGGACTATGCACAGGCAGGTCTGTTTCTGAAACAAAGAGTGAAATGCTGTGAAGTGCAAACCTAGGAGAATGCCAACATCTTCAAGACAGATACAGAGAAAAAAAGGGAAAACTTAACTAACTTAAGTGACACAAGAGAACAACAAAATTATATGCCAGGGAAAGCAAAACAAAGTAAGAGCAATAGAATAATTAGAGAAATCAGGGAAATGAGTGGAAAAAGTGTGGTTTTGGGAAAAACAAAATTAACCCAGATCCGTGCCATACAAGCATTGGCCGTGTGCGTGCGCGCGCAGTCTGCTCTTTTTCAAAGCACACACTCCTGTTTGTGGCGCGCCGCTGCGCACTCCCGCAAGCTGTATGCCGCCACAAGCCCAGGGAGGGCACAGGGTAGCCTTCTATTCAGAAATGCGCGTGTAACCCCCTCCCACGCCCCGCCACCCCTCTAGCAGGCTCTGCCCGACGCCCGTGTTTGTGCTGAAACAAAACAGGCTGCAGAGCAGGGGCTGTCGTGGGACCTGGACCACGCTCCCGTCAGATAGTTTCCTTCAACTTTTCATACACATGTGCAATAATCACATTTCAGGTTCTACCACTATTCATTAGGAGCAAATGGTATTCGAATCAGTGACAAATTCATGGATTTCTTTATACAGTGTACTGTATTTGCGCAAGTGCCTATGTTATTCTAATGCGCGTCGTTATCGGGCACCTGACAGGGTTTGTTAACAAATGCTGGTCAAACTCCAGTTTCAAGTTAGCAAGCGATCTCTTGAAACCTGGTATACGCGTATATGCGGTGTTGGTATCAAATGCAGTATAAACTCAGTTTAAGGAGTCTGTGGAAGGGCGAACGAGGAAGAGCAGTGTCCTAGTTTACAAGACGTGCCCGTACCTGGGTGCACAGGCGACTTATTAATGCGGGCTGAAGAAGTAAAGTATGCCCAACTCATGATTTTGCAGCCTGACACACTAACAATATCTAGTGGGAGGCTCCCTTCTTAACTTTCTGAAGTTGCCCACGCGGCACAGGGGGTGGGGGTGGGGGGTGGGGGGGGGGGGGGGAGGTTAGCGCCGGGGTGGATATGTGCAGTAAGCTCCTGCAAGCTGGCGCAGGTTCCACTAGACACAAACCCTCCACTGCTGTACCATCAGCATAGAAAAAGATGAACGTCATGCAGTGGGCTGTCATGACCTGCATTTGCCCGGCCTTCTGACTCTGAGACAGCTGGTGGAATTAAAACGGCACTGTTGGTGATATCGTGCCCGTTCTCGGCCTCCCATCCCACAGCTAGATCTCTGTCCCGCTAACCTTCGTCGTAGTTGTAGCCGCGCACATTCCGGTGCCGCGACATGGCTGCGGGGAGGACCGCGCGCCACGCTCAGGTTCCCTCCGGCCAGCGCGTGCCCCTAGAACCGTGTTTCATTAGGGGCCATTCATTGGTTTGATTTATTTTGCTTAGAAACTCCAATAAACCATGTTGAGTGCTCACAAAGGGAACGCCGAAGCTCCCGGCTGCATCCAGTCGGGGTGGAAGGACCTGTGGGGTGCTTCCAGCGCCCCCCGTTTGTCTCAGCAGTCCGGGCACCTCTGTGAATGAGCGGCTCTCTGGGCAGGGAGGCAGCGCCGAGACTCCACCTCCCTCCAAGCCCAAGCCTCCGAACTGCCTCAGACTGAGGAACAGCTCCGCAGCTCAGCACATTTCTGAGGCTGCAGGAGGCAACACTGGTCTAGTTCCGCAGCCCCCCAACCTCACTGGAGCGAGGCCGAGCTCTGAGAGGCAACCCCGGCACAGTCGCGCCCCGCATCTTCTAACTTCCAGCAGAGAGGATTATAATTCACTGCTGTTTAACGCCAGCCTCCGGGGACAGGAGATGTGCACTCGTACGGAGTGCACATCTCCTGTCCGTACGCGTGCACATCTCCTGTCCGCGCGTACCATCTCCGGTCTCCCTTCGGCACAGAAAGCTGCAACAATAGATCTCGCCAAGGCGAGCAGCGCGCATGCGCTGCGTCGCTAGGCGAGACCTAAAAAGTCGGAAGTTAAATGGTCTGATTCACATGGAAATCTGACTCCACCTTCGGAAGGAAGGAGGAATGAGTCCTCAATACCACCCTATTGAGATGGAAAACAGTGTATGGTTCCTTTGAACAGAGCGCTTGTATTTTGCTCACTCTGCAAGCTGAGGTGATGGCTACAAGGAAAGCTACCTTCCATGTGAGGTGTTGCAAGGTTGCTTTGTGGATAGGTTCGCAAGGTGGACCCATCAACTTTGATAGCACCAGGTTCAGCTCCCAGGGCAGTGAAGGAGGCTGGACCGGAGGGTAGATCTTTTTAAGACCTTGTAAGAAGTCCTTCACAACCTGCAACTGAGAGAATGACGGCTGAGAAGGCGAACGCCCATATGCAGTAATGGCAGCTAGATGCACCTTAATGGAAGGGAACTTTAAGCCTGCCCTAGCTAGGTGAAGCACGTATGGTAAAATGACTTCTTCCTACCCCTTGGTGGGGCTACAATTGTTTTGTACGCACCACAAATAAAAACGTTTCCCCTTGCAAGCATATGAGTGTCTAGTGGCAGTCTCCTAGCTTCTTTTAAGACGGTCATGCAGTCTTGTGGCAGCCCTAAATGACCATACTGGAGGACCTCAGGAGCCATGCTGCCAAGATCAGTGAGGGAAGGTTGGACAGCAGGTCCTGTCTGCACGGCAGTCTCCTGTGTGGGCATTCTGACCGGTGCAGAAGGTGTGGGTACCACCATTGCCTTGGCCAGTCCAGAACAATCAAGATCATCCTTGTGTGTGAGTTTGGTCACCAGCTTTAGGATGAGAGGAAGGGGTGGAAAGGCGTACACAAATGCTCCTGACCAGTCTATCAAAAGGGCATTCCCCTTCGACCCTGGCCGATAGAACCTTGAGGCGAAGTCTGGGCATTTTGTATTTTCGTCGTCCGCAAAGAGGTCGATGCTGGGACGACCCCACGCCTGGAAAATGTCTTCGGCTACCTTTTTATTGAGTACCCAGTTTTGTCGGTCCTCGAAGTGTCGACTGAGAGCATCCGCTTTTGAGTTCTGCTCCCCCGGCAGGTGTACCGCTGTGATCGATAGGTTCCTTGCCAGGAGCCAATGCCAGAGAGCTTGAGCTTCCAGTGACAGAGTCTGTGAGCGAGTTCCTCCGTTTGTTCAGGTAGTACATGGTGGTGGTATTATCCGTCTGTACTAGAATGGAGTTTGCCTGAATTGAAGGGAGGAAAGTCCTGAGTGCCAGATGAACGGCTCTCAGCTCCAACATGTTTATGTGATATGAGCACTCTTTTGATGACCATTGCCCTTGTGTCTGGAGAGACCCCATGTGAGCTCCACAGCCTTGGAGGGAGGCGTCCGTGATCAGAGTCTGAGAGGGAGGTGCCTGATGAAAAGCAATCCCTACTTGCATATTCTCCTTCTTCATGGGATGGATGCTCTTGCTGCGTTTGAGAGATTTATCTTGTTGTCCCAGCGAGCTGTTGGCTGATCTCATTTGTCCTTCAGATCCTGCTGCAAAGGACGCATTCTCAGCCTGGCATTGGGAACCAGGAAAATGCAGGATGCCACCGACCTTAGCAGGGAGGCAATCTGACGAACTGACTGGATTTTGCTGTCCAAAATTTGTCTGCCTTTCTGTGTGATGGATTACTGTCTCTCCTCCGAAGGAAACACTTTTCCTACCTCGGAGTCTACCAGAGCTCCCAGATAATGGATTCTCTGTGTGGGTTGCTGAGTTGATTTTTCGAAATTCTAATGAAGGCCCAGCCGGTGAGAAAGCTCTAGGCATTGCAGGAAATAATTCCTCACACTGTGGGGGAGGGACCCTTCAACAGCCAGTCGTCCAGGTAAGGGTACACGAAGATGCCTCTGCGATGTAGTGCGGCTGCCACCACTGCCATGCACTTCGTGAACACTCGGGGAGCTGACTTCAACCCAAAGGGTAGCACTTTAAATTGGTAGTGGGACAATCCCACCAGGAATCTCAGATATTGCCTGTAATGTTGACTGACCGGAACATGAAAGTAGGCATCTTGCAGATCCGGCGAACACATCCAATCTCCCTGTCTGAGATGTGGATATATTTGGTTGAGAGCAACATACAAAACTTCTCCTTTTTGATTGACTTTTTGAGTGTTCGCATATCCAGAATGGGTCTGTATTCTGATTTTCGACCCTTCTTCTTTACCAAGAAGTATCTTGAGTAGACCCCTCGACCTCGCTGTGATATTGGCACCGTCTCGATGGCTGATTTTTGCAGAAGGGTGGCAACTTCACTCTGCAATATCTTCATCTGTTGGCACGATGATGGAACCAGAGGGATTGAGGGGGGATGGTGTCGAAAACGTATAGAGTACCCATTCTGCAGCGTAGCTAACATCCACTGGTCCTTTGTGATAGCTCGCCACTTTGAGATAATTTGCAATACTTCCCACCCCACCACTGGAGTGGTAAACGGCGATGGGGGAAGTGGGCACTCATTGTTTGGTCGGCGTCTTAGTGGAGGTAGTGGACTGACGCTTGTTTGCTCTTCCTGTGTAGGAATGCCGGCCTTGGTATGGAGACCTTTGCTGACCTTGCTGGTTCTGATGTTTCTGCCAATGAGGGGTCTGAACCCTCTGTTGGGAGGATCGTTGATCGTAAGGTCTGAAGCGTCTTCGGAACTCTTTTTTCTTTTCTAGACCCACGGCCTTTAGTGTGTCTAGCTCTGTCTTCATCCGGGACATTTCCTCAAAAGTGTGCGCGCTGAATAAAGATGAGCCGGAGAAGGGGAGATTGAGGATCCGAGACTGCACTTCTGGTTGAAGCGCTGTGAGACGAAGCCAGTAAGCTCTCCTAGCGCATATCCCATAGGCATAGGCGTGAGCTGAAAGAGTAGCTCCATCTGCTGCGGCGCTGATCACTTGGTTCGCCACCAAGCTGCTCTCTTGCAGGATTTCTTCAAAATCTTTGCGATCTTCCTTGGGCAGCTTTTCCGTAAATCTTTAAAGAGAGTCCCACAAAGACCTGTCGTAGCGACCCAAAGGAGCCGATGCACTTGAGATCTTGAGCATAGAGGCTGATGTGCCACAGACCTTCCACCCCCACGAATCCTATGCTTTACTCTCCTTATGGTGTGTGCTCGGTCTCCTCCTCCCAACGCATTTATATACCAAGCACACACCTCTCGTTGGGAGCCTTTGAGAAAGAAGAAATTCAAAACGCGTCAGGCAGCACGAGAGGCTGCTTCATTTTACCAGCTGCTGCACTTGCCTGTACCTCTTCAATGAAGGCTGGTAACCTTGTGTGTTTCCCGTGTGCTTCTCGAGTGAGTTACCACTGTTTTGCTGGATATATATATGTTTTTCATATATCATTTTTATTATTTCCGGGGTCCCCGCACATGGGCGGAAATATTCAGTGCTTAAGAATATTGATGAGGATCCCCAGGAAGAGAAAGAATTTTCCCTTAAAGGACTCAGTAGCATGAGCTTGGTTTTGAAAGTATTAATTTCAAACCCCCTCTAGTCGCAAAAGAGCTTGAATCGGTTTAAAAGACTTTGCAAGCCCATTGGGGTCTTTGAGACGAGTAAAGTATCGTCTGCGAACAAATGGGTGGCAATTCTCTGCTTGGACAGGGAGGGGGCATCCGCTGGGGTGGCTGATAAGAGTTCGACCACACCATTGATGTAAAGTGAGAATAAGGTTGGGCCCAAACACAGCCTTGGCGACCCCACGCTGCACACTAATGGAGTCAGTAACCTGTCCCTGGTTGCCCCATCTAACCCTAGCAAAGTTCTCTTCATGAAGCCGGACTAGAAAACTGAGAATGTTCAGCGGCATACCCATTTTCCTGAGCACCCGCTGTGAGAAAGTGCCATCTTTCTTGCCTGGTATGCCCCCCACTTTTTGCTGAATTGCTGATGTACTTTGACTGAGTGTGCCCTGGGCTCCTGCCAATCAGGTGCCCAGGGCCTGTGTTCCTTCCCTAAAACTGCATTGAAGCCTAAACCCAATTGGCATCTCTGGCCACAGGTCAGCCCCTGGTAAATGGTACCATAGGTACCCAGGGCACTGTGACCAGAGAAGGCCCCTAAGGGCTGCAGCACTTATTGTACCACCCTTAGCAGGCCCGATACCCTGACACACACACACTGCCTTTGCAGGCTGAGTGTCTTGGTGCAGAACAAAACAGAGTCAGCATGGCACACATCCCTGTGTGCCATGCCCACAAACACACTGCCCTGACATACCTCAGTCACCCCTCCAGTTGGGTGCACTATGCCACTGGTGTGGGTACAGGTGCACGAGCCCTGTACCCTACAGTACCCAGGTCCATTCCTGGGCACTGTAAGTGCAGTGCTGCCATTAAGAGTATATGGTGCTGGGAGGTTGTCATTACGAACTCCACAGCACCATGATGGCTCCACTGAAGACTGAGAAGTTTGGTATCAAACTTCTCAGCACATTAAACCCAGAAGGATGCCAGTGTGGGATTTAATGTAAGATGCACGACAGAGGGCATCTTAGAGATGCCCCCTGAACCGAACCAACAACCAGCGTCCTGCCTGAGAGGCTGCATAGGCTGCCACCCAGCACACATGTTGCTGGACCCCTGGGTAGACAGCCATCCGCACTTGTGGGTCTGCAACAATGCACATCCTGGGCGAGGTGCTAGGTCTCCTCCCCCAGGATGGGCAGGGGAAGCTTCAAAGGCATGCTGCCTTTGTGAGCTTCTCCCGGCCACTAGCTGTACTCAGCAACTGGCCCCCACCGGTTCGGACCCCCACTCTGGTGGTAAGATCGTCGGGAAAACCTAAGTGAGGAAAGGGGGTGTGCCAGCCTTTGCCAACCCCACCCCTCAGGTGGGGGAGGCGAGGTGAAGCACAACTCCAGGCTCTCGCCATCTTGAGGATGGGGAGCCCTAACCAATCAGGACTAGGCACCAGCCCCCCCTCCCACTGGAGAGTGGCAGGCTAGGGAGTGTAACCACCCCAGGGAAGGGATCCATTGGTCCCTGACCTCAACCTACCTGTAACGCCCCTAAATTTAGTATCTAGGGGCACCCTGAACCTTCCTTCCTCAGATCCAGAATCCAAAACAAGAAAGAAGAACAAAAAGAAAGAAGACCTGCCATGCAGCTGCTAAAAAGAGGACGACACCAACTGACTTGGCCCCAGCCCTACAGGCCTGTCGACCCTCGAACCGGCTCCTGCTTAATCCCAGCGTCTCCAGTGGTCAGCAACCTCGAAAACCCCGGAGGACCTGACTGCCTTGCTCATCTACCAAGACTGGGACTCCCACGAGCAGTGTTTCTGCTCAAAGCAAGCCCTGGTGCCAGCCAGGAACCGCGAATCCAGCACACTCTGCACCCGCCGAGCCTGGCCTGGGCCTGAGTGAACAAAGACCACGAGGATGTCCCCCCGGCGACTGTGACCAAGAACCCAGCACCCAAGGACCCTCCTGACGACACCTGCAACCTCAGAACCAGTGACCCTTCCAACCGCAACCAGCAGAGGGTAAGATTTCCCGACCCGAAAAGACACCCCTGCACCCGACGCCCTGCGTGCCTACCTTACCTACAGCTTCCCAACTCACCTCTTGAAGTGGTGGTCGCACCTGAAGAATCTCCGTCCCCAAGCTTGCAGCCTTTGTTCATCTTGCAGCTTCTCCATTGAAATACTTTGAGCGCCTGACGGCTCAAAAGCAGCCTGCACCCAGCCGCCCGAGTGCCCCTGGAAGTGCAACATCTTTCCTATCTTACCTCCCCACTTGCCCAGTGTGCGTGACCAGGGGCCCAGCTCCCACAGCCGCGTGGCCTGCCTGCTAGCAGCCACCAACCAAAGGCCCCCTGCCCGCCATAGGCTAACATTGGGCCTAACTCTCTCTGCACCCGGCTGCCCCTGTGCCGCTGAGGGTGTAACCACTGTACCTACCTGACCCTGGGAGACCCCTGAGCCTATGCCCAGAACCTTAACTCTTTCAGTCGAGTACTTGCCTGAAAGCAGATAACCTAGATTTTCTCCATAGGGTAACATGGACTGGTTTCACCTGGAAAATCTTATAAGTGTCGAGTTTTGAAACTTTAAAATATTTACTAAAAATCGCCCGATCAACGAAAACACTCACCTATTATCAGGAGAGATCCCAGTGCTGGATCTTGGTGCCCAGCACTGACCCTGAAAAGTAATTACAACTGTACTTACCGATAACTTGATTTTCCTCCATAGGATAACATTGCCTGGTCTTTGCCTGAAATTCTTCTGTCGATTTTTGAAACCTACAAATATTCCTTAAAAATCATCTGTGTAACAAACGATTTCTTTAAACTCTTTACAGGAAATGCACCAGGGTTGAATCCAGGATCCAACCCGGAGTAAGAAAATCATACACAAAGTAATTGAAATTCCATTTACTTAAAAACTCCCGTTGAGCTCAATGTTATTATTGTGTTTGAATTGTATTGCCTATTGCAACAACTGTAACTATTGCATTTAAAAGTCTATTGCTTATTGAAAGTACTCAACTAGAGCATTTCATTCTGAGAAAGTATTTTGATGCCTATTGTTGGTTCTAAAATAAAACAACTATATATTTTTTATATACAAAACAATTGGCCTAGAGTTCAGTTCTTGAGTGTGTGAGACCATTTGCTGACAGTGTGTACAACAAATGCTTTACACTGTCCTCTGATACTGCCTTACTGCTCGACCAAGCTACCACTTTAGAGAGTAAGGTTAAGGTTATATCTAACTTTAACCTCTGCCAAACCTCAGGGGACTGTGGACTCTGTACACCCTGTAAGTATTTGGGGACAGTATATACAGAGCCACTTTCTTACACCTGCCATAAATTGTCCCTGGGAACTAAATCAAAGGCAGATTTCAGGTCGATAAATGTGATGTATGAGGTCCCTTTACCCAGCAGAACTACCTTCCAAGAGATCATAAGGAGACGAAAGACCTGATCGAGTGTGCCGGTTTTCTGTCTGAAACCCGCCTGGTGGGAAGAGAGAATGTCATTCTCCTCTATCCAATTCATGATTTTCGCCAGTAGCGATCAACAGAGGACTTTCTGGACACAGTCGATCAGGCTGATCGGTCGATAGTTGGAAGGGTTAGACCTGTCGCCCTTTTTGAAGATAGGGATCACTTCTGCCCCTTTCCAAGATTCTGGGATCCTCCCTCCTCCAGCGATGTCATTGGCCAGGGTCAGGATGTATGTTGCCCAGTTTTCCCCATTAGAGCGGAAAAGATCTGGGATGCCCAGTGGCTTTGGCGGGTAAAATTGCGTCCAGAGAGGTCAGTATTTCATCTCTGGTGAATACAAGATCATGTGATAATTGAAGTGGTTCGTGCACTACTGATTCGTTGTCATAATTTTCAAGGATTGAGTACAGGGCTCCGAAATGGTCTTGACACTCAATGGCTGGGATATTATTAGCCAGAGGTGGGGACCTCTCATCATTACTCTTACCCACAAGTGTCCAAAATAATCTGGCATCTGGGTGCCAGATGGATTCCCCAAGCTCTTCCTTCTCCTTTCCTCCCACTCCCTCTTGACCTTGAGTTGCACCAGTTTGCATAGGCCCCTCAGTTCTCGGGTTAGCGGAATGTGTTTTTTCCTTAGGGCAGAGGACAGACGTTTTTTCAAAGAACTGCACTCTTTAGAGAACCAAATGGTCTTATTGATCAATTTCACCTGATTTGGGCAGGCCTTAGATGGGGGAACAATAACATTTAACGCCAGGTGGTTGAAAAACGAGGAATGTAAAGTACTGCAGCTAATGGGAGTGGTCATATCATTTGTCTGGGGAAACAACACCCCTGGATGACTTTCTAGGTCGCGTTTAAGAATACTAACTTTGTGTTCATCTGCCACAATTGTGGGCCATTTAAGCCAGTGTTTGTCGTTGGAGGGAGTCACCTCCCTTGTAGCTAGGAGAACAGGAGCAGGTCTTTTCTTTTCACCCCACATATGGACCAAACTGGGATCAACCTCAATTCCTGTGGACAGTTATGACTAGTTGTAACAAACTGCTTCTACAAGCAACACTCTTGGGTGGGGACCATAATCTTATATTTCATGGGAACCGATATAGTACTGGCACCACAACATGTCAACGCACAGACTGTCATGCTAGAATAACATAACACGAGCTACTAGATATATGGCGAACCAGACATAGTTCAAAACGAAAATACACCTATCATTCATCAGTACGCGGTTAGTGCCCAGATTTTCTGGATGTGAAAGAAAGACACAGCAGGATGGACATTTAGACTACAACACCTAACTAAGACTTCTCTGACCACTCACCCATACGTTTATCAATGAGCATCCCAGGCAGGGTAGAGGTATTTGGCAATTCCAACCCACTATGTTACTGGATGCAGAATTTGAAGAGGAGAAAAAGTAAGCCACAACCACATATTCAGAGATCAACAAAGACTTGGTTGGTAAACATATTGCAGTCTGGGAAGTATTCAAGGGTGTGATCAGGGGAGAATGCCTTTCCAAGGGGCTCAAAATTTTACAGTCCATTAGATGCAGATCAGATGCACTAGAAGATGAACTGAAACAACCCAACGGGAAATACACATTAGCTAGTTGAACTGCCATAGAGATACAAATACATATTAAGCTGCAGGAATTTCAAGACGAGTCAGATAGAGATAGAATACTTGGGGATATAAGCAGTCGTCAAAGATACAGACAGGGAACAGACCAGGGCCCACATTACCTCGGCTAATTTACCCTAAGTGGCCAGCCGACCAAATAGTCAACATAGAAGTGACTGACAGTAGCTCCTTATGTCATTCAAATGAAATACTGACGAAATTCTCCAGTTACTATACAACACTATAGGACTCCAAATATAAGGCGACTAAAACATATTCATCAGTATTTGGAAAACATCACGCTCATGTACACAGGCGGAAAGAGACATGTTCAGCTTTCCAATAACAAAAGAGGAAATCAGGAGAACTTTAACTGACTAACACAACAGGAAGGCTCCAGGAAGAGATGGCCTACGTTGTGAGTTTTATAAGGAATACATAGATAGCCTAACCCTACATCTGCTAGAAATGTGCAAGAGGCAATACAAAAGGATATCTATCCTCAACAGAACAGGAAGTAATCATAACAACAGCATTAAACATGGCAGCCCCCCCCCCCCCCCAGCACTGTGACCAATACAGACACCATCCTTAAAATTGAGATCAACAATAAGATCTCAGCAAAAGTTCCAGTGCCTAGATTGATGACCCCTGCTACGTGGTCCGGTCATGCTGGATCAAGCTGGGTTTATACCCTTTTTGGTAAAATCCAAAAAGGGAAAAAGGCTAGGAAGACACTAAAAAATGCAGCAAGTAACTGTGTTTTAGATCGCATTGATACACTCATAGAGGAATGTGAGGAATTATTGGTGAGTGAGCCAAAGCAGCTTATGAGGGATAACCCCCTGACACGTATGGACCACCCTGTTAGAAAGAGCCCAGAGCGCTGCCCCGTGATCCCTAACATGTTTCTCAAGCCTAAAAAGGGTCCTAAGGAGAGTAAGGGCAAGAGTCAAACAACCCCAACTAGGGCATCAACTTCCACTGACATTATTACAAATATATTGGAAACTGATAGTATCCAGTCGATAATAAATGACCCTATCATTAATTGCACCAATAGATTCAACATTTTGTCTGATTTCCAGGAGGTGGGCAGCGTCCAGAGTATTGAAGGGCAAATACAGATCAGGTTGGAAAACAGTTAGTGACATATCTCAGACACTCATGAGGTTATTCGGGCAGTCCGCTCGTTACAGACTGAATTGGGGTCCCTGAAAACCATGATGATGAACTTAATTTTTATGATTAAACTTTTGACGCAGGGAAAGACAGCCAGCACTGACTGCCCAAACTACAGATCAAACACCACCTGCACCTTGCCACCAGTCCAGGTAAAGCCATCTACCACTCGAGCAATCGATATATTGAGTAAAGTAGCCCCCCCACGTAGTACAGTGGCCAAGCAGAGTATCTCTTCCACAACGAAATAAGTAGTTCCACGCTTAATAGTACAACAAGTAAGCAGGGGCAGCCACAGCTGGGCAGGACTCTCAATACCAGCACAACATCAACCAGGCCGAGTCCAAATCATGAAGTGAGAGGGGCTGGTACATTTATTAAGTCTGTTAAAACTCGAAAAAAGTTTCATGGTAAACGTCCCGAAACTGGGACAAAATAAAATAGAAAGTCCAGACTCATTGACTAACAAGGTGATACACTGGATGCGGCATGTAAGAGGCTGTCGCTCAGTAATAAGGGAGGACATTCTTAAAGTGGGTAGGCTTACTTCTCCTACTAACCCGTTGGATTGCATTGAGTTAACTATGCAGAGTGAAGCTTTAGTTGAAAATCTTTTGACACTCTAATTTAGAACCTGCTCCCCTGACCATTCGACTATTCAGTTTAGGCAGTCTCCCCCCGCTGAGAACTTTGATAATTTTCACGTACGGCAGGTAACTAGAATAGGTAATTCTACTCTTGAACATAATGACACCCGACAGGTAAAAATAATAGGCAGTTCTACTCTTGAATGTATTGATTGACTGCCTGGGGTGCTCATAACATGTGCGGACAGTGGAGTAGACCAATCTTTATCTGGGGAGAGTGATCCTACAGTGATGTGGTCCTGCAGTGCCCAAGGTGGGCCGATTGAGGTTGTCCAAAATCTAACCTCAAATGCATTAGAACTTATGGCTGGAAAAAAGGTCTAGCAACCCTCGTTTAGAGTCTTGTCTGGACCCTATACCCAACACCAATGATTCTAAAAGGGACACTTTGTTATCATGGAACATTGCAGGAACCGGCCCTAAAATACTTTCTCCAGAGTGGGTTGCCTTTATTGACCTCTTTGACATTTGCTGCTTCCTAGAAACGTGGCTGTTAACTGCGCAACATTGGGAAGGCTTTTTAAATGATCATGTACCGGCAGTCAAAGGGGCAAAAGGGCGCCCCTAGGGTGGCTTAACCATATGGGTTCGGCAATCTTTAGCCATTAGTATTAAGGAACTTCCTACCAATAACAATGATATTCCTGCATTAAGATTAAACTTGGGTTCTTTAGGTAAATTTGATCTTTTTAATATCTATGCGAGGGGAACGAGAGGGGGTAGGTCTCAATCTATAGCGGCTTTAGATGAACTCCTCAATTTCCATTCCTCAGATAGTAAAATAGTCATAGTAGGTGATTTTAATACAACATTTGAACCACTTGTCAGGGAGGAATGGCCCCTCACTGAAGAGGAAGATGCCGAGTGGGGAGTCCCAAAGCTAGAGCTTGCTCCCATATAGAAATGGACTGAGCTGGTAGTTCAGATAAACTCGGTCTGCTTAGAGAAAGGGCTTAGGGCATTACATGGTAGGACTCCTCAAGACAAGTTAGGGCTTAACACATTCAATAATGGGTTTAGTAAAAGTAGGATTGATTATATACTTGTTAGACTGAACCTCTGGCACACTGTTGATGACATAGAGGTGAGGGATCGACTGGAAAGTGATCACAATCCTCTGTGTGTTGCTTTTAAACGGTGGTTACCTGAACAAGCGACCGGCAAGGATGCTGAATTACACTCCCATGATGTGTTCCCTACGAATAACATGAGAAGACTTAAGTGGTCGAGTGTAGCAGAAGACCCACAGGCCTTGGATAAAATAGCTAAGGAGATTGACCAAGCTCTAGTAATGCTGAATAGCATAAATCCTAATAATGCTAGTCTGGAGAATGTCACCCAGCACCATGTTAGCCTTTTTCTACACTTGAGATCTTATTTTTTTAAAGCACACAAGATAAAGAAGACAACTTATCAGAATTCCTGTCAATGGTATAATAGTGACTACCGGCAGACAAGAGCCCGCCTAGGGAAGGCCATTAAAGGAGGGGACTTAGCTGCAGTACGTGCTACTAGACAGGCATACAAAAACTCTATGGCCAAAGCAAAACGTTCCTGGGATGAAAAGAGATGGCAGGACTTGAAAGCGGCCAGTAATAAGAAGGATAGTAAGCAGTTCTGGACCATTATCAAGTGGGACAGAGACTGCATTCCTGACTCCTCAACCAATCACATTTCCCAGGACGAGTGGGTAAAACACTTTGGACCACAATACGCATGTAGCTCCTTGGAGTCGACAGTGAGTGAGACAAACTGTGTATTTTTTGTAGATGAGGCTTTCACTAATAATGATGTTGAGGTAGCCCTTTGTGCAGTCGTTGGAGGGAGAGCCCCCGGCGAAGAGGGTATCCCTGCTGACGTGTTCTTACACGACAAAGCCAAATGGGGAAAATACATCTTACTACTGGTTAACGCAATTGCGCGAGGAGCTCCCATACCGGACTCCTGGAAAGGGGCCGAAATAATCCCCGTGTATAAGAAAGGTGAAAAATCCTTGCCGGGGAATTATCGTCCCATTAGTCTGATTGACTCACTACAAAAAATATTGGGGAGATTAATTCTTAACAAGATCCATGACTGGGTTGACGAGCACAGTATACAGTCACCTCTGACAGCTAGTTTTCGCGCCTATACAAGCACTATTGACCAGGTGTTTTGTTTTACTATACTGGAAGGTGGTGGTTTTGGGCAAAGGCAGCATGTACGCTGCCTTTGTGGACCTAAAATCGGGCTTCGATCTCGTCCCCCGCTCTAGGCTATGGACGACCCTTCAAGATTTAGGTCTATCCGCTGAACTCTTGACGCTCCTAAAGAGACTGCATGAGGGCAACTATGCAACAATACGCTGGGGCTCACAGGGCCAGGTGACTGATTCTTTCTCGGTTGAGCGAGGGGTGCGTCAAGGCCCGACACTATTTACTGTATTCATAAACGGGATAGTTGATTGTATGGCAAGAGTTAACACAAATGCCCCGGTTTTGTCAGGGATTAAAATTCCAATCTTAATGTTTGCCGATGACACTTTGATAATCTCGAAGACCCCAAGTGGGCTCCAAAAAGCTCTCACAGTATTTGAGGTGTTCTGCTCCGCTCAGGGGCTCGAAGTTAACGTGTCTAAAACGAAACTCATGACATTTAATCAACATAAAGTTTTTAAAGGTGGCATTTCAATGAATAGTCGTCTCCTGGAACAAGTCAGGGACTTCACATACTTTGGGGTGAATATTCAGAATGAATTAAAGTGGAACCACCAGATTGACATGGCCACCCTGAAACATCGGCAGCTGTCGGGGGGCCCTACGCCTTGAGCACAATAGGTCTTTGACGAAACCCATTAGACCAGTGCTCCAAGTTTACGACGCTAAGGTGGTAAGCTCTGCATTGTATGGCGTAGAACTTTGGGTGTTAGAGAACTTGTCAAAATTAAGTTTATCTGAAAATTATTTCCCGAGTGGCATTTCTAATCTCCCACAAAGTACACCACTCTGTCTGCTGTTCCACGATCTTGGGAGGAAACCTCTCCAGGATATTGCAAAGCTACGCACGGTGTTATACTGGCATAGATTGTGGACAACACCGGAATTGAAACAATATGCTGAAGGTTTCATGGATATTATAAAAGCGGATACCTTTCATAAAATTAGTTGGTTGTGTGGCGTGAAAGATATCCTAGTTAAAATTGCAATGTCGACACTCTGGGACAAACCCACTATAGCCTGATTTCCAACTAAGAAGGTTTTAAAAGAGAAATATTGGGAGATTGTCATTTTAAGTGTCTTTAGTGCCAGTGAAGCATCCTCCTTAACAGGAAAATTGTTGTACTTTAAACCCATCTCGACCTATGAACCATACTGGGATACTGTCACTAAACCTTTAGACAGGAAGCTTTATTTTCAGCTGAGAGCGGGTTCACTGCCCCTAAGGTCTTTTACCTCAAGGTGGACTAAAACAAGTGAGAGTAAGCGTCCTTGTTGCTCGGCCCCCAAATAATCTAAATTATTTTAAGCTATGAAATGATTGTGTCAGGTCTAACAAACTGCGAACTTAGAGTTTTGTTTCAGGAAATTATGAACTATTGGGGACATATACATTTTAACCATTGTCCAAATAGACTTTTATATACAATGGAATGACACTTTTCTAAATATTATAATTTTTATGTGCTTTTATGACGATGTGTTGAATAAAGCTTGTTTGGATTGGATTGGAATAGTAGAGAGTGGATTTGAATGGGAGCAAGGTGTGTATTTAAGAGAAAGAGGGAGAGAACAAGCAATTGGGACAGTAATGGACAGCATGCTGTGCAGTGTTTTTGTACTATCACATTCCATGAATATATTTAGAGTTTGAGGTTCACAGACATAAGTCAAATGCTACTTACCAGTATGCATCTGTTCTTGGCATGTAGAGCTGTAGATCCACACACTTAGCATAGATCGCCATCTGGTGTTGGGCCCGGATGTTTGCACTTGTTTTTGTCCTGGAAAGTCTTTGGAAGTCACGATGTAGGTGACTCCTTCCTTGGATCATAGTGCGCATGGGCATCGGTTCCATCCTCAGATTGTTTTTCGCCAGCAGGGAAATGATGGAGCTTTGTAAGAAACAGGAAAGATGCCCATGTATGCTGTATCTAAATAAGATGGTACTGGAGCAGATAAAGGTAGCCGGGGAGGCGGGTGGGCGTGTGTGGATCTGCAGCTCTATATGCCAAGAACAGATGCATACTGGTAAGTAGCATTTGCCGTTTGAGGCATATGAGCTGCAGATCACACACTTAGCAAAGATTGTATAGCAGTACCCATCGTTAGCGGCGACCACCAGTATCTGCTGCAGTAGTTTGAAATAGTGTTTTGAGAACAGCCTGGCCTACACTAGCTTGTTGTTTTGTTTGCACATTTACACAATAGTGTTTTGTGAATGTGTGCAGTGTAGACCATGTAGCTGCCCTGCAGATATCATCTGAGGGAATGTTCCCTAAAAATGCCATAGAAGCCCCTATCTTTCGTGTAGAGTGAGCTTTCGGAGGAACAGATAAAATACGTTTTGCTTTGTGGTAGCAGATTTGTATGCATTTAACGATCCATCTAGCTATCCCAGACTTTGATATGGGGTTGCATCTGTGTGGTGGTGAGAAAGACACAAAACGTTTTTTGGTCTTACGAAAAGGTTGTGTTCTCTCGATGTAATAAAGCAATGCTCTTTTAACATCTTAAGTATGAAGAGCTCTTTCTGCGACTGTCTGCGGTTGCGAGAAAAATACAGGCAACTCCACAGACTGATTGAGGTGGAAGGGAGAAATGACTTTTGGAAGGAATTTAGGATTAGTTCGTAGAACAACCTTATTATGATGGATTTGCAAAAAAGGCTCCTGGATAGTTAGTGCTTGTAGCTCACTAACTCTTCTAAGAGAAGTAATGGCCACTAGGAAAGCAACTTTCCACGTTAAGAATTGTAGCTCACATTTATGTAGAGGTTCAAAAGGAGGGCCCATTAGTCTCGTGAGAACAATGTTTAAATTTCACACAGGTGAGGGTGGAACTCTGGGAGGAATAATCCTTTTAAGGCCTTCCATAAAGGCTTTGATGGCAGGTACTCTGAAAAGTGATAAGTGTTGTCTATTTTGTAGGTACACTGCTATGGCAGCAAGGTGCAGTCTAATAGACATATAGGCTAAGTTGCACCTTTGGAGGTGTAGCAGGTACCCTATGATGTGTTGGATAGACACGTCTAGGGGATTGATGGTGTTATGACAATATATCACAAATCGCTTCCACTTGGCTTACCTCCGCAATTGATCTCTGCCTCCCAGCTCATAAATGTAAGCATAATTTTCTTCACTCACCTGCCCCTTGGTTTAATGAACAATTAAAAACAGAGAAGTCCCGCTGCAAAAAACTGGAGCGTATCTGGAGGTTAAACTACTCTCCTGCTGAAAAAGAAAATTACAAACGTGCATTACATGAATATCACGTTCTGTGTAATATTGCCAGGGCCAATCACGTCAACGACACAATACTGAAAGCTAAGAATCGCCCCAAAGCTCTTTTTAAAGCTGTTCAGGAATTATCGGGTATGTCATGTGCTCCCAAAGCCCCCTGTCTGGATAGCACTCAATGTAATTCCTTGGCGGACTTTTTCACGCAGAAAATTGACAACGTTTATGCAGGCTTTGGAGTTGCATCATCGGCTTTATTTAGCCCACCTTTACAGAATCATGATTTTACACCTCCTCAGGATGATCCTGTTCAAGCCTCTTCGCCCCTTTTAGATAAGTGGGAACTCATTTCTATACCTATCTTTCAGAAATTGCTGGCAGAGATCAAATCTGGTTCTCCCTTGGATCCCATGCCCCCGCAGATTCTCTGCACTTTAGCCTCCATTCCTCTTGACTATATTTTGACTCTTCTGAATGTTTCTCTTATTAAGGCAACTGTCCCCAATGTTTGGAAGCATGCTATGGTTATTCCACTCTTGAAAAAAGCTAATGCTGATCCTAGCAACCCAGCAAATTTTCGACCTATCTCCTTACTTCCTTGCCTCTCGAAAGTATTGGAGAAACATGTTAATCGTCTCCTAACTACTCACATAGAATCAGCAAATATCTTGCACCCTTCCCAATCAGGCTTTCGGGCGGGCTTTTCTACTGAGTCCACCCTTCTGGGTGTCACGGAGACAGTCAGACGACGGGTTGATGGTGGGGAGACGGTGGCACTCATCCTTCTGGATTTGAGTGCTGCTTTTGACACCGTCTCCCATACCCTACTCCTGTCTGCCTTAAGGTCTGTCGGGATATGTGGTTCCGCACTTGCTTGGATTTCCAATTTTCTTTCTGATCGTACTTTTCAGGTCTTCTCCTCTTCTTCCGTGTCCACTGTTCATAACGTTCCTTTTGGTGTCCCCCAGGGTTCTATTCTTAGTCCGCTGTTCTTTAATCTTTACGTCAGACCTCTTTCTTTCCTTGCTGAACAATCTGGACTTTCTATTTTTTCATACGCAGATGATACTCAAATCATCTTCTCTCTTTCCTCCAATCAGCATTCTTCTTCCTCCTCTCTGCGCTCTCGGCTTACTGCTATCGCCAATTGGATGCTGACTCACAAATTGAAGCTAAATGGCGATAAAACGGAGCTGCTTCTGTTCGGGCCAGACTCTACTCTCTGGGGCCCGAAACACTGGCCTCAGCAAATGGGTCCTTTGCCGGTCCCAGCAACTACTGCACGTAATCTCGGGATCCTCTTTGATAACCAGCTATCTATGAGGCAAAATGTGGTGAAAGTCGCAGCCACCTGTACTACCATCATCAGGTGGCTGAGGAAGATCACATGGATGCTTCCCCTCGACACCCAGAAATCAGTGGTCCACGCCTTAGTGACTTCACGGCTGGACTACGGCAATGTTCTACTCCTGGGTGCAGACAAGGAGGTTTCCCGCAAACTTCAAGTGGTTCAGAACATGGCCGCCCGTTTACTTTGTAATTTGCCTAGAACCATGTCTGTTTCCTCCTCTCTTCGCAGCCTGCATTGGCTTCGCATAGAATCGAGGTAGAAATTCAAAGCTTTATGCATCGTATTAAAGCTGGCAAATCCCCTCACTATTTATCCACCTTAGTTCATCAGTACTGTCCCTCCCGCACTCTCAGATCCTCCTCCCAGTGTAGATTCTCTGTTCCCCGTTTCAAGCGTACTAGAGTTGGTGGGCGATCTTTTGCCTATTTGGCGCCCACGCTTTGGAATTCGCTTCCCATCCCTTTGCGGTCTGAAACTTGCTATCTTAAGTTCCGCAAAGGAGTTAAAACCTGGTTGTTTTCCTTGTAACCCGCTCCTTGCTTTGCTGCTTGCTCGTGTCACTTTTGTGCTTCCAGCGCCGGGAAACCTACGGGTAGCTGTGCGCTTAATAAGTTTATATATAATAATAATAATAATAATAATAATAGTAGCTCTAGTGGTGGGACGTCTAGCTTCTTTAATGACGTTCATACAGTCAGGGGGAAGATTAAGGTAACCGAACTCTAAGACCTCAGGAGCCATATCGCAAGGTTGAGCTGAGCTGGGACGGGTGTCTGATCTATCCACGGTTCTGGGTTAAGAGGCGCGGTGAGAGGTGTAATTTTTGGTGCGGAGCTACGGACAGTTCCAGTAATGTGGTGTACCACGGTTGTCTGGCCCAAGTTGGAGCAACTAGAATGAGAGTCAGCGAGTGTTGCTGTAGTTTGCGCACCACCAGTGGAATGAGTAGTTGAGGCGGAAAAGTGTACGCAAATTTGCCCGACCAATTCATCCATATCGCATTGCCTTTGGACAATGGGTGTGGATATCTGGCGGCGAAGCTTGGGCATTTGGTGTTTTTGTGGGTGGCGAAGAGGTCTATCTGTGGTTGCCCCCACATTTGAAAGAATGGCTGAAGAACTTGCGGATGAAGTTCCCACTCGTGGATCTGTTGCGTTTGACGACTTCAACACAAAAAAGGACCTGTTCTGTCAACTGTCTGGTCTACTATGGACTTCCACCATATATTTTCACAATCCCACAATTTTATGTGACGCGGCAGTGAATCAGTATCTCACATCTGCCATAAAGTAACCTCAATCACTAATTTAAAACCTAATGTGTGTTGCTTTATCTGCTAGTATGACCCTCCCACAGGTTTGAAGAGGACCTAGAGGTGAAAAAAAGTGAGGAAAAGTTGGCAGTGCCTCACAGGAGTAACACCATGGGAGTTTACAGACTGGTACTCTCCTGTATCCTCAGGTTCTCATCATTAGCAACTACCAACTTTTAAATCAAATAGGTAGTGAGGAAAAAAACAAAAATTGTATTCAGTGTGAAATGTGTGACCCTATAAGGAGTACCGGGATCTGGCGTTGGAAACCCGGTGCACCTAGTCTAAAAACGAGCTAGACCCACTAGCTGTGCTATTTTATTCCTTGCTGTGTGTCTGCCCAATTAAACCAACATGTTTCATTGTTTGACGACTTAACAGATCGGCTATGGTGTTTTGGACTCCCGGGACATGTTGGGCTAGGAGAAATATATTCTGTGGTATAGCCCTTCTCCATATGCTCTGTGCCAGCTGAGAGAGCTGCAGAGAGTGTGTCTCGCCCTGTTTCTGTATGTAGTACATGGCTGTCATGTTGTCTGTGCGGACTAAGACAGCTTTGCCTGATATTTGCTTTTGGAATGCTTTTAAGGCTAAGAATATGGCTAGTAACTCCAGGTGGTTGATGTGGAGTAACTTTTGTTGAGTTGTCCATCTGCCCTTCATGGTGTGATGTAATAGGTGGGATCCCCATCCGGAGAGCGATGCGTCCGCTGTCATGACAATTTGCGGAACTGGCTCTAGGAACGATCGCCCTTTGGAAAGGTTTTTGGTGTTCCACCACTGCAAAGAGCGATGAGTGCGACCGTCTACCAACACCAGATCTGTTAGCGGACCTTGAGCCTGGTTCCATTGGCGTGCTAAGCACTCTTGTAGCGGACGCATCTGGAGTCTTGAGTGAGGCACTATAAATATGCAAGAGGCCATCATCTCTATGAGTTGCATGAACACTCGAGCTGGAAGGGAGTGTTGAGGTTGAAATTTGGGGAGGAGAGCCTGCATGCTTGCTATCCTGGCTGGAGTGGGATAGGCTAGCGCTGTTGAGGTGTCTATGGTGGCACCAAGGTATTGTTGTGTGTGGGATGGTTGCAGATGAGACTTGGTGTGGTTTACTGTGAACCCCAGGTCGTGGAGTAGTTGGATAGTCGCTTGATTGTGGTGTACACACTGGTTGTATGAGCTGGCTTTTATGAGCCAGTCGTCGAGATATGGGAAGGTGTAAATTTGCTGTCTTTTTAAGTGGGCTGCGACTACCGCTAGGCACTTGGTGAATAACATTGGTGCTGTTGTGACTCCGAACGGGAGCACTTTGAATTGCTAGTGCTGCCTGTCCACTACAAACCTGTGATACGTCCTGTGAGCTGCGTGAATGGGAATATGGAAGTAAGCGTCCTTGAGATCTATGGTAGCAAGGAAGTCGCCTTGTGAAAGAAGAGGAAGGACCTGCTGAAGTGTGACCATGTGGAAACGGTCTGCGTGTATGTATAGGTTTAGGGGTCTGAGGTCTAAAATAGGTCTCAGAGAGCCGTCCTTCTTTGGTATGAGAAAATACAGGGAGTAGACTCCTGTGTTTTGTTGGCGCAGGAGAACGCGTTCTTTTCCATTTTTTTGTAGAAGGGAGATTACCTCTTGCTTTAGCAGTGATAGATGTTCTTGTGACATTGGACGCTGTGTGGGTGGTATGTTTGGGGGGGTAGAGGTAAGTTCGACCTAGTAACCTGATTGAATTATCTATCTGTCGCACCCACCTGTCTGTGGTGATGTTGGTCCAGACAGGAAGGAACTGTTGTAGTCTTGCCCCGACAGGAGCGGAATGGTCCGGGGGAAGCGGAGGAACGTCATTGGGTAGAGGTAGAGGCGGAGGCAGAGCAGGTGTTGTTAGTCTTGCCTCTGCCCTGGTTATTGTTGCCTCTGTAACCTCCTCTCTGGTAACCTCTGGTGAAGGTTGACTGGGTGGAAGCCTTGTATGAGGTGGAAGGGTTGCCTGATGAGTAGCCTCTGGAGTTGCCTCTGTAGGAGGAGCGACGAAAAGAACGTCTGGGAGCTTGCGATTGCAAGGCTCCCATTGACTTGGCTGTCTGTGTCCTTTTTCATTTTCTCCAGGGAGGAGGCTACATCAGAGCCAAAGAGGTGCTCATGGTCGAATGCTTGGTTCAGGATCGAACTTTGTACCTCAGGCTTTAAAGCCTGAAATGCTACGCAAAAGGACACTGGTATTTACAGCTCTAAAGGCGGTATCGGTCACATCGAGAGCGCAACGAATGGAGGTATTGGTTATTAGTTTACCCTCCGGTATGAGGTCGTTGGCTTTATTTTTATATTTGTTAGGGAGGTGTTGCAATAGGGACTCTAACTCGTCATAATGTGCCCTATCGTATCTGGCTAGCAGGGCCGAAGTGTTGGCGATGCGCCATATGTTAGCCGCTTGTGAGGCTGTCCTCTTGCCGGAGGCGTCCAAGAGTTTAGACTCCTTATCGGGTGGAGCTGCGTCACCTGATGTCTGAGAGTTAGCTCTTGTAAGAAAGTGGGTTTCTGTTGCAGTAACGCCCCCCTTTTATTTTTTGCCTAATAGCTGATGCACTTTTCATTGTTGTGCCTGGGCTCCTGCCAATCAGGTGCCCAGGGCCTGTGTTCCTTCCCTAAAAACTGCCTAACAGCCAAAACCCAAATTGGCAAACCCTGGCCACATGTCAGCCCCTGGTAAATGGTACCCTAGGTACCCAAGGCCTTGTGACCAGGGAAGGCCTCTAAGGGCTGCAGCACTCATTGAGCCACCCTTAGAGGCCCTGTACCCTAACACACACACACTGCTCTTGCAGGCTGAGAGTCTGGATACAAGACAAAACAGAGAGTCGACATGGCACACATCCCTGTGTGCCATGCCCACAACCTACACTGCCCTGGCATACATCATCCACCCCTCTAGCTGGGTGCCCTATGCCAGTGGTGTGGGCACAGAGGCAGGAGCCCTGTGCCCTTACAGTACCCAGGTCCGTTCCTGGGTCCTGTAAGTGCAGTGCTGCCATCTAAGAGTATATGGTGATGGGAGCTTGTCAAACACGATCTCCACAGCACCATAATGGCAGCACTGAAGACTGAGAAGTTTGGTATCAAACTGCTCAGCACATTAAATCCACACTGATGCCAGTGTGGGATTTAATGTACCAAGCACCACAGAGGGCATCTTAGAGAGGCCCCCTGAAACCTAAACCTACAATCCACGTCTGTTCTGAGGCTGCCTAGGCTGCCACACAGCAGACATGTTGCTGGACTCCTGGGTAGGAGAGCACCGGCTCTCCTGGGTCTGCAACAATGCACATCCTGGGCGAGGTGCTAAATCTCCTTCCCCAGGATGGGCAGGGGGAAGCTTCAAAGGCATGCCGCCTCTGTGAGCTTCCCCAGGCCACTGCAACCCCCCACTCTGGCGGAAAGCTTGGCCGGAAACCCCAAAGGGGATGTGCCAGCCTGCCAACCCCACCCCTCAGGTGGGGGAGGCGAGGTGAAGCACATCTCCGGGCTCTCGCCATCTTGAAGATGGGAAGCCCTGGCCAATCAGGACTAGGCTCCTGCCCCCCTCCCACAGGAGAGAGGCAGGATAGTGGGTGTACCCACCCCAGGACAGGGACCCATTGGCCCCTGCCCTTCACCTACCTGTAACGCCCCTAAATCTAGTATTTAGGGGCACCCTGAACCTTCCTTCCCCAGATTCCAGATTCCAAGAATTCAAAGAAGAGCAAGAAGAAAGAAGACCTGCTCTGCAGCTGCTAAGAGGAAGACACCAACTGCTTTGGCCCCAGCACTAACGGCCTGTCGACCCTCGAACCTGCTCCTGCTCACACCCGGCATCTCTTGTGGCCAGCAACCTCCCAAACCCCTGTGGACCTGGCTACTTTTTGGCTCTAAGCCCCTGGGACTCCCATGAGTAGAGGCTCTACTCAAAACCTACTTCTAATCCCTGGCAGCAATCCCGAACCGCGAACCCAGCACACTCTGCACCAGCCAAGCCTGGCCTGTGCCGGAGTGAACAAAGACCACGAGGACGACCCCACGGCGACTGTGACCCCAAGTCCGGCACCCAAGGACCTCCCTCGACACTCCTGAAGAAGCCTGCAGCCTCAGAACAAGGTGCCCCCCCTACCGCGATCATCAGCGGGTAAGAATTCCCGACACCAAAAGGCACCCCTGCACGCGGCGCCCCACGGTCCCCTGTGCCCATTCCCGGGGTACATACCTACCCTCCAACTACCCAACTTACCTCTCGAAGTGGTGGTGGCACCTGAAGAATCCTCGTCCCCAAGCTTGCAGTCTTTTTCTAAACCGGAGATTTCCCATTGAAATCAATTGAGCGCCCGAAGGCTCAAAAGCACCCTGCAACCAGCTGCCCGAGTGGCCCTGACAGTGCAACCTCTACACCTACCTACTTCCCCACTTGCCCTAAGTAAGTGACCAGGAGCCCAGCTCCCACAGCCGCGTGGCTTGCTAGTCAGCTGCCACCAACCAAGGCCCCCCTATCCCTCATAGGATAACATTGACCCTAACTCTCTCTGCACCCGGCCGCCCTAGAGTCGCTGAGGGTGAACCAACTGTACCTACCTGACGTTGACCTTTGTGTGGTGTCGAAAGTGTCCAACAAGAAATCCTCCTCGATGGGGTCTGCGTGTAGGTCGACCCCGTGGCACTGGGCAGCTCAGTGTACAAGCTGATTAAAGCCCATGGTGTCCTCTGGTGGGGAAGGCTTAAAGGGGTAGATGTCGTCTTGCAGAAGATTAGGGACATCAGGTGTATTATAGTCTTCCCAAGGGTCAGGGGAACCAGGTGGGCTGGGATCCTCTAGTGGCACATCGTCCACACCCCCGTGTCATCAGAGGGGTCATCATCGTCTACTGGTGTAGGAGATGGTGTAGGAGAATGAGGTGGTGGGGTAGGTGGAGGAGGTGGTGGAGGAGGAGGTGGAGAAGGGACTCTAAGAGGGGATGTAGCAATGTCCCTCTTCTTAAGTGGTGGAGCAGGTGTAGGCTTGTCCAGTGGTCTTTTCCTGGAGCTTAGTGTTATTAGACCAGTTTTAGGGTCTGTAACCAGAGTTTTTTGTGCAGGGTCTGGTTGAAAAAGCTCTTCTGTTGAAGGTTGGTTTTTCGGCGCAGAGTGTTTTGGTTCCGAGGGTTTTTTCGGCAACGGCTCCAGAGTGTCCTTGGGTTTGGACCCATGTTGTTTTGCAGTCTCTGTATGTTTTTTCAGTCCCGATGATTTTTTCGGTCCTGAAGAGTGGGAGTCCGAACTCTTGAGGGAGTGGCTTCTTGGTCAGTTCTGAGTGTTTTTTCAGTGCCGGCGAGTCGGTGCTTGTTGTTTTCCGTGTCGAGGGCTTTCAGGTGGAAGCAGCAGTCGACACGGAGGAGGAGGGCGGTTTCTCTTTCGGTGCCGAAGATTGAGTTTCGCCTGAAGGCTTGGTAGGCTTCTTTGCGGGGCCCGAGGGCGGGGCGTGGGAAGCGGTGTGTTGGTGTGCACCTGGGCCCGAAGGCGAAGGTGTGACCGAAGCCTTTTTTGTATGGAGGGGGTCGGGGTCGACGTCTTTACTTGCGACCCTCTGCGCCGGAGTGATTTCTTCGACGTCGGAGTCATCGGCTTCGGAAGTGCTGACAAGGCCTTCTTCAATCCGCTCTGGCACATCAACGCCCTCTTGGAAGATGTCGTCGGGGATTGCTGTCGACGAGCGAGCCATGGTCCTCCGAGCTCGCCGATCCCGAATGGTCTTCTTGGAGCAGAAAGAGGAACAAGCTGGACAGTCTCTGGCCTCGTGCTCCGGTGACAAGCAGAGGTTACACACCTCATACAGATCGGTGTGGGGAATCTTTGACCCACATCGAGGACACTTTTTGAATGGCGTCCTTTCCATGAGCCAGATGCTAAGGCCCAGGTAGGCCCGAAGGCCTTCGTCGACGACCGGAATCGAAGACTTCGACTTGGAGAGATGCGCGACGAGTAGGGTTCGCGATCGAGACAATACCGTAGAAAGGGTGAAGGATTGAGCGTCAAAATGGAATCGGTAACGGCTCCGAAGTGGAGCGCGAGAAACACATCCGAGCCCGATGGCGGGGAAAAAACAATCTGAGGATGGAGCCGATGCCCATGCGCACTATGATCCAAGGGAGGAGTACCTACCTCGTGACTTCCAAAGACTTTCCAGGACAAAAACAAGTGCAAACATCCAGGCCCAACACCAGATGGCGTTCTATGCTAAGTGTGTGATCTGCAGCTCAAATGCCTCGAACACGTGATTCTCACTGAATCAAATTATTTTTGGCCATAGCTGAAATTAGAACCTAGTTTTCAAAATTACAGGTCAGTATATAAAGCACTAAATACATTCTCCTCAAAATAAGCAACTTCTGTTGTTGCTAGATAGGCAATACAAGATTATACCTGTGAAAAAGAGAGAATATACACTTTGCAAGTCCTATAGTGGGAGCCAAAGTGAGATTTTTTTAGAGGTATAAATGAAAAGCAAAACCATGCTCAAAAAGCAATAGGATTGCTCTGCTGGAGTGTAGGTGAAATGAGCTTGGCTATAACAGCAGGTAAAAGATATAGCTAGGAGAAACACATGTTAAAGGTCAATGCCTATCCATGAGTTCAGGCCTCAGCTTAGAGTGGTGGGTTATGGTTCTTTAACTCCTCATTAAAAGAATAACCACTCACAAAATAGAAAGACATAAGGAGAGGTAGCAAGATTGTTTTGTATTTTAATATTACAATTACTAAGCGCTTACTATCTCTGACGAGGCGTTGGAACACAATACTGTGAGTAGCATGCTATCCCGACAACCAAGGTTACAGGCAGCTTGGTAGTAAATGATTGGTTTTTAGGTTCTTCAATTTAGGTTAATTGGGATTTGTTTGTGCTCCCAAGATATCATACATTTACTCCAGCTTTATTTTAGAAGTAGACCGAAAGTGGTAAAAATAAGGAACGCGTTACTTACCTGTAACTGCGGTTATCCAGTATTGGTATCTTTCATAGATTCACATGCCTGAATCATTCCCCGTCGTCGGGAATGGGAGTCGCCGGTAAATAACAAAGTAATGTCCAGAAGACATAAGACAGCCATAGGCCTCAGAGGCCTTAGCTTAGTAAGCTATCCACGTCCTTATGTAAAAAGGACCAAATTTTGGCCAGAGCCAATCAGCTAACACCACCCTCTAGAACCTTCCTGGTAGGAGCTCTAGTCCCTCAGATTTTCGTGAGCACAGTGCTAAGCAGCTGTATACTGAGAGATCCGAGAGAGCCCTTCCAGGGGAGGCGGGTGGGTTGCATGTGAATCTATGAAAGATACCAATACTGGATAACCGCAGTTACAGGTAAGTAACGCGTTCCTTATCCAGTATTAGGGTATCTTTCATAGATTCACATGCCTGAATCAGAGTAGCAAGCAGTGAAAAAAGCACATTTCGAAAGATATGGATAACATACAGGTATTAGATAACCACATCTATCTGGGATAAATAACAGTGCTACTGTAAAGCAATGAATAAGTAATGCATACATTATAGTGCGAAATGTGCATAAACTCAGGATGGTGGGATGAAAGAAAGGGCTCACCGCTTGGCCCACTGACGCATCCTTCATGATCTCCGCATCCAGGCAGTAATGCTTGGTGAAGGTATGCGGCGTCTTCCATGTGGCCGCTCTACAAATGTCCACAATGGGCACCCCAGCAAAAAGAGCCATGGAAGTAGACATGGCCCTTGTGGAGTGGGCACGGACCGTTGTTCTCAACGGACGTCCTGCCTGTTGGTGACAGAAAGAAATGGCCGAAGAAATCCAGCGGGAAATGCTCTGTTTTGTGAGCGGAAGCCCTCTTCGAGGTCTGCTGTAGGCTATGAATAGCTGATTTGATTTACGAAAAGATTTCGTTCTCTCAATGTAAAATTTCAAGCAACGCTGAATGTCTAGTGAATGTAGAGTTCGTTCCGCCACTGTTTGTGGATTTGGGAAGAATGATTGTAAAACAATAGGTTCGTTGAGGTGGAAGTGAGATGGAACCTTGGGAATGAAAGCTGGATTTGTGCGGAGAAGGACTCTATCCTTTTTGAATTGCAGGAATGGGTCCTGGATAGAGAATGCTTGGAGCTCTCCCACTCGCCTTGCCGAGGTGAGAGCTAGTAGAAGTGCCACCTTCCAGGAAACAAATTTAAGGTCAGCTCTGTGGATGGGCTCAAACGGGTGCTTCATTAATTGAGCTAGAACTATGTTAAGGTGCCAGGCCGGTGGAACAGGCTTTACTGGAGGGAATGTGCGAAACAGTCCTTTCATGAATTGCTTTATGAGTCTATGAGACCATAAAGAGGGGCCGGAAGAAGATCTTCTGAAACGTGAGATTGCAGCTAGGTGAACTTTAATGGAGGCATGAGCAAGACCAGATTCTGCCAGATGTAAAAGGTAGGGTAAGACTTGTCCTGGGGTGGAAGAAAAAGGATGCAACTTATTCGTCTTACACCAGATACAGAATCTTTTCCACTTGAGTGAGTAGGTCTTGTTGGTACTATCTGCTCGAGCCCGAGCTAGAATTCGTCTGCAGTCTGGAGGAATGTCTAGGCCCCGAAACTCTCTGAACTCAGGAGCCAAGCTGATAACCTGAGAGAGGCTAGATCCGGATGTTGAATCTGCTGATCGCTGAGCGTCAGAAGAGATGGAAACGTTTTCAGCCTGATCGGAGGTTCCTGGGAGAGGAGGTGAAGTTCCGAGAACCAGTGTTGGCGTGGCCAAGCTGGGGCTATCAATATCAAAGTGCAAGGTTCCGCCTTCATCTTCCGTAGTACCCTGGGGATCAGGGGAAATGGCGGAAAGGCGTATGCAAAGACGTTGCACCATGCTATCGAAAAGGCATTCCCCAGGGATCCTGGTTGGGGATGCCAGCTTGCAAAGTATTGGCATTTGGCGTTGCGTTGGGTGGCGAATAGGTCCAGCTGAGGTGTGCCCCATTGGGCGAAGATATTGTCGAGGACCTGCTGATCCAGTTCCCACTCGTGGCACGCTGCCTGCCTCCTGCTTAGATAATCTGCCAACACATTGTGGGTGCCTGGAACATAATCTGCTCGGAGAGAGATGTTGTGGCGGAGCAGCCAGTTCCAGATTTTCTGCGATTCGCGCGAAAGTGTCAGTGAACGAGTCCCTCCCTGCTTGTTCAGGTAGTGCATTGTCGTGGTGTTGTCTGTCCGGACAAGCACTACTGAGTTCTTTATCCTCGGGAGGAAAGCCACTAGAGCTAGGTAGACTGCTCGGAGCTCTAAAAGGTTGATATGAAGCATTTTCTCCGAAAGGGACCACTTTCCGCTTATCTGTAGCTCCTGAAGGAAAGCTCCCCAGCCTTCCAAGGAGGCGTCCGTGGTGATTATATGAGGAGTAGCAGGAAGCAAGAAAGGCAAGCCTTGCGAAAGGTTCTTGGGGCGAACCCACCATTGCAGAGCCTGTTTGATCGCCGGGGTTACTTGGATGACGTCGTCGAAAGACCCTGTACACTGGATCCACTGGTTCGACAGAGCCTCTTGTAGGGGTCGCATCCGTAAGCGGCAATGTGGGATTAATAGAATGCAGGAGGACATCATCCCGAGGAGGGATTTGAAGAGGCGCACCGAGAGTGTCTTTCTTGTCATTACCTGGAGTGCCAGAGATTGAAGTTTGTCCTGGCGTTCCTGCGACGGGAATGCTTTCCTGTGGATGGTGTCTAGTGTGGCTCCCAAAAATTGCATGCATTGGGATGGTTGCAGGACAGATTTGTCGTGGTTGAGAGTGAGCCCCAGTGACTCGAAGAGTGTCAGACAAGCGTTGGAAGATCTTATCACGCCTTCTTGTGATGGGGACTTGATAAGCCAGTCGTCTAAATACGGGAAGACTTGGTGGTGGGAACGGCGTAGGTACGCCGCCACTGGTGCTAGGCATTTGGTGAAAATGCGTGGCGCCGATTTGAGCCCAAAAGGCAGAACCCGAAACTGGTAATGCCTGCCCGCCACCATGAAACGCAGGAACTTCTTGTGGTTGCGGTGTATTGGGACATGAAAATAGGCGTCCTGAAGGTCCACCGACAC
Source organism: Triturus cristatus (assembly GCF_964204655.1). Lineage (NCBI taxonomy): Eukaryota > Metazoa > Chordata > Amphibia > Caudata > Salamandridae > Triturus > Triturus cristatus. The sequence continues at coordinate 816,488,267 of NC_140583.1, read as the reverse complement.
CATGTAGTCGTTTGCGTTGAGTAAATGCAAAACCTCCTGTATGGTAATCATTCGAAACGACTGTTTTTTCAGAAATTTGTTGAGATTTCTGAGGTCCAATATGGGTCTCCATTTTTTCTCTTTCTTTCGGATGAGAAAGAAATGGGAGTAGAACCCTCTCCCTCGTTGGCTTAGGGGAACTTTCTCTATAGCTCCCTTTAGAAGCATAATCTTTATTTCTTTGAGTAATGGGCGCAGGTTTTTGTGAGCCCTTTGGCGGGGAGGAGTTTGAGGAGGAATTTGTATGAATTCCAGGGAATGGCCGAATTGTATTAATTGGAGGACCCATCGGTCCGTAGTTATCGTTTGCCAATTTTTGAGAAAGTGGGAGATTTTTCCGCCAATCTTGTAGGATGGAGACAAGTTTGTGACCGGCTGCATCTGGAAGTCATTGCCGCCGCGCGGCACCCTTTTGTCTTCCTCCTCTGTTACGAAAGGAAGTTTTGTGGTAAGACGACTGTTGTCGCTGCTGAGATTGTGGACGGTACTGCTGGGAAGAGGAGAAAACGAACGCTGTTGAAAGTCTCCTCTGGAGGAAGTCTGACCTCTTCCTCTGGACCCACGAAAGGAAGGGTTCCGAGATTGCAGAGACCCCAGGGCTCTGGCAGTATCTGTATCTTTTTTGATACCTTGCAATGCCTCGTCAATAAGAGGACCGAATAGAAACTGGCCATCATAAGGCATGTCCAGGACTTTTGTCTGGACCTCCGGCCTGAAAGAAGTTGCCTTGAGCCAACCCTGGCGCCGGAGAACAGCCGCACCAGCCAGCTGTCTAAAACCTGTGGAAGCAATATCCATTGCACAGTCTATCAGTTCCGTGGCAGATCGTTCACCCTCCAACAGAATCTTCCTTGCCTCTTCTTTTAAGTCAGAAGGCAAATCCGCTAGATATGGGGTAATGTCCGCCCACATTTGTCGGTTGTACCGTCCCAATAGTGCAGTAGCGTTGGAGGCACGCACTGTCAAGGCTGACATAGAGGAGAAACGTTTCCCTATGTTATCCATACGTCGCCCTTCTTTATCCGGCTGTCAACAGCGCAGCTGGGTTGTTTGCCCTCCTCTGCGCAGCCTGAGTGATAACCGAGTCCGGCTTTGGATGGCCTGTAAGACAAACCGGAGCCGTGTCCGGAGCTTTATATTTCTTGTCCAGGCGTGGTAGAACCGGTGGCACTGATGAAGGGTTCTGCATTATCTTTATGCCCTGGTCCCAAATATAATCAATTATCGGAATTGCCCGGACGGACTTCTTGAAGGGTTCCTTAAAGTCATATAAGAAACAGTCTTGTTGATGCGAAGGCATCGGGATCTGGAAGCGCTGGGCCGCTCTTTCAATGATGTTGTGGAAACCGCCGATGTCGTCGGGCGGTGAGTCGGCTGTGGTAGGGACAGGCGAAACAGGAGCCGGAAGGATGTAATCGTCCCATTCATCTTGTTGGGATTGGACGTCCTGGAGTTCTCCTTCCTCAGGTTCCTCCTCCTCCTCCTCGTCGTCCGTGGTGGGCCGAGGCGGAGGTGCCGTCCTCTCCAAAAGCAGTGGAGGCGGTCGTGGCCGTGGAGTGGAAGGCCCCGCAGGCATCGGTGGAGGTGCCGGAGTCGGAAAACGCTGCTTATAGTCCGTTATTAAGAGCTGAAGGTCTGTGACCAAGGCTGCCGGTAGACACACCATGGAAGGTGGGGGCGGCATGTATTCTTGATGAGGAACCTCCTCATAGTCCTGGGGATTGTCTTCGTAATCCGAGACATCCTGGTACTTTACATGGAGCTGTGATGGACTAGTCGCCGCAGGAAAGAGACTAGCGTCATCCGAATCCTCCTCTTCAAAGAGGCGAGTGGGAGGCAAGGTTGAGACCTTACTGGGCGAAGTGAGGGCCGGAGTTAATGCACGCTTGGTTATTTGTACATGCACAAATGTACCCTGGTCGTCCGTGTCTATACCCCTCAAGGGGCTCGATGGTATAGCTGTAACCGACGTTACAGGTATCAATGCAGTCGACGAGATCGTCGTCGGGGTCGTCGTCAACGACGAGGATGATGAAGACGGTCTCCTCGTCGACGATGACGTCGACTGTGAGAAGTTGGCCTGATGTATGATGTCACTAGTTATAGTGTACACCTTATATCAGTCCAAATACCCTTATGGTGATTGGTTGTAAAGTCAACCTTATAGACCAGCTATCCTAGTGGTAGCATGGACAAGAGCAGTCTTAGGCTAAACTCTGAATGGCATGTGAAGCCAGCTGTGATACCATATATAATCCCTTGAATACCAAATGAAAGGACACCACAACAGATATATATATATAAAATAAAGTGTATTTATTCTAAGCAAACCCTCAGCACTCTTTATGAGTTTAGAGGTAAGTACAACACAGTCTTATTAATGCATACAGTAAGTCACACAGGTAAGTAATACAGTTAGGCCCTAGGGGCCACGCAAACCATATACTAAATAAGTGGTATAAGAACCACTGTCACGGAAATAGAATAGGCCTAGGCCTAGGGAATCGCTGGGGCTACACTACACTAGCGTTAGTTAGGGAGTGGGAGGCCCACGGGATTCGTGTGCAGAGTGGAAACACTCACGCGTAATGCGTAAAAGTCAATAGCAATGTTACAGTTTAGAAATAGATAGATTTAGGACACTTCCGGAGTAGCTAGGAAGTTGAGACTTGAAAACTAGACACTAGGATAGTCACTATCCTGATGAGCACCGGAGTACCCAAGTTACCTAGCCCACAGGCTGCGGGTGCATAGGGGTGAAGATGCGTCGTTTTCGTCGTCGACTCCTATGGATGCCTGAAGAAAGATGCTGACAGGCAGTCAGGGGAGAGTGTCCGGTGGATCCCAAGCCTGGGATCAAGAAGAGAAGAAACCTGCAAGCAGAGGGGACAGAGTCAAGGTCACTAGCCAGTGACCACGTGGAACCAGGAAGGAACCAGGCGATGTCGTGAAGAGTTGCAGGGGAAGGTGAAGCTTGTCGCTGGAGCCAGGAGGACCAGGAAGCGTCGAGGACGACCAGGACCAGGAGGCGAGCTGTCCCACGAAGGCTCTTGCTGTCGGCGGCGTCGAAGTTGGACTAGGACTCACCAAGCCTTGGCAAGCGGAACCCACGAAGAACAAGGGACTTGCTTCTGGTGCAGACCAGGAAGGTCTGGGGTGCTTCTTCTTTGCAGAGAAGCGGGAGCCAGTCTGGAGGAGCCAAACCAGCGCAGAAGATTTTAGGGAGCGTCGTCACAAAGGCCACTAGCCAGCGGGCAAGCAACCGGACAGACGCGGCAAGCAGGAAAATGCTGAAGGGCCCCACGCAGGACTCGTGGAGTGTGGGGGGCTGGTCTTCGGTGCAGATGGTGCTTGGGGTTGGGGCTTCTCAATCCCCGGTGCACAACTTCGAGGGTACCTCAGAAGCTGCGCTGTAAGTTACTAGCCACTTTTCCCAGGTAGCCGGTCCCACGTCGCTCGTCGCCTCCACGGATCTCAGCTCTGCTGCAGATGTGGATGAGGGTCGGAGAAGTCTGGAAATCAAGGCTCTGGTCGGGCTCTGCAGTCGGTTCCTCGTCGAACGTTTCACAAAGCAAAGGGTAGTCACTTGATGGTGCCTGTTTGCACAGGGTAGCCACTCCTTGGCTACAAGGGAGATTCTTCAGTCTTCTTCTTTCGTCGAATGTCGAAGGTCCAGAGTTTCTGTTCAGTTTTGCAGGTTCAGGATAATCTAAAGTCTTGAGGCCCAACTCCCACTCTTATACTAATCTGGGGGGCTGGGATACCTGCTAGGTCACGCCTTATGGGTGGGACCTGGGAGGGGGTGGTTACACCCACTTCCCTTTGTCCAGTTTCGCGCCAGAGCTGGGGCTGGAGTGCCCCAGCGCCGGTTTGAACTGGACTATGCAAGGAACACCTTGTGTGCCCCAGGCATGTCTCATTCCTTTCAGCCCACCCTGCCCCAATACACTAAAGGCTGTCTGGGGAGGTGCTAGCACCTCCCCAAGCAGGAAACCTATTGTCCAGGCCTCCCTGGCTGGGATCCCTCCCAGCAGCAGGAGGTCAGACTTGTGTCGTGGCAGCAGCATCCATTTTGTGATGCTGAGGCTTTGGTCAGAGGCTAACAGTTGAAGTATGATTTTAACATGTCTTTCCCTCTAGAAGGGGGGAATAATATTCTCATGTCCAGAAATGGCATGGGGGTATTATTCCCGAGTGTTAGACACCTTACACGACATGCTTTGATAAAGCCAAACCATAGTTACCATAACCGTCTAAGATTATAAGGCACTTTAAGAGTATATGGTAGGCTATATCATAGAACAGCTATAAGGACATGGTTCCGAAAGCTGCAGACAGGCTCAGCTCATGCTAGAGCACCATCTCACATGTTACCAAGCACTCTGCCTCCAGGATTGTCAAGGCCTGCCATAGGAGTGACTGATAGGTACACATGTGTCTATATGTAAGTTAGGTATAGGAATACTACACCTAAGCAAGGGGTGATTACACGACCTTGCCCCAGCTGAGTGATCAGCCAGTTGTGTCAAAATGGAAGGCCAGGCCAGGGGTGGCACAATACATGCTGCAGCCCCTGGTAGGCCTAGGGTACACCTATGCCCTGGGTACCTAGGGTACACTGTACAGGGGCCAATAAGGTGATCCTATCCAAATGGGTTATGCACCTAAAGTACATAGTAGTAATTTAGAGAGAGAACAGCAGGGCTGTGGGTCTGATTAGCAGGCCCACAGCCACATCTAAGTCGTAAACCAGTAAAGCAAAAGCAAAAAGTGGGGGTGAACATAGAAAGCAGACCCTACTCTCCTACACAACCCCCCCCCAAACTTAGGGACATTAAACTAACCTTGACCAGTTGAGTCTTCATGTTCTAAGTGGAAATATCTGGAGAGTCCATCTGCATTGGCATGGTCAGTCCCAGGTCTATGTTCCACTGTGAAGTCCATCCCCTGTAGGGAAATGGACCACCTAAGAAGTTTGGGATTTTCACCCTTCATCTGATTTAGCCACAAGAGGGGCTTATGGTCTGTCTGAATCTTGAAGTGAGTGCCAAACAAGTATGGCCTCAGCTTCTTCAGGGCCCAAACCACAGCAAAGGCCTCCCTCTCAATAGCTGACCAACGTTTCTCTCTAGGGGTCAGCCTTCTACTTATAAAAGCAATGGGCTGGTCTTGACCATCTACATTTAGTTGTGAAAGAACAGCTCCCACACCTAACTCAGAAGCATCTGTCTGGACAATGAACTCTTTGGAGTAGTCTGGACTTTTCAGAATAGGTGCACTGCACATGGCCTGCTTCAGGTCATCAAATGCTTTTTGACAGCTTGCTGTCCACTGAACTTTCTTTGGCATCTTCTTGGAGGTCAAGTCATTAAGTGGTGTCACTATGGACCCATAGTTCTTAACAAACTTTCTGTAGTACCCAGACAGGCCCAAGAAAGCTCTGACCTGAGTCTGGGTAGTTGGAGGAGCCCAGTCCTTTATGGTCTGGATCTTGCTCTCCAGTGGTTGAACCTGACCCCCACCAACTAGGTGGCCCAGGTATACAACCTTGCTCTGCCCTATCTGGCACTTAGTGGCCTTGATAGTGAGGCCTGCCTTTTGCAGGGCCTCTAAAACGTTCCTCAGGTGGACCAGGTGATCCTCCCAGGTGGAGCTAAAGACAGCAATATCATCAAGATAAGCTGCACAATAATCATCCAACCCAGTAAGGACTTGATTCACCAGCCTTTGGAAAGTGGCAGGTGCATTCTTCAAACCAAAGGGCATTACCACAAATTGATAATGTCCTCCTGGGGTCGAGAAAGCAGTTTTGGCCTTTGCACTCTCAGCTAGTCTGATTTGCCAGTAGCCTGCTGTTAGGTCAAATGTGCTCAAAAACTTAGCAGCTGCCAGTCTGTCAATGAGCTCATCTGCCCTAGGTATTGGGTGGGCATCTGTCCTAGTGACAGCATTGAGACCTCTGTAATCCACGCAAAACCTCATCTCTCTCTTACCATCTTGGGTGTGAGGTTTTGGCACAAGGACTACAGGACTAGCCCAAGGGCTCTCTGAAGGTTCAATGACTCCCAGCTCCAACATCTTTTGTACCTCAACTTTTATGCAGTCCCTGACATGGTCAGGTTGCCTGTAGATTTTACTCTTCACAGGCAGACTGTCACCAGTGTCCACCTCATGGGTGCACCAGTTTGTCTGACTTGGGGTCAGAGAGAACATATGTCTGTAGGCCTGCAGAACTTGTCTGCAGTCCTGTTGCTGATGGACAGTGAGGCTGTCAGAAAAGACCACACCATCAACTGAGCCATCATCAGGGTTCTGAGTCAACAGGTCTGGGAGAGGGTCACTCTCTTCCTCCTGCCCCTCATCTGTAGCCATGAGTAGCCCCATGTCTGCCCTGTCAACATATGCCTTCAATCTGTTGACATGAAGCACCCTGTGGGGGCTTCTGGGAGTCCCAAGGTCCACCAAGTAGGTGACTTCTCCCTTTTTCTCAACAATAGTGTGGGGTCCAGACCATTTGTCTTGGAGTGCTGCTGGGGCCACTGGCTCCAACACCCACACTTTCTGTCCTGGCTGGTAAACAGTCAGTACAGCCTTTTGGTCATGCCAAGCTTTTTGGAGTTCTTGGCTTGCCTCAAGGTTTTTAGAAGCCTTCTTCATATACTCTGCCATCCTGGAGCGGAGACCAAGTACATAATCCACTATGTCTAGTTTGGGTTGTCTGAGAGGTCTCTCCCATCCTTCCTTCACCAAACACAGGGGTCCTCTTACAGGATGCCCAAACAAAAGCTCAAAAGGGCTGTAGCCAACCCCCTTTTGTGGGACCTCTCTGTAAGCAAACAGAAGGCAGGGTAAAAGGATGTCCCATCTTCGCCTAAGCTTGTCTGGTAATCCTTTTATCATTCCCTTTAGGGTCTTGTTGAATCTCTCAACAAGCCCATTGCACTGTGGGTGATAGGGTGTGGTGAACTTATAGTTAACACCACACTCCTTCCACATTGCAGTCAAGTATCCTGACATAAAGTTGGCACCTCTGTCAGAAATGACCTCCTTTGGAAAGCCCACTCTGGAGAATACTCCAAGCAGGGCCCTTGCCACAACAGGAGCTGTTGTGGTCCTCAGGGGAATTGCTTCTGGGTACCTGGTGGCATGGTCCACTATCACCAGTATGAATCTGTGCCCAGATGCTGTTTGTGGGTCCATTGGTCCTACAATATCTATGCCCACTCTTTCAAAGGGGACCCCCACCACAGGTAGTGGTATGAGGGGGGCCTTTGTGGTGCCACCTGATTTGCCACTGGCTTGGCAGGTGACACAGGAGCGACAAAACTCCTTAGTATCTTCTGACATATGGGGCCAGTGAAAGTGAGGGACAAGCCTGTCCCACGTCTTGTTCTGGCCTAAATGTCCTGCAAGGGGAATATCATGGGCCAAGGTTAGAAGGAAGCCTCTGAACTTCAGTGGTATGACCAACCTCCTGGATGCACCAGGCTTGGGGTCTCTAGCCTCTGAGTACAGTAGCCCTTCATCCCAATACACTCTATGGGTACCTTGAGCATTCCCTGTAGCCTCAGCAGCAGCCAGCTGTCTGAGGGGTTCAAGAGAGGGGCAGTCTAATTGAGCCTGCCTCAGATCTGCCCTGGAAGGTCCCCCTGTCCCAAGAAACTCAACCTGATCAGGTTCAAGTTCTTCTAGGACAGTTCCTTCAGGGCTCTCAGAACCATCCTCCTGGGAGGGCTGATCCACCACCTGAGGCAGGGGGGAAGGCACAGCCTTAACCCTACTGCTCTTTCTCTTGGATTGTGACTGGTCCATAGTTTCAGGATCCAGCACTTGTTCAGTGTTGCACTTTTTGGCCTGTGACCTGGTCACAGCAAGGACATGTGCATCTATCCCCAGCATTTCTGCATGGGTCCTATACTCCACTTCAGACCAAACTGAAGTTTCAAGATCATTGCCCAGTAAACACTCTACAGGAAGGTCTGAACTAACAACAACTTTCTTGAGGCCAGTTACCCCTCCCCAGGAGAAGTTAACAATAGCCACACTATGGGAGGTAGTGGCATTGCTAGCGTTGGTCACTAGGTAATTCTCACCTAGTATGATCTGTCCAGGGTCCACAAAAGCAGGTGTCACCATTGTGACACTAGCCCCAGTGTCCCTGTAGGCCTGAGCCATTCTTTGGTTGATAAAAGGTGTCTGTCTGTACTTGCCCAGGTTACTGGGGCCTACAGTAGAGGACAAAGCTAAGTCCCCATCACAGATCAGGACAGCCTGAGTAGGCACTCTGACTAGGCCAGAATCCTCCTCAGTTCCCAGGGTTAACCCTACTACACCCTTTTGCTGGGAACCACCACTTACAGCTGAACTAGGGGGTACAGTTGCCTTAGGGGCAATGGTGGCTGGGGGCTTATCCTTTTTGGTGCACTCACTAAACCAATGTGAGGTAGACTTACAATAGTTGCACCATGGTTTCTTTTGGCCTTCTTTCTTCTTATCCTTTTTGGAACCACCCTCCCCCTGAGCCTTTTGGGGGCCTGGTGAAGACTTCTGGTCTTTTTGTTTCTGCTCATTACCCTTCTGGTCTGCCTTTTTCTGATCACCGCCCTGGTTCTGGTTTTTCTGCTTAACTCTAGTCCTGACCCATCTATCTGCCTTCTTTCCCAATTCTTGGGGAGAAGTCAGATCAGAATCAATCAGGTGTTGATGCAATAGCTGGTTTTGACAGTTGTTAAGTATTTGTTCTCTCATGATCAAATTATACAATCCTGTATAGTCCTTAACCTTACTTCCCAATAGCCAGCCTTCCAGAGCCTTAGTGGCACAATCTACAAAGTCAGTCCAGTCCTGAGTCTGTGTCTTCTGGGTATCCCTGAACAACAACCTGTATTGTTCAGTGGTTAGGCCAAACCCATCAATCAGAGCACTCTTCAGGACAGTGTAATTATCTGCATCCTCATCACTAACTGTGAGGAGCTTGTCTCTTCCTTTCTCAGAGAAGGAGAGCCACAAGATAGCTGCCCACTGACTTTGGGGTACCTGCTGTACTTTGCAAGCTCTCTCCAAAGCAGTTATCCATTTGTGGATGTCATCCCCACACTTGTAGGGAGGGACAATCTTGCTCAGGTTTCTATTATCATAGTGCCTGTCTCTATCTCTAGGAATGTTGCTGCCACCAGTGGGTTCTAACCCACTTAACTTTTGTTCTCTAGCCAGAGCAAGCTTCTCTTTGGCAAGGGCAAGTTCTTCCCTCTGAATCCTCAGATTAGCCTCCCTCATTCTGGCTGCATGCTCCTTTCTCTCAGGTGAAGTCATTCCCCTGTGAGAGGAAGCATTAGAGGTGTTAGAGACATGGGAGTGGATGGATTCCCTTGAAGGGGATCTGTCCCTCCTGCTTCTCTGTGAATGTCTACTTGTGGGTCTGTATGGGGGGACCCCATGCAAACTCCCATGTAAACTTAAGTTAGCCTGGCTAAGTCTCCTTACTTGGCTCTGGCTGTCTACCTCCCCATCTGAAGGCCCATCTGACTCCTCTGTGGTGGGTAGACCCTCCTCTGCGCCTAGGGCACCTTCCTGTGATGCCCTCTGAGCATCATACTCCTCTAGGAGTTGTCTTAACTGAAGGAGGGTAGGGTTTGCACCCTGTTTTATTCCTCTGGAGGTACACAATTGTCTCATCTCCTGGAATGTTAAGGTATCATACCTAGAGGGGGTCTTCTGCAGACCTGCCCCTCCTGAGAGAGCATCTACTTGATCTCCTCCCAGAGGCATGATCTAGTGAGGGTGTGGTGTGTGCACCTACCTACACTAGTTGTATCTACTAAACCTTTCTAGTAGTTGTAGTCAGGGTGTGTTATTCCCTTCAACCTACAACTACAAAGTCCAGTAGGACTTAAGTATAATAATCTATGTTATATGTACCTAGACAATATCTGTGTGATCTTTCAATTTAGTATCTCAAGATTACAATGGTATTACAACAGCAAGCTCAGATCCCAACCGCTGCTCACCAATGTGAGAAGTTGGCCTGATGTATGATGTCACTAGTTATAGTGTACACCTTATATCAGTCCAAATACCCTTATGGTGATTGGTTGTAAAGTCAACCTTATAGACCAGCTATCCTAGTGGTAGCATGGACAAGAGCAGTCTTAGGCTAAACTCTGAATGGCATGTGAAGCCAGCTGTGATACCATATATAATCCCTTGAATACCAAATGAAAGGACACCACAACAGATATATATATATAAAATAAAGTGTATTTATTCTAAGCAAACCCTCAGCACTCTTTATGAGTTTAGAGGTAAGTACAACACAGTCTTATTAATGCATACAGTAAGTCACACAGGTAAGTAATACAGTTAGGCCCTAGGGGCCACGCAAACCATATACTAAATAAGTGGTATAAGAACCACTGTCACGGAAATAGAATAGGCCTAGGCCTAGGGAATCGCTGGGGCTACACTACACTAGCGTTAGTTAGGGAGTGGGAGGCCCACGGGATTCGTGTGCAGAGTGGAAACACTCACGCGTAATGCGTAAAAGTCAATAGCAATGTTACAGTTTAGAAATAGATAGATTTAGGACACTTCCGGAGTAGCTAGGAAGTTGAGACTTGAAAACTAGACACTAGGATAGTCACTATCCTGATGAGCACCGGAGTACCCAAGTTACCTAGCCCACAGGCTGCGGGTGCATAGGGGTGAAGATGCGTCGTTTTCGTCGTCGACTCCTATGGATGCCTGAAGAAAGATGCTGACAGGCAGTCAGGGGAGAGTGTCCGGTGGATCCCAAGCCTGGGATCAAGAAGAGAAGAAACCTGCAAGCAGAGGGGACAGAGTCAAGGTCACTAGCCAGTGACCACGTGGAACCAGGAAGGAACCAGGCGATGTCGTGAAGAGTTGCAGGGGAAGGTGAAGCTTGTCGCTGGAGCCAGGAGGACCAGGAAGCGTCGAGGACGACCAGGACCAGGAGGCGAGCTGTCCCACGAAGGCTCTTGCTGTCGGCGGCGTCGAAGTTGGACTAGGACTCACCAAGCCTTGGCAAGCGGAACCCACGAAGAACAAGGGACTTGCTTCTGGTGCAGACCAGGAAGGTCTGGGGTGCTTCTTCTTTGCAGAGAAGCGGGAGCCAGTCTGGAGGAGCCAAACCAGCGCAGAAGATTTTAGGGAGCGTCGTCACAAAGGCCACTAGCCAGCGGGCAAGCAACCGGACAGACGCGGCAAGCAGGAAAATGCTGAAGGGCCCCACGCAGGACTCGTGGAGTGTGGGGGGCTGGTCTTCGGTGCAGATGGTGCTTGGGGTTGGGGCTTCTCAATCCCCGGTGCACAACTTCGAGGGTACCTCAGAAGCTGCGCTGTAAGTTACTAGCCACTTTTCCCAGGTAGCCGGTCCCACGTCGCTCGTCGCCTCCACGGATCTCAGCTCTGCTGCAGATGTGGATGAGGGTCGGAGAAGTCTGGAAATCAAGGCTCTGGTCGGGCTCTGCAGTCGGTTCCTCGTCGAACGTTTCACAAAGCAAAGGGTAGTCACTTGATGGTGCCTGTTTGCACAGGGTAGCCACTCCTTGGCTACAAGGGAGATTCTTCAGTCTTCTTCTTTCGTCGAATGTCGAAGGTCCAGAGTTTCTGTTCAGTTTTGCAGGTTCAGGATAATCTAAAGTCTTGAGGCCCAACTCCCACTCTTATACTAATCTGGGGGGCTGGGATACCTGCTAGGTCACGCCTTATGGGTGGGACCTGGGAGGGGGTGGTTACACCCACTTCCCTTTGTCCAGTTTCGCGCCAGAGCTGGGGCTGGAGTGCCCCAGCGCCGGTTTGAACTGGACTATGCAAGGAACACCTTGTGTGCCCCAGGCATGTCTCATTCCTTTCAGCCCACCCTGCCCCAATACACTAAAGGCTGTCTGGGGAGGTGCTAGCACCTCCCCAAGCAGGAAACCTATTGTCCAGGCCTCCCTGGCTGGGATCCCTCCCAGCAGCAGGAGGTCAGACTTGTGTCGTGGCAGCAGCATCCATTTTGTGATGCTGAGGCTTTGGTCAGAGGCTAACAGTTGAAGTATGATTTTAACATGTCTTTCCCTCTAGAAGGGGGGAATAATATTCTCATGTCCAGAAATGGCATGGGGGTATTATTCCCGAGTGTTAGACACCTTACACGACATGCTTTGATAAAGCCAAACCATAGTTACCATAACCGTCTAAGATTATAAGGCACTTTAAGAGTATATGGTAGGCTATATCATAGAACAGCTATAAGGACATGGTTCCGAAAGCTGCAGACAGGCTCAGCTCATGCTAGAGCACCATCTCACATGTTACCAAGCACTCTGCCTCCAGGATTGTCAAGGCCTGCCATAGGAGTGACTGATAGGTACACATGTGTCTATATGTAAGTTAGGTATAGGAATACTACACCTAAGCAAGGGGTGATTACACGACCTTGCCCCAGCTGAGTGATCAGCCAGTTGTGTCAAAATGGAAGGCCAGGCCAGGGGTGGCACAATACATGCTGCAGCCCCTGGTAGGCCTAGGGTACACCTATGCCCTGGGTACCTAGGGTACACTGTACAGGGGCCAATAAGGTGATCCTATCCAAATGGGTTATGCACCTAAAGTACATAGTAGTAATTTAGAGAGAGAACAGCAGGGCTGTGGGTCTGATTAGCAGGCCCACAGCCACATCTAAGTCGTAAACCAGTAAAGCAAAAGCAAAAAGTGGGGGTGAACATAGAAAGCAGACCCTACTCTCCTACATCGACGACGGCGATATTCTCGTCGACGGTACCCTCGTCGTCGACGGTGTCTTCGTCGACGGTGTCTTCGTCGACGGTGTCTTCATCGACGATGTTGTCGTCGACGATGATGTTGTTGAAGCTCTCGTCGACGGTGTCGTCGTCGACCCTCCCGTCGACAGCTTACTCGACGACGACTTTTTTATGGCTAACGTCGACGGAATTGTCTTGCCTGCCGTCGACGATGGAGTTGTCGTCGTCGAGGACATGGAATGGGATGTCATCGTCGATAGAGTCGTCGTCGACGATGTAACTGAAATCGCTGTCGAAGGAGACTTTCTAGTCGACGCTACTGTCGACATTGTCGTCGACGAGGTGGCAATAGGCTTTTTGAAGGTGTGGGGCATCACCTTAGGAGACAAGCTCCCTGGAACAGGCGAATCCTGGACCTCTGAAGACTTTTTCTGCGTCTTCTTTTGAGGTGGCTGCGACGAAGGGCCCGGCGATGCCACCCTTGGTCTTTTAGATGAGGAGTGAGACGCAACTGAGGAACTCTCACTCTCCTCAGAGGACACCACATCCTTGTCCTTCAGCCTTTGCAGCCAGATTAAAAGGCGCCCCTCTCGGTCTTTCAAGGTCTTAGAAGAGAAAGTCCGACATACCTTGCAGTCCTTAGAACTATGACTGGGATAGAGGCAATACAAGCAGTCCTTGTGTTGGTCGTCGATATGTAGCCTCTTCTTTCCGCAAGAGGCGCAGGGCCTGAATAAACCCTTCTTAGGTGTATCAGCCATGCTGAAAATCCAGAAAGTTGAGAAGAAATACTGTCAAATCCAAAGAAATGAGCAGAGCTCAGTGGAGACTCCCTTAGCACAACGTGCGGTAGAAAATCTGAGGGACTAGAGCTCCTACCAGGAAGGTTCTAGAGGGTGGTGTTAGCTGATTGGCTCTGGCCAAAATTTGGTCCTTTTTACATAAGGACGTGGATAGCTTACTAAGCTAAGGCCTCTGAGGCCTATGGCTGTCTTATGTCTTCTGGACATTACTTTGTTATTTACCGGCGACTCCCATTCCCGACGACGGGGAATGATTCAGGCATGTGAATCTATGAAAGATACCCTAATACTGGATAATAGTGGTAATGCGAGTCATTAGTGGGAAAGGGTGACATGTACTCATGTTAGGTGAATTGGTAGATACATTGAGAGAGGTTTGAAAATAGTTATATGAGGTCATTGAGTTTGATAGGCTTAGGATGAGTCCACAAGTGAAAAGAGTAAGATTTTGGCCATTCTTCCAGAGAGGGAGTGCATTCAGATGGTAGGTGGCAATCAGGAGGGTGTTGTAGGGTGCATTTATTTTAACTGGCATGTAGACTAGTGTACATACACATATGTATATACACATCAGTGTGTGTGTGTATGTGTATATATATACACACACACACACACACACACACACATATACATAGGCATACAGTATTTACATATCCAGACACACATATATATGTAAGGCATAAATGTACATACATGGTATGCACAGACACATGCAATGTTTATATATGCAAACACAAATATTTATGTAGAGGAACCTGTATGTGTTCCTTCCATGAAGCCTGTGGAAGTTTCCGGATGTATGGAACAGTGTGTTCCTCTTACACGGATTTGGTTTTCTTTGACTGGAGTTCCCTCTTCTGGTAGACCTAAGCTGCAAGCTTACGTTTTTTGTACCTTGTTATCGCTACTGCTTTAAGTTGTGTGTTGCTGACCCTAATGATCTTACATGAAAGAACCTGCTCTCAACTATTCTCCTGAAGTTCATATTGTACTTAGTAGCCCTTAATTTTGCTGATAAAGAGATCCAGAGTTTGGCTGCTTGTACACCGTAGGATGTGCTGTCCAAGTTTTTTTCTTTTGTTTGCTGGAATTGTGAGACAAAGTGCCAGTCCTGAGCACAGATTCCAGGGTTGGCTGTATTCCGCAATTTTATTCAAGATGCATACAGGCAAATAACATTTAGTGCCTTCTGCGTAACAAAACATTTTGAACATGGGTCTTCTGGCAACCAGTAATCAGTGAAGGGATTCAAGGAAGGGAAGATATGGGCTACTTCCTTTGCACATAAGTGTAGTGAGGCAGCAGAGTTTTGACTTCTCTGAAATCTTCTTATGGTTGTTACAGATGAGCCATGCTATTGGTCAATAGCGCAGTCTAGTTGAAATAGGAGACATTGTTGCTTGAAATTTACGAGGGGATCCTCAGAGTGTGAAGATGCATTGTAATTTGCTAATGGAAAGATGGGCTGATCTGGATCGTTTGCCCACCTGGCCAATCATAGAAAGTTTGGAGTCCATATTAATTACAAGATTACCGGACTTCTTGGATATTTTTGGTGTGTTCCTACCTAGTTCATCTGGCCAGGCGCAAAGGAGATCACAGTTTTTCCAATCGCCACACGTAAGTATCTCAGTTTTGGAGGTGTTTAATTTGAGGTGGCTCCAGATTTAAATTCACATTTCTGAGTTTCAAATGTGCTTGGAGTTTTACAAGGGTAGTGGGGTGTAATAGGGTAGTGGGGTGGAGTGGGTTGTAGTGGATGGAGGTAGTGAGGTGAATTTAACTAGAGTAGATTGGGGTGGATTGGATTGGGGTACAGTGGGTTGATTGAGTGGAGTGGATTGGACTGGGTATAGACTGGATTGGATGGAGTGGGATGGATTAGATTGGTTTCGGGATGGGTGGATTGGATTAGAATAGAATAGGGTGGTGTGGAGTGGAGTGGCGTTCAATCTCCAGGTCAGAGTCCCTCTACTCTTCTGGGTCCCAAACGTTAGCCAGAGTGTGGAATAGTCCGACAAACCTCTGGCAAAGTACTCCTCTCTTCCCAAACCTCTCACTTTGCCCGCTGGTGCGAAGATGTAGTTCAATCTGGAGAATACCTCAGGGGCTCCGGAGTAGTAGGAATACATATGATCAATGGGATGGTGTCTGCGCCAAAGGTCTGAGAGGCCCATGGTGCCAGTGAAGCCCATCAGAACCGTCTCCTTCTGTTCTCCCTTAATCAGGCTGGTGCAGTTGAGGGTTGGGCCCATTACACCATTAAGGTCGTCCCTGACAATGTGGAAGGAGGAACGCATAGCTACCATGAGGTCTTCCTGACAACAATGGGCACTCCACGGGATCTCGTGGTGAAACCCGCCTGCGCCAATGTTGTGTGTGCCCCTCTTCCTAGGAAACTTATGTTTTATAAAGCAGTAAATACTTCACTTTTGCCATCTCCAAGCGTTGTAAATAACAAATGTTAGTTATTATTTAAATTAGGATACTCAATTTACCCACCTCTGAAAAATGGAAAGAAATCCATCATTTTTTACCTTTTTCAAAAAAATGCAACTTGGGATGAAAGCTCTCCTGCCTGGTACCTGCATCTTTATTGAAGAGTAGGTTTGCTTTAATTTTTGGTAATGTTTCATGATCATTTCTTTTGAAATGTCTATAAAAACTATGGCTATTAAAATTCTCTAGCAAGCAAGCAAGGGTCAGGCACTATTGCTATGTACAATGGTATGTTGTTATTTATGCCACACCATTTTCAAAGATCACAAGCCACCACTGCATAAAGGAATGCAGATCTACCTGAGGAAAAGGGGGTGGAGTAAAATTCACACTGGAAGAGGAATTAAAGATGCATGAACGGGCGCCTGTAGCATGTCCTCTCCCCCTGTAACTGGTTTGGGGGCCGGCGACCATTGCACACAGCAACTACCATCAGAGCCCAGCTCATATCCTTTAATTATGTATAATGAGAGCACCCCACTAGGTTCACATGACTATCAAGTCCATTAAGATCTGAAGGGTAATGGGGTTATTGAAAAAGAGTACAAGGGCATGGCAACACAGTGTTATAAAGTCACATTGAAGACTTTGCTTTCGATGTATGTTTTTTCATTTTCTCTCTGTCACATACAAACTCACATGTAAACACACCCCTCCCGCTCTCATCCTTGAGCAGTTAATACATTACCTTCACACATACATGCACCCGCACAGGCTGCTCCCCGTGTAGTCCCACAGCTTTGTAAGTTGTCAGGGTCTGTATTCTGTTCTCTGCATCCACAGCCTGTGGAGGTGATTGTTCCTCTCGCATGAATTTGGATTTGATCCATTCTGATAGTAACCTGCACATAGAGGTAAAAGTGAGTGTTACCTAATAAAACAGGCTCTGAACCATAATAGAGAACATGTTAATAAATATTTTAAAGGGGTTATGAGAGAGTTCCACAAAGTCACTCTTTAAGAAAATGTAGCGCACACATCTCAGTACTGAAGGTGTAATTTCTAGCAAAGTGGAACTAAGATTTGCAAAAGGCACCAGTGTTTGAGCTATCTGAGAGAGATATCCAGCTCCATCGTGCCACATGCGAGGAGCTTACTTTGTCCATGTCTTTTCTTTGCATTCATAGTCTTGCATTTATAATGAAGACATGTAAAAGACAAAGTTACTCACATTCAGTAATGAAATTTTTACTTACTGGTAGTAGTAGTTTTGCAGCTTTAAGGTTCTTTTGGATTCACATGCTTTGCAATCTTCAACCATCTAGTAGTTGGTTTCCAAATGGCTAGTCTTCAAGTCTTTTCTCTCTTTTTTTTTTCCTTTGGGCATCGCCAAGTAGTCAACTATTTGGTCTCTTTTCCCTACTCTAATTATAACATATACACACCCTGGATGCTTTTCAATCAAGTCGCATTCTTCAGATTCTTTTCCTACCTTTTGTAGGTTTCTCTTGCCATATAGTCGGTTGTCTCTGAAACAAACCTCTTCTGGGGACGTGGGTGTGTCACACTTGTATCCAGATAACGTTTCAAGATGCAAAACTACTCCTACCTGTAACGAAAAGTTTCTTACCCGTCGGTGTAGTTTTGCAGCTTGAAGATCTTTCTGGATTCACTATGCTGTGCATTATTCCGCGATCTTGTGGTTGGGTCCGGATTCGTAGTGTTTTCTTTGTTTTTTTTTTTTTTTTTTGTAGCCCAGGTGGGCGGCGACGACGACGACCACCATTTGGTGCACCTTCCGTGACGTCGTCGTGCTTCCTGCGGAAGTCCCACCTTTGGGGCGCCATCTTCGGGTTCTTTTTTCCCTCTTTTTTTTTTTTTTTTTTTACCCTAGGCGATTGCTTAATCCTTTTGTCCATTTTCTGAACGTTTCCATTTCTTTGATCTTTTCCATTTCACCCCCTCTTCCTCCAGCCTCATCTTCCTGGCGGAGGTGGGTGGGTTCGCTAGTGAATCCAGAAAGATCTTCAAGCTGCAAAACTACACCGACAGGTAAGAAACTTTTCGTTTTGCAGCGTGAATCTTTCTGGATTCACTATGCTGTGCATAGACTTTGTAGCGGTTTTCCTAATTTCGTGGTGGCTGGGTGGAAGATGAGCGTTGGTCGTTGAAAATGTGTTGTAGCACCTATCGTCCGACCTGTGCTTCCTTATTCATCTGAATGTCCACGCAGTAGTGTTTTGTGAACGTGTGCACAGATGCCCAAGTTGCAGCGAGACAAATGTCTTGGATGGGCGTTTTTGCCAGGAAGGCAACGTTGGCCCCCTTCTTCCTTGTGGAGTGAGCCTGGGGCCCCTCCGCTAGCTCCTGTCCAGCCTGTTTGTGACAGAATTGAATAGTGAGGGCAATCCACCTAGCGATGGTGCCCTTGGTCACTGGTCTACCCATGAAGCTAGTAGCAAAGGACACAAACAGCTGCTTCGACTTCCTGAGTTCCTTGGTTCTTTCAATGTAGTGCATCACCGCTCTTCTGGCATCGAGGGTGTGCAGGGCCTTTTCTGCGTTTGTAGTCGGGTTTTGGAAGAAACTTGGTATCTGGATACTCTGATTCATGTGGAACGCCGACACTACCTTGGGCATGAAGTGTGGGTCCGTCCTCAGGACTACCCTGTCTTTGTGAATTTGAATGTAGGGTTCCTGTAGCGTTAGTGCTTGAAGCTCGCTCACCCTGCGTAGTGAGGTTATGGCCACTAGAAAGGCAGTTTTCATCGTCAACATTTGCAGAGTGGCCTTGTGAATGGGTTCAAACGGCGCCTTCATGAGCTCCGTCAGAACCACGTTTAAATTCCATGCCGGCGGCGGCAACCTTTTCGGGGGGGCCATTCTTTTGGCTCCCTCCATGAATCTCTTCACCACCTGCGAGGTGAAGAAACTTGTACCCTTCTCACCTCTGGTGTAGGCAACGATCGCTGCTAGGTGTACCCTTAGGGAGCTCGAGCAGAGGTTACTCTTTAGAAGGTGTGTGAGGTACCTCAGCACAGTTGAGTCTCTTGTCATTCTGTTTTGCAGGCCTTTTTTCCTGCACCACACCGTGAATCTTTTCCATTTTGCGCTGTAGCATTTTCTTGTAGTTGGTTTCCTTGCCTCCCGTAGCACTCGCATAGTGCTCTGAGGCAACCTTAGGTGTGCGAACTCTAGGTCTTCAGGAGCCATGCTGCCAGGTTGAGGGTCTCTGGCTCTGGGTGCAGGACCTCCCCGTTTTGCATTGAGAGCAGGTCTTTTCTCCTCTCGAACCTGTACGGATTGCCTTGCGCCATTTCTTGAATTTGTGAGAACCATGTCTGCCTCGCCCACTGCGGGGCCACTAGGATTAGAGTCATGTTGCTGGTCCTGCACTTGTTGAGCACTGTGTGCAACAGGGGTATCGGTGGAAAGGCGTAGGCAAATGTCCTCGACCAGCTTATCCATAGGGCATTCCCCTGGGATTGCTAATCTGGTTCCCTGGACGCGAAGCTTTGGCATTTTGCATTTTGGCGTGTTGCAAATAGGTCTATTGTGGGAGTTCCCCATCTCCGGAAAAGCTTCTTCGTTTCCTGGCCATTGAGCTCCCACTCGTGAGATGCAGAGGTCTGCCTGCTTAGCCAGTCTGCCTCCACATTGTCCTTCCCCGGTAGGTGAATTGCCAGTAGATCTATCCTGAGAGGTATGGCCCATCTCCAAATCTCCTGAGCCAGAGAGGAGAGAGGGAACGACTGTGTCCCCCCCTGCTTGTTGATGTAGAACATTGCCGTGGTGTTGTCTGTTTGAACCAACACCCTCTGGTTGTACAGGTGCCTCTGGAATGCCTTCAGGGCTAGTAGGATTGTCTTCAACTCGAGGTAATTGATATGGCGAACCGCATCTGCTGGAGCCCACAGACCCCTCACTCTGAGGTTGTCCATGTGTGCCCCCCATCCCTTTTGCGATGCGTCTGTGGTAATGGTCATTGTTGGGTTTGGTGGTGTCAGGCTTCTCCCTGCTGTCATGTTGTCTCTGTTCCACCAAGTTATCTCCTCCTGCACTGCGTGCGTAACAACCACTAGATCCTCCCAACTTCCGTTTGCTTGTGACCATTGCTGTTGTAGCCATTCCTGGAATGGTCTCATGTGCAAGCGTACATTCGGCACTAGCTGGATACACGACGCCATCATCCCCATCAATTTGCTCACCGCCCTCACTGTCAGAGCTCGCCCCTTCTGGTAGAGCCGCGTCTCCTTCAGTAGGGCATCTGTCCTCCTGTCGCTGGGCACCACGGTGCCGCTCAGGGAGTTGATTTTTGCCCCCAGGAAAATCTTCACCTGCTCCGGTTCCATCGACGACTTCCCCCAGTGGATTGAGAACCCCAGGTTCGTGAGAGTGTCTGTTACGCGTTTTGCGTGCGCTGCGCACTTTTCGCGCGAGTTTGCCTTGACCAGCCAGTCGTCTAAGTAGGGGTAGACGTGTATCCCCTGCTTTCGTAGGTGGGCCGCGACCGCCGACAGGCATTTTGTAAAAACCCTTGGTGCCGATTTTAATCCGAATGCCAGGGTTGTGAACTGGTAGTGTTCCTGGTCTATGTTGAACCTTAGAAGTCCCTTGTGTCTTCTGTTTACTGGGATGTGCAGGTAGGCATCTTTGAGGTCCACGGTGACCATGAAGTCTCCGTGTCCTATTTGGGGCAGCACCTCCTGCAGCGAAGTCATCTTGAACCTTTGCGTTCTGACGAACTTGTTTAGGTATCGCAGGTCTAGGATGGGTCTGAGGCTCCCGTCTACCTTCGGGACCATGAAGTAGTTTGAGTAGACCCCCTTGTTGCGTTCTCTGAACGGCACTGGCTCTATGGCTCCCTTTTGTAGAAGCTTCCGTGTTTCTTCTCTGAGTAGGGTCAGTTCTTGGTCCGATCTTTGCCTTCCCCTTGGCTTCCTGTTTGGCGGTTTCCTTTCCAAATCTATGCAGTACCCGTACTGCATGATGTTCAGTATCCACTTGTCTGTGGTTATACGCTGCCACTCGTGAAGGTAGAGCCTCAGCCTTCCGCCTACTGGTGTTGTATGCACGTAGGCTTCTGATCCTTCTTTCCCCCTCGATGTTACTGTTTCGCGCCTCACCCTTGGGGGCATGTCGAGGGTAGGCGTCCTCCTGCGTGCAGAGTCACTTTGATGAGGGCTGCTCCCCCCCTCTCCTTCTCTGGCCACGTCCGTTCCCTCTCCCGCGAAAGGACTGGCCCCGGGGCTGGTACTGCCAGTTTTGCTTCTGCTGACCCTGTCCGTGACCTTCACCCTGCTGACCCTGCTGGAACGTCTAGTGCGACGGGCCCTGCTGGTTTCCTCCCCTACCGTAGGGTCTCCTTGAGGGGTTGCCTTCCCCTGTGCTGTAGGGCCCCCATGGACCTCGCCGTTTCGTTATCTCTTTTTAGCTGGGTGAGCTTCTCGTCAACTGTTGCTCCGAACAGTGTCTCTCCGTTGAAGGGGGTGCTAAGGATGTTGTTCTGCACCTCCGGTTTGAATCCTGAGATTCTTAACCATGCATGCCTTCTCTCGGTGACCCCTATGGCCATGAGTCTTGCTGAAGTCTCTGCCCCGTCCAACGCCGTCTTTATGCAGGAGTTGGCGATGTTTTTGCCTTCATCAACTAGGTGTGAGGCTCTCTGGCGGTATTCTTCGGGGAGATGCTTTACTAGCTCTCCCATCTCGTCCCAGTGCTGGTACTGGTGTCTATTGAGGAGAGCATTGGAATTCGCCATGCGCCAGTGCATAGCGGCGTTCCTCTCGACCTTTCTTCCTGTGAGGTCTATCCTCCTGCTCTCTTTATCAGGTGGTGGGCCCGAGGTTGCTGGTACGTTGGCCCTTCTCCTGGCCGTGGACGCTATGATGGAGTCTGCGGTCACGCTACCTTTGATGTAAGGGGGGTCGAGGGAAGAGTGCTTATACTTCTTCTCAGTCCTCGGAGTGATCGACCGGCAGGTCGCTGGTTCCTTGAAGGCTTCTCTCCCCTGATTCATCACGCTTTGAAGCATGGGGAGGAACTGGCTCCTTGTCTGGATGTCTGGATGGGGAGCAGGGTCTCGACGAGAAAATCGGCTTTCGGCTTCTCTTCGTCGAGTTGGACGCCGAAGGCTGTCGCTGCGCTCCTGACCACCATATTGTACACCCCGATGTCGTCGGGTGGCGAAGGCCTCGAAGGGTACGTGTCCACGGACTCCTCCGGGTTCTCGGTGTCGAGATCCTGCCATTCAATCTCGTGGCTGGTCGATGGTGCCGAGCCGTAGACCGACTGTTGGTCTTCTTCCTCGGCTTCCTCTTCATAATAGGTCTCGTCTTCCTCTTCTAGATCCCTCATCAGTCCCTCGGTGTCGAATTCTTCCTCGACCTCGACGACGTCCGCCGATGAAATCGTTGGAATCTTGAATTCCTTCATCTTGGCGTCAAACTCCTTCTTCCTTTGAAGGATGTTCTCCATTTCGGCCTCGAGCCGCCTTTTCTTTTTCTCCATCTCGGAGATGCTTTCGGCGTCGACCGCGGATCTTTTCGTCGAAACTTGCGTCGACGTCGATCGTTCTTTCAGTGTCGATCGGGCCGCTCCCTGGGTTGTCTTCGACGACCCTTGCCTTTCGGCGTCTTTCGGCACCAGGGAGTCCTTCTCTAAGGATCCGCTCGGCCTCTTGTCCATGGTTCCCCCTTTGGTCGTCGAAATTTTCGGCGCCGGGGCTCCCTTCGTGGACTTACCCTCAGATTTTTTCGAGTCACCCTCGTGTTTTCGAGGTACTTTCTGTTTTTCGCTCGACGATTCTCTTACCTCGTCTTCTTTTTTCTTATCGGTCTCTACGACCGTGAAGTTTTCGGCTGTCCCGGCGACGTTGTCCTCGTCGTCCGAGGAGAGGCCCAGATCGTAGAGCGACGGGGCCTTACCCTTGCCATCCATGCTGGCGTTGGCTCTTCTCTGCCGATCTCTCACTCTGAGCGTCTTCGGCGCGAAGGCTGAGCAGGCGTTGCAGTCCTTACTCTGGTGTTCGACCGGTAGGCAGAGGTTGCAGACCGGATGCTGGTCCTTCTGCGCGAATTTGTGGTGGCAGTTTGGGCAGAACTTGAATGGCGTCTTGTCCATTGCGCTCAGGGCCTCTGAGTGCGCATTCTCCCAGGTCGTCGAAGAGAAAAGGGCGCTGAACCTCCTTTCTTCGCGCTGCTGATGAAATAACCTCCTTTCCTGTGAAAACTCCGATGTATTTGTCGACGAAACTCGCTTTTCTTTCTTCTTTCTTCGGTTGTAACTCTGGAGCTTCTCGATGACGATCCAGACCCAACGGCGGAAAAAATAATCTGAAGATGGCGCCCCAAAGGTCACGACGACGTCACGGAAGGTGCACCAAATGGTGGTCGTCGCCGCCCACCTGGGCTACAAAAAAAAAAAAAAAAAAAAACAAAGAAAAGACTACGAATCCGGACCCAACCACAAGATCGCGGAATAATGCACAGCATAGTGAATCCAGAAAGATTCACGCTGCAAAACTAACGTTTGCATTTTGCTGCATGAATCTTTTCTGGATTCACATGATCTGCATTGACTTTGTAGCTGTATCCTCTTCGCTAAAGAGGCTGGAATTGCTCATGTGCATTTGCAAACAAGTGTTCTTTAAAAAAAAAAAAAAAATGAAGAAGTTTTTATTGGTTTTATGGTTGTAGCTCCACAAAAGAAGAACTCACCACCATGCCTTGTACAATTAGCATGTGTCAGACATAAATATAGATGAATACTTGAGTAGAGTAGCATTAAACCCCATCTAACAGCATCAGACAGATGCAGATGCCGATCCTGCCAACAGCAGACCTCCCTCGTTCGGCCCACCTCCATTACTCTTTAGGCCATGCTGCGCAAGTTGCAGAGGGGTTCCCTCCCCCCTGGGGTCATCGCCACTCCTCCAGGTGGTTTGAGAATATCCGGAGTCCCAGTCCAGGCCATAATGTTATTGCCATGGTCCTCACACTCTGTTAAATGTGTTTGGGCAACCTCATGCACTAAAAACCAACCTCTCTGCCTTCATGCAGTGCACCCTACCAGTGACCCATTGATTTAGAGTGGGGAGGGCGGTTGGACTGCCCCACACTTTGGCAATATCTCACTTCACCAGTGCAAAACCTAGTGTGAAAAAAAGAAGCTGCTTCTTGGGGAGATCCTCGTCATTGGGGATCAGCCGCGGTCGATAGTAGGAGTACCTGCAGGGCGGTGACTTGGGGAGGGGCAGGGTGGGGGGGGGGGGGGGGGGGGTAGTCAACTATGGATTACGGCGGTTTACAGGTAAGTTAACATATACATTAATAAAACGAATTTCTTTGCGTGCAATGCATCGCATTTGGGGATGCAGTGCACGCAACGAAATTCGTTTTATTAATTTATATGTTAATTTACCTGTAAAGCTCCGTAATCCATAGTTTACTACCCCCCACCCTGCCCCTCCCTCTCCCCACGTCACCGCCCTGCAGGTACTCCAACTATCGACCGCGGCTGTTGGGGATACCCAATATAAGGAAGTGAGGGGTGTATGGGTTGTGCCCAAAAGACTGAGGTAAACTTTGAGGTTACCGTCCTCCAGTACGAATGTATATGGGGACAGTTCCAAATCATGTGGAGGTAGGAACTCTACCCATATCACAGACAATCAGGGGTCTGTGCTCTACCCCTCAAATGCCCCTTGTCTACGATAGTAGGACCTTAAATTGTTATAAGCCACAGAGCAAACAAGTGGTTTATCACTTTGTCCCACCTGATTCTCTCTAGTGACCTGAATGTCCACACAGCAGTGTCTTGTGAAGGTATGTGCGGAAGACCATATGACAGCCTGCAGCTGTCATTTAAGGATACATTTCCTATGTAGGCAAGGAGGGTTTCTTCCTTTGCCATTGCCATGTAGGCCCTTGGCCTCTCTCGCAATGTTACTCCTGCTGTTTTGTGAAACTCATTTGTTTGGACTATTCATCTTGCAATAGTTTCATTTCTAACTGGAGAGCCTTTGCTTGCTTGTGCAAAGGAGATGAAAACTGTATCCCCCTTCCTGACTGATTTAGTCTTTTGAAAGTAATACATAATTGCCCATCTCACATCCAGCGTATGTAGAGCTTTCTCAGATTATGTCTTGAGTTGTAGGAAGAAAACAGGTAAGTGTATTACTTGGTTTACACCCAACTGTGATACCGCCTTTGGTGTAAACAGTGTGTTCGTTCTCATTACTACTTTATCCTTTTGAATTTGAAGATCTAGTTTCTGTGTTGTATGTGCTTATATTTCACTAACTCTTTTTAACATTGTGATTGTACCTAAGAATACTGTTTTCAGTGTTAGATATCCGAGTACTACGTAATCATGGATTCAAAAAGTGCTTTCATTAGTTGTGTCAGCACCAAACTGAGGTTCCATGTAGGTGTGGATGCATCCCTGGAGGGTTGAGATCCTGTTTGCTCCTTCCAGCATATGTTTTATAGCTGTTGAGGGGAAGAAGCTTCTCCCTATTACTCCACCTGTATATGCCACTATGACTGCTAAGTGGACCTTCAGTAATGCATAGCAGAGTTTGTCTTGCAGATGTGTGGTATACCTTTCTCTGTAGTGTAATGTGCCCGTAACTAACACCAGTGTACACTGAACCACGTTTTCTCTTTGTCCCGCAAATGCTTTATTTCTGTAAGCGCTACTTTGGTTATGTTTATATAAAGTGTATCCCTGATAAAGGGTCTGCAACCCAAAATGCACTGGGTTTCTTAGACCAGATTATCGCAATCCTTTGGACTGCGTATGATGAGGAAATTGTAGGATACCAAGTATTTTCACATATAGACTCACAGCTACAATGAACATTTGGTTAAAAAGAGTGTCCTAAATGAAACATGAGTATAAGGATCCTTTGTTTCTAGATAAGTGACATGAAATTATGGAAGAATATCTAAGCCTGAGGGCGAGTGTTAAAAACCTGCATATCAAGCCAAGATGCACTAAAATTGCTATAAGCAAGTTGAAGCAATTACTATTCGGTCTTTTGGTTAGAAGACACACCAAGACAGCATATCTTTTATCATGGTTTCAAAGTATAAGAATAACTTGTGCGCTTTTCAAATATTAAACAGAGTATCAACAGGTTCAGAAGTGTACTGAAGAGTTGGTGTCTGAGGTACAGTATTTATAGCCAGTTGTACCCCCTTAAGTGAGGGAGAAGCTTCTACAGGTTTCCTTTTGTTAAAGTCCCATGGCATCCTGCCTCCCCTGCACCGGCTCCACACTAACTACAGGGGGTTTGCAGCCCTTTGTGTGGAGGCTGGACACAGCCTATTCAAGTGTAAATGGGTCTGTGCCCAACTCCTCCCTCTAATCCTGCCATTAATGACCCATCCAAGCACATCTAAGATCCCTATTGAGTGTGGACTGTCTAGGAGAAATACACAAAGCTCAACTGTCAGCTACACCCAGTCATGGGACCAGACAGGCCACAGGCACTACATGCTAAGGTAGGAAAATGACAACTTTCTAAAAGTGGCATTTTCAAAATTATAACTTAAAATTTGACTTCACCATAAGTTAGGATTTTAAATTCCAATTCCAGAGATACCAAACATAAACTGGTCACCTATTCCCAATATGGAAGTTACACTTCTAATATGTAATGAGGTAATTCCAATGTTATCCTACGGGAGAGGTGGGCCTTGCAATAGTGAAAAACAAATGTAAGAATTTTTCACGACAAGGAAATGTAAAACTAAAAAGTACATGTCCAGCTTTTTAAATACCTTGTACCCTGCCCTCTGGGATGTCCAGGGCCTACTGTAGGGGTGTCTTATATGTATTAAAAAGGAAAGTTTAAGCCTGGCAAAAGGTTTACTTTGTTAGATCGACATGTCAGTTAAACTGCACACACAGGCTGCAATGGCAGGCCTTTTCCCACAAGAGCCACTCATCCCTAACACGGATAGGCGTATTTCTCCTGACCAATGTTGAACCCAATCCCTTAAAGGACTTGTCTATCTTGCTGCCCAGCTGCCAATCTGGGTCACCTCTTGACCCATGCCCTCCAGACATTCTTAAACTTGCTGCTCCGCTGATTAATACCATCTTTAATAAATTGATGAATGCCTCGTTGGAGGCAGCTATAGTGCCACAGAGTTGAAAGCAGGATTTACTACTACCTTAACTGAAGAAAGCTAATGCGGACCCCAAGGTGCATAGCAACTTCAGACCAATTTCTCGGTTGCCTGCGGTCAACCAACAACTCTCCCATTGTTTAGAACATAACCACCTGCTTCATGACACTCAGTCTGGCTTTCGTGCAGGATACAGCCTGGAATCTGCCCTCTTGGAGATCTCTGAATTCATTAAGGACAATAACAATCATGAGGTGGCAGCCATGATTGTCCTCCATGATTTGTCAGCTGCTTTCGACATGGACTCTCACTCCATTTTCCTGGAAGGTTTATGAAGTGGGGGTGTCCAAGGCTCAGCATGGGCCTTGCTCAAGTCCTATCTGGAAGACAGATGTAAGAAAACAAGTTACTTACCTGTAACTACAGTTATCCAGTATTGGTATCTTTCATAGATTCACATGCCTGAATCATTCCCTGTCGCCGAGGCGGGAGTCCCACGGTAAATACAAAAGTAGTGCCAAGAGTAAATAATAGTAGTAGGTTAAAAGAAAAAGCCTAAGGCCTAAGTCTTAGTAGCCTATCTACATCATTATAGAAAAAAGAACCAAAGATTGGTCCCAGCCAATCAGCTGCCAGCACCCTCCAGAACCTTCCCAGCAGAGGCAGTTCTCCTCAGATTTTCCTAGCACAAGTGAGAAGTAAGTATACCAGATATAGAGAACTGACTAGCCGGGGAGGAGGGTGGGTGCATGTGAATCTATGAAAGATACCAATACTGGATAACTGTAGTTACAGGTAAGTAACTTGTTTTCTTATCCAGTATTGGGGTATCTTTCATAGATTCACATGCCTGAATCAGAGTAGTAAGCAGTATAACCATATACTGTCGTTTGCGGATGGTGGGAGACACTGGTTCATAAACTCCCAAATAGCATCCACAGTGCTTGAAAAAACACATTTTCCTTTTTTTTTTTTTTTTTTTTAAAAAGAGTAGTCTTAAAGGAAGCAAAGCTATATCCAAGTATTAGCTATTATATATATATATATACACACAAATATTTAAAATCTTGCTGATATATAAAACTGTACATTTACATGAATATTAAAGAATGGAATAATACATAAAAGGGCAAAGTATCCGAGTCTGGTCTTAATGAAAAAGATGGCATAGAACAGCCTGTCCAACCGCTGCATCATCTTGATGCGAAAATTGAAGACAGTAATGCTTCATCGACGTGTGGACATTTTTTCATGTCGCAGCACAACATATTTTCCGGAGTTACTCCAGCAAATAAAACGGTCGACGTCAATACTGTTCTTGTTGAATGAGCTTTGACTTTCCTCTGCAAAGGTCTGTTAGCCTTGTCGTGGCAAAAAAGAATAGCAGATGCCAGCCATCTGGCTATTGTTCTGCTTTGTTACAGCATTTCCAAGAGTTGCTTGACCATTCGCCACAAACAGCCGGTTGGATCGTCTGATATCCTTAGTTTTCTGTAGGTAGAGCTTAAAACAGTGTGTAACATCCAGCGAGTGTAATGTTCTTTCAGCTGGAGTGGATGGATCCGGAAAGAATGTTTTTAATCTTACCGGTTTGTTCAAGTGAAATTTTATGGTACCTTAAGAAATAAACTGATTTGTTTGAAGGGTTACATATTCCCAAGCAAAATGTAAAAGGGGGTTCATTTATAGTGAAATTTTGGATTTCACTAACCCTTCTTGCCGAGGTAAGAGCCAGTAAATGGGCAACCTTCCAAGTGAGGAATTTGAGATCAGCTTTATGGATAGGCTCAAATGGACGCCTCATTAACTGCACTAGCACAGTGATGAGTTCCCACTCTGGAGAGAAGGCTCGGAAGATTCCTTTTATAAATTGTTTGATAAGAAAAGGCGAGCAGAGAAAAGGGAATTTTGAGTATTTCCTGAATCTAGAAAGTGCAGCAAGATGTACTTTGACCGGTGAAAAAGTAAGCGCAGACTTGGCTAGAGAAAGCAGATAATGGAGAACTTGTTCTGCAGTAGCTTGAATTGAGTGAATATTATTTGCCTCACACCAACAGCAAATTCGGTTCCATTTGAAGTGATAAGTTTTGATTGTGCTTTGGGCACGAGATTTGGCCAATATTTCACGACAGTCTTGTGAAATGCTGAGGTCCTTGAACTCTAAGAAATCAGGAGCCATGCCTGCAAGTGCAGTGACTGTGGGTCCGGATGAACCACTTGGCCTCCGACCCTTGACAACATCATAGGCGTCAGCATAAGGCAAATGGGTTTGCCTTGAGACAATAGTAGAAGTTCCTGGAAGCAATATTGTCTTGGCCAACGGGGTGCAATCAGAATTAGACAGCAACCTTCCAACTTCATCTTGCGGAGCACCTTCGGAATCAATGGTATTAGGGAAAAGCGTATACACCAATCCCTGTTGAGGGAACCTGCTGGCATAATATTGACATTCTTTGTTCTCTCTTGTTGTGAATAGGTCCAGGGCTGGCTTACCCCAAGCTTGGAACACTGTGGTCGCCTGTTCCTTTTCCAGCTTCCAGTCTTAACAGTCCGACTGAGACGTGCTCAGCGTATCCGTCAGGGTATTGAGCAGACCCCTGAAGTGTTTGGCTCTCAGGGCATCTTGTGGAAAGTCACCTATTCCTACAATTCCTAAGCTTCTTGCGAGAGCATAGCTGATTTTTAACCTCCTTGTTTGTTGATACAATACATGCTGATGGTATTGCCAGTCCGGACTAGCACCGACGAACCCTTAATCCTCGGGAGGAATGCTTGGAGAAAACAGATAAACGGCGCGACGCTCAGCCTGTTGATCTGCTGTTGTTTTTATCTTTGAGATCAAATCCCGCAGATGACCTCCCCATACTTCCATGGAGGTATCGGTCATTAAAACGAAATCTGGAATGGTCTGTAGGAACGTGAGACCCTGGGTTAGATTCTCTGTCTGCGACCACCAATGTAGATAATTTATCATGTGCGGCGTGACCTTGATGGTATCGTCAAACGAATCCATGGCTTGTTGCCATTGAAGTTGCGGTTCCTCCTGAAGAGGTCGCATTTTGAGCCGTACCAAGGGTATGAGATGTATCATTGAAGAGCACATCCTCAGGAGCGAAGCGAACATTCGGACTGAAACTGGCCTCTTTTTTTTTTTTTTTTTTTTTTTTTTCAATTAACCTTGCCAATTTGTGAAGATGCAGTTGGCGACCAAGTGACAACAATGCGTTGCATTGGACCGTGTGTAACCTTGCTCCGAGAAAAAACATGACTTGGAGAGGACGTAACTGATTTGCTGTCGTTGAGAAACAGCCTCAGAGAAGAGAAGAGATGGATACACTCTGCTGTGGCAATCTTGGTTTCATGTTCTGAAGGACCTTTGAGCAGCCAATCGTCTAGATAAGGGAACACATGTATTCCTCGAGATCGTAATGCTGCTACCACTGGTGCCAAGCACTTCGTGAAGGTTCTTGGTGCCAATTTCAGCCCAAACAGGAGCACTTTGAACTGAATGTGCGCAAGGCACTTGAAAGCGAAGATATTTGTGATGTTTGGGGTGGATAGGTATGTGGAAATACGCATTTTCCATATCCAGAGAAGCCATAAAATCTCCTTTGTTTAAACAACTCAAAATCTCATGACGACGAGGGGGACCCCTGGGCAAAGTAATAGGTGGCTCTTTGATGAATTCCAGGGTGTGGCCATTGGTTACTAGGTCTAGAACCCATTGGTCTGATGTAATTTCCTGCCACTTGTGAACAAAGCTGATATCTTCTGGCCCACGGGTAAGAAGGGTAAAATGGTTGGTGCCCTACGGAGATCACTGCTTCCTGTTAGCGTCTCGGCCTTGATACTGCGATCTCTTTCGACCACCCTGACGGGAGAAACTAGCCGTAGACTATTGACGGTATGATGTCTGGCTGTAAGGCTGTACTGGGATCGATACTGCCTATTCTGTTGGTTTTGGTATCCTCCTCTTGACGAAAAAACCACGTCCTCTCGCTCCTCCGAAAGATCTGCACCCGTATTAAAGGGTGCCTGATGATCCTGCAGTATCCGTGTTAATTTTTATATCTAAGAGGGTTTCATCAATATGTTCACCAAACCAAAAACCTCTTCATCATAGGCCATGTCTAGAATCTTTGATTGCCCCTCAGGCTTGAAAGTAGTGGCTTTAAGCCATCCCTGGTGTCCAAACACTGCAGCCCCTGCTAGCTGACGAAAGTTGGTGTTCACTATGTCCAAGGCGCATCTATAGTTTCCGATGCGGCACATTCTCCTTCCAACAGAATCTTTCTTGCTTTCTGCCTTCGGTCCTCAGGAATGAGGTCAATGAGACTCGCCATGTCTGACCACATTTGACGGTCATAACAGCCGGTTATGGCTAGAGGATTGGCAGCTCTAATAGAGGCCGCTGCCATGGTAGAGAATTTTTCACTGTTGGGCGGCCTGTAAAATTATTGAAGCTGGCCGAGGGTGACCCATTAGACATTATGGGCTTTAGCAGGTGCACAGTATTTCTTTTCATCTAGAATAGATGTAGTCTAGTATAGGTACCACACTCGAGATCTTCCAGGACTCTTCTTTAAAATCATAAAGGAAACATTCTGTCTGCTCGACTAACTGGCAGTAGAAGCCTAGTTCTTGCCCACTGTATTAAATTATGTACAGGATGCAGTCATAAATGAGGCCATCATAGACGAACTCATCGTAGACTTTGCTGTCGTAGACATGGGTATGTAGGCGAGGTTATTGCAGACGAGGCCGTCGTCATAGATGACCGTCCTGCACAACCATCATAGATGAGGCTGTCGTAGACGACCGTCATAGACAATGCCATCATAGATGAGGCAATCATAGGTGAGGCCATCCGTAGATGAGGCAATCGTCATAGACAATGCCATCATAGATGAGGCAATCATAGGTGAGGCCATCCGTAGATGAGGCAACCATAGATGAGGCAACCATAGATGAGGCAACCATAGATGAGGCAACCATAGATGAGGCAACCATAGATGAGGCAACCATAGATGAGGCAACCATAGATGAGGCAACCATAGATGAGGCAACCATAGATGAGGCAACCATAGATGAGGCAGTCCTATGATGGCCATTTGTGGATGAGGCCATTCGTAGATGAGGCCATTCGTAGACGAGGCCATTCGTAGATGGGGCCATTCGTAGATGGGGCCATTCGTAGATGGGGCCATCCATACATGATGAGGCTGTCGTAGACGATGGTCATAGACAATACCATCATAGATGAGGTAATCATAGGGAGGCCATCCGTAAATGAGGCAGACCTAGATAAGGCAATCGTATGAGGAGTTTTTCTTCGAGATGAGGCTGTCCTGGGCAATCTCATTGTAGAGGAGGCCATCATAGATGAGGCCATTCGTGGGTGAGACCATCATAGATGAGGCCGTAGATGAGGCCGTCGTCGACGACCGTCGTAGATGAGGCCGTCGTCGACGACCGTCGTAGATGAGGCCGTCGTCGACGACCGTCGTAGATGAGGCCGTCGTCGACGACCGTCGTAGACGAGGCCGTCGTCGACGACCGTCGTAGACGAGGCCGTCGTCGACGACCGTCGTAGACGAGGCCGTCGTCGACGACCGTCGTAGACGAGGCCGTCGTCGACGAGGCCGTCGTAGACGAGGCCGTCGTAGACGACCGTCGTAGACGAGGCCGTCGTAGACGACCGTCGTAGACGAGGCCGTCGTAGACGACCGTCGTAGACGAGGCCGTCGTAGACGAGGCCGTCGTAGACGACCGTCGTAGACGAGGCCGTCGTAGACGACCGTCGTAGACGAGGCCGTCGTAGACGACCGTCGTAGATGAGGCAGTCGTAGATGACCATCGTAGACGACCATCATAGGAGGCCCATCATAGACGAGGCCATCGTAGATGAGGTCAATATTGTTGTGGCAGTAATATTAGACACGGAGTTTTGTAATAGACTCCTTAATGTCAGGTTAAACAGATTTCCCTGATGTAGGGATGAAAAGGGAGTTGTAAGATCAGCCTCTGAGGAGATTTTTCCCACTTGCCTCTCTCTGTGAGAAATGCCTATCAAGACTCAAGGTAGGTCTTTATGGCTTTTTTGCGCGCCCTCAGGAGGTTCCTGGCGCGACTTCTCCCTTTGACCTCTCCTATGAGGTGAAGCAATCCTCGTCGTTCTCATCAGAAGTGACAGATGAAAGTCTCTGTAGTCCCAATAATAGCCTCATCTCTCAGAACGTGAGAGTTATTGAGGAAAGGTTAGACATATTTCGTAGTCTATTACCTTGTTTCCTGCCACTCTGCCATATTACTGCCTTAATAGGGTCAGAGAAATGAAGTATGTTCCAAAAAGTAGTAATAGCTGAAGAAACTGAGCAGAGCTCAGGGAGACTCCCTTCACACACGACGTGCGGTGAAAATCTGAGGAGAACTGCCTCTGCTGGGAAGGTTCTGGAGGGTGCTGGCAGCTGATTGGCTGGGACCAATCTTTGGTTCTTTTTTCTATAATGATGTAGATAGGCTACTAAGACTTAGGCCTTAAGCTTTTTCTTTTAACCTACTACTATTATTTACTCTTGGCACTACTTTTGTATTTACCGTGGGACTCCCGCCTCGGCGACAGGGAATGATTCAGGCATGTGAATCTATGAAAGATACCCCAATACTGGATAAAATGGTCTTCTTCCCTTCACGTCCTCGGTCACACCACTTGATTGCGGGATGCCTGAGGGTTCTGCCCTGAGCCAGATTCTTTTTAATACCTGCTTGGCCCCTGGGCTAAACTTGGGGAAGCTGGGGGTGTGAGAGTGATCTTGTATGCTGTCGACACTCAGCTTATGTTTCCATATCAGGAGAAGGATGTGGAAGCTTTGGCCGCTTTCAAGAGCTGCCTTAGGGCCGTTGGTGAATGGATGAATGTTAGTTGCCTTAAAGTGAATTCTGACAAAACAGAAATACTCTATTGACACTGACAACCACCCAGACGCTTACAACTGGTGGCCTTCAGGGCTGGGCACCCTTCCTCCCCACTCCATCGTCTGTGGTAAGAATTCTAGGCATCAAATTCAACTCCTCTTTTGAACCTCAGGTTAGAACTGTGTCAGCCAGCTGTTTCCTCACACTGAACTCTATCAGAAAGATGCTCCATCTGATTCCTGTGTAAAATTGTAAGACCGTCATTCATGTCTAACTGTAAGACCCTCATTCGTGTCTTGGTAACCTCAAAGCTAGATTATGCTAATAGCCTTTATCTGGGTCTACCATTGTATCTGCTAACCTGCCTACAGATCATTCAGTAAACTGCAGCTCGGTTGATCAAGAACATCCAGGCTCGCTCACCTGTCTCGCCCTCTATGAGCAGTCTACACTGGCTGCCGATTGGCAGCCTTGTTAAATTCAAAGCACTAATATTTGCTTACATAGCTTGCAATAAAAAAAGGCCCTTAATATTTAAGAAGACTGCCTCCCTTCCAACAGGGGAGATCCTGGCGCTCCAATGGGCAAACATGTTTACGTGTTCCCAGGGTCTGCAAATCATGAAGAGGAGGAGGCGGCTACTTCTCCTTTTTGACCTCTAAACTATGGAACTCATTGCCTTCCACTCTTCGCTTTGCTCCTTCCAAACCAGTTTTTCGTAAGGTTCTGAAGACTTTCCATTTTGATGTACAGACTTCCTGTTCTGATGTCTGACTAGTCACCTGTGCCACAATTAGGCCGCTAGCGCCGGGACGCTTCTCCAGAAGCAGCCGTGTGCTTTATACATTTTATTGTATTGAGACATGTTTAATGGGCTACTTAAGTGGGTGGCACAATCAGTGCTGCAGGCCCACTAGTAGCATTTAATTTACAGGCCCTGGGTACATGTAGTACCACTTTACTTAGGGCTTATACGTTAATTAAATATTTCAATTAGCTGGAGGCGGATTCGACCATGTTTTGAAGAGAGAGCACAAGCACTTTAGCCCTGGTTAGCAATGGTAAAGTGCACAGAGTCCTTAGGCCAGAAAAAACAAATTCAGCAAAAAGTAGAGGATAAAGGCAAAAAATCTGGTGGTGACCCTGCAGTAAGGACGAGAATCAACAAAAGTGTAATGAGCTACCTTCTGGTGTAGCAGTTGGCTACTGCACTGTGGCATGATCAATGGGTGCTTTGAACGGTTTAGTGTGATCAATATCACAAGTGACACTGTTAATTTTCTGGATGACCCTTCGAATGAGAAAGTGAGGAAATGTAGCCACGGTCTAATGGCCAGTTCTGACTCCAGAGGTCTCCAATAGAACTGATAGCATCCATCTCCAGGAAGCAGAACATTTGAAAGTACCTGTTCTTGCTAAAATGTCAATCAGTGGAAACCCCACTTGCTGAAAATTCTGTGCACAATGTTCTAATGCAGCTCCGGCTCATAGATGGTGGACTCAACTGACTGAGTCCTCCATCAAATGCAACAGCCGGGAGGCGGTGGCACATACATCCAGATGGGACAAATTCAATGTGCTCCTAGCTACCATCAAGACCTCCAGAGTTCGCCTAGAGACGAAGGTAAATGCAGTGGCAATGGAAAGTAATTTGCTCCAACATGATCATAAAAGTTCCCAGCATGAATGCCCCTCATGGAGAGGACAGTCACTGATCTTCAGCCTCAAGTCTCCGATTTTCAATAGTAAATATGGGATCTCATGGAGAGGGTGAACATCCTGGAAACGAGGGCTGAAGATGCAGAGGGGCGAGACCAACGGAGCAATATCCGTATTATAGGCCTTCCAGAAGGTTGCGAGTGATCAACATGGTGGACCACCAGGAGCAATGGTTTAAAGAGCTGGTACCGGCTGAGAAACTATACATCGAGCACACCTATCTGGTCCTGACACAGCGCCCACCACCGGGGGCCCCGCTGCGCCAAAGCTCTTACACTTCAAAGACCGCAATGCAATTCTTAAGGCTAACCCCATTCTTCAAGTCACTCATCAGATTCTCCTGTTTACAGATTACACCCTGGCAGTCCTGCACCAACGAGCCTCTTATTTGGGGGTGAAACGCAAACTGAGAAACCTAGGCTTGCAGTATGCACTTCATTTCCATGCCAAGCTGAAAATGATCCACAGTAATGAGTCCTTGTTTATCATGGAGCCATGTGAGGCCTGGGATTGGCTAGAAGCTAAGATGCAAGACAAGGAGGTGGGGGGGGAGGGGGACAATCAGATCATTTAGACTCATTAGCAGCTTCGGAGGCAGTGCACTTTTGCGGCTCTACCCGATCAGGAGCCGGGGGACTCTCAATCTGTGGATGAATTTATATGAACAGACGGTGCGCTGCTGCTGGGGGAGGATACACCTATCCGGCCCACCCCACGGTTGACCCTGGGTTTGTGAAGCTGATATGACCATGCCCGCACCACCAGCAATTCTCTAGGTCACACAGGGCCATCCCAAATTATATAATCAAGGACCTAGACGGGAGCACTCCCTAAAGCCCTCTTTAGTGGTATCCCCCCACTTCTGATGGACTGGACATGTTGCGCGGGCAAAAGGCTGTTGCCTTGCTGCCCGCAATATTGCTATCATTTACAGTTTGATGTTTGTTTGCCTCTTGACCTCATAGTATGGCGATCACTGGCCCCAGGTTGTACTCTCTCAGGAGGGGCTTCCCTAACTCTACCCTTCCAAACCTCAATCTCGGCTACCTTTGCCTCCACATGGGAACTGAGGAAAGGCATAACTACTCTAGGCACATGACGCTTGGCTCCTGCAATGTGCTTCTCCTGGAATATCTGAGGGATGCACACTCCCATCAAACGCTACAGCGTATGCACCTTTCTGACTTAAACATAAAGGGGTACACATAGCTCTGCTACAAGAGTCACAGATCACACACCTAGAGGGGGCCCAAATTAAGAAACAGCGGAGGAGTCAGGTATGCACAACCAACTACTTAGAATATGCTAGCGGGCCCTAATATGGGTGAATGCGGGGGCCCCATTGGAGGTTCTGTTGCAATAGGTGGACTCACAAGGTAGATTCATTATCCTTGAGGTGCACCTACATGGCAATCATATGTAGTATCTGTGCCCCAACACATAACAATCTCAACTCCTACAGCGGTTGTCTCTCAACCTAGCACTGTGGGCACACATCGCTAGGCTTCTAAGTAGGCCTTTAACACAGTATTGGACCCCGACCTGGATCAATCTTACCTGCCACTCTCCACAGTTACCACCACTAGGTATCTGGACCAGTGGCTGCAACAATAAGCCTTGGCAGACGTCTGGTGGCAACCAAACCTAGGAGTTAGACTCTACTCATTCTATTCATCAGTTCATAAAGTCTACATCCACCTTGACAGCATTGTTTGTTCACATACAATTTGCCATACATCCCCTCCCGGACTATCAGGGTAGAGAAATTTCTAGCCATAACTCCCTAATACTACGTCCACAATGGGGATGAAGGGCTTCTCCGATACCAACATGGCAGCTACAGCCATATACACTGGATGACCCACCTTTCTGAGACACATACTCGCAAGCTCAATCCAAATCTTCTTTGAGCGCAATGAGGGCTTGGCTTCCTCAGTGGTGGAATGGGAGGCCTTTAAGGTGGTCTTCAGGTGGGAAAGTGCATACAGACACTGGTTGGAGTCCGACTCTGGGAACTGGATGCAGCCGAGCATTAATATACAGAGGTGGAGTGGAGGACAGCCACTACTCCCGAGCTCTTTCAGACTCTGAGCACTCTCAGGGAAGCAGACGCACAAATATTGGAGCGCCTCCGCTGCTTAGATACCGAGGCTTACACTGCTACTGTACACTTGGAGGGAGTCAGAAAAAAACTGAACTAATGTCACTGCAAAAGAGACAGAACTTGAAGTCAAGTCACTGTGTTTGGACTCTGCAGGCAACATTATTGAGTACTTCCTGGCTTTAGTGAAGCAGTACTTGGAGTAAAATTCCAAAGGTTCATATAAAGTATCTGCAGAAGGAAATAGCTGAGCGTTACAAGTACTAGAATGCAAAAAAAACAAAATATGGGGCAGATTGAATTTCTCACAGATAGCATGTGATAATCTGAGGTCTCTTGCAGGCAGTGGGGTTTCTGATGAGGATGCCCAGACAGCTTGAGATGAAAGATGTTTATAAGTGACATTTACTTTACATCAAGTAGTTGTGCCCCTAAATTAACACAACATGACAGAAAATTATTGGTATTGATATCTTGGATGAAATAATGGAAGACAATGTTCTTGCTGTGCTGATATTGCTCAGCAGTGAAATTCAGGATGGCAAGGATCTTATAACTAACATATGTCACCAGTTTTAGGAATAAAGCAATTCTTCACGGACCATACAACTTCTAACCTTTTTACTTTTTCACATAAACCATGACTAATAAAGCACACAATGACAAAAAAGTGGGGCAAGAGATCATCTGCTACATGTGCAACAAGTTACTCGTCCAGTGCTGGAAGTGGAAGCTTTTGGCATTTTCAGTAGGATTATGGTCATATCCAACTGACAGTGTTAGCAGACACATTTCCCTCAGGCCCTCATATTTTTCCCTATTCTCTCTTTCATTGTGCACCTATGTTGTTAATTCCATTCACTTCGATAATTCACCATGTCCTGATAATCCACGGGTCGGCCTCCCTTCTCAATAAAGCAGCCTTTGTACCCTAGTAATCTTCTCTGTTGCTTGGCAATCCTGACCCTTAAGTAACGCTTGTCGAGGCCATTTAGCAACTCCCATGGTTACATCTAGAAGCCCTTTGACTTCTGGAATTACCCAATCATTATTCTTTTTAAATCTTACCAACATCCATCCATCGCCAGCACACCAGTCCTATGTCCTACTCCGCCCAGTCGGACAACCAAAACTGTCATTGCAACAATTCACTAATACAGAGACACTACAACCTGTCCAACCAGGAATGCTTTATTAATGCAATACCCACCCATCGCTGGATAACCCCGTCATCTGATCATATTTCCTGTATCCAGTAATCCTCTTGCAAACACTCACCTGCTGCAGCCATCGTCTTGGTTATCCTCGTTGTCTGGTAATAGCAGTACCATCTTCCAGAAGACATGCTCACAATAGCCAGGAAGATTCTCTGCTATCAGTGATGGCAGGTCCAGAGGAGTCCAGGCAGCCTCACTAGAGAGGGCAGAGAAAATAAACACCTCAAAAAGGAGGGTCTATCACAAATATGTTCAATTCATCGTCCTATCACACAACACCATCTGCACTGTTACAATGTGCACAGCACACATCTAGTTAGGCATACATATATATGGGACTATAGAAATATACCAGTTTTGTAACTGTCC
This sequence comes from Triturus cristatus, assembly GCF_964204655.1. Classification (NCBI taxonomy): domain Eukaryota; kingdom Metazoa; phylum Chordata; class Amphibia; order Caudata; family Salamandridae; genus Triturus; species Triturus cristatus. The sequence goes on along the minus strand of NC_140583.1, from coordinate 816,448,763 downwards.
AGGCAAAACAATCCAGCTCCTCAGGTGAACAAGAACAAGGCAGCTAGACTTACTGATAACATAAAACCCTGCCTTAGCAATCTATGAAAGAACATCTCCATTTTAAGGTAGAGCTATATCAGAGACCTAAAATAACAGGATGCTTAGATCAGAGGACTAAACTATTCTGACACTACCTAGAGGTGCAAAGAGAATGCTTGGCTTGATAAAGCCTCCCTTATGCAATGTTCTGCTAACAAAACTGAAGCAAGCAAATCACCTGTTTTGCCTGAGATTACTGATAACTTTCTGATTCCAAAAGGCATCTAGGTTTCAAGAACGAAAACTAGTTAATAAGTATATTTGCAAGATGTGCTATGAAGTGATTTAAGTGGCACTGGGAGCACTACAAAGTTTGTAAATACTTAAGGTTTAAGGGTGCACAAAAGTGATAATATGTGGTCTACCACACTGAGTTGAGGTGAAAAGATTTGGGCTGGCGTGATTTGGCAGGTTTTTTCTTTAAACAAGGTGCTAGGCACTGTTAATTTAACAGTAAAAGCTGGTGACTATTATTATTTTAATTTTATGTTTGAAAAACATAATTCAATATGAACAATTACAAAATGTATCACTCTAAATATAAAGGAAGAGTGGCTGGAGGCTTTTGCAATTTTTTGGTGGGAGAGAGAGAGATAAGGGACTGTAGGGGTTTAGAAAATGTATTACACATCAAAAGAAAAAAAACTTAATTTAGGAGATGGGGTGTTTAGATATACAGCACACACAAATCCAGTGAAATTTTCCAGTTATGGTTAACTTCTCTAACATACTTCACATTTATGGTTCTTTCTGTTATAGCAGGTGTAACGGTGTGTTACTTCTCCAATGTAGTCAATACCCACAGATGCACAGTTTCAGTGATTTATAAATGTTTACTTTATATCTCAACCATAATATATCTAATGTGCATTCTTTAAGCGATTTACTGCAGTTTTAACATTTTATATGGATTTACTTTTACTAGCCCATGGACTGTTAGCAAACTGCTAATAAATCAGATCACTAAGGAGTGTAATGTTGTGCAAACTATTTTTTTTAGCAGTTCGTGGATTTTATTTGTTCACATTCACCAGGATTGTGTAAAATGTCTGCTGATTGCTGCCACCTACCTTGAGTGAAGGGCATCATCAAGAGGTATCTGGTGAACTGACTGAGATGTGTGAATCTGTGAACCTTACAGTTTTGTTTGGGACAATGAAGCCATTATCAATCTTTCAGCTGCACGCCATCATTATCCCAGGACATACATTACTGTAGGCTGACCCTCCAAAAAAATCTTTGTTTGGCACCATTAAAGTGTGGTATGCAAAAGTTAAATGCAGTGTAAGAACAACAACATGGATGCTTCTTTGAACATTCAGTGCCATGCAGTAATTCAATCAGACTCCAGCAGGGGGCAAAATTAACATGCCAACTAATCGGGGGCTAAATGTATTTAGGGCCAACCTGCATTGTAGACTATGTTTTCAAAGCATAGGTGAGATGGCCAAGCCAATTCTTTGAACTGAGACAGATGTATAAGCCCAACACAATCCAAAGAGTCTGTCTGTAAAGATTTCCTGAAATTTAGCATTCTTAATATTTATGAGGCAGGAATCCTGCAAATTCTTGAGCCCTGGTATGAATGCTGAGATGGAGACCCAAAAGTCACAGCATTAGCAAAGTGCCTTTATTATACTTCTATCCTTCAAAGGACAGAGATTGCAATGCCATTACAAGTACCACTTTGTGAAAGGGACTTTCGGGGAAGAAATGCAGTAATAGAATTTATGGAATGCTAATAACTTTTCTAATACTATCGGCCTTTGGCACAGGAAACGAATCAGAACAAAATTTGGCCGCAATATGGTCCCTGTAGCTATGTTTGTTCACACTTTGAGCACATTGATTAAGGGAGAGCAGAGTTATTGGCGGTAACGCAAAAGTAGCATTTCCCATTTTAAGACTCACAGCAACTGTTCTCTCCACTACAGATACAACAGCTGTAAAGAATTATACCAAAATTGCATAAGGATATATTATCACAAATAGTTTATCCTAGTTAGGTTTTTTTTTTTTTTTTGGACAACCAATTTTATTGAGTTTTGTAGGTAAGAACAAACAGCACCATTCAGAGCCACATATGCATCATCAGAATAGGGAGAAAAACACATCTCAGTGACATCAAGATTACAGAAGGAAATCACTAAAAGCATATCCACGTGTGCCTGAAGAGAGGACCACACCATCTCAATCATCGAGTATCCCGACCCATTTGCCCCACATACGATGGAATTTCTCAGGACATCCTCTGGCCACGTATAGGAGGCCGCTCCTGTGCAGCGCACCAATCCACCTCCCGGCGCCAGCGCCCTAGATTGGGAGGAGCAGTGTCCAACCAATGCGCAGCAATGTCCCTCTTGGCGACCACCAGTGCTGTGTTAAGTAAACGTTTCTCTGCCCTAGAGCCGTCCAATCCGTCAGAGACTCCCAGCAGAACATGTATAGGAGCGAGAGGCACCTCCCACCCCAAGACACCCGTCAGGTCTTGGGTTAACAATTCCCAATATCTCTGGATCGCAGAGCACGACCAAACCATATGGTAGAAATCGGCGTGGGGGTGGGCACAACAAAGGGCAGTGGGCGTCAGGCCGAAGCCCAGCACGGTGAAGACGCAGAGGCGTGAGGTAGGCGGCATGAAGAAAGTAGATTTGGACCAGGCGAAGCCTCGCCGATACCGCGATCGTCCTAGGGGCCATCAGGGCGTCCCTCCAGTCTTCATCCTCCAGCACCCCAAGCCAGCCCTCCCACCTCTCGAGGAGTAGGGAAAGGGAATTAGGAGTGTTGTTGGTAAGTGAACGGTAGATCCGAGAGACTCCACCCTTCCCCAAGTCCCCAGTCAGTACCTGTGCCTTAGGTTGTTTGTTAGTATAATTATTAGTTTATAAGATATTTTATGTTACAAAAATTTGTTGGGCAGACTTAAAAGGACTAATCTTTACATGTCTTGATCATTATGTTCGCAAAGCACAGTTTGAAGCTAAACATTAATCTGATTGGTTTGCAAAATGTGGAAGTGTGTGCTCCGCCTGCTACAATGCAACAGTTTGTAAATCTTAAACATCAGGTAGCAAATGCAAGCTCAAAACAAGACCAGAACAATGGCACCAAGTCAGTACATGCCTGCACCATTTCACTCAGAATTCAGTGGCAGTCGGCATGAGTTTGGTGGGGGGTCCCTTTGGGTGGCACAATACATGCTGCAACCCTTAGGGACCCTCTTTAGTACCCATGCCCTAGGCACCAGGGGTAACATTTACTGGGGACATAAAGCAGAGCTAAAGGTCTTGGCAATTGGGGAACAATTGAACAGTTACCTTGTTTTAGCGAAAGAACACTGGCACTGGGTACCTGGTTAGCAGAGACCCAGTGCACTTCAGTCAAAACTGCATCAAATACCAGGCAAAAAGTGGGGGTGAGCATTTAAAATAGGGGCACCTTTCTACAGACAATGTGCTTGAGAAGAACACTCATGAAAGTGGAATAACGGCATGGAAACTGGGCCCACGGAAATCAGAGAAGCCCACTGTAAGCATTGGCCAGTGACAATGGGTGCTCGGGAAAGGATGGCAGAACTAATGGGATTAGGTGTCACGGTTTAACTCAAGCTCCCCGCACCCCTATTAGTAATGTGGCACAACGAGATGCACACTATAAGAGGAGCAGAGGAGGCGGGTAAGCTAAGGGAAGGGCAAGTCAAACATTTCCTGTTTGGTTTGGGGTAATACCTAGCTTTCTGTGATTTGATTCTTTGCTGAATTGGCAAGTACTCCTAATAGATAGCCGAATTGGGGTACTGTATAGATCAACATTTCCAATTAAGTTTTTGAGACACTTATTCTTTTGGCCGATTTGTAATTTGGTTTACTCTCCATTTCTATTGAATTTCTTTCTACTTTCTTTCTTTTTCACAAAAGTACTTTTAATAACCCACCGCTCTTACGGTGAGAAGGTAAGGGAGAAGGGTCGGTTTCTACAGGGTAGGAGCATATGGGTGGGAAGTATAGGGGGGGGGGGAATCCTCTTATCACTGAGCCACACTATTCATAAAATAATGGCAGGGTAGGATTCCCCAAGGATACGCTCCCAATAAAGTTTGAAGGAAGCTGTTATGGATAGTACAATAAAACCCCTATCTTGGAATATCAATGGACTGCAGGACAGGAGAAAGCAGATGAGTGTAGTCCAGTATATCCGGGATATGAATGCGCAGATAGGTATATTGCAGGAGATGCACTTCAACAGAGATGAGTGCATTGCCTGCTTTAATAAATTCCCCATGGTTCTGGAAGTCATCACATTGGATCAGCTCAGCACAATGAAGTGGGAGCAAATTATCATAAAGAAAAACCCTGATTTGAAATTGTTGGATTATTGGACAGATACACCAGGTAGATAGATGGCTGCTGGCAAAACTGGCGGTTTGCAGGACAGAGTTTCTGTGCTGTGACTACTATGGTCCAAATATAGATGATCCTACTTATTTGAATATCATCAAACAAACATTCTTGAAAATAAAACTCCCAGTTCTAATTGGGGTTGACTTTAATGTAGTTCATAAAGAGTCAATGGATAGTAGATCGAAGTATAAAGGGTGCTCAATGAAGAGGAGATTAAAAGTCATAGATATGAAGAAATAACTCAGTCTCATGGATATATGTAGGAGGGAATTTGGTTATAGTAAACTTTTCACCTTTTATATTAAAAAGTATGGCTCCCACTCCCGTCAGTTCAAACATGGGGACTGGGGGGTGGGATAAAAAAAAGTGAGGAAATTGAGGATTTGTTTCTAATACTATACGTAAGAAGGAAGTTTCACTCTGGTATTGGGAAAAAGTCGAAGCAGAGAATGAAAAAGGCAGTCAGCTCTACAAAATATGGGACGATACTGTGTTGTCAACTCTTTCGGAATATCTCTGGTGAAATTCCTTTAAACTACTTTATGACAGAATAAAACCTGCCTCTCTAAAATGTAATCACTTCTGCACACTGCATTAGTTATACTGGTCTCTCAAAAAATTGGGAACAATTTCAAACCAAGTATGAGTATGTTAAAAGTGTGGCTCACCAGAGGCAGATGATAGGCACCTTTTTAGTATATGTTCAAAGCTTTCTCTATTTTTGCAGTATGTCACTAATTTCCTGTCTGAGGTTTTTAGACATGATGTCAAGCTAAGCAACACCTTAATACTATTTGGTACTCATCCTGCACTTAGTGGCAAATTAAATAAAACAGAAGCTCCGTATGGGTCTCACTGGGTCAGAGCAGTAAATCAGGTCTCACAGTTGGATGTAAAGGCCAAACTGAGAAGGGATAAAATATATCTGGGTTAACTTCATGAATTGGAAGTCAGTTTGATAATCCAATGTTGCACAGAGGGTAATAACGTCAGATCAGTAATATGTATATCAGTCTGGTGGGGGGTATCCAGTTAAGCTAGTCTGGCTATATGACTGATGGTGAAATTAGGTTATATAAAAAAAAAAGAAAGTACACTGGGTGGCTAATCCATCCATGCCTAGAAATCTCTATCGCTAGAAGATCTTATTTTCAGATCTTTAATGCCCTCACACACCTTTTTAGGGGTGTCATGCTTCATCATAGGGCGCTCCTCGTCGGACCGGCGCTGCAATGTCCAACGGGCCTGGTGGCTACTTTGGCGGAGTTCTTTTGATCTGTAAAATGCCGTATGTGAAGTGTGTTTTCCGGGCAATCAGTGCTATGTGTGTATTAACGTGAGTGAGTGATATTAAAAAAGATTCCAGGTCTGTAGAAGGTCCTGAAGAAGTGTCACTCGAGTTTGGAGCCTTTATGACACGAAACATGTCGACCTAATACACTCCACCTGCCACCTAGGTACCTTAAGTCCTGCTGTTGGCACCACTGTTTTTACTGAGACCCAGTTCTAGTAAACGAATAAAGAATTTCTACAGACATGGAATATTTTTTAATATCACTCACTCACGTTAATACACACATGCACTGATTGCCCGGAAAACACACTTCACATACGGTATTTTACAGATCAAAAGAACTCCGCCAAAGTAGCCACCAGGCCCGTTGGACATTGCAGCACCAGTCCGACGAGGAGCGCCCTATGATGAAGCATGACACCCCTAAAAAGGTGTGTGAGGGCATTAAAGATCTGAAAATAAGATCTTCTAGCGATAGAGATTTCTAGGCATGTAGTGACATCTTTCACATATATGCCGTTGATACTACAAGAGAGGAACTGATAACCCTTAATGTTTTTCACATGGTAATTGAGGAGCACGGGTACAGGACCTCTATAAACATTAGCTCTTCAGTCCCACTTGTGATTATTTGGCTAATCCATCCAAACAGAGGCTGAGGCATTCCCTATAAAGGAGGAAAATGTCCTTTCTGCCCCCCAGAAAAGAGACTGTATTTATCCACTGGAGTTTCCAGGCACTATACAAACTTCTTTCAAAGCTCACTATGAGGAAATGGCAATTGTGCCTGTAAGGAAATGCCTCTTTTTGTATGGTCACCCCCAAGTTGTTGGACTGATGCTGCTTGTTTTTCGACTCTGAGAGTGCACAGAGGTCTGCTAACCAAACTTCAATGCCTGTGCCCTTACCCTTAAACTGGTATGGCTGGTCGCCAAATGGCTAAGCTAACTGTCTTGTAAGTTCCTATTAAATGGTACCCAGGACATGCAAGTTAGAGGGACACCCCAGGGTCTGCAGCACTAGTTGTGCCACCCTGGGTATGACATGAGTAAAACAAGGCTCCCAGTCTTCCACTTCCGACTGGAAAGCAGTTTGAACTGCTTGCCCGACATTGCCATTTACAGTAATGGCAAAGCCAGAGTTCCCCCAGGTATATGTGTAAGTTACCCCAATGGCAGGTCAATTGAGCCCTAAGGCAGGATACAACATATCTCACTGGAAGAGCATGTAATTTTACATTTTGGCAGTAAACACGCAAACTTGTTCTTATTGTCGAAAGGATTGGTCGCAGAATTGGTGAGTACAGAGTTCCACGCTGACCCCTAAGTTGTGCTAACTCTGGAACGGTTTGAACAAAGTGGGTCATCCAAGGTTTCAAACAACTTGTTACATTAAGTCTGATTTGATTCCCAGGTCGAAATTAATGTAACAAGTTGCAGTGTGCAACTTTAGCAAAGTTGTCACTTAGTTGCCTTTAGACCCTGTGCCCATACTGCTTCTACATGGGCTTCTGTCACCAAGACAGATTTCTGCCCTCTTTGGGAGTACCCGCACTACAATAAAATTATGCTATTCACAGATGACATCCTTCTGGCTCCGTCCTCTCAATCGATCTCTCTTCCCAAATTGATGTTTCACCTGCAGCTATTCAAGAGAGTGGCTGGCTTCGCAGTCTGCTTAATAAATCAATAATTCTTAATCAGCCCCTGCCTGGACTAGACCTTGACCAGACTATTATATGATACATTTAATAAAATGTATATATTATAAACCAGACAGAAGGACATCGGTAGAATTCCCATAACTTTCAGGTGGGCCAACAAATCAATTCAATATTTAGGCATACAAAGAACTCCTAAAGTGACTGAATTTTACACAGCCAACTAGCCAAAGCTCTTAGTAAATCTATGTGATTCTGATCTCCTAGCTGGTGCAGATCAGAGTAATTAAAATGATTGCACTGCTTCGTGTATTATAGCTAATCTAGGCCCATAAAATCAAAGTTCAAGCAGAACCTCCTGCACTTTTTAGTAAAGGATATGAGCCTCCAGCTGCAATATATAAATCTTTAGAAGCCTAGGGAAAAGTGCGCTCTCAGCCTACCTGAAGTTTATAACTATGACAAGGACTAAAGAAAACTATGCCAAATCTCTTGCCTTATTGTTTATTACACACCTCCACCCACATTTAACTGAGTGCTGAGAGCCTAACCTGGGTTCCACGTACATTTAAATATTTGGGGTTTAAATATATCACAAAGATATAGACCTCCTGGAGGAAAACCTAGGCAACGCAGTACGTTCCTTGAGGTCACGCATTTCCTTTGGGATGTCTCTCCCATTGTTTGCGGCGGGCCGGTTGGCTCTGTCAAAAATGGTGATGTTAACCTGACCTCTACTATTTCACAAATCTCCCGGTTGTGATCCTCAAACGCACCCTCCATCACTTGGATTCCTTATTACTAGACCTCATCTGGGGCACAGATAGGAAGAGAGCTGCACTGCGTTCACTACAGCTCTCTCCCTGCAGTGCCGGCATGGGCACACCAAATTTCACACATTAATACCTAGCAGCCTAACTTAGGCGAGCGCACTGTTGGGGGGGAGGGAGGTTGTTGTGGAATAGGGACTGGGGAGGGGGTATGACGGGGAGGGGGGAAGGGGGGAGGAAAAAATCTCCAAAGCGGAATGTAGACATCCTATGAGGATACAAACAATACTATAGGTTGACATAGGTTATGTATACTGGCCCACATGTTGTCGCTGCCCGGCCTCCGGGATGTGGGCTAACAAGCTGTGTATGAAAGCCTTCTGGCCCAGAAAAGAAACGGCACTAGCGCTAGCGGTGCAGGGCCACTATGTATGTACGATGATTATCCTGTGAATAAAAACGGTTTAAAAAAAAAAAAATTACTACCTAGCAGCCTAATTTTAATGGGTGGACCTCTGACTGGCAGACCACCACACAAAGGAGATGGAGTCTCTCCCCGGACAGGCATCCGCGAGGGCCACATTCTAACCTTGCTATTCTCATCAGAAGAGGTGCCCACATCCACTTCTTCTATGCATGGGCCAAGAGTGCTTATGGGGCAGATTCCCATGGGCTGGAAGTACTCTGCCCTACTCTCTACTACTACTGCTGCAAGGACTCTCTTTGGGGGGTCCATAGTCGTAGTGGACGTCGGCTGAAGGTATGGGAGATTGCCGGCATCACTAGCTCAGTGACCTCTTCACAGAGGGAACAATAATGACTTTCTAAGAGCTACAGGATCTCCATGGCTTGCACAGCAGAGCATTCATAACCTTTGAAGAGTTCAGGGCGACACTACCACAATAATAGGACGTCCAGACACAAAACCAGCCCAGGACCGTTATTCCAAGCATTACACTCCATAGAACACAGTAGGTGCCAAGTGACCTGGCTATACTGGGGCTTTTCACAAGACCCCCATACGGCACTTGCGCACCTACGGTCGGGTGGGAAGACTTCCTGTTGCAACCATTCCATAACTCAGAGTGGCTGCTGACCATGAAATACCCCAGCAAGACTGTTCTCTTTTCTCCCACTGTCTTGGAGATTGATAACAGGTCATAAGAAAAATAAAATTACACCCCAATGTGAGCAAACTGCCACCCTAACCTGCGATCCAGTGACCCTCAGGACCTGGCATTCTTTCTGGATGTACACTGCCTTAAACAAAGAGCAAATGACACTCAAATGTAACAATCGATTTGACTGTCATCTGCTCTTTGTACAATACTGTACTTTGAGTATCTCAACGAAAAAGCTTAAAGCAGGCAGAACACTATTAGCAGAATTTCCATAAAGTGGCAAGGGACAAAATATACAGAACACCCTGAACCACAAATACATGTAGTGAAAAATGTATCCTTAAACAGAAAAAGAACACATTGGATCACCTTACACACACATGCAAGGAAAAGGAAGTGCAGCAGAAGAAAGCCATTGAATATTTTTCGATTGGAACAGAGAGCAATGATACTACTGGTAATCTAATCAATCAGAAAGTTTATAATGAAAAAACATTTTTGATCGGGACAGGCAATATTACAACACTGTACTACCTTGGCAGCAGGAAGGTTTTCAAACCCTACAACAAGTAACGTTTGGAGTGCAGTACGGCAACTGGAAATTAGGAGAAAGGAATATGCTCCTTACCAGTATGCATCTGTTCTTGGCATGTAGAGCTGCAGATCTACACACTTTTGCATAGATCGCCATCTGGTGTTGGGCCCGGATGTTTGCAGTTTGTTTTTCCTCTTGGAAAGTCTTTGGAAGTCACGAGGTCGGTGACTCCTCCCTTGGTCCGTATTGCGCATGGGCTTCGGCTCCATCCTCAGATTGTTTTTCGCCAACAGGGAAAGATGGAGCGTAGTAATAATAGTGAAGAAACCCATGTGTGTTGTATCTAAATAAGATAGACTGGAACAGATTCAGGTAGCCGGGGAGGTGGGTGGGCGTGTGTAGATCTGCAGCTCTACATGCCAAGAACAGATGCATACTGGTAAGTAGCATATTCCGTTTGAGGCATATGAGCTGCAGATTACACACTTTAGCATAGACTATATAGCAGTTCCCAACCCTAGCGGCGACCAACGCTATCCGTTGCAGTGGTTTGAAAAAGTGTTTTTAGTACAGCCTGGCCCACACTAGCCTGTTGCTTGGTTTGCACATCTACACAGTAATGTTTAGTGAAAGTGTGCGGTGTTGACCGTGTAGCTGCTTTGCAGATATCATCTAATGGGATGTTCCCTAGAAAAGCCATAGAAGCCCCTATCTTTCTTGTAGAGTGGGCCTTAGGGGGAACAGATAGCGTGCGTTTTGCCTTGTGGTAGCAAATTTGTATGCATTTTACAATCCACCTAGCTATCCCTGATTTAGAGATGGGATTGCCTTTATGTGGTGGAGAAAAAGAGACAAACAGTTGTTTTGTCTTTCTGAAAGGTTGTGTTCTCTGGATATAGTAAAGTAAGGCCCTTTTAACATCCAGTGTGTGTAGAGCCCTTTCTGCAACAGTTTGGGGTTGCGAGAAAAAAAACGGTAATTCTACCGATTGGTTTAGATGAAAGGGGGAAATTACTTTGGATAGGAATTTTGGGTTAGTACGGAGGACAACCTTGTTCGGGTGCATTTGGAGAATGGGTTCTTGTATAGTAAGTGCTTATATATCACTGACCCTTCTAAGGGAAGTGATGGCTACAAGGAAAGCTGTTTTCCATGTGAGAAATTGCAGTTCACATTAATGCAAAGGTTCAAAAGGCGGTCCCATTAGCCTTGTGAGAACTATATTTAAGTTCCACACAGGTGAGGGTGGTACTCTGGGGGGAATTATTCGTTTGAGGCCTTCCATGAAGGCTTTAATGGCAGGCACTCTGAAAAGTGATAGGTGCTGTCTGTTTTGTAGGTAGGCGGCAATTGCTGCGAGGTTTAGTCGGATGGATGTATATGCTAGGTTACAACTTTGTAGATGGAGTAAGTAGCATATGAAGTGCTGTATAGATGCGTCTAGAGGGTTGATTGTGTTGTTATGGCAATAGACAACAAATCTTTTCCACTTTGCCGCGTAGCAGGCTCTAGTAGTAGGGCGCCTAGCTTCTCTGATGACGTTCATACAGTCAGGGGGAAGGTTAAGGTATCCGAATTCTAGGATCTCAGGAGCCAGATCACAAGGTTGAGCTGAGCTGGGTCCGGGTGTCTGATCTCTCCATGGTTCTGGGTTAGGAGGCATGGCGAGAGGTGTAACTTTTGGTGTGGCACTACCGAGAGTTCCAGCAGCGTGGTGTACCACGGTTGTCTGGCCCATGTTGGAGCTACTAGAATCAGTGTGAGGGAGTGCTGTTGTAGCTTTCGTACCACTAATGGAATTAGTGGGAGAGGTGGAAAGGCGTACGCAAATTTGCCTGACCAGTTCATCCGTATCGCATTGCCTTTGGACAATGGGTGTGGGTATCTGGAGGCGAAGCTTGGTCATTTTTTTTTTTCGTGGGTGGCGAAGAGGTCCATGTGTGGATGCCCCCACATCTGAAAGAACGGGTGAAGAACCTGCGGGTGAAATTCCCACTCGTGGATCTGCTGCGTTTGTCTGCTGAGCAGATCTGCCATGGTGTTTTGGACTCCTGGGACATGTTGGGCTAGGAGAAAGATTTTGTGTGGAATTGCCCATCTCCATATGCTCTGTGCTAGTTGAGAGAGCTGTGGAGAGTGTGTGCTGCCTTGTTTTTGAATGTAGTACATGGCCGTCATGTTGTCTGTGCGAATAAGGACTGCCTTGCCTAAAATGTGAGTGTGAAAGGACTTTAGGGCTAGAAAGATTGCCAGTAACTCCAGATGGTTGATGTGGAGTAACTTTTGTTGCAGCGTCCATGTGCCCTGCACTGTGAAGTGTAATAGATGAGCTCCCCAGCCGGAGAGCGATGCGTCTGTTAGGATTATTTGCGGAACCGGGTCCAGAAACGGTTGACCTCTGGAAAGATTGGTGGTGTTCCACCACTGCAGAGAGCGATGGGTGCGACCGTCTACCAACACCAGATCTGTCAGTTGCCCCTGGGCCTGGTTCCATTGGCACGCTAAGCACTCTTGGAGTGGACGCATCTGGAGTCTTGCATGAAGCACTATGAAAATGCAAGAGGCCATCATCCCTATCAGTTGCATAAACACTCTTGCTGGGAGAGAGTGTTGAGGTATGAATCTTTGACGGAAAGCCTGAATGCTTGCAATCCTGGCAGGATTGGGGTAGGCTATGGCTTTTGAGGTGTCTATGGTGGCACCGAGGTATTGCTTTGTGTGGGATGGTATTAGCTGGGACTTTCGGTGGTTCACCGTGAAACCTAGCTGGTGAAGTAGTTGGATTGTAGTGGCGGTGTGATGTACACATTGGTTGTAGGATGTGGCTTTTATTAGCCAGTCGTCCAAATATGGAAAGACGTGAATGTGCTGTCTTCTGAGGTGTGCCGCCAGTACCGCTAGGCACTTGGTGAATACCCTTGGTGCTGTTGTGACCCCTAATGGGAGCACCTTGAACTGGTAGTGTTGCCCGTCCACTACAAATCTGAGGTACTTTCTGTGAGCATGGTGTACCGGAATGTGAAAGTACGCGTCTTTCAAGTCCAGTGTGGTGAGAAAGTTGTTCTGGGAGAGGAGCGGAAGTACCTGCTGAAGTGTTACCATGTGAAAATGGTCCGAATGTATGTATGTATGTGTTTAGAGGCCTGAGATCTAAGATAGGTCGTAGAGTCTCGTCTCTTTTTGGTATCAGAAAATATAGGGAGTAGACCCCCAAAATTTTGCTGATTGGCTTGTTCTATAGCCTCTTTGTAGGAGGGAGATTACCTCGTGTTGTAGTAACGTGGCATGTTCTTGTGACATTGGGCGTTGCCTGGGTGGAATATTGGGGGGGGGGGGGGGTAGATGTCAATTCTAGGCAGTACCCTGAACGAATAATTTGGGTCACCCATCTGTCTGATGTGATGGACTCCCAGACTTGAAGGAAATTTTGTAGTCTGCCCCCGACCGGAGTGGGATGGTCTGGAGGGAGCAGGGGGAAGTCATTGGGTAGGCGGTGTGGCAGAGCGGGTGGTATTTGTTTTGCCTCTGCCTTTATTGTTATTGCCTCTATAGCCACCTCTTTGATAACCCCTTGTGAAGGTGGATTGAGCAGGGGACTTGTAGGAAGTGGACGCGCTATCTGAGGAGTAGCCTCTGCCCGTGCCCCGAAAGGAAGAACGGCGAAAGGAGCGCCTAGGAGGGTGTGACTGCAGGGCTCCCATAGATTTCGCCGTATCTGTGTCTTTCTTCATCTTCTCGAGGGCCTCATCTACCTTCGGACCAAACAGATGTTCTTGATCAAATGGATGATTTAATATGGAGGCTTGTACCTCAGGTTTAAAGCCTGAAACTCTCAGCCAAGCATGGCGACGGAGGAGGACGCTAGTGTTAATGGCCCTGGAGGCTGTGTCTGCTGTGTCTAAGTCACAGCGTATAGAGGTGTTAGTTATGGTCTTACCCTCTTGAATTAATTCATTGGCCCTATTTCTGTATTTTTCTGGGAGATGGTGCATGATGGTTTCTAGTTCATCATAATGCGCTCTGTCGTATCTGGCCAATAGCGCTTGAGTGTTGGCGACACGCCATATATTGGCTGCCTGTGACGCAGTGCGCTTTCCTGACGCGTCCAGTAGCTTTGACTCTTTGTCAGGTGGTGGTGCTTCGCCTGACGCCTGCGAATTTGACCTCTTCCATGCAGTGGATACCACTAGGGAATCCAGTGGCGCTGGCCCTTTGATATAGGCAGGATCTGTGGGGGCAGCTTTATACTTTCTCTATGCGTGGGTTTAGGACACTAGCCCTGACAGGGTCTTTAAAAACCTCTGGCGCATGTTTTATTACCCTCTTGAGCATAGGTAGCATAGAAGTAGACCTATGTGCGGTATCAAAGGTGTCGAGGAGGAAATCTTCCTCTACCGGGTCAGTGTGTAGCTCTACCCCGTGATAATGTGCCGCCCTCTGAAGTAGGTGGTGAAAACCTAATGAGTCTTCTGGTGGAGATGGCCTGGATGGATAAAGGTCATCTTGTGGGACATCTGGAATGTCTGGATTATTATAATCGTCCCATGGGTCTGGGGATCCTGTAGGGGTGGGGTCTTGTGGCACATCTGCTGGATCGTAGTATGGGTCCCCCTGATCATCATGGTCTGGAGACGGGGTCGGAGAGCGATGAGGCAGGGGTGGAGAAGGCGGAGGGGGCGGAGGTGGAGAGGGTGGAGGAGGTGGGGAAGGCACTCTGAAAGGGGAGGTAGCACAGTCTTTCCTCTTTGGAGGTGGAGCTGGTTTGTCCAAATGTCTCTTTTTAGAAGAAAGTGCCAAATGTTCAGTTTTTGGATCCTTGGTAAGTGTCTTTTGCAAAGGATCCGATGTAAACAGTTCTTGAGACAATGGTTGTTCGGTCGGCGCCAAAGGTTTCGGGGCCGATGGCTTTTTAGGCTTGTCCGTGCCGTGCTTTTTTTGAACCTCCGATTTTTTGGTCGGCGCCGAGGCCGGCTTCGGCGCGGGAGTGTCGGTGCCGAGGGCCTTATGATGTTTGGTCGGTACCGAGAGGTTGGGTTTCGACACCGAGGGCTTTGGTGCGGAGCTCAGTGTCGAGGTAGAGACCGGTCTCTTTTTCGGTGCCGAAGTGTGTTTATCGGCACCGCTGGCAGGCTGGCTCGAGCCCGAGCCGCCGGAAGGCTTATTTGGCTTCTTCACCGGGCCTGAAGGTGGGGTGTTTGAAGCAGTGTCTTTGGTCTTGCCTAGGCCCGGAGGCGAAGGCGTGACCGAAGCCTTTTTGGGTGTGGGTATTTTACTCACGACCCTCTGCGCCGGGGTGATGTCCTCCACATCCGAGTCATCGGCTTCGGAAGCACTGATGAGGTCCTCTTCGGTGTGCTGCTGTCCCGGAGCTTCGACGTCGTCCCCGAAGATGTCGACTGGAACGGAGGTCAAGGAGTGCGCCATGTTTCGTCTGGCCCTTCGATCTCGAATAGTCTTTTTGGATCTGATAGACTTGCAGGCGGGACAGTCTCGAGCCTCGTGTTCAGGGGAGAGGCAGAGGTTGCACACCTCATGAAGATCGGTGTGGGGGAATTTGGACCCACATCGAAGGCACATCTTGAATGGAGTTCTTTCCATCAGACGGGCCCAGAGCTTGGATAGGCCCGAAGGCCGCCGTCGACGACTGGAATCGAAGGTGTGTCGAAGAGAAGGTGATTGAGGAGATCAGGATCTGAACAATACCGCGAAGAGCGAGGATTCCGCTTCGATCGTCAAACTGGAAATGTTCGGAACCGGAGCGCGAAGTATTACATTCGAGCCCGATGGCGGAAAAAAACAATCTGAGGATGGAGCCGAAGCCCATGCGCAATACGGACCAAGGGAGGAGTCACCGACCTCGTGACTTCCAAAGACTTTCCAAGAGGAAAAACAAACTGCAAACATCCGGGCCCAACACCAGATGGCGATCTATGCAAAAGTGTGTAATCTGCAGCTCATATGCCTCGAACAGTGGATTCTGTGGTTCAAGTAACTCCGATATATTTGCGACTGACTTGCTGAATGGCAGGAATATGCAATGAATGTCAATCAATAACAGACGTCAAGGAACACATGTTCACCCGCAGGAAATGCTGAGACAGGAACATGCCATTGTTAGACAAAACAAGAATAAGAAAAATACAACATACCAGAGCAACTGCTGATGAAAATATTGAACTTTCATTTGATGCTTCGACTGGTCTTTGAGCCACTGCAACCTACAAAACAATTTCACATTAACTTGATGTGAATGACTGAACAGGCTTACAGAAGAGGCAGACTGCTGAGAGTGTGCTTCTTGGGTGTAGTGTGGGATTCAAAGTTTTACAAGGAAGAGAGCCACAGCAAGCTTAGGAAGTAAAATATTAAGCTAAGTACAGTGTTACTGTTAATAGTGCAGTGACTATTTCAATAGAATAGTAAAACAATTTTGGTAGTTATATGACCCAAAGTCCATACCAAGAACACCTAAAAAATCTGAGAGAATAAGTAGTACTAACTGAAGGTTCAGTCCACTATGAAGGTGGTTTAATAAGCATTACTTTTAAAACTGTTGCTAATAAAATCAAATGATGAATAGCATACATAACATTTATGTATGGCCAATAATAATAATACTCCTAAAACCATAATATGCAGCAGTCAACAGCAAACTATAATTTATCATTCTGAAATTCACATACAACATATCTGCTATGACGGTTGTCCATCACCAGCACTTCTTCACATCTCACAAAGGCACTTTGATATGCACTTATATTAAAAATGCCAATTCCAACAGATCTCTCTCCATCTCTCTCCCCCCAAACATGTCAGCTCAGGACCACAACTATACACAAAATTTCAGACTGGGCAACTCAGTTCCATCACCAGTTAAGCAGACGGTATTGTATAAAATACCATAAACAGACCTGCAAAGCTGTTCAAAGTTACCAGCATACTGAAAACATACAACTGGGCATCTGTCTCTCATACTTCGTCCCACAACACGATAAGCGCTCCTCAGTGATCATCACACATGACCTTGAAACAGTTCCCACATAGGACCGGAACAAAGACAACATCCTTCCAACCACACAACCTACACAGTGTAGCATGCTACCCATGTAGATAAGCGCTTCAGCACCCCGTATGTGCTATATAAATGCTGTAATACAATGATATTCATTCAGTTGACTGCAATCTTGTTAATGAGTAAAGCAGTTCAAATGTATACTTTTAAAGCCAGGTTCACATACACAACACAAGATTCTAAGGGTGTGATTATAGGCAAGGAAATGCACTAAAGACAGAGGGAAATGATGGCAAGCTTCAGGAGGAGCAAATATACTGTAGGCAAGCTACTGTGGCACCAAAGAACTTCAAACAAAATTCTAGAAACTAACAGCACGTTTCCAGAGACTCAATGGACCTTGGTGCAGGACATATAGCACAGTTCAGGAGGAACAAAGACTGGAAGGATAAGTGATATTCTCACCTGGTGTAAGACACTCCTAAGTTTCCAGCATGGCCCAGCTGTAGTATGCCCTTGGCGAAGAGGTCTCTGTCAGGTGGAGACGCAGCACTTGGAAGTAGTGCTTTCAGCTTATCTTTGTGATCCATACAACATGGGGCTGCAGGGAACGCTCTCATCTGACGCCTCAACTTCTTTCGGGCCACCACTACCATTCGCCATCTGAAAAGATGAAAGGTAGTGAAATAGGATATATCAATTTGTACCGGTATGTGACATCCTAGCTAATGTTACACAGCATGAACTGACTGTTAATCGAGCAAAGGCATTGCAACTAACACGATCAAAGTACAGAACCGATTTGCAGCATCATCCTCAACCTGCAGTCCACTGGAAATTCAGTAAGGGGACAATACAGCAGGGAATTGCAGGATCAAACACATCCACTGTGAATTACATTATAGTGAATACAGTCAGGAAGCACCATATAACAGTATCACACTCTCCATACAGCCAATGTCATTTCTTGGACAACAGTAATGAGATGAGACTGAACCATAACACCAATCTCATCTCTCTACCAAGAACATTATAGGGAAGGGATGACCACTCTCTAGCATCTAAACAATCTCACAACCAAGGCATTTGACAGAGTAAATTTAAGGTTTGGCACTGCACTACAGCACCATTGTCATTCACTTCTCTGAAAAGTATCCTTCTCTGAATAACAAGCTCTGGAAGCTGCAGTAATAGATTTCTACCAACAGAGTTGCGTGTAATGGAACAGTTTTGCTCACAACAAACAGATTAGAAAAGGTAGATAGTAAGTAAACACTATTCAGCTAAAAAAAAAAAAGATGCAGATTTTCAATGTAACTATACATGATGCCATGTAACTGTTTGAAACATTAAAATAAAAAGCAGCACAGTTCTCTGCGCTACTGGCTAAGAGGAGAAACTACAATTCAGTGGATGTCAGGAAAGGCTCTTGAGTTAAGGGATTAGATTAGAGAAGAATTAAAATGGTAAACAGCTGAAAAGATACAGGTGAATAGCACTGCACAGATGCTGAGTTACAAGATTATCTACTAGACTGAGGGTCCTTCATGTAAGACCTATTACGTCGGCTAGTCGACGGGCCTTTCCTAAACCCAATGGTCTGAATTTTAAACTATGCTCCGTGTAGACTGTTGGTGCTCACATAAGTGGAGTAATAATTAACAAAGAGGAACATTGTAGTCCCC
Source organism: Triturus cristatus (assembly GCF_964204655.1). Taxonomy (NCBI): domain Eukaryota; kingdom Metazoa; phylum Chordata; class Amphibia; order Caudata; family Salamandridae; genus Triturus; species Triturus cristatus. The sequence goes on along the minus strand of NC_140583.1, from coordinate 816,430,205 downwards.
TGAATATTTTCTTATGATAGCATCAATCAGTCAGAAGAGAGTTTAATTGTTTTGCCTGCAAGGCAAAAGAAAGTTATGCTTCAATGTTCTTTTTAAAACAAAAAACGTAAGTGCAGACTTTAGAGCATACCGTTGTTAGGTACATTTAAAAATGTCTTCCAAATATACTTCGTGAAAGAAAGCAAGATAATGCTATCAATATCTACACAAAACAAAGCAGAAGGGTGCTTAATTAGGCCATACCAAGCCACAGTTAATTTGTACTTGTGGAACATTCAATCTCTCAAAAGTATACGGTTAGGGTATTTAAAATGGATTCACATTTAAAGTCTTAGCATTAGAAAAGACATAAGGGTCATTCACGGCCCTGCCGAGGCCAAGTCGCTGCCTCCACAGTTTAGCTGGACCTTGATTCTCTTAAATCTGTCTTTTATACCTTACAAGAGATGCAAACTTGAAAGCATAAAAGATGTCCTACAGCAAAGGGCCGAAAAGACAAACAATACTTTACATAAGACCGTGAGTGAAAATAATTTACTTATGTGTATCTACAATAACTGCACTAGTAGATTTGATAAATTACATGCCTGAATGATAATTTCTCCATCTCAGTCTGGGTATTCTCGTTAACAGAATACATTTTATAACACGTACATCAGCACTACTTCCAGGTTAATCAGAGCTTGTACTCGCCTTCAGGCTTCCTCTCTGCAGCGTCTGCAACTCCACACTGTGTGCCATACTAGCCAGTTTCAGAGCAAGTAATACAATGCAACATATGTCTCTTCAATCAAATGTGGTGAATTGCACTTGTAGTTGTAAAGTTACCAAAGCCGGAGAACCCTGCATTCATGTGACTAATTTATTTTACTCCAGTATCTGAATGTTTATAGATTAACATACTGAATACCAATTCACAGTTATTGTGCATTGCGCAAAGAGGTTGCATGTATCAGTGGAATTTGATTCCATGAGCACCTATGCAAAGTGTAGATTTGTCTTAAACCCATGTATATGGTGTAATGATAAGGTTAAAACTTGCTGGATATGGCTTGGTGTCCCTTCCTTGTTCTACAAGCGATGATCATCTGGGATGTGTTATAAAATTCTTAAATCTCATCTACTGAAAAAGATGATCAGTCTTGAAACCTACAGTGTGAAATGCCTTTTCTGTTGTATTTAAAGATCTCTAAACAATACTGGCAGAGATACTGTTTGGCTGGTTCCATTTTTGGTGTAACTTGGGTAAGTTATCCTGTGGAACTCTGAGTAAGGTTCAACAGTAAAAAATGTCCTTGCTTCACTAACCCTCCTTGAATGAAGTGATAGTAACTAATGGGGCTGTTCCGCAGATTATTTATTTTATATCAGCTAAGTGTATGGGTTCAAAGAGAGCTGACCTTTAATTTCGGAAAAACAACAAGTTTGTCTCAAAGGTTTGGTGAGGAAGTCTTGCAATCTCAATAATCCCCTCAGGCAATATTTCACAGCTGATTACAAGGATTAGGAGTTATGATCCAGTGTCACTAGGTGAATACTACAGCTATAGTTACACTGCCTGAAGAACTACAAGTTAAGAGACACCATATGCAATTAGCATTGTACACTATGTGGTAGGTACTCGACACATGTTGTTTGTTAGTTGCACATCATGTACAGACCTTTTCCTGAGGTATATTTTGCTGGTAGATGTGTTGGTAGGCCCATTCCTCTTCAAGTTCAAATCTATATTTTGGGTTTTCGTAGTCAGACGTTTTCTGATACATAACTTGATGAGATTTCCACTTGTGAGGTCATTTTTTTACCTGGCTTAATGCGTCTGATGTTTTTGTTCTCTATTCGCCACAGGCGCGGTTCTCAATAATGAGTGATCTGGAGTCTAGCAGGCTATAGCCACAATTCTGGACTTCACTTAAGAATTGTATCCACCCTTTCTTAAGGGTGTCATACATTTTGATGCTGTTATCACTCATCACATTAACTACATTGTTCATAAACCCTGGAAAAAAGGTCTGGGTACTAACCGCAGAGGTCTTAATTCTAAAAACACTGATACACAAACTAATTTTCTTGTGCTTAACAGCCGCTGGCTGACCTACATATCCAGTTTAGTGTTTTCTACTGAAATGGCACATCTTTCTCCATCCTGCTCTATTTTGATAAGGCCAAATTAAGACTGCTGTTAAATGGGCGATTATGCATTTCATTTTCAGTCTTTTAGCCGCTTGTTCAATTGGCTGTGTTGCTCCTTTTGCTATATCTCAACCCTGTGTTTGCACATGTGGACCAAGAAGATGTATGAAGACATAAGTCCGAACAGGGGTTTGTTTCTTCTTACTCACACTGCTGTGGGACGGAGACTAGACAGAATCCTCATCTCAGAAAAATGATGGAAGTTGCTGCCTTGAAGCACTCTCTGTGTATGTTTTAGCTAACATTAGGTCCCTAATCAAAAGCAGATATGGTCAGACTGCTAAATATGCCAGTTGCTCAGTATGCGCTCTGTTCAAGCCATTAATTTAGTAAAGGCAATGCTGGCCTATTAACATCAAACTGAAAAAACCTTGATGCCTTTTGTAAACGTCTATATATGGGGGAGGTCACTGGCCCGAGTTTATAAAACTTACTGTGGCCTCTTCATGACCCACTGTCCTTATTACGTTTGATTTCAAAACTTGTATTCCAAATCAGGATGTGTTTGAGTATTGATCATTTTGGTGGTCAAAATTAACTTCCTTCTCAGCACAAAAACCACTCACTGTTCCAGTCTCCAACCAACACATTCATCGTGTACTTTATAGTGCAATTAATATGAAACATTTAGATTAGATGAATAGCGACTTGAAGAAAAGACAGGACCTGCACACATCTTGGTTCAACAACAATTAAGCAATAAACATGAAATACTACCCAGAATGCTTAAACCTTTTCAAACACTAAATGTTTAGCTAAGCAAGAGCCTTGCAGGCATCTTGTGTCATGTCTTTTAAACAAGGTATCTTGCGTGCAAAAAGTTACTCATGATACCAGCAAGCAACATTTCACACTAAAAGTAAACTATTTGCTCCATTTCACATCATTTTCATGAAATATTGCACGACAAATGTTGACATAACGCACCTCTAAACAAAATCATGTTGAAAAATGAAAGCGTTTTGCCCTCAAACATAAAATCATTATCCAAGAATATCCATTCCAATTTTGTCAAGAGCTACCTTTATGCAATGGAAAGAGAGGGAATGACTAGTAAAGAACTCATTTTCTGGTCAAAACATAGGAGAACCCTACAAAAGCCCCTACAAAATAAAAAACCACAAAGTCTCAAAGTTAAAATAACTCCCTCTCTTAAAACCTACTTTAGTGTCTTTCCCAAAATTCTAATTTTGGGTGAAAACTCGATGGTGGGGTCAAAGAATAACTTGGCGAAGCAATCTGAGAGACACCCAACTCTCCCAGAAGAGCCCTGTTTAGAGGGGAAAGAGCATGAAGTAGGTGGGCCACAAGGAAACTCTGAAAAGGATCTGAATAGGCTGACCACTATTCCGGAAAAAGAATCTGAACAGGGCTCAAATCATCCGGGTAAGGAAGATGTGTCAGTGGGAGCACTCCTTGCTGCATTATCGGATGAAATTGGAAACAGATTTGAGATATCGGAGTCTAACCAGCTGGAGATAAAAAAAGCTTGTGAAGGTAGAGAAGGAGATGATATTAAATCTTATGTTGTAAAGCTGATTAAGAACAAACTCCAGCTGGAAGCGTCAGAAGAGGAAATAGCAAGAGACTTGCAACGAGTTCATAGGGATCCTTTCAGACTCAACCCAAACAGGGCAAAGCCCAGGAAGATCTTACTAAACTTTCTAACCTACACATTAAAAGAGAAAATTCTCTCAAAAGCCCTGGGGGTGAAATCAATGGAGGTGGATGGAGTCAGGTGTGAGATAAGATCAGATGTTTCTGCTACCACCTCTAACAGACAATGGGAGATGGGACAAAGGATAGACAGTTTGAAACGCCTGGGTGCGTCAGTGCAGCTAAGATTCCCTGCCTATCTAAAGGTTATGCTTAATAACAAGAAGCACATCTTCCACTCCGTGGACAAGCTAGATGACTTTATTAAAGGCTTCCAACCAGGGAGTTAGGCTGTTTTTCTACTGGTTTTAAATACTGTGATATTTTGACAGTAGTTACGCTTATGGGTACAAGCTAAGGTGATTTAAGTTTATACATTTGCAATTTTACAGGCAAACTCAATGTAGCTGAAATAATAATGCAATTCTCTTTTTTTCTAGTTTATTTCTCTCACACACGTCCGTCCCGGGGGGGAGCACCCATATGGCCATGAGCCATGTAGTAGCTGGGGTGGGTTTTCCAGGGGGTGAGGGGTTTGGGGGATGCAAGGGGTGGGGAGCAGTGGGAAAAAAATTTAAACAAAAAGATCCTCAGATTCCTCTAAAAAATGTTTTCCTCAGAATTGATTCGTTTTTTCTTGTTTTTGCCCTTGTGATTTCTTTTTTTCTTAAGATAGATGGGTGACAAGAGAGGAGAGCTAATAAAAATGATTTCATGGAATGTCAATGGTCTCCGGGTACGAGAGAGAAGATATAATATACTACAATATCTAAAAGACTGCCCAGCTCAGATTATTATATTGTAGGAGACACACTTGCCTCACGGAGAAGGTTTAGATCTCTTTGGGCGCCAAAGCTGGATTTCTCAAGTAGCTTGCACATCGCACTTGGCTGTGACAAAAGGGGTCGCCATCTTAGCAAAGAGAGGGTCGCAAGTGGTTTTCGACTCCCATTTTTCAGATAAAGCTGGAAGATGGCTTCTGGTCAAGGAAAAGGTTTTAGGTTATCCTTTTACTCTAGTGGGACATTACGGCCACAATCAGGATGATGTCTCCCCTTTGGGGGAGTTACTAGCCGAACTAGTGGATTCTCCGGATCCTATTATTATGGTTGGAGATTTCAACGCAGTTTTAGACCATAAGCTTGCTAGGACTTCATGCAGCAGAGCTCGTGTCAATCTAAAAATGTCAGCCCTTATCAAACAAATAATGTCCCAGTTGGGACTTTGTGAGATCTAGCGAAGTGTTGTCACTCACAGGGCAATACAGCCAATGGATGAATGGGAATGACCCAATCTTCAATACACCCAGTATTAGTCAGTAAGGTTAACCAACACCAAAGGCTTTGCCTGCAATGTGTATCTGAGAGCTTCCATGAATAGAATTCATGTTTAAAAACTTGAACACAAGGTCATAACAATCCACCCTTAAAGATGTTATGTTATTTAATTTTTTAAAGCGCAACGGTTACACGGGGGTGTCCTGGCGCTGATAGCTAACTCTACTGAGATCAAGATTTCCGGGGAAATTGTCAGTGTGAAATTCTATAGAGCCAAGTTTTCAGTTCTTTCCTGAAGACGAGGAGGTCAGTGGAGTTCCTCAGATTCCAAGGGAGTTCATTCCATGCCTTGGCATCGCACGCGATGAAACGTCCCCCCCCCCCCCCCCCTCACATAGCTTTCTTAGTGAGTGGTAAACTCACTAGTTTGGCTCCTAGTAAGTGCAGGGTTATTTTGTTTTGGGAGTGTACTATTGAAGCCGTCGCTTCAAATATTCAGGACCTAAGCCATGTAGCACCTTGAAAACTGTGCATACAGATTTAAAAAGCACCCGTTGCCTGATAGGCAGCCAGTGTAGTCTTGTAGGATTTCCTTGGCGACCAATACAAATTCGGAGGTACCCGTCACAAGCCTTGCTGACGCGTTTTGCAGGATCTACAGTTTGTTTAGGTGCCGCTCTTGAATATTCAAGTAGAGCTCGTTGCAGTAATCCAACCGTGGTAAAATAAGAGATGAGAAGACAGTTTGCATACTGTTTTCCGGCAGGAATGGTTTAACCTTTTTAATCAGTTTAAGAGAGTGCAAAATGGCTGAGGCCATGGCATTTATCTGATCCCCAAAGTTCAGTCTATCATTCACTATAACACCCAGATTTTTAGCCTTTCACATGGGTTTAGGGTGGTACCCAATTCTACCGGCTACCAGTCCGGGGTCTAGAAATTGGCCTTATTTCTGAACATGAGGATCTCAGTTTTGCCAGAGTTTAGTTTCAGGCAATTCTGTCTCATCCAGGTTTTAACTGCTTCCATACGGTCATGAAACTTCTTGTTCATCCCGGATTCTTGTCCTGGCAGCAGTGACAGAACAATTTGTGTGTCGTCTGCGTATGAGGTAAGACTGAAGCCAAAGGATCTTATCAGGGGGGCCAAGGGCGCCACATATACATTGAAAATGGTAGGGTTGAGGGATGACCCCAACGGAACTACACATGGCACGGAAAAAGGTTTGGAGTAAAATGTCCCTAGGGATACTATTTGTGTTCTGTCAGTGAGAAAGGATTTTAGTAACTTCCATGCCTTGCCCTGGACTCTACACTCCGACAAACGATCCATCAGGAGATCATGGTGGACCGTGTCAGAGGCCATGGAGAGATCCAGCATGATTAGCGCAGCCTCACCTCCCTGATCCAGGGCTTTCCTAATTTCTTCTGCTGATTTTATGATGTCCGACTCAGTACTGTGCCCTTCTCTAAACCCATATTGAGTGGGATACAACAGCTGATTCTCATAAAGAAAGGCACTCAGCTGGGATTTCATTGCTTTTTCAACCACCTTCGCCGGCAGTGGAAGGCGAGAGATTGGCCTTAAATTATTTGGGTCTCTAGAATCCAGGTTGTGTTTTTTCAATAATGGAAGTATTGTGGCTATCTTCCAAATATTGGGAAAATCTCCTGATTCGAACATGACGTTGAATGCGGATGTGAGTGCAGTGGCAATGGGTTTCGGGCTAGTTTGACCACTGGTACCGGACAGGGGTCGTAGGGAGACCCTGATCTGATTGAGCCAAGAAGCGTTTTTGTATCATGTGTGGAAAGTTGAGCGAATTTATCAAAAGGGGTGAGGGGCGCAGATGACTTGCTTGACTCCCATCATTGGGTTTCCTGTCTCTCCCTGCGGGAGTTGGTTGATGACTGAGAAGATGACTTTCACCATGTTCTGGAAAAACCTAGCAATTTCCTCGCTTAGTTCTTGGCTCGACTTGATCTTTGGTGGACTTGGGGAGGCCAGATTGGATACGGCTTTAAAGTGTTCTTTTGAGGAATTTTTTGCTAAGTTAATTTGGTTTATTAAGAAAATATTTTTTTGCATTAAATACAGACAGAAAGGCTTTGTTTGTAGATTTCTTTCACAGCTTCTGTGTATGGTTTCCTCCACTTTCATTGTTGCCGTTTGAAAATTAGTTTTTGCTTCCTAAGTTCCTCCGTGTACCAGGGTGCAATTGGTAGAGATTGTTTGGGGTGCAGGAGTTTTGCCGGAGTTAACTTTTTGCAGGCTGTTTCTACCCAATGAGCGTATCATCTGGTGGCATCCTCCACTCCTGCAGGCAGTGAACATAAGGTGGTACAAAGCAAATCGTTCAGTTCTGTCCCCTTCTCTCTATTCCAGGTTCTTGTCTCTATCTGATTTTTAGAGCCCCCAGGTTTGTGATGATCAGTAGGAGTGGTCACTTCAAACTGAATTCCTGCATGGTCTGTCCAAACAAGGGGCATCGTTCCCGTGCAGGTTAGATGTGGATGGTTGGAAAAAATCCCATTCAGAGTGTGTCCTGCCATGTGGGTGGGCTCTTTCCCTTGTTGGACCAAATTGGCACTACCCATCACATCTAACAGGGCTCTAGTGTCTGGGTCCATGAGGGCTTCCAAATGGAAGTAAAAGTCCCCCAGAATGGTAAATGAATCAGAACAGAGCCCTTCTTCTGGCAGTGTCCCCATCAAAGTTAAAAAGGAGGTCCTAGACCCTGGTGGTCTATACAGTAGGATGCCCTTAAAGGAGTGATGGGGAGATAGGCCGACATTAAACTAGAGCGCCTCACAGGCCATATTGTCGGCTATCTGAAAAGCTTTAAGGGTATTGTATTATATTATAGCTAACCCCCATCCTCTCCCGGTTGGCCTGTTTAGGGTGTGACAAAGAAAACCAGGTGGAGTGGCATTGAATAAGTCAACTCCTTTTAACATTTGTTTTCCATGATAAACAAGTCATGCCTGCTTCCTTTGCTGTAACGTTTCAAACTAAGCAGGTTAGAAGTATGGCATCTGATATTATGTTCCACAGTGAACCAAACAGGCTGACAGCCTTTACCACTGTCATCATACCATAACCAGCTAATGCTTACTATTTTGAGCATTAGCTTTCACAAAAGGCAACCAACAGGTGCACAGTTATAAAAATACAAACATGTACAAAATTACAGTTGACAATACAATAAATAACACCTTTCTAAGTGGGCCAACTAAGATTCTGGAGAGCAGATCTGCTACAAATAGGATAGAGTGGGTAGCCCACACCAAAAACACTTGCCTACTATAGTAATCTGAGCTTCCATGGTACAAAATATCCGTCTACATGCTTTAAGACTGTGATTATGTTTATGGGGGCTAACGGTCATCGCATGGCCCCCCTGACTTTTGTGGTCCTGAAAATCTGCAAGTCGTCATTTCGAGAAATTCAATGGGAGGCAGATTAACAGGCGAGGTTACTTTATGGTGCAGCACTTTTTTGCCGGAATTTGCGGCACTAGAGGGGTTTCGGGGATGGGACTCACTGGGTGTTATCTCTTTGAGACATGTTGTAGGTTGCGCTGGGGTCAAATCATTCAAAGAACTAAGACTTTGGGTTGGAACGATCCCAGTTTTACAGATCATTACAGCTGTGGCACGCTCTCCAGTCATATATAACTGTTCACGCTGATGTGCACTAATAGAACCTCTTGTAGTCAAGTTGATTGGGGACCCCCACCTTACAGGCGGCAGGTACCCATTATATATAAATCTCTGGTATTTAACACTCCAGATTCTTTCCCAGGGTTAAAGGAGAAAAAGGAAAATGACATCAGGCAACCAGATGATGCTGTGAAAGCGATAGCCTTGATGGGAACTGGTAGGCCAATATCACCAGAATATTTCACTTGATTCAATTCAAGTACCTTCATCAAATACACCCAACACCACAGCAACTCTGGCATACGAAAGGCACTGCAGAACCTACTTGTCGCAGATAAAACCTGGCTGTGGGTGACTTTCTGACCTCTGTATGGGACTGCGAAGTCCTTAGTCCATACTGGGACTCTATTGATACCACACTCAGTGTAGTACTTATCCACCCGATCTGTTCCAACTCCAAAAGGCTATTTCCACCCAATGTGGTTGTTGACAAAGGGTTCACGCATACTGAAAGAACAATTGTGAGGTTGGGCCTGGTGATAGGGAAGAGAGACATAGCCTATCAGTGGAGACAGGCTGAGGCTCCAGCCGTCGGGGCACAGAGCACGAAAATGGACATCTGCTGTTCCAGAGAGAAAACTATATATGTAGCACGGGCTAATCCAGGAAACATGAGAGGATATTGGGAGGGGGAATTGACAGCGATTTCATAACTGGGTTTAATACCATTGTTTAAGTGTCAATGGAGGGTTCACTACTTCATGAGTGGTGTGTTGTTGAAATGTAGACAGCTCATTACACCCTCTGCTTGGGAGTTCAGTAGACAGTATGACCTGATTGACACGGTTTACTGTGTTTATAATAAAACTCAATAAAAAAGACAATGTGAAAAAAGGCTATTTTTATTGTGGGGATTTTGACCTCTACTTTATGCATTTGCTCAAAAGGGTGCCTCATTTGCTGTGCTTAGACCAGACTTCAAATGGGTGTTGGAGCAGACCTTGGCGGGAAAATTCTTTGTCTCTTCGGTACATCTTTCTATTACTGGTGGTACAAAAATGTTGGATGGCATACTTTTTACCCTTTTATATTTAGCAGCTTTGATTTTTTGGCCCTGATGTTCAACATCAGGTGGGAGACCACAGGAGTTCATCAGGTGTGTTGAACACCTGCGGGGCAACAAATAATATTATCAAGTGAGTTTGCCTACATTTGCTACTTTGGTGGAAAGGCAATGGCAACAGTGCATTCTATATCGAATGGCGGTGTGGAATCCTGGAAGCAATGCCATGGAGGTTTGTGTTTTTGTGCTTCGCAATGAGGTCTCTGTGTGGTCTTCCTCAAATACCCAATATAGATCGTAACAATCACGGATATAATTGCCATTCATGCGATATTCCTCCTGTTTCCAGAGCCTGTCAGCCTCTACTTTTTGTACTCCTGGTAAATATATTGTACCATCAATCCCTTCTTTCTGACTGGCTCATCTCAAGATGTATTGTGCTCGCTTCGAAAGAATATCTACGCTACTGTTTAAGTAGAACAATATTAATGGGTTGTTCTGCCTGTATCTGCCTATCTCTTCTGTATACCTTCCGTGCTAGAGAAAGTTCCAGCACACTTCTGTTCTTGATGCTGAACTTTCGCCTCCTGTGCCACAGCCACCTGATTTTCAACTCCCGTGTGTCTGCACCCGAGGTGATGGTCATTGTGCGAGTTGGTTGCTCTATCTCTTGTCTTGTTCTCAATTGCCCACTATTTCAATTCTTCCTCCAGTTTGCTCAGTACAAACACTGGATTGTCAATTCCATGTTGCTTGTGACCACTGGCTCATCAGCCACTCATGTAATGCTCTTATGAGTTTTTTTATAAAGTAATTGAACTGCTTTTTCATAACAAACAGCTAAAGTTAACAAAAAGAAAATAAAGCATCCATTACAGTCACTAATTATTTTACAACTGGTCCCCTTGAAACAATACCACACTGTGTCATGTAACTTCCCATGCCCGAGAGGTCATAGTATTCCCACCATTTCCCCCAAATTCTATGTTGTTTGCGAGGCCAACATCTGGATTTATAGATGGGTTCTCACAATTTTGCACACCAGTCCATGGCTGCCTTCCATTTTCCTACTGCAGGGGTGTTCAGAGATGTCCAGCTAATGTCTCTTTTGTCAATAATGGTGGCCATTCTCACTGTGGACCAGCACTCGCACTTGGAAGCACACATATATGGAGCAGGCCCCACTTGAATAAACATATGACCCTACTTCACGGAGCTACTGCCACTAAGCTCTGACAGGGCTGCCCCCTTTCTAGCACACGCGGCAACGAGTCTCAGGCGACTACCCTACCCTTCCTTTGGTTACATTGTCCTCAATTTTGATGTACCCTATGTCCACAGCTCTGTTATGCAATGCACCATGTCTAGAACACCTTATGAATGTCTTGCCATAAGATCTATTAGCATTGCGCCTTGGCTAACGGAATGACACTATTCCAATTATTATGTCAGTACCCTGCTTGATAGCTTACCTGGTATTAAGTTGTTTTGTATCCTGAACTGCATTGCTTTGAAGTTGTTAAACATGGTGTCAGTGCACTGTTCATGTTGTATGGGAAAACTAAATGCCCATAAAAAAAATATTTAAACAAAAATCGTGGGCATTCCCACTGATGACTGTTCTCAATGGGATCCACCCACATCATTGAGGATTCCCGTAAGATTCTCATGGTCATACTGACAAAGGGTATGAGAGGCATGCATGATGCCATCACTTCGAATACTCTCATCACAATTCTCACTGTAAAAGATTGTGCCATTTGATGCAGGCAAATTGTTTTCTTCCCAGTTAAAAATCTCCTCTCTGAGGGGAAGCATTTGGCTTTCTTGATGAGAACAACAAAAGTAACAAAGAATTTAAAGACTCAGTTCTGTTAACTAAAATCAACCAATTTAAGAAAGATCTGGAGCGTTTCTCAATGGAGAAAGTATACCCCTACACGAGTGTGGAATATGTGCCTCCCCAATATAACCGACAAGGTAGGAGGTATGGGTCCAATTACTCCACGTCAAGTGACTCAGACAACTCCAATCAGGGCGCCCAATTAACAAGAGGCTCTGCCCGAAAGAACAGGGGACAATAGAGGGGCCAGCAAGGTGGTCCCCCTCCTCCTATGCTACCATCACAATGGTGGGCTCCTGGACCATATGGATATCCCAACTTGCCACCCCATGGACATATGTTTCCGTACCAGCCACAACCCCAAATGTACCCCAACCAGCCTTTTTTAGGGTATGGCCGGAGCAGGACCAGGGGCAAACGTCGGAACCAGCAAGCAAAAGTCCACTGGGCAGACAACCCGCCCGCACACTCTACCCGGAGCATGACGGAAGCTCAAGCAGGCTCGAGCATCAAGACAATATAGTCATCAATTTGAGCAGTCGTGCTCTGAATAAAAGTCAAGAGATACTTTATTTTCGGCTTCATAAGACCTTAAAAGCACAGATAAAGCATTTTAAAAATTCGATGCAATTGGTCAGTAAAAACATTCTTATATACACATAAAAATGTGAGGACATTAGTATTTAAAAAAAAAGTATTAAATATATTGATAGGCACTAGGTATCTCAGGCATGAAGTGCAAAATTCAGATATGTTAAGATCGATTAAAAAATACAGAGTCCCAGAACGCAACGGGTGCCTAGAGTGGATGATTTAGGCTTGGGCTTTCTTCAGAAGCGCACAGCGAGCACACCACATTGAAAACAGGAATCGGGAGACTGAATAATCAATTGGCATAGCAGTGTCATATCTGCGGATCCTGTAAGCCTGTAGGCAGTGAGGGGTTCCGATATTCCTACAAAGCTGTCTTAGCAAACAAGCTCGTATTGCCTTGTAGTTAAGGCAAAAAAACAGCACATGCAGGTCAGTCTCCATACAGTTTTTGCAGAACGGACAGTCCTTCGTGGAACTTCCCCCCCATTTATAAGTAACAGCGCTTAGAGGGAGTACACCATGCCTAAACTGCATATAAAGTTTTCTAGCACAAGGGGTGTCATCTACGCTAGGTTCTAAGATATATTGCTGTTTGACTTCTAGGAAGGATGATGTAAGTGTACATGTCCTGGGGCCCCTCAGCAATAGATTGAAGTGGTAGTCTTTAAAGATTTTAATCAAGACTTTTTTTGGTGTTACCAAGGAGCTCTCTTCCGGATTAGCCCAGAGATCTCTCATTCCAATGGACAGGAAGGATTTCTTAATGAAGGTGAGCCAAGATATTTTACTAGCTCCCCTGAGGTTTACCACCTCCCTTAGTTCCTCTCTGTAAGTGGAAAGTTCTGGGGTGCTCCATAGGCGACGCCAGTAGTGTAGAGGTCTAGGCACGACCTCCGCAGACAGTGGGCTGACACCCATATCCATTCTGTGCGGAGTTAGTGGTGTACCACTGGAAAGTCCCGTTACCTGTCTTAGGAATTAATTTTCAATCCTAACAAGCTGTTCGGATGACCTGTGGCCCCATAGCTCCGCTCTATACAGGGTCGCCCCTGTGGCTTGCGCCTTTTAAATTTCTAGCACCGGCCCCATCATCTTGTGTGCACATTTCCTCTACTGTTTTGCAAGGCCCCCAGACGTTTGTGTCAGTTTGAGAGAGGCCTTCTTAATTTGATCATCCCACTCCATTTTCTCATTAAGTGATAGGCCCAAATAATCACAACAAGGGACTCTCTGTAAAAATTCCCCTGCTAATTGTGGGTTAGATCGTTTGGAATGCTTTGCGTTGAACACCATGTATTTTATTTTCTGGGTATTAATCTCCAGGCCCCTGCTCTTACAAAATAGATGGAAGATATCCAAAACCCTTTGAATACCCATAGGTGATTTCGACAGCAGGAGGGTGTCGTCTGCAAACATCAGGGCTGATATCTTGTAGCCTGCTAGTTTTGGTGCATCTAGATCCCCTCCCGCTGACAGAGCTCCTATTAAGCCATTGATAAAAATGCAGAAGAGGGTGGGGGCTAGAACACACCCTCTGAATACAGACAAACAGGCCCTTTTAAATAAAGGTTTGGGCTTTGTACCATCCTACTATGGTGACACTTTTCAGATCAAACAAGAACTGGCTCAGTTTTTTCGTAAGATCCGCGTTGACTTTTTCTTCCGAGACAAACCAGCAGACAGCACTGATGGGGCTGACATGAATATGGGTCTCAGATATAAATCTACATTCAATCCTCTCACCAATCAGATCCCCCCACAGGTTCTAACCTTTGAGAAGGCTGTGACTACACAAGTTTCCAACATTTGTGCCAAGAATATCAGACCCTTACCAAGAAGGAAAGTCGAGCCATGCAATCTCTAGCTGCTGACGGCACCATTACAATCAAAACCGCTGACAAGGGAGGAGCCATTGTCATAATGGACACCTCCTGTTATCGGACGGAATGTCTGAGACAACTGGAGAACAATCGATTTTACAAACCGCTACCCTACAAAAAGATTGGAACAGGAGATCAAGATTCTAGTCGAGGAAGCACATTCTAATGGCTGGATAACGGGACAAGAGGCTAAATTCCTGATTAAAAGTCACCCCATCGTTCCTTATTTCTTTGCATAAAACTCAAAGACCTCCACCTGGGCGTCCCATCATATCTGGACTCGGATCTTTGTTGGAACCCCTATCCACCTTTGTGGATCACTTCTTGCGTCCACTGGTTTTGGACATGCCAACTTATTTGAAAGACACCAAAGGCGTCCTGAGTTTGATTGAAGATATTCAATTCAACACAGAGTTATTTTCTCGTCTCTTTTGACGTGAAATCCTTATACACATGTATCCCCCTCAGGACGAGACTTTGTCTACTATAGAAACACTGTTGTTGGATAAAGTCCCTGACTCAATCACTCCAGTCTCTTTTATCAGCAACTGTGCTCGGATAGCAATTAAAGAAAAAAAAATCAAATTTGAAGACCGTCTGTTCCTACAAGTGTCTGGGACTTCTATGGGGAGTGTTTTCGCCCCCAGTCGGGTGAACTTTTACGTACACAATTTCGAACAGGAGTACGTCTTTAACAGCCAGAATCCATACAGACCTAATATACTTTTATGGAAACGTTATATTGATGATGTGTTGGTAATATGGATAGGTTCGGCCACATCCATAATTGACTTTAAAACTTGTCTCAACAGTCGTAATGCATTTTTGAGATTCACTTGTGAGTCTATCAAGATTTGCTTCCCTTTCCTTGATGTCATGATTTTTCCCTCGGACGGAGGTCTGAGCACTGAACTTTATAAAAAACCAATGGCCAGGAACTCACTCTCGTTATTTGAAAGTTTTCATCCTAAAGCTCTACGCGAGAATTTGCCCTTCGGACAATTGTTACGCATTAAGAGAAACTGTTCATCTATGATCAAATATCAAGACCATGCAAAGGACATTAGCCAAAGAAACTTGTCACGATGTCTTCTAAACGCGCAGCCAACAATAACAGAGCCACCCTGTTGGAACCAAGAAGCCCAAAAGAGTCTTCCAACAGATTAATCTGTGTTACCACCTTCTGCAGTTTCTCTAATCAAATCAAGAAAAGTATTTTGTCCAACTGGAAGATTCTAAATATCTGGACGACACCACTTCCTCGTCCCCTTTTTGCCTTTAGACGTAACACCAACATTAAAGACAGATTAGTACATACGCGCCCACGTGAGTTTGCCAAAACACAACAGGACACTCTATGGAGTTTGCCTGCTGTGCAAGGACATTTTCCTTGTGGAAATTGTGCGGCATGTGCACATACAACAAACACTACTGAGACTGACATTGACACGCCTAGAGCCTGGGTTTTGACTAGCCACACCAACTGCAACAGTAGTAATGTAATCTATCTAATCACTTGTCCGTGTACACTTCGATATGTGGGCATGATGACACGCCGTGTGAAAACACAAATTCTGTAACATAAAAGCACCATTCGGTGCAAAAAGGCCTCCACTAAATTAACCCATCATTTTCTCACAGCGCAACACACTCCGCAAGAACTGAAATGGACAGTGTTAGGACAACCTTTTATTCCAACGCACATCACTGATATTTCTACTTTTCTGTTCAGAAAGGAACAGCGTTGGGTGCATAAACTTAATAGCCATCAAACAGGCCTTAATGATGAGATTCCTTGGGTGTCCTTATATAGTGGAAAGATTAGCATCTTGATTGACATATTTGACTCAGGAGCTTAATTTCATTACCTCATTATGACTGTCCTCACAGTCTTTATATTAACGTGTTGCTTTCATCAACAATACATGTGGATGTATGGACATAAGTGATCCTCATAATGGACCAACTGGTTATTTGCATTTAATCATGAATATACTTTGAGTAATCTCATGGCCAATACTCGACTGGGCTTGTGTTTTACCATCTTTTTCAGCTTCAGGAACTGAGACCAAAGCCATATGGTTTTTATTCATATTTGATTACTTCATTTTGTCTTTCTTAATTGTCCTGTTATTACAAAAAGATTTAACAAGGACTGTATATTTACAGTGCAAGCGGTAATGACGCTCAAAATCCGATAGTTGCGGAACAACTAATACTCTTTCATAACATCTCCTTGACGATTCCGAGACTTATACAAATGCACACACACAGAGCGTGTCTCTATGATACATGCGCTCTGATATTAAATGCGCTCCAACACTCATTTCGCTCCTTAGTCTTGCTTTTGAATTGCCACGGACAGGCGCGCTAGCGGTTCAGTACCGCAGAATGTTTAATACTGTCAAATCTCTTTTATTCTCATATGAGAATTTGTATTCTAATATGTCAACATACATATTCTCAACGACTTTATACACATGCGTGGAAGTATAGCGTGTCAGACAATGACGCATGCGCATGAGTTCCAGATCGGAGAGCTACCATCTCACCTGATATCTATTGGCGCTCTTACTTGCGGGTATATAAGGCACCCGTAGCGCTACGTTCAGGCAATGGGTTCCTAAAAAATCTGCTAACTCTTGATTTGCGCTGATGCTATGGCTGGGAACTGTGGTCCTTTAAATATGTCAATCCCTCACTTGCTCTGATACTGCCTTTTTTGCTAATTCTTGACTTGTGCTGACACAACATTTGGGCACTTGGTTCTTGTTAATTTGCAGCTCTTGACTGCTTCTGATGTTGCCTATTTTTAACTGCTTACAACAGCGCGCTAGTTACTTTGACATTCTCATAAAGCACTGCGAGTAGTTTTTTCCTGGCAGTGCTTTATGGCCCATGTTGAACGTAACCTCGCATTCAGTTTAAATATTCGCTACATGAACCATTAGCTTTCCTCTCTAGATGATTGCCTTACTCAATGCAGCAAGGATGGTCTTTCAGGGTTCTGCAAGATCAAACGTATCCTTTTTTGATAAGTTATTTTTCATATATATCTTCATGCTGGCCTTTTTCTACACCCTACTTTTTAGGCCCCCTAGTTTACAAATTAAATTCCAAACCGCGTGGGTTAATCCCAGTTCTTCAAGGTTAATGTATCCATAGACTTGCTAGATGTTATATGGTGTATAAATTGATACACATGCCTCGTTCTCTTTATAGAGGTGCTCCCCTCCTGAGCGGTTGCCAGGTAGAGGTGAGGTCCTTTACTCAGCAGTTGCGGGTAAGGTGTTGCTTTTTGTTTTACTTTTCACAGATCCTTTTTCTAAGTCACAATGTTTACACTTATTTGTATGCCTGATGACACGTTATTTTTACTCTTCTTTTCAGGTAATATCACTTTATGACACAGACGGACCTAAGATTGCGTCCTAATCCGATATCCTTTTTTTAGTTTACATCACCAATACAACAGCAGCAGCATCTACTTTTAGGTTATGATGAAAGCCTATTGAGGCTGAAACATGTTGACCATTATCAACTACACTGAAGCGATTTAAATCTATACCGCTGGTGCACTGCTTTTTAATCCTGCCAGTGGGCATATCCATATTAAAGTTTTTTCTATGCCCGCAAGTCAGTTTTAGATTTCACTTTTTTCACATTAATCTTTGTTTGCGCTGCGTCCTCATTCACACTTTTGCTCTACACATGTGGGTTTAGAACACCCTTCATACTCCTAAAACTTCCCAGAGCTCCTCCCTCTCAGAGAGGGGGTTGCAGCTCTCAAAGGAACTAGGGGTTTCCTTTGGGAGGAGAATCCCATATGATGAAGCATGTCACCTTTGATGAGTGAGGGATTTCGTCCTGCAAAGGGATTTGCCCACAGTTAGCTCTGTGAGCATTAGTCAAGGGATCTGTGGTTATTAAGTACATCAATCAATTTGTTTTTTTGAGTACTATTCACTATATAATTCATGTATTTTTTTTGAGGATAGACCCTTGGATTTCACACTGTTTTGTATTAAGTCAATTGGGGATACAATCCTACGTGGTCTCTAAATTTCCCTTAGACCCTCCATTTCGAACTGCATTGTGTACTTATGATCGGTTTCTTTGGCCAGAGTCCCACGGGGTGTGGCACTTTCCTCACTCCAACTCAAAAGGGCTTCCTCCCTTGTTAAAACTGGTGCCACAGAGGTTGTGAACTAGGAACCTGACTCATGGCCACTATGAAATGGTTACTGCTGAAAGAATGGACATCTTAACCCCTTCCTATTGCTTGTGTGTCTTTTCTGTAGGACCCCATTGCTTATAAGGATCCCATTGCCCTTGCAGTGTAATAATCCTTTTTCAGCCTTAATGAGTAATCTACCTCTTCACCAAACAGATTTTGTCCTGTGAAGGGCGTATTGATTACATTCAGCTGTACCTCAGGTTTGAGCCCTGAAATCTTTTCATTACTGTGCAAGTGCACAATTGCCTACTCGTATCTGAGAACGATTTTAGGCATGGATTTAATATGGTCTTTCCCTCTTGGAGGATGTCTGCCTTTTTTTTAATTTTTTTGTAAATATATTTATTGATTAGCCTTTTTTTTTTTTTTTTTCCTCTTTTTTTGTGTCCTCATTGCTACCATGGTTTTAATGCCAGGCCAGATTGAGCTACACCCAGCTGTCTCAGTTCTTAAGAGAACTGGCAGGGATATATAGACGAAATAGTGGGTTCACGATATCCCTCAGCTATTGCAGTTTCAATCCTGGAAGGCAAGGAACCAGGCAATTCCCTTCTTGCAAACCACCTTGGTATGGGTGGGAGCCAGTTGAGCCCGGGCTAGGACCAGGTAGAGGCTAATCACGTGGTGCAAAAGGCAAGGGGAGCACCATAATAGGGTAATCATCGGACCCGGGAAAAAAAAAAAAAAACCGGATAATTCAGTGTACCCATGATATCAAATACCAGAAAGCTCTCTTGCTCTGATTACCAGCTCTAGCAAGGTCCATACGTGATGTACACAAAACGGAGGCCTGCCATTCGCTGAAGGAAGGAGGGGACGAGTCCTTCCACTTCTTGCAGATCTCCCTTCTTGCCAACAGCACCGCATAGAACACCAAGTTTTTGGCTGCACTTTGAGCTCCTTCCAAAATCCCGAAGATCACAAGAGGTAAGTCAATGTTGACTTGAACACCCAATGAAATGGTTAGAGTATTGCTGATAGCTGCCCAGAATGACACTAAGCTAGGGCATTCGAGAAACATGTGGGTGTCTGATGCAGCCAGAAGACCATACCTAGAACATGCTATTGAAATGCCCTCGGCAAATTTAGATAATCTGAGGGGAGAATAATATACCCTATGCAGTGTAAACAGATGGTTCCTGCGTAGCCATGATGGCTTCACTATGCTACATAAAAGGCCGAATGATGCTGACCAGAGTTCTTGTAAATTTGGGCCAGAGATTGAAGGGCTCCACAGCAAGTCCGGCAGGTTAAAAACTCCATCCGTTTCCTCCATTAGGAGTCTATACCACTGTGAGGTCTCTTTTTTACCCGAGGAGCTATTAACCAGGTTATTTATAAGTAGGCTATATCCTCCAAGTGGAAACTTGTTCCTTTCGAGGGCTTGAGTTTTGTAGGCCTGAGTCCAGCTATGCATTTGAAAGTATTTAAACCTTGATAGATTAGGTCCAATCTTAGCCTGAAGCTGTTCCCATGAAAGCAACTCCCCTTCAAAAAAAAGATCTCCCCAGACCTCTAGGCCAGCGTCTCTTATAGGTGCCGCTAAAATGTCTCCAAGCCAGGCGGGGTTTCCAGGTAGCCCCCATAACGGAGTCCTATCGCAAAAATAACCTTGTTTTATAGATCTTGTGACGTCGGCCCACAATTTTGCCAATCCCTGTAAAACCTTCAGTTTAATTTTTTTAAAGTACTTGGGGTTGCCAAATTTGAAGAGAAAGGCCGATTGACTAACTTCTTCCCCTTCTAACATGGCTGAAAACATCAGGCCCACCCCGTAGCCTGAAGGTATTTTTAACAACATACGGGAGTGAGTTAACTGAAAGGCCCAAGCATATAATTTCAAATCCGGGGCAGCCAAGCCCCCTTTGTCCCATCGCCTCCTAAGCTTTTTCCATGAAATCCTTGCCTGTTTGTTGTTCCAAATGAAAGATGTTATGTCTGACTGCAATTTAGCTAAACTGGAATAATCAAAATATAGGGGAATGGTGCAAAACAAAAAAGAAATTTTAGGAAGAATCGACATTTTAATTAAATTGACTCTCCCAATTAAGGATAGTGGAATATGAGACCATGAATGCAATAACCTACGGCATTCTTTAGCTACTGCTGTTAAGTTAACTTGAGCAATTTTATCTATGTCCTTCCCAATATGAAGACCCAAATACCTCATCGAGGAGCCCGCTTGTAAATCCTTAGCTTGCCCGTCATCATTCCAGACAAGCATCTCAGTTTTGGCATCATTTATTTCGTAACCGGAAACTTGGCCTATTGAATGGGCGATCCTTAAAATCATAGGGAGTGCTGTTCCAACATCCGAAGTAAGAATAAGCACGTCGTCGGCGTATAGGGCTACTTTCCTTTCCCACCCTTTATAGGAGAAGGGCTTGATACGGACTTCCTCCCTCAGTTGTTGCGCAAAGGGTTCGATGTAAAAATCAAACAGTAGGGGGGGAAAGTGGGCAGCCCTGCCGTGTCCCCCTAGTGATAGTGACTGGGTCAGATAACTCTCCATTGACCAAGAGGCGTGCTACTGGGCTATGATTTAACAAGCCTAATGCCCTACGAAACCCAGCCCCCACGCCAAACTTAGCCAAAGCCCCCGACAGGTATACCCAATTGACTCTGTCGAAAGCTTTGGTCGCATCCAACGTGAGGGCGGCCAAAGGGAGAGTCCGGGCCGATGCTATATCTATGGCACCTATTAAGTCGTAGGTTAGCTCGAATAGTTGTCGCCCCTTAACAAAGCCCCTTTGATCAGGGTGGAGGACCAAAGGCGCAATCTCAGCCAACCTTGATGCCAAAATTGTGGTAAAGATCTTATAATCCACATTGAGAATTGAAATTGGCCTATAGGATCCACAAGCGGTCTTTGGTTTCCCTGGTTTCAGAATAAGGGTGATTGAGGCAGTATCCCAAGAGGCTGGCGGGAGCTGTCCTTCCTGTAAGATTTGATTGAAAAGAACAGTGAGGAATGGGACTAGTTCTATTTCAAGGGCTCTATAGAGTTCTGCCGGCAAGCCATCAGGCTCAGCCGCCTTCCCCTTTTTACTTCTTTTAATGGCAGATCTTACCTCATCCTCAGTGATGGCCTTTTCTAAGAGTTGAGATTGCTCGGCAGATAACGAAGGAAGATTGATGTCTCTCAGCCAGCCCTCAATACAATCTATCGAGATCTCCTTATCCTCCTTGTAGATCCCCTAAAAGTAATCTCTGAAGGCACCCCTGATATCCTCATCTGAGGAGAAAGTGTTGTTATCTACCGTTATTGCGGCAATGTTATTCCGAACCAGATCTGTTTTGGTCTTCCAGGCCAGAAGATTCCCGGCACCCTCGCTATATTCAAAATGGGCCAACTTACTGGCTTCCCATCTTTGTTGAAGTCGAAGATTTAATATCGAGCTCAAACTACCCTTCAAAGCCACTGGTTGACTACGAAGAGTAGACAGATCTGATCCGGAAGCCACATAGTTGGAGTCTATATCTTGTTGTATTTGACATATCTGAGCTTCAATAGAAGTGACTTATTCTCTATGTAGCTTCCTACGGTACGAGACTTTCCCCGTCATAACCCCTCTCAAAAAAGCTTTAAACGAATCCCAAATTATTCTAGTCGTAGCTGAACCTCTATTGGAATTGAAAAAATTATGGGTTTCAGATTTAAGAGATGTGATATCCTCAAGGGATGAGAGAAGAGAGCAGTCGAAAGACCATGTGATGGAACATTTTTTAATCGGTCTAGCAAGTTCCATTACTACAGCCGCATGGTCTGACAGATGTGATGGGAGGTAACTAATAACTTTTACGGAATCTACCAGCCTCAGACTTATTAAGATGAAATCTATTCTGGACTGGTGGTGGTATTTATAGTTCCGAAAAGAAACCCCTTGTTGTAGACCCGACCTCATTCTCCAAATGTCAGCATACCCATATTGCTTCATAGCGCTTTGCAGCAGAGCCCTAGTCTTAGAAAAAACAGAGGATCGATTATTGGCCGATTTATCCAATAGGGGGTCCAGTACGACATTAAAATCACCTGCCAGGATAATGGGTTCAGGGAAGGAAAGCAAGTGTGAAAAAATAGACTCGAGAATGGAGGGGTCATCCTGATTCGGACCATAATATCCCAAGATTGTACTTTGCATACCAGACATAACAACAGACGCTATGGCCCATCTGCCACCTGGGTTGACCGCCTGTGATATCAGCCTAGCTTTAGCTCCCTTTTTAAATACAACTGAGACCCCTCGTGTGTTAGTTGTTTGGGTAGTTCAAACTGAGAAGTCTATCCACCTATTTTTCTTAATAAGGGCAAGCATTTCAGCATGAGTTAAGTGTGTCTCCTGGAGCACTATGACCTGCGCATCCAAGTCCCGCAAGTATTGCAAGATTCTATTAGCTCTGGGCTTGGTGCGGAGGCCATTTACATTCCAAGAGATATATTTTACACTACCCATACTTAAAAAGAAAAAAATTAAGAAAAGCAAAAATTTCCATTTGTTGCATTAATACTTGGCTCAATATCTGCCTGTTTCCAACCATTATAGTACTACTTCGAACAATGAGGGACATTTTGAAAATTTGCACCCTCCCACCCCCCCTCCTAACCCCGTGCTTCTCCACACCCCATCCACCCCCCCCCCCTTCCAGGAAAACCCTTGTGTTATCTAACCGGCAAATGATCCGGTAGATAGCACCCCTTTGACAAGCTCCCGTCGAGGAAAAAGCCCACCCAGCCCACTGGGAAAAAAAATACTCAACGGTGAAGCATTAGAAAAAAAAGGTGAAACCCCCACCCATCATACAGTAAGAAAGAAGTTGCCAAAACTACTTTTAAACAATTAACTGGAGCAAACTGGACCAAGAAAGAAAAGGAGATTTTAGTCAATATGGATAAGTAGAAGTGGCCTAAGGTAAAGAGCATACATCTATATGTTAATAGTGACACGTTATACGTTAGGCTGATCTGGAAAGAGCCGCCAATGCTATCTCAAAATATGCGTGATCTATTTGCGCTCTTTCCCTAACGTCATCAAAAGCTCATCGGCTGCCTGTACTGACCTAATGTGATGCATCAGATTATTATGCATAACTTTGATGGCTGCCGGGAACACGAGCTGAGCTGTTGCTCCTACCTTCCTAAAGGCATCCAGGTGCCTCCCAAATTCCCATTGTTTATCCAATGTGATTCTGGAGAGGTCAGACCTAACTAGGAAAGTATGCCCTATGCCAGCGAAAGACTTTTGTTTTAATGCCAGGTTGAGAATCTGCTCCTTCAACACATACGTGTGAAAATTAACCAAAATTTTACGCGGTTTTGATCTTTGGGGATTCCGCCGAAAGGGGTCCCTGTGGATTCGCTGTATGTCCATGACTAACTCCTCAACTGAGTGCTCTAAGCCCAGGGAATCCTTTAACAGAATAGAAATGAACTGCTTTATATCTGAGCCCTCAGTTCCTTCCGGAATATTGAGAATCCGTATATTTCCCCGCCTGGCGTTATTTTCTAACATCTCCAACCTCTCGCTTAGGCTTTGCTCCTCTCTAGTGAGCTTCTTTATGTCTTCCTTAACTTGCTCCATGTTAGTTGAGAGTGCTTCTGAGGTTTCTTCCAGAACTCCTGTTCTGACGGTCAAGCCCTCAATCTTATTGTCCAATGCTTCACAATAGTTCCTTATCTCCATCTGATTTGCAGAGGACTCAGAAAACCCTTTCCTAATCTCCATTGCAAGCGCAGAAAACATCCCCAGCAAAGAGGTGGCTGAGATAGAGCCCTCCCCCTCAAGGATGGCTGTACTAGCCCTAGCAGTGTCACCATTCTGATACTGAACCTTCATAGTCTCTACGTCCGCCCATTCTCCACCAACTGCCTCCTCCATCTCCGATGTTACATCCACATGATTGTCAGAAGTTGGCCCTTCCGCTATTAACAGGCTCAGTGGGGGGACTCTGTGATGGTAGACAAACCTCCTATAACCTGCATCCCCAACACCGCTTCTTGACCTACTCAGACTCCTTCTAAATCTTTCACCTGTGGTGTAAACTGTGGTGCATCTATCCCCCCCTGCTAAAACTTAGTCTCCACCTGGTGTGCGGGAGGATAGTGATAAGACATTAACAGATGGAGAAGGGAGGGCGTCCGGGACATACAAGATCCCTGCCATATTTTGATCTTCCACAAGGTTGAGTATCTGAGGGACCGCTTTGAAATAAGATCGAAGAGATGGGGTGATCTTAGAGCCCAGAGATAATACTACCTTAGGACCCTTCACTTTGGTTTTAGACTTAGACTTAGGCTTATGTTTACTTCCTCTAGCCTTCACTTCTGTATTTAGATAGGAAGAGCAAGTAAGTAATTTTATTGTGTTGATTATTTAAAATCTTACAACAGTACATATCAAAAGAGAAAACATTAAAAGTTATATTCCTAATATAAAATCGCATAAAATTACATTACATGGGCTAACTTAGTCAATTAAATATTTGCAATAATTGCCTCACCGAGTTTCTTTTTAACTAAAATTAAGAACTTTACAAAAGAGACATTTAAAATAATATCATCTGGAACCATACATTTAATCACCGCCTGCCTGCATGACCGTATGCTGCGAGAATTAAAATGGGCCTTAAGCAGTCGTTTTCTTTCTTGAAGTAGTTCAGGACAAATACATAGTAAATGAGAAATGTCTTCCTCTCCCCACTTACACATTCTACATTTTGTTTTAGTTTCTTGTAATTCCCATGGGGGAAGATGACATAGCCCAGGCATAGATCCGAATCTCGCTTTAAGCAGAACCTGCTTAATTTTTTCCGTCAACGGGGTCGTCAAATATTTTTGGATCTCCATCTTTTTATATCCATTTAGTACCATCCATGCATGGTTTCTCTTTGTAAGAATGGCCTTATCTTTTATGACAGATAAGTGGGCTGCAGTTTTATTAATAATTTTCTTAAATGATAACTTAGTTATATTTATTTCCCATATTGATGTAATTCCGAATGCTTAGATAGGAAGAGGATTTCCTCCTAACCGATACCTCAGAGCTCTGAGCAGTAAGTGCCTCCCCAACAACTTGTAGAACCACCTTACTTGGCTCATGAATATCCTGCTCCTTATCAGTGGTAGACAACAGGTCGCCAAGTTCTCCAAAAATAACCGCAGGTCCTGGCGCAGACACTGGCGGTAGCCCAGCCAGCGTTTCAATACTTTCAGTATTCTTACCGTAGTCGAGAGCTTCAGAGTCTAACCTTCCTTCCTCGGCTGTTTCCAAAGGAGGTGAGAGTGTTGGTTCCTGCGCCCCTCCTGAAGACGCTTTACCACCTACCCTACTAGCGTTTGCCACATAGGCAGGACCTCGGAATGACTGCCCAAGGCTCAGCAACTTTCTCCCCCGCCTCAGCTCCAGCGCGGCTGTCCAAAGACGCAGCCTCGGCTTCCCCGGGGGCTCTTGCGGTAAAAGTGAAACAGTATGGCCAGATTCTAGCTCCCGGAGCAGCAACTTCTTGGAAAAACGCTGAAAGACTCCCGCCACTCTCAAAGGCACCGCGCTTACAGCAGAGACAGTTGGGGAAAAAAATACACGGCGTTCTCCAACCTCCAAGAACGCACACGGACAGAGGCAACAGGCATCCGGTGGTGAAACGCGGTAATGCATCTTCAACGTAAATTAAAGGGATAACTGCCGATAATCTACCAAAACAACACCCAAAGCAAAATGCATTTTACATGCTTCAAAGTAAAAGTTTGTATTCCTCTGCCACCTCCAGGACATATCTTACTGTTCCGGTCATCAGGAGTTCAGTCGCTGTTTATGGCATGATAGAATAATAGAATGGGGTTGACCCCGACAGGAGCTCACGTCGGAGCACCACGGCAGCCTAGCTAACTGCCGCCATGTTTCCCTCCATTTATTGATTAACCTTGTACAATACTTCCGGAGTACATCAATCAGGACCTTCCGCAGACATAGCAGTACTCTAAGATACAATACTCCTTGTACACTCAAGCCTTTTCGGGGGTCTATGGAATAGAGCCATTGTCGTCAGAACACATTGTAACAGCCTGCAACATACCACCCACTAACTGTACCATCGTGGATGTCTGCCTTCTTTCTATATACCTCCAGTAAATGCTACATGAGTTCCTGAATCTCCTCCCAGCATTGGTGTCCGTATCTGCTGGCAGAGCACAAGGGTTGGCTAGTCTTCATTGTGTAGCTGCTCCCCTTTCCATCTTTTGGCCTACTGGCTCCAGTCTTTTGCTATCTTTATCTAGTGGTGGTCCTGTGGAAGATGATGCATCAGCCCTCCCATGGACTGTCACTAATATGCTGCCCTCAACAATTGCCTTGCAGTGAAAGCTGTGGCTGGTACAGGTCCAACATTTCTAAGTCATTAGGATAATACATTGGTCCACAAGAAGGTTGCTGCTTAAGAGGTGGTGTTTTAGATATTCCAGAAGCTTCCAAACATGAAGTAAAAGGTTGCCGTCTTGATGGCATCAAACCCTTAAGGGCATCCCACAAGCAGCAGCACACCTCATCAAGGGCCTGAAAAAAAAGGACCACATCACTTCCATCCTGATGGAACTCCACTATGTGCCCTTGCCGCCCGCAGAATCTTCAAAATCTACATCACAACAGGCATCCCTTCCTGTGAGGAAACAGGCTTTTGGCAGGTCTCACCCAAAATCTTGCACCCATTTTGACTGCTAAGCACAGGTGGGCTCTGAAGTGCCCTGAGCCCTGCTAATCAGGACTCAGTGCAAATGCCCTGATCCTTAGAAAACATACATGGTTAATTAGCTTATACCCAATGGGCATAGCTTAACTTACATGTAAGTCCCTAGAATATAGTATCAGGGATACCTAGAGCCTCTAAGTTAAAGTGTCAATCGCGGACTTCAGCACTAGTTTGTAGTGTAGTTCCTATATCCCGGATAGGCTCTGCGCATTGGAATAACATACACTATAGATTTAACATAGGACTACGGTCAGTATGTCTCTATCGAGTATATTAAACGTAATTACTTGTGTGTGCCAGCTAACTCAGAGGTCACAAGAAACTTCTTGAATATACAAGAAGGGATTAGTCTCTGACAACCGCATAAACATGACAACTTTGTTTCCTTTTAGAATCGGAACAGTCTCAGAATCGTGGAAACAATAGATAACAGTTTCACTCAGTCAATCGTGCATGCTTCGTTTCTACAGAATTGCACAGCAATAGAGAGACGGGCATTTCAATAAAAGGGTTTATTGAACAGTCCTATTTCTCATGCAAGAGATATGAATTGCTAAAATCGTAAGACAGACTGCGAAGTACAATATGTACGAGGTTAGCAGTAAGATAAAATAATACTGTAATAGCATGGTTTGTAGCTATGACATATTTTAATAAAAATACATACATATATAACATAAGCTAAAATGTGATACTCATCTGATGCTTCTAAATTGTTCTATCCCAGTGTACCTAACCTAAGTGCAGTACGAGGTTTGAAGTAGGTGCTATTTCTAAAGTATAGCTAGCTATATTTTAGTTTAGCCAAGAGTGGCCAAAAGTTTCTTTAAGTTCTAGTCAGCTCCATACCTGCGAATGAGAGAGGTTGGAATCTCTTTTCTGGACTCGATTGTCTAACCCCCCGCAAGGGAAGTCAGAGAGCACTGGAGCTGGATTCTCTGCGAGGAGGATGGCAGCGTCAGGTCAGTGCATCAGGCTGGAACTCTATCTCCTTCCGAACTTGCCGTGGCGAATCGCGTAGACTGGGTTGGATCGAATCCTCCAGGGACCGCAATTTGCCAGGGCAAGTGCTGGTATATTTATACCTTGAAGGTGTCTAGGAATGCCAGTATTGACGTAAAAGTCGGGCAGAGGAACGTCATGAATGAACCTCTAAGGAATAGATGTTCATACATACTTAAGTTCTTGGAGAAATCAATATTCAAGCGGAGGGTAATTCCTAAAGGCTTAAGGGTCTGGTTTTTCAAGAATTCGTTGTGACATGGATGGACGGATGTAGGTGGCCATGCCTGTATTTGGTTTCTACGGACAATGTCTAAATAAGGGCCGGATGTCTATGTCCAAATAAGGGTAATGTGAATTGTACCTATATAAGGGCATAAATCGGGGAACCTATATACGGAATCTAAATCTGCACACAACAAGTTGTGCCACCACGAGTATGACAAATTAAGGCATGCCTCCCAGACTGCCACTGCAGACTGATAGAGTAGTTTAACACTGTTAATTAAACCATTTCAGGCAATTGCAAAGCCCAAACTCCCTTTTGAATATGTGTAAGTCACCCCTACAGCAGGTCTGTCGAGTCACAAAGCATGGTGAAGCATATTTAAAGGTAGAACATGTGCTTGACATGTTTCTAACAGTATAAACCAAAGACTGTCGTTTTTACTATAAGAGTGATGGTAGCCCTACTGGCAAGTACAGAGTTACATGCTGACAACTCACACTGCTAACTTCTTTTTGGGACTAACAAAGTTGGTACTTCAAGGTATCAAACAACTCGTTACATCAAGCCCAACTTGATGCCCAAGTTGAAATTAAAGTGACTTGTTGCCTCATGCAACTTTTACCCAGTATTCCAGTGGCCATTTGCAGAGGCTGGCCACGAGACAACCTCCTCACCCCTCAGGAGAAGTGTCAATAGTTCCCAGGACAGGTAACAATAGAGGCCTGCTAGTGGAGGCGTTACCTCCTCCTGGCAGGAAGCCACACAGGGTGTTATCCCAAAAGGCGCTCTTCAAAGGAGAAGCCTCCTTTGGAAGGCAAATGGCGAACACACAATAGAGAGGGGCTGCTCTTTTGCTGGGGTCGACAGGTTAGAGTCTAGGATAAAAAAAGGGGGAGGGGGCCCACACTGGCCAAACCATTTTTTTCATGGGCGTGTAGCCTAAAGGTAGATACACCGATAGGGAGGGCTACCAAGCACCACACACCAAGACAGGGGTTCCAACATCTTGAGAGGGGGCAGAATAGACCACTCTGGGATAGCAAGATGCCACACTCAGTACAAGCGCGAAAACAAAAAGCGAGGCAACAGACCTTCTCCATGTCTGCACACAGGATCTGGAATGACATCCTCATATCTATCATGTCTTCCCCAACCCTGCTCCAATTTAGAAAGGAGCTGAAGACACGCCTGTTTAAAACTAACTACATTATGACGCACCCAAAGTCTACTGTAACTCTCAGAAACCGGCAACTCCTCCAATCACAAGTAGATTGTCTTGCTTTGAATCCTATACAGTGCTAAGCTGCCTTTTATCAAAGTACACACTGTATAAATATCATACACAAACACTTATGTATGCGGGTTCCTGCTAGGTGGCCTTTTAATTATCTTCTACCTTTGGGGTACTGCCTAGTAAGAAGCTGCCTCCTTGAATGGTTCTCCACGTTTGTAAATACTCACTAGTATTGGTTTTAATTGTTTTATTTTCTGTGTAGGTAGAAGAGTTGCTAATAGAAAAAAGGCTCAGACTATTCCTCTCCTAACTGGACCCCAAAGAAGTATGTTGCTGTTTTAACTATAGCACGATACAAAGAAAGGCCTTTTATTATCCACTTTGGACTGGATTTCTAATTTCTTTAGAATCTCATAAAACTCCTTTTAATTCTTCAGCAATGTTGTTATTTTGGCCTCTAGGCCTCACTTCTTTTTTGACAACAAGGGACATTTCTTGATGTTGTGTATCGAGCCTTATCTTATCAGGGTGGGATGAGTTAGCCTATGATGAAGCGTGCCACATAAGTGTAGGTGAGTTTTTCTTTTCCATAATGAACAAGGCTGGTTCCCTCTGACCCTTGCCCAACAATTAGGATCATTTTATCTGGCACGTTATTTCATCTGTAGCCCATCTTTTCTGTGTCTCACCAGGCCTTTGGCCAACAGTTCCTACATGTGAGCGCATCAGCCCTCAATGGATGCATCCTTTATGTAACTACTCTGGCTGATGAAGGATGTAAAGTGAGGCCTGCAGTGAGATTACTGGGAAACCTCCACTATAGCAGCACCTGTCTCAGCAACCTTATTATATGGACCATGTTTTTCCATAAGCCAGCTATCTGCTTCCACTGACGGTCCTGTTCTTGATGAACGGGTATCATCTGGAGCCTGCAAAAGAGGGATCGGTCTATGCACAATGCCATCAGGCTCAGCAGAGATTTGTATGACCTTACTATGACTAACTGCTTGGCTGATATGGTTTTCACCATGGCTTGGAGCTTCACTGCTTTGTTCAGTGAAAGATACAACTTTCCCCAATGTGTGGCCGTTATTACTCACAAGAACTGAAGTTTCGTCCTTGGTTCCAAAGAGGAATTGTCGATGTTTTGTGTTGCTCATAATCTGTGAAACAGACTGATGCAGGCAATATTAAAAGTCTTTGCCTCTTTCTTTAATGGAGCCTTAACGAGCCATTTGCCAAAGCATGTGTATACTTAGTAACCCCGTTGTCTGCTAGGCAGTTGGTGAAAATGCATGGTGCAGACTTCAGGTCGATTCAAAGAATCTTTAACGGACAGTGGTGCCCCGCCGCTGAAAAAAGGAGTACATCCATTGTTTCCCTGAATACTGAGATGTGGAAATACACATGCTGGCAGGCAGGTAATCTGCTTCCTAACGCATAAGGAGGACTTTGGGAGCGTTAACAAGCAAAAATATTTTCTTTAGGAACTACTTCAGCTTCGAGGTCTAGAATAACCCTTCATTATTCCCTTTTACTTTTGATAAAAAAAGAATCTGGAGTAAAATCCCTTGTTTCTCTGGAATCTTGAGATCATCTCCATTACTTCCTTGAGGAGAAGGAGGATCATTTTCTGTAATGGCTCCCTCAAGAGAAGATTATGTTCCTTCATGGGTGGGCAGACAAGTACTTTCTTTACAAACTACAGAGTGTGTCCTGAGTGTACAATCTGCAGCACTCATTAGTTTGATATTTTGGACTCCCATTGTGGGAAACAATTAAATCCCTCCCTCGACCTGCTGAGCTGGAGATGGTACAGGGCAGCCAGGGGTAAGAGTCAAACTCTTTTGGTTGTCCCGAGAACGCGAGTGGTGCTCCTTTTGTACCCAGAAGGCCTGCAAGATCTTTGCTTTTGATTTCCGTTGCTTGCTCACATCTGCACTGTCGTGGGCATAATTATGGCCAGCCATGACCTTCATATTGGTGAAATGTCCCCTGTATATCTGGGATCGTCATAGGCCACGAAACGTGGCAGAACCAAGATGCAGATATTGCAGAACCCCAAGGATATAGCAGCGTCTTCAATGATGGTATTGTTGCTGAAGGAGTCGTTGTGGTCAAAACAGATCTCTTCATGTTTCATGACGTTGCCTGTCCCATAGGTTTCAATAAGGGTGTCGTCAAAGAGGTAGTCGTTTAGGACATGGATGTTTTCATGATCGTAAATGAGGATGACTAAAACATCACTGTTGAGAATGGCATTCCAGTCAGGTTGTCAAGAAAGCTAGATTTTCACACAGTTTTTGAGAAGGCTTGTGCTTATCCTTCCTGGAGAATTCTCTTGAGAAACTCCAATTATTTCATGCGAGGGGGTGGCTCAGGCACTTTATAGCATATCCAGCTCGGGAAATGTAACGTTTCCTTTTTTGCACTGCCTTCATGGAAGAGCTTTAGACCGAATCATCCACAGATGAGGGCCATCCTCTTTGGAAGTCTGCATTTTTTTCTCCAGCAAATATAATTCCAACCTCCTCTCCCTATACTTCAGGGTTATGGGAGGAAAGGGTTAACAGGTGTTGCAGTGTGAAGCCTTGTGCATTGGATAAAGCAATTAATTACACTGCTCATCAGAGTCACCAGTATAGATCTTTTTCTGTCCACAGGTGAAGCCTGATTTGAAAAGAGATTATTTCTCTCCTTTAGTCATGATGATAATTAGCGACAGAGAAGAGTTTTCCCTGACCTAGAAAACAGAGATTTCCCACTAAATTCCTCCAAAACAACTAACAAAACACTGAAAGCTGATGATTAGGCAGGTTCATATTCAGGGTAGACCAGGAAAGTAACCGTATTAAGTCAAACAGAGGTTAGAGCAGCGCTTTTCTCGGGAACACCTTCATACATGACAAGCATCAAATCTGAGCTAGGGTGGCCTTCAGGGGGTGAAGAATAGCAAAGCACTTTCTCTTCAATGGCTGAAGTTTGGGTTGTTTCAAATGAGGTGACTGTGCTACTGAACAAACAGTGTGATTGAGGCCTACAGCCATTTAAACATTGTTCATAGTTATTTAAATGTACCAGGGATTCCCAAGCCTGGGCATGGTGAGTGATTCAACATGTGAATACATGAAAGATCCAATGCTGGAGAAGAAGGAAGAGAATTTCAGACCCAACACAAGAGAGCAGAATAAAGTACAGCATGTGAGTCTTGAGGACAGCCATGTATCAAAACTAGGATAACAAGTAAGGAACATCTCGATCGTGGGATCTTCAATTATATCATCAGAAAATAGAATAGCAGGTACATCCTTTAAAAACTGAAGAGGATGAATCAGGAGAACAGACAACTTTCACAAAGAGATATGTGTCAACTCACAGAGTCCAAGCAAAACTGCCATATTGCATATATGAGTTATAACGATACACTGCACAGGAGCAGCAGTGGCTGCATCACATGAAATGAGCATTTAGCCCACCGAGAATTGGTATTTTGCTATCACAGTAGTAGGGAGTGGCATATTACTATCAATGAATTTATTAGAGATAGCTAACCAGAAGTATTCATTTTATAGCGGAGAAAGAGGTCATTGGTTTTCCTAATTGTTTTTGTGTTTGTCCAAACGCCATCCCAGAGACCTTTATACATCTCTCATCTGGAAAAAGGGTTTTGAAAAAGGTCATCTAATTAATTTGAAAGTCCTGAATTGCACCCTAAAGGAAAAAGTTTATGTTCTCTAAAATACCTTTTTTGCATTGAAAACAGTGAAAGGTTTCTATGAGCCACCAGCATGCATCTCACTCACCCTATAATGAAATGACGTCTAAATTACATTTCAAGGCTTTCCGAGGGAAGGTAGATGTGTGCATTTCTTCTAAAGTAGGACTCATTCATTTCAATGGTTCTATAGTAAAGTCTCCAAGTGGGAGAAAGTTTCTCACAAATGGAAAGACTTTCTGTAACCATCTTTAAAAATAAAATCCATACATCTCTCCAACTGTCCTGGTGCGTCTAGGCCCTATACACCCTTCAAAAAACTGTTAAGAGCATATGATGGACCAAGGTGATTAATATCTAATACACATCGCACACTATAGCATTCTACATCCCTTCGTACCTACTCCTACCAATCAAGCAATGGGACGCCCTTTGGAGGGACACACCCAAAACTTATTCAAGCTTATCCCTTAGTGAGACAGCGTACAAGCTAATGCTCCAATTGTATTATACACCAGCCCGCCTCTCCACCAATTACACCACACCACATCTTCCCTCTGCTGTCGCTGCAGTTTGGCAGTTGGAAACTTTTGTCACATATGGTGGTCATGTAGCCCCATCACTACCTACTGGGAAGAAATGCTGGGACACATTAAAGCCACCATAGGATATCCGCTTTCTGCTTCCTACCTTATGGTTATCCTTGGTGTCCAGCCTCTTCATTATAAGTGATGACACGCTGACTGGAAGCTCACTAGTCACTTGCTCCATGCTGCGCAGCAGCTTGTGGCACGGGCATGGAAAAAGACTTCTGTCCCTTCCATTGCTCAATGGTTCACTCGTCTATGACATGTGCTGGTGATGGAACAACCCTCCCACAACATAACACACATTGAGGCTAAAATTCAATATGTTTGGCGCTCACTGATCCACTATACGACTTGCTTGTAACTTACATGTCTCAATCCTCTGAGGTGAAGATCTCTGTGGCTCTTTGATAGACCCCCCTCCCCCAGAGCTCACACACAGCGACTGGCCCCCCTATTCACCTCACTACTAATAATGACCACCAACGCACTACTGTGTGACATTGTCTGAATCTTCTAACTCTATCAAACAGACTTGACCAGGAATTGTTGTATTTTGCTGTTTCACGGTTCTTTCTTTTTGCTTTGAGACATGCTATGCTGTGGATGCCCCCTGGGCGCACCTATTCATCAACTGTGTGACCCTTTATTTCCTCGCAATATTTTTGCCCTATGCATACTTGCTTTGTGCCAACTGGTCTACTGCCATATTATGTTGGTCCCTGGCAGCCATGTCGTACTTTGTTGTAATCAATTGAAAGATTTCAATAAAAAGACTGAGCAAAAATAAAAAATAAAAAGAATTCGATGTTCATGCGAACAAGGAAAATTATAAGGCAATAGCATTTTGACAAATCTTTCCATACCTCCCATTAGTAATACTCCTTTCTATTAATTCTGCGGGTGTATACACTAACAATGCTGGCTCTGCTCGACTTTGCAATGAGTTGCAGTAAACCTCATCTGTTCCTCTTACCTCTGTAGGTACTTGCAGTAACACTGTAGCTCCTGTAAAGCTTGCTTTGCAGTTAGGAATATTTCTTCCGTTAGGAAAAGCCCAGTCAATTCATGAGACACCTGCTGTGAACAGCGAGCAATTCGTTGCCTCTTATCTTCGTCAAAGGCAGAACTGAGGGCAGAGGAATAAGTGCAATTAAAATGCAATTCATTGGGTAGGTGGGTGTGGACAGTGGATGGAAGAAAAAAAGAGAAATAAAAGGGATGGGATCAGCAATTACCAGGACAAACAGAGGGGAATCTGCGAAAATGTTACAAAAAAAAAAAATAACACTAAAGAACTGCAACATAAACAACTACAACAAAAACATCTCAGATGTGTATTCAATGCTGAAAGACGCCCAAAACATTGAATAAAAATCAAATAAATGAAAAATCAACAACAAATACAAACAAATAGCACTTACCCACACTAACCAACTCACCCGCTCAACCCTTCTATTGAAATAGAAGCCTTAATTTAAATTGCTTTTTTCTTATTCATGAAAACATGTTTTTGCTCTTTATGTTTGTTGTTTTTATAAACCCACAGACAGAGTAATAAGTGTGTGAAATGGGTATTCAGTGGAAGGGGCAAAGAGAGAGGAGCAATAAAGAAAGGGATATGCACTCTACCCTGTGAGCATCTGCTTGTCGTTGGTAGTGATGTATATTCACATGCTCGCCACACTTCTGCTATCTAATGTTGGACACAGATGTTTGCAAGTTGTTTCTGATCAAATAACTTTTGGTCGTAAGATAAGAAACAAAAACAATTTGCAGATATCTGACCCAACATTAGACGGAAAGAATGAGCAAAGCATGTGTACATACAAGCTCACCTGCTACAGAAATATGAGTTTACATGGAGGATGGACAGCTGAGTTATAAGTACAAAGTAATTGGTATGAATATGAAAGGTAGAAGAGGAATACATTCAATTAGAAGGGTAATAACCAGGAATGACGAGCAGCATTTAAGCACAATGAATTTACCTTTGGTAAAATATATTTCTAGGGTACAATCTTCTGGCAGATTCCCCCACCTTTGAAACAGCCCCCAAGCATCAGACTAGTCTTAAAAAGATTTCCCAGCCGTAAACATGAGGCTCCACATCACCTGTCTATAAAAAGGAGCTGATGACAGTTCCTGATACTTTTTCCAGGCCCCAGAGGGTGTGCAGAAGAACCAAGGGAACATCAATGACAGCGATAACAACAACCCAAACACATACTTTGTTATGTTATATGTATTTTTATCGCACAATATTACTCGTGAGGGTATCTTGGCATGCCGCAGAAGAGTAAGGCTAGCCATGTGTGGATCTATGCAAAGAGTCAAGTCTTAAGCTTCTTGCAGAATTCAAGAAGAGAGGAGGAGGCTCCGATGTGGTATGGGAGGCCATTCCATGCTTTAGGAGTGATGTTCAACCAGGGCCAACCTCGTATTCTGTTTTTGTATACGTCAGTAAGAGTGCCAGTAAGAGTGGCAGAGTGGCGGTGCCTTGAGGATTGGTGGAAATGTAAGTGGCTATTCAGGTAGGCTGGGAATATGCAGTGCTTTGTATGTGTGGGTGAGGAGCTTGAACTGTGCACACTAGTGTATGGGTAGCCAGTACAGGCCTCTCAGGTGAGATGTCATAAGGGACCGGCGTGGGAGGTTAAGGATGAGTCTGGCCTTTGAGTTCTGGACAGTCTGTAGTCTTTTCATGAGTTGCTTGGTGATTACTACATAGAGAGAGTTAAAGTAGTCTAGTCTGCTGGTGATGACTGCTTGGGTGACGGTCTTTCAAGTATTGTTTGGTAGCAACTTGATTTTTTTTCAACATCCTCACTGTATGGAAGCAGGATGTGGCGACGGAACTGAACAGCTTGTTGTCGATGATGATCCGGAGTGTTCATGCTTGTGGGCAGGGGTGGATCCTAGGTCTGTATGCCACCAGACGGAGTCCCATGGGAGGCATCTTTTCCTGAAAATTACAACTTTAGCCTTGTCAATTTTCAGCTTGAGGCAGCTGGCTTTATTCATGTGGCCACTTCGGTCATGCAGTTCAAGTTGCTTCTTGTTCTGGTGTTTTGTCCGAAAGGGATAGTAGCAGTTGAGTCTCATTTTCTTAGGTGAATAGGTAGATGTTGTGTGCTCGAATAACACAGAAGAGCCTTAA
The DNA here is from genome assembly GCF_964204655.1 of Triturus cristatus. Classification (NCBI taxonomy): domain Eukaryota; kingdom Metazoa; phylum Chordata; class Amphibia; order Caudata; family Salamandridae; genus Triturus; species Triturus cristatus. Next base: position 816,393,134 of record NC_140583.1, on the reverse strand, counting down.
TGAATGTTTAGCAAATATATGCAGATATGAGCATGTGACTGCACTGTACAGGTCAGTCACTAGAACACCTCTGGTGAGATGTGTAAGAAGCCACTGATCTAGTGGAGTGGATAGGAATACCCTCCAAAGAGCCTTTCATGGAGAAGGCTTAGAAGAGCTTAATGAATAGGATGAACCAGCATGAGGTGGTGTACTTTGTCACCACCTAGTCATTCTTGGCTCCGGAACAGCCACCTAATAGCTTGTCATCCCCTGTCTCTTAGTAAGTGCAGTTGATGTAGTAGACCAACTTGTACTAGTAAAAAGAAAAACTGTAAAAGGCGGATAAACTGAAAGGGCCTGAAGTTCTCCAACCCTACATGTAGAAGTTATTGCAACTAACAACACTGTCTTCAAAGTAAGACGCTGAACTGGACAACTGTAAGTCTGCTCAAAAGGAGATGTTATAAAGAAAGTCCACACAGGAATTAAATCCCACTGAGAAACAATCAATGGAAAACAAGTAGAGCAAACCTTTCAGAAGAAAACACCCACTAAAGGTGACCTAAACAATGAAGGCTACTCAGGGAGGCACATGAAAGATGACTGGGCAGCCTGATAACCCTTCTCTGTAGCAACAGCAAACTCCCTCTCTTGAAGACAGAGTGTAAAACACAGAACGGCATATAGGAGTGATTTAAAGGGATGAAAGTCTTCTGACTACACCTTTGCACAAATTTGTTCCAGCTAACCAAACAGGTGGATTTTGTAATGGCAGTCAAGATAACAACTGCAACTTCATCAAGGAAGCTGGTACTGCTCAATCATCGCACATGCAGCAGTTAAGAATTGGGGTGGAGGACCTGGCCATCCTGGTACAAGAGCATGTATGTCCTGAGCAGGAATAGAAGAGGTGCTGAACGTGGAGTGCAAACAGATCGAGGTACCAGGTCCCCCATGCCCAACCCGGAGCAAGTAGAATCAGTGGAAGCATCTGAGGCAGGCCCTGAGACTGGCTGAACCTGAAGTGTCCCCCCAAGTGAGCCATTCACAGGGAAGCGTATGGCACAAAACTGAGGACACTTCCTGAACTGGGCCGTGAAGAAGAGATCGACACCTGGGCATCCTAAGAAGACTGCTTCTGTCACTTTGGAGTGAAGTTTGCATTTGAGGCCCTCCAGTAACTGGTGACTTAGAGCACCCACTCTCATGTTAAGTGAACAAGTCAGGTGAGCTGCTTTGCCTGTTGAAACAACAGACAGTGGAAGTGTTGTTTGAAAGGATATGAATGGCACTCCCAGATAATGAACAGAGAAATGCATTCAAGGCAAGGCAGATTTCCTGCAGTTCTAGCATATTTATATGTCAATAGTGCTTTGAATCAGAAAAGTCCTGCGAGGCCAGCGAGGATGTGCCCTTGACCATGGTTAGCCCATACTTGCAAAGGGCTGAACAAATGACCTACCTCAAAGTTTGAGGGGGTCTATCCACCATTGGAGGTCTGGATGAACAGACTGATACATCTGCAATTGAGCCAGCGGTGGCCCCTCCATTAGGCCAGATGAGCGCCCTCCGCCCTGCCACCACCCTCAAATGAAACAATAATAAAACTGTTTTTAAACCCGATTTTTAAATCGTTTTATTTTAATCCCCCTGGACCTGCCCCAGGACTCGGACGAGTGGTGAGCACTGTTACAGTGTGCATGACAGTTTGGCCGGCCGTCTCAGGCCGGCCTAACCGTCATGTACACTGAAGCTCTGGCCAGCCCCAGCTGCGTTGCTGGGGCTGAAGAGAGCAGCAACAGGCTCCCATTCTGCCTGGGAGTGCAAGATGACAGCGCTCAGGCCAATCCTGACTGTCATGCGGCGTCAGGTTTGGATGCAGTGCAGTCTGGGAGCCTGTGCCCAGAAGAAGACTAGAAGAGCGCATGCGGTGATCTTCAGGTAAGTTATTTTATTTTTATTTTTTGGGCCACAAACCCCCGACCCCCCCCCCCCACCTCCCTCCTCCGGGCCACCCCGCCACTTTGGCAGGAGACAGGAAGCTACTGAATTAAGCTAAGAGATTTCCTTTGTGTTGGAGCCCCTCGTGTTGCAGGTATCACTACAGAGCCCTCCTCTGCCATCTGATATGTGGATCCAGCAGGATGCACTAGGCCATGCAACTGAGCAGACCAGTAACACTGGGACATGCTTTTGATCTGAACTCTCAGAATCATCTCTGGAATATCCACATACCTCTGTGCTACATAGAGGTGGGACTTTTGGCAATGTTGGCAAAGGCCCAGTCAGAGGTTATTTTGCACCAAAGATGTTCTATGGCAAGGGACCTCTGCCTTCATCAGTCAGTCGTCCAAGTAATCCATGGAATCACAACAGTCTCAAAGAAGCAGTGACAAACTGGCAGCACTTAAAAGCACGAACAGCGGTCATCAGTCTGAATGGCAAAATCACAAATTGGTAGTGCTGGGACCCCCACAGTGAACCTCAGGCAACAACTGTGAGAGGAGAACTGGAAGATAAAAGTGGGCATACTGGGGACCTAGGAATGCCAACTTATTGCCCACGTTCAGGGCATGCAGGACTTGGCTTAACGAGAGCATTCTGAACCTATTCTGCTGAATGAACTAACTGAGAAGGCGAATATCTAGAATGGGACTCAGACCTCCATAGTTTTGGACCAAGAAACATAGGGAGTAAAATCATGTGCCCCTTTCTTCCAGAGGTAACACTACTATGCCCCTTTGTTCATCAGGGCACAAATCTCTGCCTCCAGACTTGAGGTGTGAGCCAGACAGCACAGCCTGATGGAGGGAAGATGGTCCAAAGGAAGGGAAAGAAAAGTTAGGTCATAAACCCTTTGGACCAGCTGGATGACAGGTGGTCCACTGTGATCCAGTACCAGTTGAGGGACGTTTTCCACCGTCAACGGTAGAAGGCAGTATAAACAAGGGGAAGGAGGGGAGGATTCAGAGGGGCTTTGAGACAACAGATGATAGAGGAGACTGGCAGTGGCATAACAAAACCTTTGTTTTAACCTACTTGTAAGGTACTACTTGGAGGGGGGGGGGGATCACTGCATGCACTCCAGCGCGCAGTGGCACAACCACAGAGTGCAACAGGTTACACAGACACATGATCTGAAATTAGACAGCAGGAACCTGTCAAGCAAAAGAGAAGTTACAGGCTCAGTTCTCACAGAATAGCCAGAATTCATGTTGTACAGGCTTTAACATCAGACTTCAGAATATTAGGTTCCATTAAAGTGTTTTCTTCAGAAAGAAGAGTGTTTCACATAAAATGTGCAGTACTGGTTTTTAAACATCAGTCACATTTTACACTCCGAAGCAGTGACTTTTATTAGAAAAACTATCCTTAAGGTGATCTAGAACTTTGTAGCGTTGGTATTAAATAGAAATACTTTCTCTTGGATTACATAGAATTTACCAGTCAATGCAACTGAAAGCAAAGTTATCCCTCAAGATAACAAAACATACAGTTTTCAGCATTAGACTCTCTCTCTCAGGTTACAGGCAAGAGGCCAAACACAACAGAGATAATCCTCTAGTTGACCAAAACATATTTCATGATTGATAAAACCTTACAAAAAGCACTTGCAAAATCCCAGGATACCAATGAAAGTCAGTAAGGCACTAGGAACTACACATTTTAAATCAAGCCTCTGAGTTACATGTCCACTCTACCCCACAATGTCCATTTCTTGATGACTTCTGAATTAAGGATTTCCAATACCAAGTGTACCTTAATTATTTTCTCTACGTATATTAGCTTAAATTGTGCACCAAATGTATTCCTGGCATAATGAATGCGAAGCCTTAAAGCTCAAGCGCTGTCAACCTGTAACGTTGTTTTTCATCTTCCACTTTCCCTGTGTCTGCTCCGGCCAACTTGTACAGAGGCACTAGAGATAGACCACGATGAAAAACTACGAAAGGTAGACAACAATGAACCTCACTGTTTTCAGTGGTTGATTTTATGCAATTTCCCTGTTTCTGTGTAGATTACACTTGTTCTGGGGTAATTTTTACATGCAGTTGGGCTGGACTGCATTTTAAGGTTTTCCTAAGAAACTTTGAGCTGAAATGTGTGCATTAGTAGAGCTCTCTTTAGTCGTGGATGCTGAGAAGTGAACGAAGACAAACCATTCTAGTGAAAAGTATTCATAAATATACTGTGCCTTACTGTAGCAAAATGACCTTCATGAATAATTCGGTCAAATGCCTGTCCGACAAGCAACTACCACCATTAAGAGGGAAATGTCTTCGGTGGCAATAATCACTACTACTCACATACACCCCCACCACCATTCCCACACGTCACCCCCTCCCTCACTGAGTTTAGTACTGCCCACACAGTCTGTCACCCTCTTGGTGTTTGCCAAATGTCCCTCATTCTGTACAACCTGCCTGGACCTCATTTGCTCTCCCATATTCTTCTCCAAGAGAAGCCTCCCTATGTAGCAGCTGGGATACTGTAAAGCGGCCTTGTACACATGAACATCCACCAGGGTGACCACCTGTACGTAAATTACATGGATTGTCCCTAATTTCAGCCTGATGTCCATTGTCCATTACCAATTACTGATCTAATTACAGACAGCATTTGTCCATAATTTCAGGACGGATCCTTTTTTACAGCTTTCTGGCATATTATGCAGCTGCGTGATGTATAGATCAGAACTGGCTTCCAGTGCTCCCATAAAGGTTATTGAACAATGAATGGAACATACTTTTAACATATCAAAATAACACTATAGGGCATTTGAAAAGCTCTAGTCTGTTGCCTGTACTACTTTTTTTGGGCTCTATTATGGAGTTCCAATTTATTTTCTTTATTTTACTGTTTATCTCTAATATAATGTGGCACTAAGATTTTTACTTACATAGCAGGTTTTAACTTCACTTGAGTATTGTGATGTTTCTGTAATTGTTGTTAGAGGTGGATAGGTACTGTAATGGATGAATGAATGGATGAACAGGGCCAGATGGATGAGCAATATTGTTAGGTACATGGATGGATAGATCAATAAATGGATGGACGATCGGTGATTGGATGGATGGATGGGTGCTTGGATGAATAGATCTGTGTACATTTACTGGTCTAGTGGGTGGAAGGATAGACACATGGATGGATGGATGGATGGATGTTGGAAGCATTAACAGACTTACAGAAGGATGGGTGGGTGCTTGGATGAAAAGGTAGATCTGGGGGAATTAATGGATCTTGGTGGATGGATGGTTGGATATAGGTGAATGGGTAGATCTTGGTGGGTGCATGGATGGATAGATGGATGAATGAATGAATGAATGAACGAGTGGGAACAAACTCCCACATGCTGAACAATGCACTATTAATCTTTCTGTAAACCTTGGTATCACGTGAGCTTCAGCTCGCTGTTTCAGAGAGGTTGAGGGCTTCTGGTTTGGACTTTGAATTTAAAGAAGCTGCTTTTATCCACTGGAAGATTTTTGAGTAACACCAGAGGGGGTTTTAAAGCCTTGGTGGTCTTCATTCAGACACAAAAACAGGCTCTCTAGGTTTACTGTAATACAATCCAAGGGAGCATCTGACACCGGTAAGATAAAACTACAATGCAGCCACATTGTTAAAGGGGTTGATCGCCTGATGTGACCAGCAGAATAGGCCACTTCCTTTCCCCGTAAAATGCTCGGTTCCCGGATCAGCAATATTTCAGCTGCATTGAATAGGAAGGCAGACTTTAGCTAAGATCCTGTTGGATTTTATGAACAGAAAATAGTTGATAAAAACTCAAATTAGCAAAGAGTAAATGAAAGAATTCCATGAATTGCATTATGCAAAAAATATCAGGCCCAGCCTTAGAACATTCTGGCAGCTGGTGTGGGTCTCTTTAATGCCGTCCTGAGGTAGTGTGAACACATATCCATTAGTTAAATAAACTGTCCATAAATTAAGACTAATGTCCATTGTCTGGTATTGATCTGACAATGTACAGAATGTTCCCATAATTTTAACACTATTCCACTTTCTACAGTGAGCCAGTCCATGTCACATGAAGTTAAAAAGCAGGCTTGTCCATTGTTCATAATTGATTTTTTTACCGGGCGACATTTGTCTAGAATGTTAATGCTGCATCTTGATAACCAGTCATGTGGCTTGCTACATTCTTCAATCACCACCATTAACTGTGGCCATAGTATGTATGCTGACCTTGGATTGGCTGATAAGTGGCATGCTCTCTGCTCAGTGGTCAGATTAGTGTACGCTAGTCATTACCCACTGGCTTGTTAATCTGCCTTTGGCCAGTTGTTGGCCTCTTTTCCTGGGATACACCAAGGAGCCAACTGACCTATGGGTTTATGACCGGATCTCGGTCAACCTAGGTTTTCCTGGGATACACCAAGGAGCCAACTGACCTATGGGTTTATGACCGGATCTCGGTCAACCTAGGTCTACCCTGGCTAGACCAACAGGTAAGGGACTGGACTGACTCAGCCCCTGCCTTCCTCCGCATGGACCACCACAGAATGCCACACATTTAGAGGGCTTTTCATTTCAGTTCCTGGTTTGTCTGCTTTGAACTCTCTCCATTTTGGTGATATAACTTTTTCTCTGACAGGGAGATAATATTGCATGACCTCAAAGTCCAACATGAGGAAAGTGCTTCAAAATTCTACAACGAGGCCAGTAATCGGCAGTGCGAGGGAAGAGCATTTGACACCTATGTCACACGGCATGAAATGGCTGCCAGTAGAGAAGAGGATACATTTTAAGGCACTCATGCAAAATATCTGTGGTTCAGCACTTGCATTGTTGTGCATGGACTGGAAATTTACAGTCCTACCTGAAGAAGCAAAATTCCCCCTTCATGCCTGGATATCAAACAGTTATGAACACATTATAAATGATACTGATAATGATGCTCATAATGACTGCCATTATGGGGGTGACCTCTCCAGGGTGTGTAGATGGTAAAGTCTTCATTGACATGGTAAAGTTGTTAATCAAAGTTAGTAATGAATGACCTTTGGAAGCCTTAGGCACGTTTTTCAACAAAACACATACAAATACAATTACCAAGAAAAGTACATGATATACTTTAGGGTTCTACTAAAGTGAAACATGAACAAGAACTGGGGTGATTTGAAGGGCGAACCATTATTAAAAGAGCAATTGTGCTTTTCAAATGCATTACATGAACCGTTGCTTCAAAACTGGGGGACAAATACGCAGTGTGGAAGGAAGTGTTTCAAGGTGTCGAATGGTGTGCAGTGGATTGGGTGTGCACTGTGCCACAAATGTGGTTCGCTGTTTCAGGGTAATGGTGGAGTGTATCGAAGACTGGAGGCAACTGTGCTGAGTGTGCGGTGCACTGTGCCACAGATTGTGGTTTACTGTTCCAAAGGTGATGGTGGGGCGTATCGAAGTCTGGAGGTCACTGTGCTGAATGTGATGGTGCACTGTTCTGTGGTAGCAGTGCGTTATGCAGTCTGATTGTGCACTGTGCCACTGGTGGGGTGACACTATGCAGTGAGTGGTGGTGCAATTTGTCAGAAGGTGGCTCTGCACTGTTCAGTAATTGATAGTGCCCTGTGCTAGGAGCGCTGGTTCACAATGCCATTGGCTGTGGTACAAGACACCGTGGGAAATGAGACACTCTGGAGCACACCTGGTGTTGCACTGCTAGGCACATTCCTGGTATGATGATTCAGGTGAACATGTGTGGGATTTTTAAAAACTTTTTTCTGGGCTTTTTTTCTGCATCTCATTCATGATTTTATGTTTGACCTGTAATTGATCCAGCCTTCTTCGGCAACTAGCTTCTTTGCTCCAGGAATCTTCATCTGTTGACATGAGACACAGTCAATCATATTGGTGATTTGACCACTGATGTTTTTTAGTCTCTTCTCTTTATTGGCTGTTTGGGAGTAGCTGGCTGCTTCATTATGAATACAAGAGGGACTATTTTACATCTGAAAAGTATACACCATCATCACACATATAATACTTTATCTCATCCATGCACTGTTTACTTAAAGTAATCCTATTTTAATTGTTTTGCAGCACTGCAGTAGGATTTGTTTTCTGTGGCTTTTCTAGTGCTTGTACAAGAACTTGAATCTACCACACGAGAGAGTCTAGGCTAATGGATGCAGGTGTGGGGCAAATAGCATGGAGGGTAGGTTGACAAACTCTGCACTAGTTTAGTCAGAAACAATCACAATGAAATACTCATAAACATGCGCTATCTCCCTCAGATTTGAGTTAAACACTCAACATTTTACTTCCTCTCTCTAGTAGTAGTAGAACCACTGCCTAGAAGCTGGAAATCCACATTAATCAACAGAGAACTGCTTCCGGTACTATCATTTGAGGTAAGGGGGCAGTCAAGAGACAACTGTCCCTTATTTGTCAAATTCTGCTTAGATTGCATATATTTGCTAGTTTAAAAACAAATCTTTTGTAAGTCCAGTTACATGCAATTGTTTGCTTAGTACTGTTGTGAATTATCAATCAATCAATCAACATCTTTATTTCGGCCTGAAAGGCCATAAAAGAGCAAGATGAATATATAGATACAGATTATATATTTTATTATGCAATATACAAATCAAAAAACTACTTTCTTTACTTCCTTTTTAGTCAACTGTCTATTTACTAAATTTTATGTTATTGCTTGAACTACTTGGATATGTCTCTAAAACTGACTTTTTGTGCTGAATTTTAACCTTTTGTCCTGTATTTTTACAGTCAGTGCCAAGAATATGCCTCCATGCTAAGTGCTCACCTCAACATCCACTAATGTTCGACTGCTCACAAGGAGTTGTTTCATATATATATTATCTCGCAACCTTTGCTGCATAATGGCTCTTGTGTGCTCTATGCATCCCGTCCCTTGCTGCTCACTCCCTCCTCCCCAACCCAATGTGTGCGCCCCTCTATTACTGCTGCTGCAATGCTGTACCAGGCCTGTCCCCAGTCCTGAACTCTGAACTCACAAATCAGAGATGTCAGCGATTAGTCTAATTAGTTTCATCATCAAGGTGTAGTTTATTACTTAATTAAACCCATAAACAACGATCACAAAAAGTAAAGAAAGAATAATATACACGAGCCTCATTACACCCTGCATGCAAATTCCATTGATCCATATAATGTTCAAAAATACAATTTTTACAACCCCCTAGTTAAAACCATCCCAGTTCCTTCCAAGATGATAAACGGCCAACTCACATTTTGGTTTATGCAGCCAAAACAATGGTGTAGGCACAGTTTTACAAGATCCATACAAAAGTAACCAAAGGAATAAACACATATAACATGTTTGCAATATTGAAGCAGATCCCGAGCAATGCCCATGTAGGAGAGTACCAACGTGCAGGCCAGGCGGAGCGGTTATCAAAAAGCAATAGATATAAATATTATTTTTGAAGTTTCAGAGCACAGTTCGCCCAAGTAATGCCCATGTAGGGAAATACCTAGTTTAAAACACAAGTGGAGCAGTGCACAGGGGGGTGAACTGTTACAGTATAAATTGACAAGCTATCCATTCAGCGCCAATAAAAGAGGGCTGTTAAAAAGGTAAAGACGGTCATGTAAGAAAAACCAAGTTGAAAAGCAGTGATAGAGCACAAAGCATAGAAATGAAGCACAGGTGAGAAAGGGGGTGGTGATAACCCAATTAAGGACGCTAGGAGGAGCTAAGCCAAAAAGACAGTCCCATTTAAGGAAAATGCTAGTTCCATCATATATGGCCTTAAAGTTCTCCCTACAGCCACGCCCTGGGGACCTGCTTGATGGCATCTGAAATCTCCTTTCTAAACATACAAAGAATTGAACTATTCACTCAATAAGCACGGACAGATGCGAAATACATGCATCAGTTTCCCCAGCAAGCTTGCAAGGACGTCATAATTTATTCACGGGATTGTCATCTTACAACATTCACTTTGGAATGAATTCCTGGGGCGGAAGAGACCCTAGCTGCAGGGCCATACATGTTCTTATAATTTGTATGGAACAGGCCCCCCAAGTATGGTTGTTACAGTGTGTTTGTGTACAAATTCAGCACCAACCACCCGTGGGCACGTTTTGCAAGTTCCATGTTATCCTCCACCCGACTTATCTTCTGAATGCATTTATTCACTGTTTTTTTTTTTTTAACACAGCTCGTCTTGTTGGCAAAAGTCGTAACTCCCCAAAACCCAAGCTTTCAATGGATTCCTCCAAGTATTTCTTACAACGTGCCTTTTCTTTCTGCATATTTATTTCAGCCCAAACATAGTGATCCAAAGATTCATTTGTGGCAGTCCGAATCTTATGGCAGAATTGAAGGAAAACCCCCATGCTAACCAGGGCTTGTTTTGCCAAGGCAATCTCAAACCATATTTTTGCTGGTAAGGCTAATCTCGACAGGCGGAATACGCACTTGTACATCCTTATCAGGATATTCTCCAGGAGCTTTGCGTCCCACCCAAGCATCAGTTCACTACCATAAGATATTGCTGGTATCATACCGGAAGTTCTTCTCGGTGCAAGGCTCCTTCATTGACGAGTTGACCATGGCGGCGTTTGGAAGGCTCTCTGGTGTGCTGAGGCGGGCCCTCGCTCCACGCGGCCGGCTTCTGTCTGCTGCAACTTCTCATGGGGACTCTAATGCAGCACGTACCTGGAAGATCCTAACATTTGTGGTTGCTCTCCCTGGTGTTGCTGTCTGTATGCTGAATGTCTACTTAAAGATGCAGCATCACTCACACGATAGACCAGAATTTGTCCCCTACAGTCATCTTCGTATTAGAACAAAGCCATTCCCCTGGGACTTCCTGATGATTACGAGGAGGATGGACATGGACATGGACATGAAGATTGAATGAGAACCCGTGGACCACAGAAGTACCTCGGACCCTACCCTGGACCAGAAGCTCTGTTGGAGCTGTTCACTTGTGTATTTAAAGCTGCGAAATATGTTGACCTCTGTGCAAGGTGCAGTATCACGCAGCGGCACCAGAGTATGCACCATCAATAAAATATTTTATTCAGTCTATGTAATGTTCTCTTTTTTGAGCAAATGAGCCTTTACTGGTTTAACTGGAAAACGTTAGGAGTAAAACATCCGATTGTAGATCATATATAATTTTTTATTGTTATTAGCAAGGCTTAAAGTTGAGATTATCCTTTTTAGTTCATGGAGAGAAGGCAACTTTCTAATTTTCAATGAATTGTTTGCTAATTTTGTTATGCCCCTTCAACCACAAGGATGCTATTCTCCTGTCCCATCCCACTTAAATGTTATCTGTCCCAATTTAAAGTTTTGCAGCTTTTTCACAAACTGAGGGCTTGGAGAATGTACTGAGATGAAGGAGAACAGAAAAATCTGTGCCAAGACCTTTCTGATGTTTTTGAAAAATATTATTTGTCCAATTAAAAACTATTGCTGGTAGAAATTTTGATTTTGCCACGACTAAAAGTGGATTCAAGGTATGGCTCCATGGTCTTTAGGAAAGGGTTATAAATACAAAGTTCAGGGCTGTACCTTTCTCCTTGACCGTTTACTTCTGCAGAGTAAAGGAAGCCTGTGACTCCAGCTTGAAGCCCAGATACTTATAGGTGGCTACTTCTTCTATGGAAAATCCATTAAGCACCCACTTGCCCTGTTTGGTGATATGCTTGCGAAGTGACATCACCTTGGTCTTGTTGAGGTTAATTTCAAGAAGATTACCCGTTGTGTACTCTATGAGCTTGTTGATCAGTCTTTGCAATTCCACTCGTGTTTTGTTCATCAGCAGTAGGTCATCCACATAGTGCATGTTTGATATGGATCAACCTCCAAAGTTAGAGACGTGTCAAGGTCAGTTGAGAGATAAGAGATAAGAGATGTGCAAGTTAAACACGAGTGGTGCAAGCACAGACCCCTGTTTCAGCTCCATTGAGGTTGGTGCTTCCCTTGACAGATGCCTTCCACCCCTACTTTAATGGTTATCCATGTCTTGGTGATTATCATTCTGATGGCCTTCAGCAACTTTTGTGGAAGGCCCCAGCATTTTTAATTTTTCCCACAGTTTCCCACGCGGTACGCGGTCAAAGGCAGCCGTAAAGTCCACGAAGCACATGTACAGGGGCGAACTGGCATTGCATGCTCTCTCCATTAGTAGCCCAACTGCCATTAAGTTAGTAAGGGTGCCTTGCTTTTTCATAAACCCTTTTTGACTCAAGTGGATTCTTCTTGATTTTACTGTCCATTCAGAGAGGTCTTTCAACAATAAAGATGAAAAATAGTTTAATTCAACATCAAGCGAAGCTATGAGGCGATAGCTGTTTGGTGAAGATGCTTTGTCACCTTTAAAGAAGGGATGGATTACATCCAGCTCTCTGGGATGATCCCCGATTGCAAGATATTGTAAAACATTATCACCAGGTACTTTGCCCAAACTGATATACTGCATTTTAGTATGGCTTATGTAATGTCATTAAGGCCCGGCGCGCAGTTGGAGCGAGACCCTCTATCACTATGATGATTGCATCAGTTGAATAATTTAACACTGGGGCTATAGGAGGCATCAATTTCCATGGGATTTTCTGACGTCATGGCTTCTAAAATTGCCCACTAACTGAAAAGTGGGCTTTAAGATAATCCAACCAAACCGCTTCACTGATGTTGGCAGCCTGCATGCCTTTTTCTAGATCATTGATGATCCTTCAAAACCTTCTCAGAGCACTGCTCTTAGAGGCAGAAAGGAGCTTTGCCCAGAAGTTCGCAATCCTGTTTTTTTTACTGACCATGTCTCTTTTGAATCTTCTTTGATCCTCCCTCAACTTTGTAATTAACAGGGGGTTTCATGGATTGCTCCTTATTTGTTGTAAAGTTCTGTTAATCCTAGATTTTACAAGGCATATATTTGTGGGCAGTCGACATCCATAAAAGATACCCAGGCTTTTACTAGGTGTGGCTCATTTTTAAAGCCTACTTCCAGTACTTTTAGGGATGTGTCAACTATTTCTTGGATTCCCACCTTAAAGGCTTCAACTTTTCTGCGTTTGCTTGTTGAAGCAGATCTCTTGCAGGGTCTAGTCTGAAGAACCCACCCCTTATCCAGATGTATTGGGGCGGATGATCACTTTCAGCGTGGTTGTCAATCCTAAAATCCATGATGACGCTATATATACTGGCGCTCACCATGGTATAATCTATGTAGGAGTCCATATTAGACAGGGACCTCGTCCAACTGGCGGGATATCACCCTGGAATCTCCCATTCAGGATGACCAGCCATAAATGCTTACAGGCTCTTCGCATTCTCTGACTGGTTTTATCCAGCCACACCTTGTTGGGGTGAATTTGCTACTGTATTGCACCGTAGGTGTACCTTCTCATGCCATTCAAGACTGCGACCGATGGTTGGAAAAAAATGAGATTGAAGTCACCAGTAATTATTATATTGGATGCCACATTCTCACTTTTTTAAATCGGCTACATAGTTGAACAGCTGTAGTGAAAGAGGCGCTCTTGTGGTTTGGCACCCTATGATGACCTTCAACTACCATCATTGTAACTGACTTTAGTGTGTTATTTTACACTAGCCTTAATGTAGGACGGTCCTGCATTTGCCTGCTTCTCTTCTTTCTTGTAATCTTGCTGTCTTTCAATGGGAGCTGTCACGGAGTAGAACAGTCTTGCCAAGAATGGAAGGTGTGGGATGTGCATTTGAAAGCGTGAGAGGGAGAGAGAGGTGTGGAATGTACTCTTTGATTTCAAAGTGCAGTGTTGTGGGCAGTGATGCACACATGTGCTCGGTGTTGTACATTGAGAGATAAAGTATGTAATGCTATAGGATATTGATATATAAAGTATGTGATGCTATAAGCAGTTGTGCAGAAATGTGCATTGTCTCACCGCTTTGTCTTCGGCAGTGTGGCGAGGATGGGAGTCTTTTCCATACCCTCTGGGATTGCCCCGTAATAGTCCAGTACTGGAAGGCGATTATGCGCACACTCTCCCAGGTGACAAAAATTACGACTCTCCCGGAACCGAGGAGGTGCCTCCTCAATGTATGGGAGCCTACAGATCTTAGCCGCGTGGCGCAAATCTGGGTGACGCTGGGACTGCTGCTGGCAAAGCGCAACATAGCTCAAAGATGGGGATCCAGGCAGCCCCCTACCCTCTCCCAATGGTGTAGAGATATGGATACCACAATGGTCGTTGAAAAAACAGTATATGTACATAGAGGCTGCCCCAAAAAATGGACCCAGGTATGGGGAAGATGGAATGCGTACAGAGGGAATATATGTGACCCCCCACGTGATACCTCAGAGTCGAAATTGAGTGACTGAGGGAATACAGTTGATCAATAAGTAGATTAAAACGGCCATGACAACACATGATACAGCTGGAGGCCAGTGCGGTGCCCTGCAAAACCGTTATGTTAATTTGCTGTGAAGGTGCTCTCTAAATGTCTGTACACAATCCAATGGTCGGAATACTGATTTATTAAATGCCAATGTACGTTGATTTGTGTTGAGTTATCAATAAAAAGATTTTCAAAAAAAAAAAAGAAATGTGCATTGTGTTGCACATTGGTAAGAATTATACGTTCTTACTATTGGCTTTGACGTGGCCTCATGTCATCTTGTTTTCTGACTTTGCCTTGCTTCAAGCTTTTCTATGTGCATAGCAGTGCTTGTAAATTGTATGGATTATGAGAATTATGAGTTCTTACTATTGGCTTTGACATGGCATCATGTCATCCTTTTTTCCTGGCTCTGCCTTGCTGCTGTTTCTCTGCGTGCACAGAAGTGCTCGCAAGTTGTTTGGGTTATTCACATTCAAGGTCTTTCTGTTTTTCTGAGCGATTGCTTTTGTTTAATGTACTCTGGAAGGCCTTGTGGGAGCTTCGTCAAGATAGAGGCTGGAAGATGTGAGAATGTACAACTCCGCATCGGAGTCAAAATACGGGAGCTTGGCCAGCCTCCGTCTTGGCCTTGACGCAGACTGGTACAGCCAGCTCGTTTTTTTTTCTAATGAGAAGGGGGCGTGGTTTTCTAGAAGCTTCGCCTCACGTTTAGTAATGGTATTAAAGCTGGGAGCATTCGGGGGCCAGGTGGAAGTTCACCACAGAATAGACGTATTGCTGTGGAGGTGAAGGAACTTGAGTCCTGATTGAACTCCTTCCTGGGCTGCTGAAGGGCTTCCCCAGCTTCAGTTGGCAAGGATGATGCAAATTCAATCGGTGTGGTGTTCCTAACCATTTTGTATATATTTTCTACTCTTTGCTACTTGTATATACTGCATTTTATTTCTATGGTTCATTTTAGTCACTTGACATTTGAGAATCTGCATTTACTGATATATTTGACCTACCGTTCATTAATAAACTTGTGTGTGTGTTTTAAATGCACCTGAATTTGTTTTCTTGCCTTGCCTAAAGAGAGTTCTGCATCCTTTCCCTCGTCTTTAGGGGGTGCTGCTCCAAGTGTATTATTTAAAGGTGCAGTGGTAAATTTGCCTCCAAAGTGGGAGCGCAGGGTTTGGGTGTGTCCTTTTAGTGAAAAGCACATTCATTACAACAGCCTTTCCACCAAACCTTTCTTGTCCCTGGAGGTGACGTAGATATTTACTAGTATTAGGGGAAATGTCACTTGATGAGACGAACCTTCCACATGTAGGGCTAACATCCAAGGTTCTTGCGTCTAAAGATTGTTTTTCATTCACTGATGTATTTGAACTAATGTAGACCTTTGGCCCTTCCAGATTTACTTGATTGGCGGGAATCCAATATTCCACAAAAACAATTTGGGGAATGCTCGTCAAGGCCTATGTTTCCCCTAGGGCTATTATGTCAAAGTTCTTCCAATATTTTATCAGCTCCACATCCTCTATCTTTGCTGCAACGCCCTCCACATTCCAAGAGCATAATCGAAGTTTGCTACAGTCTGTCACTGGATTCGCAGGCTCCACTAAGCATCAAACTGCAGTTCGCACCGTAGACAAGGCAATTAAGAGCCATCTCCAATTGGCTGACTCATCCTTGCTTACAACTGGTCTTAGTATCTCAGCGGCTGTGTCAGCTTTGATTTTGATGATTAGCTCCTGCTGCCCGCATGGGGGACCCTTCCTACCATGCCTTTGAGATTCGAGGAAGCAAATCTCGTCTCATTTGGCATCTCATCTTGCTTTAGCAGTCTAGAGGGATAGGACTGTTATTGAAATAGTGACACATTAATACCCCAGCTTTTCAACTGCTCTCTCTTTCTTCGCTAGTATTTCCATGTGTAATCCTGGCACATTAAATGTAACTAAAGTAAGCTCCATGACTTGGTTGCCACAGGTGGAGGGTTCCTTCGCACAACAGCTGTTGTCTCGAGAGCCAGCTTTCAGGTTACCAGTTTTCGTAGACTCTCCTGGTTGGCCATTACAAGGCTTCGGGATGCATGATTTGAAATTAAGGACAATGCGTTCAGCCCTGCATCCTGCCTCTTGGATTTCACTTCCTTCCATATATAGAACTGCATGTCTGGGGGAGAGGGGGGGGCTGAGTGGCTTCCTCATCCCTTACTCTCCAGGAGTTGCTTTGATCGGGCGAACAGAGATTTCTGTGAGCCTACCACTGGCTCCAATAGATTGGTCTCCAGTGGCTCCGTCAAGGTTCTACTTTTCTTGCTTAACACAATGTCAGTTTTATTCTGTTTCTCAGTCTTCCCGGGCTGCAGGGCGGGCCATGCAGGCAGTTCAAGTGTTTTTCTAACTGGATCTTTATTCCTGCCTTTACGCACTCACTTCCATTCTCGTTTCGACAAGCGCAGGTTGGTTGACTCGTTTCGACAAGCACAGGTTGATGGACTCAGAATTCCCCAATTCACGCTTGCATTAGGCTGCATCTAGCTCGACCTAGATACTGGGGCTTTTCACCCATGGTGCCATTTTTACTGCAGCTAAATCTAGATTGCCTACACTTGTAGTTATATAGCTTCTATCTCTTTGGCAATTTCCAAGGTGCTTGTAGTAATCACCCTGCTTTCATCCTTTACAGTGACATTAGCCTCCGCTGAGATTCCATTAATGATTGTAGTTGCCCCAATTTGTCAATCACCTCTCCATATGTGCACACAGGGAAATTTGTGCTCTTGTCGGACTGTACCCGGGAAACTAGGTTATTAAAGGTTCTGGAGCTTGTAATCGATGCCCGAGACAAACACCACAAGTGTATTTAGCAAGTCTACCTGTAAATCCATTTTAACTGCATGGTGGTCAAATGTCTTTACTGTTGCCCGCATAGTGTCTAGAACAGTTCCCCAGAGGATCTTCAAATCTGTTCTGTTCACCTTGCATTCTCCTTGCCCTGACGCAGTCTTCAATCGGTTGTCGCGAGGGCTTAGATGCCCTCCACAGTGATCTATGCAACAATTATTTAATGGGTATTCCTGAGAGGGCCCTTCCTCAACATTAACCTCGATGGTTCTGCTTAAATCGTGGTCTATTCCAGGTAGAAGACCCTTGTCAGTAGGTGAGGCTGAGTTGTCATAAGATTCCTTCTATGCAGGGAACAATGATAGTAATTTGCTCAGGTGACCAGGATGCACATCTTCATTTAATGAGTCAAAATAGTTTGGGCCAGCCTGAGTAGGGGGGACCAGGCACACCCTGTACAGCAGGATTCACAGATTCCTTGTTCTGAACAATGCCTGTTTGGAGTACTATGTTGGGTACTTACTCCCTTCTTTACTATCACTATTGTTGGCTGAAGGGGGCATGGCCGGTCCCAGGACTGGTTGCCATTATGTCACTTTAATCAACAGACCGTGTCAACCTCTGAAGTCCGGCGTTAGCGGTACCCTGGCTCGAAACCTGCAGCTGCCGAGGGCCCAACAATATGCCGCTGTTTGCGTGCATAGCCGGGCTAGTTTTAATTGCCTCTGCCATTTTTGACAGTGGGTTGAGCGCATGAAAAAAAGTACAATATCTTTCCAGTACTCTTGCACAACGTGTGGGCCTGTGACTGTAGCTGCTTCTGTGACTGCCCCTAATCACATGACCCCTACTCAGATTCACATTCAATTGTGGGTATCAGAATTGGCGATGGTATTGAGTTTTTCCCCATCTTTGCGTTCCTCCGCAGGAGTGCTGCCTCGGATTGAAGTTCGCGCTTTTCATTTCTAGCGCAGGAATACACCATGTAGGAAACTGGGCTTTTGTTGCAGTAGTCCCTCCACTGTTTGCATGGTATTTGATGCACTTCTGACTGAAGTGCACTAGATTCCTGGTAACTAAGTCCCCAGTGCCAGTGTTCTTTCCCACAAGATAAGACACCTGGTCACATGATCTCAAATGACTAGGCCTTTAGCACCTCTTTAAGTCCCTTGTAAGTGGTACCTCTGGCACCTATGGCATAGGAACTAAAGATGGTCCTAAAATCTGAGGCATATCTTGGACCACTCTAAGGGACCCAGCACCAAATTCACACAGACTGCCACTGCAGACTGCGTACCAAGGTGTTCCCAAAAGTGAAAACAAGACATAACACACCTATGTGTGCCATGTCCCCTAACCACTGCATGTATTATGTGTAAGTCACAACTAGAACCCCAAGGCAGGGTGCATTATATTACATGTGAGGAGATATCTGCTTGAGCAGATATGCCCCTGTGCAGGCCTGTTCCCATACTGACAGTAAAAGTGAACAGGCAAGCCATCTTAAAGTATGTACTGGGCACTAGTCAAAACGAGTTCCCCAGCGACATAATGGCTTCACTGAAACATATGGTGTATGGTATCAAACACCACATATTAATAAACCCACACTGATTCCAGTGATGGACTTATTAATACCTGCACCCAGAGGGTATCTTAGAGGTAGTACCTGAACCCTGGGAGCCTTTTAGTGTGCTGGCTGACTTGTCCTGACCAGCCTGCCACCACAGACTAGTTTCTGAACCCCTATTAGGTGACAGCTCTGCTCTCAGAGGACAGAAAAAATGCATACTCTGGGGAGAGGCGTTATCACCTCAACCCCCAGGAAGGCCTGTAAATCAGCATACCAAGGCAGGAGGCTTCAAAGGCCTCTGCTGCCATTGAAATGCAACCCAAGGCTTCCCGCAGACAGAGGAAATTACATCCCCTGCCTTGGCTCTCTAGCATCAGGAGAGGCTGCAACTTTGCTAAGCAGGAGGCATGTTGCAGGCTTGACACACAACTTTAGAGATGACACCATCTTGTGTGGGGTGGGATTAGGAATTCTGGGTGATGCCCACCCCCCAAAGGAAGTGGTAATCTAGGGAGAGTAGTGACCCCATGGGTAAGTAGCTCATTGGCAATTACCCCTCACTCCCCTTAACACTCCTAAATTAAGTATTTAGGTGACCCCTCTGATACTAGTACCTCAGATTTCGACAGACAAAAGAAGCGGACTGAGAAAACTGGAGACCCGAGAACCGAGGAGCAAGACCGACTTGGTGCCAACCTTGCAAGCCTGCCTACTGCTCCCGACCCTCGTGGAGCAACCAACTGGTCATGCTACAGTGAAAACTGCAAGAAACCCAGAGGGCTGCCAGTGTTACACCAATTGCCAAAGGAACTCCCTTAGAGTAGAGGAGCTACTCCCCTGCAGCCGCAGCCACCAAAGAAGCAATACCCAGTACATCAATCTGCCGCCTAAGGAGTCTACTGATGCAGCAGCCCCCCAGGAAGAGGTAGCAGTGTTCCTACAGGTCAGAACTGTCCTCCTACTAAGTGTGAGGATGCCAGGACCAACTGGAGCCGCACAGTATCTATACCTGGGGGTACAAGACCCCTCGCATCAGCCAAGGCTTGTTGCATTCAGTCCAGACAACAACACCGAGGAAAACCGACAAGCGCATGTAGGGACTTTTAAGACAGTGAGACCCACATCGAGAGTGGCCCAGCTGTCCTGTTTGACCTTCTGCAGAAGAAGCAAAGACCAAGAGTAAGTCTGCGACTGCCACCACCCGACACCTCAAAGTACCTATGCAATCGTGCTCCAGAGCTCAAGTCCAAGAGAGATGACAGTGCCAACGGGATCCCCAGGCCCAAAAAAGCTAAACCCAGCCTTGGGTTTGCCAAGACTGGACTTCCAGTCACCACATGCAGCCTCTTTCTGCAGGCCCCCTCTAACCGCGAGAGACTGCCACACCAGATTCAACAGCAAAAGACGCCACAGCACCAAAGCGCCACAGCCCAGGGAGAAGTGGACCAAGGGTGTCCCTGTGTGCCAGAAGATCGCAAGTGTTGAGCCCCCCCCTCTGTGGGTCCCCCCTGGACTGGTCCTCCAATCCCAGCTTGCAGCCTCTTTCTAGCCAGATCGTTCCCCATTGAAGTGAATAGGACACCTGATGCTGTGACACACCTCTGCACCCGGACGCCCCAGAACCTCTCTTAAGGTGACCTGTTGGTAATGCCTTGAACCTTGCCCCATACTCACCTTAAGTCCTGGAGAACAGTCCGATAAGTTGCTGGGAAGTGTCCGAATGCAGTACATGTTTTTGCCCCATAGGATAACATTACCACATCGAAAAACAGCACTGTAAGATTTTGAAAACTATAAAAATTCATAACTCGAAAAGTACTTACCCGATTCTGATGATCTCGGTATCTGAATTCATACAAGTTCATTTTGTTTTATAAATGGAGTGCATCTCTTGCTTACTGCCTTTGTGTATGTAATAAATGCTTAGCACTACCCTATGATACGCTTAACTGCTCACACACACTAAAATAAATGAGAGCATTTGGGGGTGTCATTTGTGCCTCTGTAATTGCGTTGGGGTTTGCCTGGACTCTCTACACCGTGTACCTCTTTCTGGTCCACTATATAAAGATCCAGCATCCTCAACTGATCTCATCTGTCGTGACAGAACTCACAACTTTGCACAAAGGGCAGTAGGCTCTCGGATCTCAGATGCCAGGCACAGACTCGCATAGGAAACGCCTGCTGGGGTAGTGGCTGGAGGCGGCGGAAACGGCTTTTCAGAGGGAGTCATGGGGCCACAAGCCGTACCAAGCCATAGCTCAGCCGCCTCCACAGAACCCGCACTCCTCCCTTGGTGTGGGCACCCTAACGGAATCTAGCACCGCTCCTGCCATCACGAGAGCCGCACGCCTAGCCATCCGCCTCCTCCTATCTCCAGTTCACCTCTCTCTCGCCTCGCCTCGCACAGGGCCGGGCCCGGGAATAGCTGCCTCCACTAACTCCACAGACTTCAGACCTCGGATTTCCTGTGGCAGCGGCAGCAATGCAGTCCCCCTGCCTGCCGCGTCCCTCCCGCTGTAGCTCGCCTTAGTCACACCCACTCATTTCTGCTTTACGCTGCCGATGTTTAATTAGTTTAACGGAAGCAAAACAGGACTACAACACCCATAATGCAAAGCCCAGGACTGAAAACAGCACCCATAATGACCTTGAGAGAGGTTGTCACCCTAGTGTAACTCACATTTGAGTGTGAGCACCTGAACACCAGCTAATTTACTTTTTCCACCACCAATACAATGTTGGAAATCCAAAGTCCCATTGTGCATGCGGCCAGGCATGAACAAGCAGGCTTGGGCCAACAGACTTCCCTCACCTGCTATGGAAGGCAGTGGAAGCTCATGTACAGAGAGAAAAGCAAAGGGGGATAGGCTAAGACCAGCCTCGTTGACTGGCTGACCAGCAACAGAAAACAGCTTTTGGCAGCTGGCAAAGGATGAGCTGTGGAAAGCTCTCCTTGTCTCGTCACTCATGGCTTTTCAATTGTCCCATCAGCTTTTTCTGTCAATATTGACAATTAATTAATACTAATGATGAGGCCTTGCACTCTGCTCTGAACAGTAAGAAATTATGGGGTACCATCATGCAACAGATCTCTGGTAAAGGGATGTGCACCAAAGGGTCGTACTAGGAACTGATCCCATGCATACAAACTTGCTTGGATGGAAATACCATAGTGAGGCAACAAGGCTATGGAGTGAGAGGGATTAATTTGCTAATACAAACAAATGATATCAGGTCACAATGCAGGCGAGGTGACTTCTCTTACGTGGACTTCTCAAGTTTGAGCAGGTAAAGGGAAGAGCATCGGACTGCAGATACAAAGGAACACCTCCCATGTAGGCCCTTTAAAACCAACTCTCTCATGTTTTCTAGTGCCATATGCCAGTAGCTAATTAAGGCCAGGTCAGAATATTTTCTTTGCCTTCGGGTGCTTGTAGTCCCTTTTATCCCACTATAAATTCTGGACTACATGTACTGGAAGAGAATAAAAAAAACCTTGGACAATCATAGACTTCCATATGGAACTGGGAACTGGAGTAAAAAGTTACTTAGCTTTGGTAACGCTATTTATGGTAAAGACTAACAGCAGATTCCTCACCAGGTGAATATTCCTCAGGTATCAAGCTGGACCCAGAAACTTTTTAGCAGTACCTTGGTGCCCTGGTAGGTGATGCCATGCCTCTCCGCACAGATGCCAATCTGCTCTGGAAATTACATCCAAGGTCAATATAGGCGGCAGTCCTGTGTGCGGACGTTAGCTGCTTTTGAGGCTGTCCACACTCATAATGCCCCCACAGCAAATTGGCTTTTACCAGCATGCAGATTCCTAGCCTTGGGATCTTAATAATGGGTAGAGTCCAATTCACAGATGGGGAAGACGGGAGGGTTGATGCGGTTAGACAGGGTCTCTACCAGAAAGAGTTATCAAAGTAAGTAACCTGATCTTGTGCAACTGCAGATTCCTCATTATTTGAACAGATACCAGAGAAATACCTATTAGGAGGTGGGTCTATGAATTAGCTCAAACCAATAAGTCCCGAAGGATCAAGCAGGCAGAAGGCCCTTCTCTGTGAATCTGGATGTCTAGACAGCAGTGCTTCATGAATGTACAAAGCACCACCCATGTAGCTGCCTGGCAGATGTCCAGGACAGAAACTAGGCTTGTGAACACAGTGGTAACAGCTTTGGCCCTGGCAGAATGGACTTGCCAACCTTCTGGAGGCTGCTTTTTGGCCATTGTGTAGCAGATCTTGATTTGTTTTGCAAACAAACTTTTTTAGGCATTTACGATACATGCACTAGTACAGTGCAGACATTTAAATGAGCATGCAAACTAACAGGTGTACTCTGTTGATGTATATACATCTCGTTATTACTGTATGGACAGCCATTCTCAGGCCATAGTTCTTCAGGAGATGCACTGACAAAGAAGCTCACATCACATATCAACAAGCAGTGAAATGTTAACCCTAACCCTCCACCCTCTGCCAAGTAGCATCCCACCTTCTCTCCCTTCCCCACAAGCGTTTCTTGGAGGTTTGTGCTCAGGTAATCTTCTCAGGGCCACTCTCTAGAAACTTCCATCTAGTCATCATGGGATCCGTGTTCTCTAGAGGACTGCCGCTAAGGAAGCCCCCCCACTGCATTCCTTCTCCCCTCCATGCAGTCACCCCAATACATTTTACAAACCGTCAACCTGTGGTGCTTCCCGAGTCTTCTCGTCTGCAATGTCATTAAGCTGCTTAAGGTGTAGCGTCAGAGCTTCCCAAGTCCTAGCGGTTTCTAATGACTTTTCACTCGCATTACGCCTAGCATCTCTTAGCCGTGCCGTTCGCTCGCAGCCTACCCAACGCTCAAACTCTCTTTGTGTAGCAGATCTTGATGCAGAGTATGATCCAAGATGGTCTTCTTCAGCATGGCCTTGCCTGGTTTGTCCTGTGAACCCCACAAAGAGCTGATCATCCACCTGGTCTTCTTTGGTAGTAACTAATGTAAAAGCTCAGCACTCTTTTGGGGTCCAAGCAATGGAGTCTTCTCCTCATCCTTAGAGGGGTGAGGCGGAATACAGAACTCAGGCAGGGCGATTGTTTGATCGTCAGCATCACAACTTTTGGCAAGAAGGAGTCTTACGTCTGCAGAAGCAGTTTGCCTGGGAAACAAGGTGGTGTACACTGGGTTTATAAAGAAAATCTGAAGCTCACTCTTAGCCCACACCAAGGTGATGGCGGTGAGGAACACCATCTTGATGGTGAGGAGCTGCAGGGGACAGCTGCAAAGCGGCTCAAAGAGAGTTGACATCAAATATGCGAGGACCAATCTAAGCTCCCACTGAGACATGAGAAAAGGAGAGGGAGGATAAAAGTATTGGAGCCGTTTCAAAAAACGCATCACAACCAGTGACTTAAATAATGAGGGCTTGCCTGTAATCATGAAAAGGGCAACAGGTGCCCATGAACTGTGACCAAAGCAAAGATTTGATTGGCAAGAGAAAACAAACAGAATGGCAGATAACTTAGACTGGAGGGGGTTAATCAGGTGTGTGCTGCAACAAACTACAAAATTGTCCCAACAGGCATATACAGTTTTTGTCGAGGGATGTCTGACTGCCAAGATGACATCAACCACCTCCGGAGGTGGGTTAAAGTTGTTCAGCTGTTGCAGCTCAATCTCCATGCATAAAGGTGGGGATTTCGAAGGCCCAGGTGCAAAACCCTGCCCTGTTGCAGCAACAGATCCTCCCGGAGGAGCAACCTGGTCTGGCTTGGCAGTTCGGGCTGGACTGTTCCCATGAGGCACAGGGTCCGACTGATTTGCATATGGCCATGTCTAAACTGGGGTGGTGGAGTGAGCTAAAGAATGATGATGGATTAAACCCAGATCAGTTGACTGGGGGTGAGTGTTTGGTTTGCTCAAACGCTCCGTCCATCATCCCCTTTGGTATCGCTTTGTTCGCCCTAAGTTGGCAGTGTATACCCAGACATGGGTCTCTTGCTCACTTTGCCACTGGATTCAAGATAGCCTGGCTGATGAGGGTTATGAACCCAAAACCGGTCCTAGGATGCTTGTTCCCGGTCCAGGGAAGACATGGCTTGGCAGTTCGGGCTGGACTGTTCCCATGAGGCACAGAGTCAGACAGATTTGCATATGGCCATGTCTGAACTGGGGTGGTGGAGTTAGCTAAAGAATGATGGATTAAACCCAGATCAGTTGACTGGGGATGAGTGTTTGATTTGCTCAAACGCTCCGTCCATCATCCCCTTTGGTATCACCTGGTCTGAGGGCAGATACTAAAGCACTGGAATTCGGGATATAATACTCTCTGTGCCCTGTCTGGAGCCACTAGGAAGACTAAGGCCTATTCATTCCTGATCTTCTTCAGAAGTTGGTGCTCGTGTGGCATTGGCGGGAAGGGGTACAGGAGTCCAGAGTACTACTCCCAGCGGAATGTGCTCCCTTGTGAGAGGCACTTTGAATACTGCAAAGCATAGAACTGCTGACATTGCACTTTCTTGGTGGTGGTAAAAAGATAGATTCAAGGTTCTCCCCATTTGCAGAAAAAAAACCTTGCGTATATCTCTGGGTGTAACTGCCACTTGTGATGTACTAGGCATTGACAGATGAGCTTGTACGCCCAGTGATTCAAATAAACTGCTGGGTGGTTCACCACTACGAAGATCCCCCGACGGTCCTGTAATTTCCTGTGGTGCAGCGCCTCCTGGTACAGGGTCCAGGACCCCACATGGCAGTAGTGTTGTAAGTAAGCATCTGCACAAGTCGACCTTTGATGGATGAAAGTAAAGCTTTCAACACTAAGCGAATAGCCCTCAGCTTCACATGGTTGATATGGAGCTAGGCCGCCACTGGAGACCAGATGCCTCTAATCTCCATCTCTTATAGATGTCCTCCACAATCCAGAAGAGACACATCAGTCACCTGTCCTGTAATAGGAAGAGGAGTCTGCAAATGACCCAATCATGGTTTAGTAACCACCACTGCAGCTCTTTCGGAATCCCCTACAAAATCTGGATGTTGACGGAAAGGTCCCCTTAATGCCAGGTGGGTCTTGGCCATATTGATCGTGATCCCCAAAGATGACAGGAGGTTGTCCATAGTCTGGAGGTTGTTGACGAATTCCTGGTGGGGCCTGTCTTCAACAGCCAGTCGCTGAGGTAGGGGGAAGACTGGGACCCCTGATCTTTGAAGGTGTGCTGCGACCACCGTGATGACTTTCAGTAACACCCGAGGGGTACTTATGAGACACAGTGGAAACTGTTCCAGACTTACCACCAACCGCAGATAGTGCAGGTAGGCCTGCAGGATGTGTAAATGGAAACAGGTGTCCTGCAGGTCTAACGCCACCGTTCAGTTTCCAGGGTCCAGGACAATTAATACTTGGACGAATGTGTGCATCTTTAATTTGTCCTTTCAGAGGAAGGTGTTGAGAAGACACAGATCTAAAATAGGAATAAGGCCTCAGTCCTTCTTTGGCACCAGAAAGTAGCAGAAACAACCACCACCTACTTCTTGTGCAGGTACCCTCCCGATACCCCTTTGGTCAAATGAGCTTGCACTTCCTGCTGTAAAACAGATAGATGGCCCTACGTCAGTCTGGCGAGGAAAGTACGGCCAGCTGTTTGATTCTGAACATGTGATGTCCGGGTGTGGATTTGGACATCCAAGACATCATCACTCATTTATGATCGTTTGGCAGAATATTAGAAAATGATTCACACTGTATAAGACTATACCTTGTCTGGTGGCCTTACAGTGAATTGTGATCCATTACTTGCAAATTTAGTTTTTTGGTATTTGGTCGCTAGGTTTTCAGTCTTTTGAAGGAATATCTATTTGGTGATCCTCAAGCCCTGAGGAAGTCTAATAAGACGAAACACATGTTGACTGTGCTTTCTGATGGGGCATATTTGACAAAGAAGTAAAATTTATAATTTACTACGTATTATGATTTGTCTGATCTTTGTACTATCTATGTTGCAACTATACTTGGGTTGTATCCTTTGGATTAGCTTAGTGATTAAAAGCTCATGATGCATTGTTATTCTTGTATTTCTTTGTACCAAGTGTTTTTTTTATATTAATCACATTCATCTTGCAATAATATGGAATAATCTTACAATAATATTCTGATTTGTCTTATTTGGAGTGCTCTAGACAATTATGTGATGTTTTCTTTGGTTTTGCTCCTAGCAATCTCCATGTTAACAATTCTTTGCAGCAGAAGTGTTGTCTATTGTAGCACTTTTTTCTTTTTTTTATTGACCACTTTGTGTGAGGGGCTAGTGCGGGTAGTTTGTTCCACTGCAGCAAGTTGTAATAGGCCAGCAGGGCTGACGTTGTTTGCTTTGCTTTATCTGATCTACATCCAGGGAGGTGGAGTGCAAGCTGTTTAAGCACCTTTGAATGTTGTGTGGTGGTGGAAAGGTTCTGCAGTTCAGTGTTATAAACTTTTCAGGCAGAACATCGTCTCATCTCTTGAGAGTCTGGACACAGGGCTGTCCAGGACAGGTCACGCACACATATGTGCAAGGTGGAACAAATCAATTACAACTGGCAGAAGGAGGAGCAGACAGATTAAGGAGAAGCTCATCGGCTCTGACCCTTAAAGTGGCACTTATGCCAATTCTCACACTCTCACCAGTGAGGCCACACTGGTGAAGCTGCAGGGTAGGCCCAGGGCCTCCCTTGTCTCATCCAGAAATAAATCACTTTATTTCAAGGATGTTGCCTACACATCCAAAACAGTACTGTAAGATTTTGAAAACTATAAAAATTCATAACTCGAAAAGTACTTACCCGATTCTGATGATCTCGGTATCTGAATTCATACAAGTTCATTTTGTTTTATAAATTGAGTGTATCTCTTGCTTACTGCCTTTGTGTATGTAATAAATGCTTAGCACTACCCTCTGATACGCTTAACTGCTCCCACACTAAAATAAATGAGAGCATTTGGGGGTGTCATTTGTGCCTCTGTAATTGCGTTGGGGTTTGCCTGGACTCTCTACACCTTGTACCTCTTTCTGGTCCACTATATAAAGATCCAGCATCCTCAACTGATCTCATCTGTCGTGACAGAACTCACAACTTTGCACAAAGGGCAGTAGGCTCTCGGATCTCAGATGCCAGGCACAGACTCGCATAGGAAACGCCTGCTGGGGTAGTGGCTGGAGGCGGCGGAAACGGCTTTTCAGAGGGAGTCATGGGGCCACAAGCCGTACCAAGCCATAGCTCAGCCGCCTCCACAGAACCCGCACTCCTCCCTTGGTGTGGGCACCCTAACGGAATCTAGCACCGCTCCTGCCATCACGAGAGCCGCACGCCTAGCCATCCGCCTCCTCCTATCTCCAGTTCACCTCTCTCTCGCCTCGCCCAGGGCCGGGCCCGGGAATAGCTGCCTCCACTAACTCCACAGACTTCAGACCTCGGATTTCCTGTGGCAGCGGCAGCAATGCAGTCCCCCTGCCTGCCGCGTCCCTCCCGCTGTAGCTCGCCTTAGTCACACCCACTCATTTCTGCTTTACGCTGCCGATGTTTAATTAGTTTAACGGAAGCAAAACAGGACTACAACACCCATAATGCAAAGCCCAGGACTGAAAACAGCACCCATAATGACCTTGAGAGAGGTTGTCACCCTAGTGTAACTCACATTTGAGTGTGAGCACCAGAACACCAGCTAATTTACTTTTTCCACCACCAATACAATGTTGGAAATCCAAAGTCCCATTGTGCATGCGGCCAGGCATGAACAAGCAGGCTTGGGCCAACAGACTTCCCTCACCTGCTATGGAAGGCAGTGGAAGCTCATGTACAGAGAGAAAAGCAAAGGGGGATAGGCTAAGACCAGCCTCGTTGACTGGCTGACCAGCAACAGAAAACAGCTTTTGGCAGCTGGCAAAGGATGAGCTGTGGAAAGCTCTCCTTGTCTCGTCACTCATGGCTTTTCAATTGTCCCATCAGCTTTTTCTGTCAATATTGACAATTAATTAATACTAATGATGAGGCCTTGCACTCTGCTCTGAACAGTAAGAAATTATGGGGTACCATCATGCAACAGATCTCTGGTAAAGGGATGTGCACCAAAGGGTCGTACTAGGAACTGATCCCATGCATACAAACTTGCTTGGATGGAAATACCATAGTGAGGCAACAAGGCTATGGAGTGAGAGGGATTAATTTGCTAATACAAACAAATGATATCAGGTCACAATGCAGGCGAGGTGACTTCTCTTACGTGGACTTCTCAAGTTTGAGCAGGTAAAGGGAAGAGCATCGGACTGCAGATACAAAGGAACACCTCCCATGTAGGCCCTTTAAAACCAACTCTCTCATGTTTTCTAGTGCCATATGCCAGTAGCTAATTAAGGCCAGGTCAGAATATTTTCTTTGCCTTCGGGTGCTTGTAGTCCCTTTTATCCCACTATAAATTCTGGACTACATGTACTGGAAGAGAATAAAAAAAACCTTGGACAATCATCGACTTCCATATGGAACTGGGAACTGGAGTAAAAAGTTACTTAGCTTTGGTAACGCTATTTATGGTAAAGACTAACAGCAGATTCCTCACCAGGTGAATATTCCTCAGGTATCAGGCTGGACCCAGAAACTTTTTAGCAGTACCTTGGTGCCCTGGTAGGTGATGCCATGCCTCTCCGCACAGATGCCAATCTGCTCTGGAAATTACATCCAAGGTCAATATAGGCGGCAGTCCTGTGTGCGGACGTTAGCTGCTTTTGAGGCTGTCCACACTCATAATGCCCCCACAGCAAATTGGCTTTTACCAGCATGCAGATTCCTAGCCTTGGGATCTTAATAATGGGTAGAGTCCAATTCACAGATGGGGAAGACGGGAGGGTTGATGCGGTTAGACAGGGTCTCTACCAGAAAGAGTTATCAAAGTAAGTAACCTGATCTTGTGCAACTGCAGATTCCTCATTATTTGAACAGATACCAGAGAAATACCTATTAGGAGGTGGGTCTATGAATTAGCTCAAACCAATAAGCCCCGAAGGATCAAGCAGGCAGAAGGCCCTTCTCTGTGAATCTGGATGTCTAGACACCAGTGCTTCATGAATGTACAAAGCACCACCCATGTAGCTGCCTGGCAGATGTCCAGGACAGAAACTAGGCTTGTGAACACAGTGGTAACAGCTTTGGCCCTGGCAGAATGGACATGCCAACCTTCTGGAGGCTGCTTTTTGGCCATTGTGTAGCAGATCTTGATTTGTTTTGCAAACAAACTTTTTTAGGCATTTACGCTACATGCACTAGTACAGTGCAGACATTTGAATGAGCATGCAAACTAACAGGTGTACTCTGTTGATGTATATACATCTCGTTATTACTGTATGGACAGCCATTCTCACGCCATAGTTCTTCAGGAGATGCACTGACAAAGAAGCTCACATCACATATCAACAAGCAGTGAAATGTTAACCCTAACCCTCCACCCTCTGCCAAGTAGCATCCCACCTTCTCTCCCTTCCCCACAAGCGTTTCTTGGAGGTTTGTGCTCAGGTAATCTTCTCAGGGCCACTCTCTAGAAACTTCCATCTAGTCATCATGGGATCCGTGGTCTCTAGAGGACTGCCGCTAAGGAAGCCCCCCCACTGCATTCCTTCTCCCCTCCATGCAGTCACCCCAATACATTTTACAAACCGTCAACCTGTGGTGCTTCCCGAGTCTTCTCGTCTGCAATGTCATTAAGCTGCTTAAGGTGTAGCGTCAGAGCTTCCCAAGTCCTAGCGGTTTCTAATGACTTTTCACTCGCATTACGCCTAGCATCTCTTAGCCGTGCCGTTCGCTCGCAGCCTACCCAACGCTCAAACTCTCTTTGTGTAGCAGATCTTGATGCAGAGTATGATCCAAGATGGTCTTCTTCAGCATGGCCTTGCCTGGTTTGTCCTGTGAACCCCACAAAGAGCTGATCATCCACCTGGTCTTCTTTGGTAGGAACTAATGTAAAAGCTCAGCACTCTTTTGGGGTCCAAGCAATGGAGTCTTCTCCTCATCCTTAGAGGGGTGAGGCGGAATACAGAACTCAGGCAGGGCGATTGTTTGATCGTCAGCATCACAACTTTTGGCAAGAAGGAGTCTTACGTCTGCAGAAGCAGTTTTCCTGGGAAACAAGGTGGTGTACACTGGGTTTATAAAGAAAATCTGAAGCTCACTCTCTTAGCCCACACCAAGGTGATGGCGGTGAGGAACACCATCTTGATGGTGAGGAGCTGCAGGCGACAGCTGCAAAGCGGCTCAAAGAGAGTTGACATCAAATATGCGAGGACCAATCTAAGCTCCCACTGAGACATGAGAAAAGGAGAGGGAGGAAAAAAGTATTGGAGCCGTTTCAAAAAACGCATCACAACCAGTGACTTAAATAATGAGGGCTTGCCTGTAATCATGAAAAGGGCAACAGGTGCCCATGAACTGTGACCAAAGCAAAGATTTGATTGGCAAGAGAAAACAAACAGAATGGCAGATAACTTAGACTGGAGGGGGTTAATCAGGTGTGTGCTGCAACAAACTACAAAATTGTCCCAACAGGCATATACAGTTTTTGTTGAGGGATGTCTGACTGCCAAGATGACATCAACCACCTCCGGAGGTGGGTTAAAGTTGTTCAGCTGTTGCAGCTCAATCTCCATGCATAAAGGTGGGGATTTCGAAGGCCCAGGTGCAAAACCCTGCCCTGTTGCAGCAACAGATCCTCCCGGAGGAGCAACCTGGTCTGGCTTGGCAGTTCGGGCTGGACTGTTCCCATGAGGCACAGGGTCCGACTGATTTGCATATGGCCATGTCTAAACTGGGGTGGTGGAGTGAGCTAAAGAATGATGATGGATTAAACCCAGATCAGTTGACTGGGGGTGAGTGTTTGGTTTGCTCAAACGCTCCGTCCATCATCCCCTTTGGTATCGCTTTGTTCGCCCTAAGTTGGCAGTGTATACCCAGACATGGGTTCCTTGCTCACTTTGCCACTGGATTCAAGATAGCCTGGCTGATGAGGGTTATGAACCCAAAACCGGTCCCAGGATGCTTGTTCCCGGTCCAGGGAAGACATGGCTTGGCAGTTCGGGCTGGACTGTTCCCATGAGGCACAGAGTCAGACAGATTTGCATATGGCCATGTCTGAACTGGGGTGGTGGAGTTAGCTAAAGAATGATGGATTAAACCCAGATCAGTTGACTGGGGATGAGTGTTTGATTTGCTCAAACGCTCCGTCCATCATCCCCTTTGGTATCACCTGGTCTGAGGGCAGATACTAAAGCACTGGAATTCGGGATATAATACTCTCTGTGCCCTGTCTGGAGCCACTAGGAAGACTAAGGCCTATTCATTCCTGATCTTCTTCAGAAGTTGGTGCTGGTGTGGCATTGGCGGGAAGGGGTACAGGAGTCCAGAGTACTACTCCCAGCGGAATGTGCTCCCTTGTGAGAGGCACTTTGAATACTGCAAAGCATAGAACTGCTGACATTGCACTTTCTTGGTGGTGGTAAAAAGATAGATTCAAGGTTCTCCCCATTTGCAGAAAAAAAACCTTGCGTATATCTCTGGGTGTAACTGCCACTTGTGATGTACTAGGCATTGACAGATGAGCTTGTACGCCCAGTGATTCAAATAAACTGCTGGGTGGTTCACCACTACGAAGATCCCCCGACGGTCCTGTAATTCCCTGTGGTGCAGCGCCTCCTGGTACAGGGTCCAGGACCCCACATGGCAGTAGTGTTGTAAGTAAGCATCTGCACCAGTCGACCTTTGATGGATGAAAGTAAAGCTTTCAACACTAAGCGAATAGCCCTCAGCTTCACATGGTTGATATGGAGCTAGGCCGCCACTGGAGACCAGATGCCTCTAATCTCCATCTCTTATAGATGTCCTCCACAATCCAGAAGAGACACATCAGTCACCTGTCCTGTAATAGGAAGAGGAGTCTGCAAATGACCCAATCATGGTTTAGTAACCACCACTGCAGCTCTTTCGGAATCCCCTACAAAATCTGGATGTTGACGGAAAGGTCCCCTTAATGCCAGGTGGGTCTTGGCCATATTGATCGTGATCCCCAAAGATGACAGGAGGTTGTCCATAGTCTGGAGGTTGTTGACGAATTCCTGGTGGGGCCTGTCTTCAACAGCCAGTCGCTGAGGTAGGGGGAAGACTGGGACCCCTGATCTTTGAAGGTGTGCTGCGACCACCGTGATGACTTTCAGTAACACCCGAGGGGTACTTATGAGACACAGTGGAAACTGTTCCAGACTTACCACCAACCGCAGATAGTGCAGGTAGGCCTGCAGGATGTGTAAATGGAAACAGGTGTCCTGCAGGTCTAACGCCACCGTTCAGTTTCCAGGGTCCAGGACAATTAATACTTGGACGAATGTGTGCATCTTTAATTTGTCCTTTCAGAGGAAGGTGTTGAGAAGACACAGATCTAAAATAGGAATAAGGCCTCAGTCCTTCTTTGGCACCAGAAAGTAGCAGAAACAACCACCACCTACTTCTTGTGCAGGTACCCTCCCGATACCCCTTTGGTCAAATGAGCTTGCACTTCCTGCTGTAAAACAGATAGATGGCCCTACGTCAGTCTGGCGAGGAAAGTACGGCCAGCTGTTTGATTCTGAACATGTGATGTCCGGGTGTGGATTTGGACATCCAAGACATCATCACTCATTTATGATCGTTTGGCAGAATATTAGAAAATGATTCACACTGTATAAGACTATACCTTGTCTGGTGGCCTTACAGTGAATTGTGATCCATTACTTGCAAATTTAGTTTTTTGGTATTTGGTCGCTAGGTTTTCAGTCTTTTGAAGGAATATCTATTTGGTGATCCTCAAGCCCTGAGGAAGTCTAATAAGACGAAACACATGTTGACTGTGCTTTCTGATGGGGCATATTTGACAAAGAAATAAAATTTATATTTTACTACGTATTATGATTTGTCTGATCTTTGTACTATCTATGTTGCAACTATACTTGGGTTGTATCCTTTGGATTAGCTTAGTGATTAAAAGCTCATGATGCATTGTTATTCTTGTATTTCTTTGTACCAAGTGTTTTTTTTATATTAATCACATTCATCTTGCAATAAAAGGGAATAATCTTGCAATAATATTCTGATTTGTCTTATTTGGAGTGCTCTAGACAATTATGTGATGTTTTCTTTGGTTTTGCTCCTAGCAATCTCCATGTTAACAATTCTTTGCAGCAGAAGTGTTGTCTATTGTAGCACTTTTTTCATTTTTTTTATTGACCACTTTGTGTGAGGGGCTAGTGCGGGTAGTTTGTTCCACTGCAGCAAGTTGTAATAGGCCAGCAGGGCTGACGTTGTTTGCTTTGCTTTATTTGATCTACATCCAGGGAGGTGGAGTGCAAGCTGTTTAAGCACCTTTGAATGTTGTGTGGTGGTGGACAGGTTCTGCAGTTCAGTGTTATAAACTTTTCAGGCAGAACATCGTCTCATCTCTTGAGAGTCTGGACACAGGGCTGTCCAGGACAGGTCACGCACACATATGTGCAAGGTGGAACAAATCAATTACAACTGGCAGAAGGAGGAGCAGACAGATTAAGGAGAAGCTCATCGGCTCTGACCCTTAAAGTGGCACTTATGCCAATTCTCACACTCTCACCAGTGAGGCCACACTGGTGAAGCTGCAGGGTAGGCCCAGGGCCTCCCTTGTCTCATCCAGAAATAAATCACTTTATTTCAAGGATGTTGCCTACACATCCAAAACTATACTAAAAGGGGTGAGTGTTTGATTTGCTCAAGCGCTCCGCCCATCATTCCTTTGGTATCGCTTTACACATCCAAAACAGCAGGCTTTAGTAGACTTACCACTGGCAGCTTTGCCAACTACTACAAAGCATGGACATAGACGTTTAGCAGTCATGTGGCATTCTGCGTATGAAGAGTGAGACACCCGACACAAACCCCCTTCAGCCTATGGCATGCAGGGTTTTTTATACACTCTGTGCCGAGGGCCCATAGGAAAGGCACTGGGGTTAAAGAAGAGCAGTTCCTCTGTTAAGGCCTCAGAGGGTTATGAATTTTGCCTGCTGGCGAGTATACCACTGTCTTTTTGAAAATTAACGTTAAGACTTGGATCAGAGAAAGGAGGGAGCAGATTATTAGCCTCTGAATCATCCTGTCACGGCAGGTCCGAGTGTCGGAGGGGGTATGTACACAACCCACTAACCTGAGCCAGCCAGCAGGAACGAGGATATATCGTTGCTGATCCCTTCCTTCCCTCCTCAGCTCCCGCCCACTGCGACGCGTAGGCCCACGCAGTACACGGGAACCAACGGGGGAAAACAGGGGGAAAAGGAAGTTGAGACAGAGGGAGGATTGACAGGGGGGCACTCAACACGTCCTACACGGGTGTCCCAGGAGGAGCCCTAGGGAGGAGAAAGGGACAGGTGTTAAGGGGGGAGAGTCTCAGCCTAACCTCCTCAAGCCCCAACCCTCTGCCCAGGGACTTACTGTGATTCCGCTAAGATTGAGCGACTTCCGCTTCTGCCAAATTCGGGTTCTCAAGGGCGAGGAAGTTGCGCTGCTCCTGTACCCTTTGATTGGGTATGGCTCTGCGGTGTAGACGAGGAGCGAGAACAAGGGAGGGATCTTTAACCCCCTACAATCCAGCGTCTTGTCTCGCACCTCTGAGGAGTAAAATAAGTGTGCCCAGAGGAGCGGAATGAACCACTGTTAAGCAAGCTGTTTCCGTCACAGCTTAAACGTGGTTGCAAAAGGGTGAATTTCGGTAAATCAAAAGGAGGCCTCACGCCTCACACGGGAGGCGCGTTCCGCATCTCGACTGATGCGTATCGTTCGCCCGCTGTTTCCTCACTACGGGAGCGATGAAAGGAGCAAGGCTCTGCTCCGAAGGTATGCGCCTCTGCGCTGGGTGAAACTTGGAGTCAGGGGGAGGGAGAAGTCCGACGACTGGTCCGTGGCCTCCGCCTGCTTCTTGTCGTGGGGGAAGAATCCAGGAGGAAGGACGTCTTCCTGAAGAGTGCTCCTGGTAATTATGCACGGGAATACTGCGGCGTCCGGGAAACGATCTTCTTGGTCGAGGCTCTGCACAACAAGGAAAAGATTGTCAAGCGCCTCCTAGTGGGGGAGGCGGCCTTTTCTACTTCCTGGTAGAACGCGGGTTCCTCCTCCTTGCCCCCCGAGTGTTCTGGGTGTTGTAGTTCCTAGGCCCTCGTCGAGTAATCGCGACACATCCTTCGTGAGGCTAGAATCCTTATCCACCACTGTTACGATGTTGGAGAAACAAGCAAATATCTTTTCCATCTGGGTCATTTATGGGCCCTAGGAAGAAACCGCTCTCCAAGGTACATTCTGACCTTCGCTTGGCAACCAGGATAACATAACTTAACGTTGAGTGCAGCACTTGCAAGGACTGAACACATTGCTGAAACATGCACTGCGTGAGACATTGTGAAAGAGACAGCAGTCCACTAATACTTCTTAGCGTTAAGACACGAGCCTTCAGAAGAGACAGTGTTTGAGGAGAGAAGGGGAGGGTTTGAGTCAGTCAATAGTCGTCAAGCCGAAAGGAGCAAGGTCAGTAGAGTTCCAGAGATGTCCTCAAGATGACAGACTGACAGAAAGCCTCAAGGTCTGAGGGACAGTAAATGGAGTCAGAAATTCTGACTTAATCTTCTGTGGCTTCAGAACCAGAGGAAGAGGAAAAGTCCAGTATCAGCGAACAGTACTGTAACTCGGAATGGTCAAAGGAAAAGGGCAATTTCCTGGAGGAAGATGATTTCTCCTTTCAATTGCGCTTTTGAATTGTTTGTGGGGAAGCTTTTTTTGGGAGATTTTTCCCTTACAGGAGAAGGACTTTGGAGTGTTCCTCCAAGCCCTGGCCATGAATATCTTGGCCTCACAATCCTTGCGTGCATTTCTGGTACATCAAGGAACCTGAATCGCAGGCCAAAGTGTCGTGGTTGGATCCAAGATACCACATCTGTATGTCATGAAGACATCAGAAAACCTTCAGAAGAGACATCTGAACGGCCTCTGTTGTAGAAGAGAAAATGGTCATTGGTGAAGCATTCAAAGAGAGCTCTGGACAGTGTCAAGGAGGTATGGAAAAGAAGAACTAACATCAGCACACATAATGGTACCTTTTATACACCAATAGGAGGATGTCTGATGGGTGAAGTCCTGGATAGAGCTGCAAGGTGGCATCAGAGAGCTAGTGCAGGGAAACACTTTTCTAACCTAGCCCCACACATGGAAATATTCTAAAGGTGAGGAATCTGCAGAAAATGTATCCAATACAAATCAACTCTAGGGGGGCAGAGACTAACCATCATGGCATAAGGACGCTTTTGCTGTTCGCTCAGAGCCCCAGCCAAAACATTCTGTAGACATCCACATGCTAATTGCACCAATACGCTGCCACCATGACATGCAGTCACTCGCAACCGAGCTATATCTCGGGTGGCGACGGTGCTGCCCTTTTCTCCTGCTTTGGGTTCGAACACCGGTAAGTGGGATGCCCGGAGCTAATTGCAGCCTGCGAGAGAGGTGCATGGAGATGCCCAAGTAGCGAAGGCAGAAGTGCTGCCCTCTGCTGCACTGCGGTGGCATCCGGCTGTGTTTCCGGTGCCCATCGCCGCTGCAGATGAGAGGCTGATGCTGTGAGGCCGCACGGAGGGGTTCAAAGGAGATCAGGACTTCGGTGAGAGCTGCGCTTCGGTGCCCAGGCTCTGCGACATATGCTGGACTGAGGGAGACGCCCTACCAAAAGTCATGACTTCCTCTTCTGATGGTGGTTAGTGGGCCCCCTCTGGACAGAGGTGCGGTGGGCCCGATTACAAACTGCACGAGCAGAGTGACCTCGTGGTCTGGCATATGTAGGTCTGGGGATGGTTCCCCCTCCCCCTCCCCCCCAGGAGCTGCCTGCCCTGTTAGCGGACCTGGGAGACAGGTCATGATGAGGGAATGCTCCCCTACCAACCTGCCACGATTGTACTCTAGACCAGGAATGAACCAGCAGCAGAGAAAGACATGATCAGTGCCCCTCTGGAGGAGAGACTTAGGCGCCCCTAGGGTGATGCTGGACCGCAAGGCTGGTGTGGTGATGCTGTGGAGGGAAACGCTGCGTGACAACTGATCACTGTGCATGGGAGCTGGTGGTAACAGGGGGCGAATAGCAGCCAGGCCGCCCAACCCCGTGGAAATGCCTCCTCCCCCCCCCCCCCCCTGGAAGCAGCAGCCATGGTGAAGTGCAAGGGGCAGAAGGCCCAGACCCAAACAGACAAATGTACTCACCCTCAGCAGCAATTGAAGCCTCACAAGAGCTAGGAAGCGTCAGCCCCTATGTTGATGGATGTACTGAAAGCAGGTCTTTATTGGAGCCTTAAAGTGGACTTGCTAGCGACAGACCTGAACCTGGAGAGGGCGGACCTACGCAAAGTCACCGACTGGGTCACCCAGATGGAACAGCAGATCACCAAAATGTCCACGGAGCTGTGCAGCATGAAAAAGATCATGGCAGAACTACAATGCAGGACGAATCAGCTGGGATCCGCATGGAGGGGAGGTCCTGTAGAAATAGTGTGCGCTTGGTGGGACTACCGGAACATGAAGAGGGTGACAGCCTGGTACTCTACTTACAGAAATGGATCCTGGAGCGCTTGCAGCCCAAAGGCCTCTCCCATTACTTTTCAATAGAATGCCACAGAATGCCGTCCAAATCCACACCACCGGAGGCCCAGCGATAAACTGTCATTTTCCACTTACTCAATTTTAGAGACCGAGATGACCTCTCATAGGCAGTGCGACGCAGAGGAGACCTCCACATTGGGGAGGCATAGATCATGCTGTTCCAGGATTATACAAGGCAGGTTAAAAAACGGAGGCGCTCTTTCAAGGTAGTGAAGAGTTTTGGCAGGGAACTAACCATGAAGTACATGTTTCACGTGGCAAAACTTAAAATCCTTCATGGAGGCAGATCGCAGTTCTTCACGGAACCAACCCAGGCGTGAGACTGGCTGGACATGCAGGACTCCCCTGCATTACAGTGGGCAAACAGGCATGGAGACACTCCACTACTCACAGATCTGACACGCCGGAAACGGAGATCTCCCAACAAGACCAGCCAACCCAATCTACCACAACCTCTCCAGATGCTGGGTAATGCACTGACCTGCGCACATAGTACAGTGTTGACACCACAAGCAGGTCGGAATACCAGGATGGAGCGGTTGAACACTATATTTGGTTCTTTGAGACTCACAAAAGTGTCGTCCCCCCACCCCCTGCATTCTGGAGCCTGAACACCCTGGTTAGACGAGCCACCGTAAGCTCTAATGTTATTCACCTTATAATAATGTTTACTGTTACACTCTACACAACAGACTCACAGTGCGCAGGTTTATATTTGTTCAGTATGTTCAGTATTTGTGCAGTAGAGCCTACGGGAGAGAGAGGGAGACACCCCTACTTTCCTTGTACTAGAGTCTCGGGCATCAAATGTTGTGCCTGTTGGTAGTAACATGTCACACAAAACGGAGACAAACAGACATAGGGAGATGCAAAGCAGCTGACTGAGTGGGTGACACGCAAGAGACATGGGCAGACAGAGTGAGTGCACCCACGAGCATACAGATCATGGACGTGATTAAATTGCTTTCATAGAACGTACTGGACCTCAATAATTACATAAAGCACACTAAGGTGGCAGCATACCTAAGCAGGCATGACATACAATTGGACTGCCTGCAAGAGACACACAAACTGATGTTGGAGGCCAGGCTAGTGCACAAATGGAGGGGGTCACATGCAAGAAGGGCGGACATTCAGCTAGCACCAGGCACGCAATTTTTGACAACTACAGCACTAAAAGATTAAGAGGGCAGATTCCTTTTTGTGCAAGGCCTAGTCATGGCCGGGATCTCACTTTGGTGGGAGTATATGCGCCGGACATAGACAACAATACTTTTTACCCCTGGTCTCAGAACAGCATTAGCAATGTACATAGGCAGTCCGATGCTATGGATGGGCGACCTAAACTGTGTACTCAATGGGAGGCACAATAGGGTCCTCCCATATCCTACATACAAGCAAAATATGGCAGTCTCCCTGCTCCAGGCGACGACAGAGTTAGATCTCCTGGATATTTGGCGGGAGAGAAACCGTAGAATGCACAAATTCACACATTCAACATGGCCCACCCACACCTACTCTAAGCTAGACTATTATCCTGGTGGACAAGACTCATGAGCAATACATGTTGACAGTGACTCACATGGGGAGGACCATTCACCAGTCCAAAGGACTATTCGATTACCAAGTTTAGGGCATGTACTCCAACCTGGCGACTGCCGGTGTTGGCCTTGGTGACCCAGAGTTCTGTCCAACCCTTAGGGAATCCATTACAGATTATTTTGCATTAAACGCCAGTAAAGCTAGCACTAGAGGTGTGAAATGGGAAGCCTTAAAAGTAGTGAGGAGGGGCATAGCGAGCTCATGCATGGACTCACTGACCAAGAAACTATAAACGGAAATCCTGGAGAGGGTTAAAGAGCGGACGTGTCTGCCGATTGGGGGGGGGGGCTGGTTTGGGGGAGGACACCCAAACCGAAACAAGACTTGAGGCCACACGTGCAGAATAAAAGAAAAGACCATAAAAACGAAATATTACAAAATCACTATTTCCATCAGGCGCTGCACCGGGAGGGAGGCCGAGCAGGAAGGTTAATGGCCAGACTACTGCACAGAAATCAGTTGGCTGCCAGAATTACAACTATTAGAGACATGAACAGTCCAGTTGTCAACACGCAAGACCCTCCATAGTGACACACGACCTGATGTGGACATGCCGCATTACTCAATACTGGCAGCGCGGGGACTGAGCAGACTGATGCAAGACCAACGCAACTGGAAGAACCACTGACTATAGATGGAATCAAGAAAACTATATAAGACCTTACCATGAATAAAACTCCAGGACTAGAAGGCCTTCCGGCTGAATGGTACTGCACTTATAGTACACGATTAGCAGAGAAACGGCTGCAGGTCTACCAGGAGGCACTGCAAGCGGGAACACTCCCGCACTCGGATCCAGAGGCAGTGATCATAGTAATACCAAAAAAAGGCAAAGACCCCCGAGACTGCAACACATACCACCCACTCTCTCTGTTGAACAACAATAACATTCTAGGGAAAGCCCTAACATGCAGACTGACACACATAGTTGGCTCCTTGGTGCACACAGACCAATGTGGCTTCATTCCGGGCAGTTGAACAGCGCTCAATATCCGGAGACTGTGACATGTTCTATGGGAGACGCAACTCAGTAATGAACATATGGCACTAGTGGCATTAGCCACAGAAAAAGCTTTTGATACAGTCTTGTGGAAGTACTTATTTGCAACACCTGAAACCATGTACTTTGGCCTGAAGTACATAGCAATAGGCAAACTATCATACACCAACCAAGTTGCCAGGGTGCGAACAAACAGGATTATTACAGAGGAATGTACTCTAGAGCGTGGAATGTGACAAGGATGCCCACTGTCCCCACTGCTCTATGCACTGGCGGTTGAGCTACCAGCCTGCCAACTCAGGTCCTTATTGTCAGACTGGGCTATGTCCGTGGGAGGTAGGCACCACCTGGTATCGCTATGCGTGGACGACATGCTCCTTGACCTGCGCACACCAGAGGAGGCGCTCCCACATCTCCTCAATATCCTTGACAGTTTTGGACAACAGTCTGGCTTACAGATAAACAAGCAAAAGTCACAACTGTACCCTACTGCGGGACTAACACGGGTGCCAAAAATGCTCCTACCCAATATGGAGATGCCATGGGAAACAGAGGCCTTTTGGTGACCTCCTCGAAGCAAGAGTGGTACGCCCTAAATACTGTGCCTGCACAGACGGACGCTCCCTCCCACTGCTGCTACCTACCTGCCTCCGCTGCCTGACGCCTGTTTGCCGCTCCTCACCACCTACCTGACGCCGCTGCCTGCATCTCGCCTCCGCCGCCTCCCAGGTACCGCCTGCTGCTTCCTGGTCGCCACCCACGCCGCTACCTTCACTCCCCACGCCCGCTGACCACCGCCACTTACCTGGTCACTCCTTGGGCTCCGTCGCTTCCCGCCGATTTTCCCGCCGTTTTCTCGGCGCCGCTGCCCCAGGCGCACACTCCCACTCCCGCCTCCTCCTTCAGTCCCGCCCCCCCTCCCTGCCCATTGGCCACCCCGCTCCCGCCTCCCGCTGACCCTCCCTCCCGGCTCCTTATTTAAGGGGACCCCGCGGGCTGGTCAGTGCGACCCCCTGTGCCTGCACAGACGGACGCTCCCTCCCACTGCTGCTACCTACCTGCCTCCGCTGCCTGACGCCTGTTTGCCGTTCCTCACCACCTACCTGACGCCGCTGCCTGCATCTCGCCTCCGCCGCCTCCCAGGTACCGCCTGCTGCTTCCTGGTCGCCACCCACGCCGCTACCTTCACTCCCCACGCCCGCTGACCACCGCCACTTACCTGGTCACTCCTTGGGCTCCGTCGCTTCCCGCCGATTTTCCCGCCGTTTTCTCGGCGCCGCTGCCCCAGGCGCACACTCCCACTCCCGCCTCCTCCTTCAGTCCCGCCCCCCCTCCCTGCCCATTGGCCACCCCGCTCCCGCTGACCCTCCCTCCCGGCTCCTTATTTAAGGGGACCCCGCGGGCTGGTCAGTGCGACCCCCTGTGCCTGCACAGACGGACGCTCCCTCCCACTGCTGCTACCTACCTGCCTCCGCTGCCTGACGCCTGTTTGCCGCTCCTCACCACCTACCTGACGCCGCTGCCTGCATCTCGCCTCCGCCGCCTCCCAGGTACCGCCTGCTGCTTCCTGGTCGCCACCCACGCCGCTACCTTCATTCCCCATGCCCGCTGACCACCACCACTTACCTGGTCACTCCTTGGGCTCCGTCGCTTCCCGCCGATTTTCCCGCCGTTTTCTCGGCGCCGCTGCCCCAGGCGCACACTCCCACTCCCGCCTCCTCCTTCAGTCCCGCCCCCCCTCCCTGCCCATTGGCCACCCCGCTCCCGCCTCCCGCTGACCCTCCCTCCCGGCTCCTTATTTATGACGCCCCCTCAGCGACCGCGCAGCGGACGCGCGCAGCGGGAGCCCCGACTGAGCGCCGAAGGTGCGCCAAAGGTAAGCCCGTCCGCGCCTGGACCGCGCCCAGCGCCAGACCCCCTGGTCCCCGCGCCCGCCAACCCCCCCGCAGGACCTACGACTTCGCTACGCTCATCGCACTCAAAACCGCCCGAGCCCCCGGTTGCTACCGAGCGTCCCCACGACGCACCCATGGACCCTTCGCCTGCCGATCCTGCAACTTCTCTTGCCTCCAAACAAGCACCACGCCCACCAAGACGGACAACAGCAACCACCTCAAGTGCATCCTGCTCAACACCCGCTCCGTCCACAGACACGCCGTGGAACTCTGGAACCTCCTCGACACTGCATTTCCAGACGTCGCCTTCCTCACGGAAACCTGGATGAACGACTCTTCAGCCCCCGACATCGCCATTGCCATCCCGGACGGCTACAAGATCATCAGGAAGGATCGCGTCAACCAGACCGGAGGAGGCATCGCCATCGTACACAAGAGCACCATTCGC
This sequence comes from Triturus cristatus, assembly GCF_964204655.1. NCBI lineage: Eukaryota > Metazoa > Chordata > Amphibia > Caudata > Salamandridae > Triturus > Triturus cristatus. The sequence continues at coordinate 816,349,761 of NC_140583.1, read as the reverse complement.
ATCTCGACTGACTCCATCGACGTATTCAACGCCGCCGAATACCTGCACTTCCAGATCCACACCGACCCCAAGACTACCCTCAGAGGCACTCTCATCTACAGACCCCCGGGACCACGCGCACAGTTCTGCGAAGACATCGCCGACTTCATCAGCCCTCACGCCCTCCCCTCCGCCGACTACATCCTCCTCGGGGACCTCAACTTCCACCTGGAGAGCAACAATGACCGCAACACCACTGCCCTGCTGGATAACCTCGCCAACCTCGGACTTCAGCAACTGGTCAACACCCCCACCCACTTCGCCGGCCACACGCTCGACCCACTCTTCTCGTCCAGCAAGCACGTCACCTTCAGCCACTCCACCGGACTTCACTGGACCGACCACAGCTGCGTCCATTTCAGCTTCAGAAAGAACACGGTCCACCATCACCCGAAGCAGGCTCCCCACAGAAACTGGAGCAAGATCACCGCCGACCAGCTCGCCACCTCCCTCAGCCAGAGCCCACCTGTCAGGACCACGGACCCTAACACAGCTGCCCTCGACCTCACGCAGTGGCGGACCTCCTGTGCCGACGACCTCGCGCCACTGAAGAACCCCCTCACCAGGCCCAGAGGCAAGAAGGCCCCCTGGTTCACCGACGAACTTAAGGACTCCAAGAAGGCCTGCCGCACCCTCGAGAAGGCCTGGCTCCTCAACAAGACCGCCGACAACAGAACAGCACTGAAACTCGCCACTCGCAGACATCACCAGCTCATCCGCACCACCAAGAAGAAATCTCTGCGGGAACGACTGGACAAGAACGCCCATGACAGCAAGGAGCTCTTCAACATCGTCAAGGAGTTCTCCAACCCCAGCACCGGCAACAACGACATCACTCCCTCACAGGACCTCTGCGACTCCCTCGCCTCGTACTTCCACCGCAAGATCGCCAACATCCACAACAGCTTCGACATTTCACCCCCGCACCCATCGGTCGTACCTTCGCACCCTCCAGACATGGACCGAGGTGACCCCCGAAGACACGTCACGCATGATGAACACCATCCACTCTGGATCTCCGACCGACCCGTGCCCCCATCATGTTTTCAACAAGGCAGCCTCTACCATCGCACCCCACCTCCGAGACATCATCAACACCTCCTTCAACACAGCAACTTTCCCGGAGAGCTGGAAGCACGCCGAACTCAGCGCTCTGCTGAAGAAACCAACAGCGGACCCGACCGACCTCAAGAACTTCCGCCCCATCTCGCTCCTTCCTTTCCCCGCCAAAGTCATCGAGAAGGTCGTCAACAAGCAACTGGCAGCCTTCCTCGAGACGAACGGATCCCTCGACCCATCACAGTCCGGATTCAGAGCCAACCACAGCACCGAGACCGCCCTCATCGCAGCCACCGACGACATCCGAGCCCTGCTCGACAACGGCGAAACAGCGGCACTCATCCTCCTAGACCTCTCCGCAGCATTTGACACTGTCTGCCACCGCACACTAGTCCAACGCCTCAACGACACCGGCATCCAAGGGAAGGCTCTGGAATGGATCATCTCATACCTCTCCGGCAGAACACAGAGAGTACGCCTCCCTCCGTTCCGCTCCGAGGCCACCGAAGTCATCTGCGGCGTCCCGCAAGGATCGTCGCTCAGCCCCACTCTCTTCAACATCTACATGAAACCCCTCGCTGCCACCGCACGCCAACACAACCTCAACATCATTTCCTACGCCGATGACACCCAGCTAATTCTCTCCCTCACCAGAGACCCCGACACCGCCAAAGCCAGCCTGCACGAAGGGATGACCGACGTCGCTGAATGGATGAACATCAGCCGCCTGAAACTGAACACGGACAAGACAGAAGTCCTCATCCTGGGACCATCACCCTCCGCATGGGACGACTCCTGGTGGCCCCCGGCACTAGGCACCGCACCTGAACCGACGGACCACGCACGCAACTTGGGCGTCATACTGGACTCCTCCCTATCGATGACCAGACAAGTCAACGCCGTCTCCTCAGCTTGCTTCCACAACCTCCGCATGCTCCGAAAGATCTTCCGATGGATCCCAACCGAGACCAGGAAGACGGTCACCCACGCTCTCGTCACCAGCAGACTAGACTACGGAAACACCCTCTACGCCGGTACTACGGCCAAGCTTCAGAAAAGACTTCAGCGTATTCAGAACGCCTCCGCCCGACTCATCCTGGACGTCCCCCAACGCAGCCACATCTCGTGCCACCTGAGAGACCTGCACTGGCTCCCGGTCAACAAGAGAATCACGTTCAGACTCCTCACCCACGCACACAAGTCCCTCCACGACCTAGGCCCAGGGTACCTCAGCAGCCGCCTCACCTTCTACACGCCCACCCGCCGGCTACGTTCCGCTAACCTCGCCCTCGCCGTCGTCCCTCGCATCCAGAGAGCCACCGCTGGAGGAAGGTCATTCTCCTACCTGGCAGCTAAGACTTGGAACTCCCTACCCGTCCACCTGCGGATGACCCAGGACCACCTGGCCTTCAGGAAACAGCTCAAGACCTGGCTGTTCGAGCAGTAGCAGACCCCCTTCCCCAAGCGCCTTGAGACCCTTACGGGTGAGTAGTGCGCGATATAAGTTCCATGATTGATTGATTGATAGACTCATACAAAAGTATTGAGGAATCCATAAACTTTTCAATCTTCTGGTCGCTAGCTGGCAGAATAGCAATAACTAAGATGTAAGTCATCCGTAGGTGTCTGTACCTCTTTCAATGTTATTACACAAAATTCCCCCATGATCCACTAAAGGACTATGCTCTTTGGTGAATACGCAGATATAGAGGAAGAAGAGAAGCAGAGTAAAGCTTGACACCCGCATCAGCACATATGAAAAGGGCGGTCTACGGGTTCCAAACGTAGAGGCCTACTATCTAGCAGCGCAATTCGTGGCTGGCTAGTTTGACATGGATACTAATATAGAAGGGTTCCTATTATAGGGCCAGGCTGTCAGCCATATTAGTGCCGTCTATCACATCTCTCTTTAATCTATCCTTAGACTTAGCTAACCTGCTGCAGAAATCCGCACAGGTCACCCCTATTTTAAAGAAAATCAACGTGGGACCCAACAATCTGGTCAACTATCGGCCTGTCCTGCTGCTCCTCCTTGTAGGCAAGGTTTTGGAGAGTCTTGCTAATAAAGAACTTTCTTCTTATATGGAGGATCATGGCCTAATGGACTCCTCGAAGTACACCTTCAGAGCTTTCCACAATATGGAAACCGCATTGTTGGCTGTAGTTGACTATTAGACTTTCGCTGAATGCAGGCACTCAGACTATGCTGGTATTACTCGATCTATCTGCTGCTTTTGGTATGGACTACCAGTCCATTTTGGTCCGTAAGCTTTATAAGGCAGGAATTTATGGAAAGGCCTTGCACTGGTTTATAGATTTTTTTGGACAACAGGACACAGACGATTTCACTTCACTCCTTTAAATCCCAGACCATGTCTATGAACAAGGGAGTCCCACAGGTCTCTTCTTTGAGCTCTACTTTGTTTAACATCTATGTGTCCCCCCTCTCGCTCAGACGGAAAAATCCTGGGGCTTTAATATCATATCCTATGCATATGACACCCAATATAATCATCCAAATTGGGAAATATCCAGATAATGTGAAAATCAGATTTAACAACTGCATGAGGAGGATAGCCGCTTGTATGACGCAGTTTGACACTGTTAACAGCTCAATGGAGACAACACGGAGAATCTGCTGTTTGAAAAAGCACAGGCCTTTTGGTCAGCTGATTGGTGGCCATCCAATATGGGTTCCTGCTCCGTCCCAGCAAGGCAGGTAAAAATCTCAGTTTTATGATCGAGGAGCACCTCCCCATGAAAGAACATGCTCGGTTTGTTTGTGGTACCGGTTTCACTACCATGCGTTTGCTTAAAAAAGTGTTCCAATGGCTTCCACGGAGGTCCAGCAGAACACTAATTCAAGTCCTAATTAGGAGTCGCCTAAACTATGGGAACGCCTATTGGTAGCTACCAATAAATCACTTCTTTCCAAACTGCAGATTGTATAAAACACAGCAGCACATTTGGTCTGTAATTTTCCTCCTGGTACTCCTTCCGTTCCCACCCTGAAGGCTCTTCATTGGCTGCCAGTCATGAAGCAGTCACTGTTCAAGCTTCTTAGTCTCATTCATAAGTCTCTGGCAGGCTAGGGCTTGGTTCACTCTCTACTGCCCCGGCAGAAATCTCAGATCTAAGGACAAAGCTTTTAAGTTCCCGCCGTATCCGTACCTCAAGATATGGCGGCAGGTCTTTATCTTACCTTGACCCCATAATTGGAATAAACTTCCTTTTCTACATACGATTGTGTATGGGCTTTGGCACTTTCCCAAAACTTTAGAAGACCTGGCTATTTTGACTGGTTGTCCCGTCTTGATTCAGGAAAAGCGCTGAGAAAGTCCGTTGGGACTGAGTTGATCGCGTTACACTAAGTTCTTATAACACAGGGACACATGGAGGCTGTACAGTTACCTATAAAATTATTAGAAGTGACGCAAGCCTTAGCTGGTAGTCCACATATGCTGCAAGACATTGCCCAGTTCTGGAATCGACACTGTAGACTATAGGGGAACACCCTATATGCTGCTATCTTGCAGCTCTGGTGTCTACTAGAGTTTACCCCCTTAGAGTACAACATGAACATGACAGAGCAGCAAAGAAGGGGGGGGGGGGTGCTGAGACACACTAGCAGACAAATGGGAGACCGTCGCGATGCCCTCCTTCGAGGCAGCACAAACACAGAGTGGCATGGACGCGGGACAGTACGCACATTACTGTGCCATAAAAATGGTGATCTGTAAATAGTGAGGTGACCAGTGGTCACCCCCCCCCCCCCCCCCCCCCCCTTTGGACTTCTGCCATGCTATCACTCCTGGTGCAAGTGGACAGTGGCCGGGCAGTATAACTAAACTATATGCTGCTATCAGATTCGACACATGCAAACTCCCACTACATACTCTTACAAAACGAGAGACTGATTGTAATCTGTTTTACAGAAACACTAGAGTTAATTAGAGAAGTTTATAGAAAAGTAAGGTTCAGACTATTACACTTTAATTATGTGCACAGGACATATATGACACCTGCAATGCTGAATCGTATAAATAGCGATATTCTGGGGCATGGCCCCAGATGTAAAGACCCAGACGCCACTTATTACCACCTGATATGGGACTAATCAAAAGTGGCAAAAGAGGAAGGTGGAGAACCAACACTCGATATATACGTTGCTCACAGAGCAATTGACACCGTATATTTGTTTACAGGGTACTGATGTCATAAGAACAAAGCATAAAATGAAATGTAATTTTGGACAGTTCACAATCTTACAGGTGAAAAGACGAGAAGCCATATGCTGGCTAAGCACAAGACCGCCAGCGACACGACAATGGATTGAGGACCTGGTGGAGTGGTTAACAGTAGAGGAAATAAAATGTAACCTCACTTGAACGGATGACATACTGCAATAAGACCTTGACCTTTGGAAAGCGCTGATGCGCACCCTGATCTACCCTCCAGATGAAAGACTACCTTGAAGGCCGGAAATGTATAAATAACTATGTTGACGCTATAGGGTGTATTACTGTTTTCACACAATTGCGGTCTACGGCTAAGTATTACCCCCCATTGCCCAGTTGCTAAAATGACTGAATTGACACTAGCCACGGTACATGTCTGTTCATCTGCCTACCATCTAAGTCTGTGTGATTCATATAGAATTCTAAAAACAACTTAAATAAAATTGCATTGAAAAAAAATACAAATCAATTCTAAGACGTGGAAATTAACTGGGGATGAAGGTTTGTGAAAGGATAAATCAGTGTTAAACAGGAAGGTTGTGTGGCAGAAATTATTGCCATGAAATGGCTGGCAGGGTATTAGCAAGGGGATGACAGATGGCAAGGGGAGCAATGCTATAAAATGGCTATTAATTGGGATTAGACAAATCAGAGGGATAAATTCAATCACTGGTCACTAACCAGTCACAATGGGATGACTGTTCCCTACGCAACAGCCTCCACCCACACACCAGTACCACATAAACAGACTAGTAGTGATTAAATCACTTTACTTACTTCAGTTCACTAGAGGATAGCTGTACAGTACTCTCTTTTACAACTTCCTCTGCCAGTTCAGAGCAAAGCTCTTGGCTCAGCTGCTCGATCAGGCGCCTTCGCTCCTGTTTCAATCTAAACACAAAAGAAATAGATAGAAGACAAATAATGTCACATATTGGTAGATTCCCAAGCTCCACGCAGGGAGTGATGCAACCATGATAGTATACAATTTAAACAGGCATAGCAAAAGCAAACCGGTCTGGGTTTACTGTGTTAACACATGCAGCGTTATCACATTAGAGGGAGACACACTGGTGGGAACCAGCAGTAGAGAACAAAGAAGGCCACATTTATAAAGTAATCCCTCATACAGTTCAGCAGGAGCACTGGAAAGGAGTTGGAAGAAAACAACCAGCCAATAGCCTTAGTTGAGAGACAAATGCTCGTCTCGTGCCAAGCAGAAAATGACTGAAAAAAGTAAATAAAAAACAATAGCTAAAAGGAACAGAACATGCTCAATATTGTAATTAAACGCATATGGTAAGCAATATGTCTGTTTGACAGCAGCACTGTCAAAACCCAGATCTAAAAATTAAGACTACCAGGGAAATCCGCTGGAAAAAACATGAGAAGAAGGATTAGCTAAAGTAGTGAGAAGTACTGATAGTAGACAGGGTAAAAGGAGTCCTGTCTGAAAAGACTGGGGAAATCGCATAGCAGTTAAAGGGAAGGTTTAGGGTCTCTTCCCTACTCCCCCCAGTAATCCTAAATTGGTCAAAAACAGAAGTTAGACATATGTTTATATTAGAATTGTAAGGTGAGCCACCCACACCCCAAAAGAAGAAGTGGGGGTAGAACCAGGGGTATAGTACAAAGACTAACAATGAGAATTCAATTAAAAGAAGCATCTTATGATGGTAGACATGGCCTGCTAAGGTGACAGTTCATGAGTCAGAATTTAAACAATACTGCTTCCGAAAGGTGTGAACTGACCTCTTGGTGGTCCCTCTATAAATCTAACAGACCGGGACTTTCCTCATAAAAGACTTTCCTCACCGCTAATGGAAACAGCCCTAATTTGTTAGCTTTTCAAAAGCAAACTGTGAGGCAGGAAGACCCATCTAGCTGTGGATTGTTTCTAAAAGGACAAATTGGTAAGGATAGTCTAAAACAAATGACAGAAAAGATTGCTAACCTGTAGTCCTAATTATGTATTGTAGGTATCTTCATTGAAGTCATAAACACTAGAATAATTCTGCGCTGCCTGCATGAACCCTGAAGCACTTCCTAATATATATACATTCCATTTTAAAATCCCATTGGATCTTCAAGTTAATCTGATTTCACGATGATGTACACCCTATGATTGCCTTTCAGAGGTTCAATGTATTTTTATGGGAGCATACAGTGACTCTAAATACCAATTTCATACCTGCATTCCAGCATTTTGCGCAGAAAGGTGGAAATGTATGAAGAAGAGAAAAAGAGAGTGCATTTCCTTGTAAAGAAACCCCGAGGGTTCTCTACCCACAGGGCATCCTACCAGCAGTTTGCCGCAAAAGTCAGCTCTTTAACAGTAATACATGTGATGACATTAGAAGCCATTATTCACATTCCAATGGGGAGCAACAATAGCTGGCAGGTGGGATGATTATGACGTCAATGAAGATACCTACGATGCAGAACACAGACTACAAGTAAGTTACTTTATGCATCGTACGCTCTTCATTTATAGTTATAAACTATAGTATACACAAGGAAGCTTATGGCCGCCTTAAAATGTGACTGCTGGGCAGCAGAAAGAGATAAAAATATTTTCACATTATTTCTAACTGAAGGTATGGCATTAAGCAGATTATATTAAATAGATTTCTTAGTGTTTCGTGGCCCATTTTTGCATCAGCTTGTGCATCAGAGTCTAGACAATAATGTTTAGTGAATATGTGTAGTGACTACCAAGTAGCTGTTTTAAGTATGTCAGCTATGGGCACCATTCGGAACCAAGCTGTAGTAGCTGGTTTTCCTCTGATACAGTGTGCCTGGGTTTACCTGGTTAAGGGTGGTTTGCGATTTGATAGCATGGTGTTATACAATAAATTATCCATCTAGCTATATACTGCTTAGATGTGGCCATTCTTTGCCTAATTGGGCTATAATTAATAAATAATTTAGATGTCTTTCGCAAAACGTTTGTTCTCTCTAGATAAAACCTTTCTAATATCTAAAAAGTGTAGAGCATGCTCTGCAGTTGTTGAAGGATTAGGAACAAATGTAGGAAGGTTTTCTTTTGATTAATAAGGAACTCCAAAACTACTTTGGGGAGGAATGAGGGATGGGTTCCAATTACTACTTTCTTGGCATGAAATATGGTGTGTGGTTACACTGCTGAACATGCTTGCAGTTTGCTTACTCTTTTAGCGGATGACAAATGCTGCAAAGTAGACGTGTATAGGTATGAATGGTGAACCCATCAATTTGGAAAGCACTGTATTTACTCAAGGTGGTAAAGGATGTCAAATTGGATGATGGACCTTTTTTAGAATGACTGAAAAAAGTCTGACTATTGGTATTTTGAAAAAAGAAACTTCAATTGGATATTTTCTGTATGCACTGATGGCTGCCAGATACACTTTTATTGAGGAAAACTTAAGCGGAGACTCAGCCAAGTTTAATAAATAAGGGAGTATCACGTCTTCTTGACACGTGATTTGGTTGACATCAAATGCAGAATCTTTTCCACTTGAAAGCATATTATGTCCTCGTCGATGGACATTTGGTTCAGTTAGGATTTCCATACAGGCTGGTGGTAGATTTAGATGACCATATGGTCTGACTTTAGGAGCCATGCAGCTAAATTAAATGATAGAAGGGTCGGTGTCGAACAATAACCGTGGAGTCTCGCTAACAGGTCAGGTCTGTATGGCAACTTCTTGTGTGGTGTTATGGATACTTCTAACAAGTCCAGGTACCACCACTGTCTTGGCCAATTTTGAGTTATTAGAATCATGTCCAATGTAGATCTGATAGCTTCAGAATCATAGCTGGTGTAGGAAAGTGCCCATTTTTGGCATTGTCACCCCGAGTTTTTGCCTGGTATCCGAAGCAATTTTGATTGAAGTGCACTGAGTTCCTGCTAACCAGGTCCCCAGTGCCAGTGCACTTTCACAAACACAAGGTAACTGTTCAATAGTACCCCAGTTGGAAAGACCTTTGACACCTCTGTAAGACCCTAGTAAATGGTACCTCTGGTACCTAGGGCATGGGTACTAAAGAGGGTACCCAAGGGCTGCAGCATGTATTGTGCCACCCTAAAGGACCCACCACCAAACACATGCAGACTACCATTGGAGGCTGCGTGAAATGATGCAAACAAATGTGAAAACGCGACATGGCACACACCCTGTGTAATCATAAAGTGAATGACATAATGCACTCGCTGTTTCTTAACAAGTTTAACCATTATCTATACTCTTTCATAACTGCCCTGAGGTCCGTTTGGCACCAGGGCAGGCGGGAGATTAGCTATGCATGTAGGCGTAGTGCATAACCAGACTAGTCACACCCCTAAGGTGGGTTACCTGATATGCTCCAAGAAAGTAGGGTTAAACCATTTTGATTTTGGTGGAATTAGAACCTCTGGGACAGGGTTATTCCCACTCCCTACAGGATGTGGTTATATAGGGGGTGTGGTGATCCCAGGGGTAAGTAGACTATTTGCTGCTACCTTTCTCTCCCCCTTAAAGCCCCAAAGTTCAGTATTTAGGTTGTCCCCCGACACCAGGCACTCAGATTCACCTGACTAAGAAGAAGAAGGACAAAGAAAAGCTGAAGAAGCGAGAACTGTGGACTACCGGTGGACTTTTGGCACCAAATCCTGCATGCTCCTGTCCCAACAATCGAGGAGAATCCAACTCGTCCTGCAGCTGTGCATCCCTCAAACGCCTTGGAGGGTTGCCAGCACTTTATCAACCAGCCAGCATCTCCCTTTAAGTGGAGGAGCCACTTCCCTGCAACCTGCAAGCGCCGACTGCAATGTCCGGTTCACTATTCTGCTGACTACTGGGTCCACCGACGCAGCAGCCACCCAGGAGGAGGTCACCATGCTCTAAGCGTGTTTGAAGTCCAATCCAGACTCCAACACTGCAAAAACCGACCAGCCAATGAGGGACGTCAGCTTTGCAGAAGCCAGCACAGAGAGTGGCCCAGCTGTCCTGCTTTGTCCCCCTCTGCAGGTCTGACCGAGAGCACCTATGACACACGGGAACAGCTGACAAAAACCCTCTGCACCCGAGGTCTCCAGCGAGGGTCCACAAACACAGACTATGGCCCTTTCCTCCCAAGATCCTCAACAACTGCGCCCCCTGTTGGGAGCTCCGGGACTTGTCCCCAAATCTTCCTCTGCAGCTTGTTTCTAGGTGCTTCCCCCCCTTCCTTATCAACAGTGTAGCACACAAGGCTACCAATCCGTCCAGCACCTCTGCATCCAGACACTTCAGGGCAGGTAAACCCTAATTTCTGGTGGATCTTGGGATGCTGACCCCCCTAGCACCTGAAGTCTAAAAGGGGACCCCAGAAATACAATTGCAAATTCCTGTATGCCGAATAGGTTTGTTTGTCGAAAGGTAAGCATTACCGTGTGAAAACGCATGTGTGTGAAATTTTCGATTCACTGTAGAAAATTGATAACTCTAAAAAGGACTTAAACAATCATGAAGTTCTTGTTGTTAAAATTTTAAATAAAAATACATGTTCTTTTTCTAAATTGGTCTTGAGCTACTCCTTAATTGTGTGGCTCATTTATTGGCTCTGTGTGGGCAACAACCGCTTAACTCTACCCTTTGATAAACCTAAACTTCTCGCCCACACTACCACGAAGAGAGATTTTTGGGATTATTAATTTAAGTCCTGTTAGCCAATAAGGGTCGCCCGGGCTTTCTACATAGTGTACCTCATTTTGGTACACTACATAAAAAGCCAGCTTCTTACAGTTAATGGCATCGGTGGAAAAGAGCAGAGTAATGGCTTCGACTATTCAATCTAATGGGCATTCACTAGAGATCTCCGTTCTGAGAGTCTGAATGCAAAGTCTCTGCATGCTTTGTTTTCTTTTGTTGCGAAGAGGTCCAAAAGGAGGAGTACCCCAGTCTTGGAAAATGTCCTCAAGAACTTTGTCGTCCTACGCCCATTTGTGAAACTCTTGTAGTATCTGCAGAGAAAGTGTGCTTGCACATTCATCTTCCCTGGAATGTGAATTGCTGATTAGGTTAGGTTTTGGATAGGGCCCATTTCCAAATCGATTGAGCTTGTAGTGACAGCGGCCTCGATCTGGTGTCTGCTTGTCTGTTTATGTAATGCGTGGTGGTAGTGTTGTCTGTTTGTATCTGAATAGTCGATGATACTGTTAGAGACTGGAAAAAGACTTTGTGAGCTTGTTGTACCAGTCTAAGGTCCAAGTAATTTATGTGGTATCACAATGCAGGTTTGAAGTAGGTATTGAGAGTCATTGTATACAGACAGAAAATAAATTGAGCCTCTGATTAGTGATCATACTTCGTCATGAAATCAGATGGACTTGATTGAGCACCCGATGGGATTTTAAAATGTATTTTACAAATAGTAATAGTGCTCCGGGGTACACGCAGGCATCGTTGAATTATTCTAGTATTTATAACTATCAATGAAGATCCTACGATGCCTAATGACTATTAGGATTTATAGATGTCTTTAGTAATATAGAGATCACATTGCGGTGTTCCCCTTACATCTAGTGTTTGAAGTAATTAACCTGATGTATGTGGAAATCCTAAATCATTTTTTGAAGAAAAAGTTTTTTCAACAATAATTTTTAATAAACCTGCATGTAAGATTCATGAGAATACAAGGATTGAGTCTCACTTACCTACAAGCATAAGTAATGGCCACAGGAAAAACAGCTTCCATGAAATATTTTGAAGAGTGGATGTATGCATTAGATAAAAGATGGGCCAGTTCATTTTTACAAGACTATGTTTAAATCCCTGGAATGAGAAGGGTACCAAGTGGATGGAAGACTCAGAGGTGATCCAAAATACACTTCCTCAGTGGGATAAGGGCAAAAGGATGACTTAGAAGCAAAAATCACACACATACTCTAACAGAAGAAACTTGCAACCCAGGTTATGCCATATTAAGACTGTACAGTAGTACATGGCCTTCCTGCCATGCACTTGGATCATTCAGAATAAATATTTCAACCAAATTAGCCCTAAGTACACAATTCTCTGATTTAATTTCCTTTTAAGGATAAATAAAATAACACCATTGAGTTTAATTGGAAATGATTAAATATAAACATCCTAAAATACTGCAGCAAAAAGGCTTCCCATGATTTAAAAATAATTTCACAATTTCAATCTGTTCTACGATTCAACAAGATTCCCATGATACAAAAGCTATATTGTACACGGAAAATGTTCAGGACACTGGGAAGTGCATCATGCATGTTCTCTGCCCAAGTACTGTTCTTACAGGCACTTTCTGTCCTTCTGCCTTGCAACAGGGATTGACTACTATGCTGGGCTCTGCTGTGTTGTGTTAATTTCCGGTGGTACTTTGCCAAGTGCTTTCTTGTCTATTTAGATCTGGGTCCTATTAACACCTTTCCAAACAGTGAATTTCTTAGAAGCAATGCCAAGTTTGTAGATAGACCTAAAAGATTATGTGTGCATGTGTCACACATTGACATCTAGGAAAAGAAAATTGAAAATAAGAGGGGTGGTAAAACAGGGTAGGAGTAATATAACATGAAAAAGATCATTAGAGGATTTAAAAGGAGGTTCCAAAAAGGAGAATCACAACCAGGATCGGGAGAAAATTGCATAGAGGACAAAAAAGGATAAGGGAGTTAGGGGAAGAGCAGGAGGATAATTAAGAGGGAGCGGATTCATTTGGGTTTTCCAGGCAAAGGCGAGTCAGAAAGAGACTATGGTTCAGAATGAGACCCTATGATTAAATCAAATAGATCTTTGCAGGAACGACCAATTACTCACACTTAAAATAGAACACACACTAATACAATGTCATGTGACAGTCCCTCTCTCTGGAGAGATACATCAACTATACAAAGTTGTGTTATCTGAAAGGTTATCCAAACGTACCTGGCTTCCTCTGCCTTGCGTTTCTCCTCCACAGCCCTGCGCTTCTCTTCCTCAGCCCTGCGCTTTTCTGCTTCTACGTGTCTTTTCTCCACCGTTATTACCTCTTTAGCAATACCATGCAGGAATTCATTTGTCACAGTTGTAAGGAGCTCATTTACTTCTGTGTTGGAGACACTGACAAGATGAGAAATAGAGATAGAAAAGAAGAGTCACATCCAAAGCACTATGAATACTATGAATATTTTATCAGTGGTGCTAATATCAACTGCCTACAGCTGTGAGCTGTGAAGCCATGATATAGAAAAATAAATCCACAAAGCTAAAATCAAAGAAAAGTAAAAAACTAAATGACCCCACTAATAAGTCACTAATGCACCTTTTGTAGAAAAATGGATGACGAAGACGGCACCAAAGCGGTTTACAAAGCAAACTGGCTATTCCAAGGAGCCACAAAGCATTATGAATATAGATAAGTACCCACCTTAGGGTGTACCAAACAGCATGTGTATTAAAATGGCCCCACTGAGCGACACCAAAGCATAGTAGAGAAATACCTCACTCCAGGAGCATTAAAGAACTAAAACACCCTTATAAATAAACTCCTTTTATATTAATCATGATATTTGTGATAAAGTTTGTGATTTAGAAAAGATTTAAGGTTACCAGTTTTATGGTATTTGTTTGTTTTGATATTTCTGTCTCTTTATCTATATTTACTTTTTTTGATAATTGTATCTTTTTTTACTATTTTGAAAAATATCACTGGCTGAAAACAATCCTCATTTATTCAACTGACAAATATGCACTCCTACTAGAATGCCTTTCATTTGTCAATTATCTGATTATCCATAACTGATAAATCAATACACTCAATTCAAAACATGTACATTTTAGTGTATATTGTGTGAACCTTTATAGCAATTTAGGTCTCATTGTAATGTAATGTAATGTAAAAGAGCATTTATAGAGCGCAAACTGTCACTCCGCGAGGAGCCTCCTGGCGCTATTCATTAGAAAACGTTCTCTGTTTTTTTTTCCTCTCGCCTGTCAATCAATATAGCTATTGGCCTAGCAGGCGGGACTGATTATTTAGAATCATTAAAAAAAAAACTAATATCTATGTTGTAAAATAAATACAGACATGAAAATAGTTGGTTTTCTGTCCCTATGTATTTCTAAAAATCAGTAAAAATGGAAAACTGGGAGTCCTATTTATATTCCTTTTGTATATCAGCAGATTGAGAAACCAGCAGACCACAGTTCTAAGTTGTAGAAAGATCTTATCAAGGGAGGAAGAGTCGGGTTGAACAAACATAAGAGATTCTATTTCAGGACTAGAGGCTCAGATTATGCTTCTCGTCTTTTACTGCAACAAAACAGCAGCCAACTAGAACATTAATATCAATAAAACTAAAAATCCCATAAGAACAGGAGGCCCTGGCTCCCATCCGCATTTATGGATGTGTTTTTTCCCTTGTTAGAACTGCATAATATTCCTGATAGTTTTCTACAAATTTTAATGAGGAACTTACTGTGATGCATACTGCTGAAGGAATAATTTTGATAAACTTGGATTTGCCACACGTCTACATCCCTCCCTACAGAGCCAGCTGGAGCGGCAAAGATTCTGTTAACAGGCTAAGCCGGAGGAGCTCTATCCCTGTGTAGTCAACCTAATCCATATTTTCTGTGCATTACTCATGGGCTGCTCCCCCTATATTTCCGTGGTGATTACTGCTGTTAACATGTCTGACTGCGAACCTTACTATTCTGGTGAATATGAACCCTATGTGAAAGAGATTGAATATTACTTTGATGATGGCCTGGTAGAGGCTATTGGCATGTCTGTTCAACAATCTGTCAATAAGGCCAAGGGATCTGTTCTTCACCTCTTTTCCCAACACCTTAAACGCTTTCCCAAAAAGAATTCCGCTTCGTCCCCTTCCACCTTCATACAAGAGAGTTTCCCCGCCCCGCAAGAGAGTTCCACACAACTGCAGAACTTGCCTCATGCTGAGGTGCTTGCAACACTCTCTCAAGATTGGTTGAGAGACCATAGATACAATGTCCGTCACCCCAGTCAACCTCAAACTCAAAAACCTACCCCGGTAGATTCAGATATGGATTCTGGCTCTTCTTATTCCTCTTGTTATGTCCCTCCTGATCCGGCTAAGAAAATGCAAAAGAAATTCTGCAATCTCCTGAAGGTGAATCCCAGCTCTTGGTCCTCTAATCCTCTACTGAGGAATTTATCAAGTAGTGAGGGTGAAGATGCTGGAGAGGGTACACCATAAATAGTACAAGGGAATACTTTTTTACACAAAGTCTAGAAAATCAGGATGGGAAGGAATATGCTACTTACCAGTATGCATCTGTTCTTGGCATGTAGAGCTGCAGAGTTGTACACTTAGCATAGGTCGCCATCTGGTGTTGGGCCCGGATGTTTGCAGTTTGTTTTTCTTCTTGGACAGTCTTTGGAAGTCACGAGTTTGGTGACTCCTCCTTCGGTCCGTACTGCGCATGGGCTTCGGCTCCATCCTCAGATTGTTTTTCGCCAACAGGGAAATGATGGAGCGTAGTAATAACAGTGAGAAACCCATGTGTTGTATCTAAATAAGATGTACTGGAACGGATACAGGTAGCCGGGGAGGCGGGTGGGCGTGTACAACTCTGCAGCTCTACATGCCAAGAACAGATGCATACTGGTAAGTAGCATATTCCGTTCGAGGCATATGAGCTGCAGATTGTACACTTACCATAGATTATATAGCAGTACCCAACCTTAGCGGCGACCACCGGTATCCGTTGCAGCTGTTTGAAAAAGTGTCTTTAGTACAGCCTGGCCCACCCTAGCTTGCTGCTTGGAATGCACATCTACACAGTAATGTTTTGTGAAGGTGTGCGGTGTAGACCATGTGGCTGCCTTGCAGATGTCATCTAAGGGTATATTCCCTAGAAAAGCCATAGAAGCCCCTAACTTTCTTGTAGAGTGGGCTTTAGGGGGAACAGATAATGTTCTCTTTGCCTTTTGATAGCAAATTTGTATGCATTTTACAATCCACCTAGCTATCCCTGATTTTGAAATGGGGTTGCCTTTATGTGGTGGAGAGAAGGAAACGAATAATTGTTTAGTCTTCCTGAAGGGTTGCGTTCTTTGTATGTAGTATAGCAACGCTCTTTTCACATCAAGTGTGTGTAAGGCCCTTTCCGCAACAGATTGGGGTTGCGAAAAGAAGACAGGTAATTCCACTGATTGATTGAGGTGGAAGGGGGAAATGACTTTGGGCAGAAACTTCGGATTTGTGCGAAGTATGACCTTGCTGTGGTGCATCTGTATGTAGGGTTCCTGTATGGTGAACGCTTGTATTTCACCAACCCTTCTAAGGGAAGTGATAGCTACAAGGAAAGCTGTTTTCCAGGTGAGAAACTGTAGCTCACATTTGTGCATTGGTTCGAAGGGCGGACCCATTAGTCGTGTAAGAACTAAATTTAGATTCCATACAGGGGAAGGTGGTGCCCTGGGAGGAATTACTCGTTTAAGGCCTTCCATGAAGGCTTTAATAGCGGGCACTCTGAAGAGTGATAAATGCTGCCTGTTTTGTAGATAAGCAGCGATCGCTGCTAGGTGTAGGCGTATGGATGAATATGCCAGGTTACACCTGTGAAGATGGAGCAGATAGCATATAATGTGCTGTATGGATGCATCTAGAGGGTTGATTGTATTGTTACGGCAGTAAATTACAAATCTTTTCCACTTTGCGGCATAGCATGCTCTAGTGGTAGGACGTCTTGCTTCCATGATGATGTTCATACAATCAGGGGGAAGGTTAAGGTATCCGAATTCTAGGATTTCAGGAGCCAGATCGCCAGGTTGAGCTGAGCTGGGTCCGGGTGCCTGATTTCTCCATGGTTCTGGGTTAGGAGGCATGGGGATAGATGCAGTTTTTGATGTGGTACCACTGACAGTTGTAGTAGCGTGGTGTACCACGGCTGCCTGGCCCACGTTGGAGCTACCAGAATGAGTGTGAGGGAGTGTTGTTGTAGCTTCCTGACCACTAATGGAATTAGTGGGAGAGGTGGAAAGGCGTATGCAAATCTGCCTGACCAGTTCATCCATATCGCATTGCCCTTGGACAATGGGTGTGGGTATCTGGCGGCGAAGCTTGGGCATTTTTTGTTTTCGTGGGTGGCGAAGAGGTCTATCTGAGGATGCCCCCACTGTTGGAAGAATGGGTGAAGAACTTGTGGATGCAGTTCCCATTCGTGTATTTGTTGCGTTTGTCTGCTGAGCAGATCTGCCATGGTGTTTTGTACGCCTGGAACGTGCTGTGCCAGGAGAAAGATGTTTTGAGGAATTGCCCATCTCCATATGCTCTGGGCTAAGCGGGAGAGCTGGGGAGAGTGTGTCCCCCCCTGTTTTTGGATATAATACATTGCAGTCATATTGTCTGTGCGAATGAGGACTGCTTTGCCCGAAATCTGTTTTTGGAAAGATTTTAGGGCTAGAAAGATCGCCAAGAGCTCCAGATGGTTGATGTGGAGCGATTTTTGCTGTGGCGTCCATAGACCCTGCATGGTGAGGTGTAGAAGGTGCGCTCCCCAGCCGGAGAGCGATGCGTCCGCTGTTAGAGTCACTTGAGGAACCGGGTCCAGGAACGGCCGCCCTTTGGAAAGGTTTGTGGTGTTCCACCACTGCAGAGAGTGATGTGTGCGGCCGTCCACCAACACCAGATCCGTCAGCTGACCCTGGGCCTGGTTCCACTGTTGTGCTAGGCACTCTTGAAGTGGACGCATGTGGAGTCTTGCATGGGGCACTATGAAAATGCAAGACGCCATCATTCCTATGAGCTTCATAAACACTTGCTGGAAGAGAGTGCTGAGGAAGGAATGTTTTGCGTAAGGCTTGAATGCTTGCAATTCTGGCTGAGTTTGGATAGGCAATACCCTTGGAGGTGTCTATAGTGGCCCCGAGGTATTGCTTTGTGTGAGATGGTATGAGGTGGGACTTTTGGTAGTTCACCGTGAAGCCTAGCTGGTGGAGCAGTTGGATGGTGCTGTTTGTATGCTGCACACATTGGTGGTAGGACGCGGCTTTTATCAGCCAGTCGTCTAGGTAAGGGAAGACGTGAATATGTTGACGTCTGAGGTGTGCTGCTACTACTGCTAGGCATTTGGTAAATACCCGTGGTGCGGTGGTGACCCCGAAGGGGAGAACCGTGAATTGGTAATGTTGCCCGTCCACCACGAACCTGAGGTATTTCCTGTGAGAGGGGTGTATTGGAATGTGAAAGTATGCGTCTTTCAGATCCAAGGTTGTGAGAAAGTCTCCCTGGCAGAGGAGTGGGAGGACTTGTTGTAGAGTGACCATGTGAAAATGGTCTGAGTGTATGTAGGCATTTAGAGGCCGGAGGTCCAGAATGGGTCTGAGGGTCTCGTCTCTCTTTGGTATTAAGAAAAATAGAGAGTAGACCCCTAGATTTCGTTGGTTGACGGGGACCTGCTCTATAGCATGTTTTTGCAGGAGTGAAAGTACCTCTTGTTTGAGCAGTGTGGAATGTTCTTGAGACATTGGACGGTGCCTTGGTGGGATATTGGGTGGGGTAGATGTTAGCTCTAGACAGTACCCAGACCGAATAATTTGGGTCACCCATTTGTCCGATGTTATGGACTCCCATACGTGGATAAAGTTTTGTAGCCTGCCCCCGACCGGAGTGGAATGGTCTGGGGGGAGCGGAGGGGAGTCATTGTGCGGGGGGGGGGTGGCAGAACGGGTGTTGTTGGTTTTGCCCCTGCCCTTATTGTTGTTACCCCTGTAACCACCTCTCTGATTGCCCTTTGAAAAGGTATTTTGAGGAGGGGACTTGTAGGAGGAAGAGGCGTTATCGGTGGAGGAGCCTCTACCTGTGCCACGAAAGGACGAGCGTCGAAAGGAACGTTTGGAGGCTTGTGTTTGGAGTGCCCCCATAGACTTTGCTGTGTCTGTGTCTTTCTTCATTTTTTCGAGCGCTTCGTCTACCTTTGGCCCAAAGAGTGTTTCTTGGTCAAAGGGGTGATTGAGTATGGATGCCTGGACTTCTGGTTTGAACCCTGAGATCCTGAGCCAGGCGTGGCGGCGAAGCAGGACACTGGTATTTATGGCCCTAGAAGCAGTGTCGGCTGCATCGAGGGCACACTTAATGGAGGTGTTTGTGATTAGTTTACCCTCCTGTATGAGGTCATGAGCCTTGTGCTTGTATTTTTCTGGAAGGTGCTGCATAAGAGCTTCTAGTTCGTCATAGTGTGCTCTATCATATCGCGCAAGCAGTGCTTGTGTGTTTGCAATGCGCCACATGTTTGCAGCTTGGGAGGCGGTGCGTTTACCAGACGCGTCCAGAAGTTTAGATTCTTTGTCTGGCGGTGGGGCATCTCCTGAGGATTGGGAGTTAGCCCGCTTTCTAGCTGTGGAGACAACTAGGGAATCTAGGGGAGCAGGGCCCTTGATGTAAGCAGGGTCTGTGGGTGCCGCCTTGTACTTCTTCTCTATTCTAGGGTTCAGTACTCTGGCTCTGACAGGGTCTTTGAACACCTCTGTAGCGTGCTTGGTGACACCCTTAAGCATGGGTAAAATGGAAGTAGATTTGTCTTGTATATCAAATGTATCCAGTAGGAAGTCTTCTTCTACTGGTTCACTGTGCATGTCCACCCCATGGTAGTGTGCTGCTCTCTGCACTAAATGATGGAAACCTAAGGAGTCCTCTGGAGGAGATGGCCTTGATGGGTATAGGTCGTCCTGAGGTGCATTGGGTATATCAGGGTTATTGTAATCCTCCCATGGATCTGGGGTCCCTGGTGGAGTGGGATCCATTGGGGGGTCCGCCGGGTAATTGTCCGGATCCCCATCATCTGGATCTGGGGATGGGGCCGGATCGTAGTGAGGTAAAGGTGGCGGAGACCTGTGAGGTGGGGGCGGTGGAGGAGGTGTGGGTAGGGGAGGCGGTGGTGGGGAGGGCACTCTGAGGGGAGAAGTAGCAGAGTCCTTCCTTTTGGGTAGAGGAGGAGGAGCCGGAGCATCAAGGCGTCTTTTCTTGGTAGTTAAAGTCAAAAGCCCAGTCTTTGGACAAAGTCTTTTGTAAAGGGTCTGGTGTAAACAGAGCCAACGGTGTCGAGTCGTCTGTCGGCACCGGTGATTTCGGAACCGGGGGTTTCGATGGTCTGTGTGCGCCATGCTTTTTTGAGGTCTCCGGGTGTTTCGGCGTCGAATGATGTTTCGGCGCCGGAGCGTCGGTGCCGACAGATTTGTGTTTGTGTTTGGTCGGCACCGAGTGTCCAGGCTTCGGCACCGGTGGTTTCGGAGTCGAGCTGGATTTTGCAGTCTTCGGTGCCGGATGCTGTTTTTCGGCACCGGGTGTCGGCTGGCTCGATCCCGAGCTGCCGTGAGACTTTGGGTGCTTCGACACCGGGCCCGAAGGTGGGGTGATCGAAGTTTTGGTTTTGGTTTTGCCCAGGCCGGCAAGCGAGGGAGTAACCTGAGTCTCTTTGGTTTTCGGCGCGGGGGTGGGAGGGGGCATAGTACTCACGGCCCGCTGCGCTGGTGTAACGTCCTCCACGTCGGAGTCGTCGGCCTCGGAAGCGCTGACGACGTCTTCCTCCTGCTCGGTGTGTGTTTGCCCCGAAGCTTCGGCGTCGTCTCCGAAGATGTCCGGTGGAGCTGCCGAGGATGAGTGCGCCATGGTGCGTCGAGCTCTTCGATCTCGGATGGTCTTCTTCGATCGAAAAGACTTGCAGGCGGGGCAGTCTCTAGCCTCGTGTTCCGGAGAGAGGCAAAGGTTACACACCTGATGGAGGTCGGTGTGGGGAAATTTAGACCCACATTTTGGGCACTTTTTGAACGGAGTCCTTTCCATCGGCCGGGACCGGAGTCGCGGAGGGCCCGAAGGCCGGTGTCGATGTACGGGATGGAGAAAAGTGCCGCTTCGAGAGATGAAGATGATGAAGGAACTCGAAGAATCGAGGATTTTCCGTCGAGGCTGGAACCGTAGAAGTTCGAAGCCGGAGCACGAAGTATCACATCCGAGCCCGATGGCGGAAAAAAACAATCTGAGGATGGAGCCGAAGCCCATGCGCAGTACGGACCGAAGGAGGAGTCACCAAACTCGTGACTTCCAAAGACTGTCCAAGAAGAAAAACAAACTGCAAACATCCGGGCCCAACACCAGATGGCGACCTATGCTAAGTGTACAATCTGCAGCTCATATGCCTCGAACATGTGGTTTCCATTTCCCGCACACATGTGGGAGAAAAAATAGAAGGGGAGCAAGAGGACAAGGGACCAACACTGTCATGGAGCAGAACCAAACAATAACTAGAGATCAGATGTACGATGTTGAAGTAGTGAATTTCTCTAAAAAGGAGTTAAATGCTGTTATGATCTCACTACTTCAGAAAGGGGTGAGTTTTTGTCTAGCCGAAGAGTTTGAATTTGTTAACTTCAGATTTGATGTATACAAATTTGTGAGACAAATCCTGTGAAGAGTAAAACTTCGATTCAGGATATTGTTATACAGGATTGGTCTATACAGGATGTTCATGATATGACGACTCTCTTGTCCATTACCGACTACGAAGAAAACCCTGTATCTATTCATAGGGTACTGACAGATTTAGAACTATGTACAAATTTTATTGAGGATAGTGGCCTGAAGCATAAATCGAAATGGGTGCCACAGCTCTCTAGTTTCAAGAACAGACCTATTTTATAAGGTTGTAAAGTCCGAAATTGACAAATTGGAAAATAAATCATGCATGAAGGGTAGGAGCTATTACAATAATAACCTATCCACATGGGAACAACAGGCTCTAAAGATACTGAGATCAGATCAATCTCTAACAATTAGGGAGGCAGACATGGGAGGAAATATTGTAGTGATGAATAGGTCCGACTATGATGCGGAAATCAAACAAACTAGGCAATTTATCATGTTACAAGAAATGGAGACACATTCCTGTTCCTGAGATTACAAAATATATTAATGCTGAATTAAAATAGTATGAGTAAGAACTTTTGAATGATGATAGTTTAGTTTATAACTTATAAAGCGCCTGAATCACCCCCAGAGGGGTATCTCCGTGCTACGGAAGAGCAACAGTTAGGAAGGAGAAGAGATTTCAGAAGAGCTCAGTTTTTAGGAGTTTTCGGAATAGTGAATAGCCTGGGCATTTCTGAATGTGGCTGGGAAGTTGATTCCAGTACGAGGGGGCTAGGTAATAAAAGGCTTACCCACCTGAGGCGGGATTTCTTAACACGAGGTTCCCAAAGTAGCGACTTAGAGCCTGAACGGAGTGTTCTGGAAGGCTGGTAATGGGTAAGCCTATCTGCTAGGTAGCCAGGGCCATTGCCATTTAGTGCTTTGTGCACAATGCAGCAAATTTTAAATCTGATCCGCTTACGGATTGGCATGATGATGAGTACTATTATCTTTTAATTGATCGGCCAAGCTTTTCATGTATGTACACATTATCTACAATTCACATGGAGCTCCCCTTCCACCCCGGGAGGCCAATAGTTGCAGGTACTGGTGTGCCTGCTAAAAAGTTATCGGAATTTGCAGATATTTTTTGACGTCCTTTTGTGACAAATCTTCCATCCTTCATTTGTGACACTAAGCATATTTTAAACCCAATGAATAACGTTGTCTGGGAACCAGGAATGATCATGGTAAATTTGGGTATAGTCTCACTATATACCAACATATTACATGAACAAGGGCTACTAGCATTACGACGTTACCTCAACAAGAGATCTGTGGAGTTTTGGGAGCATTCGGATATGTTAATTATAATGCCTAGAATTATATTTGAGAATAATGTTTTCTGTACATTGGAGAATGGCATAAGCAATTATACAGGACCGCGATGGGTTCCCGATTTGCGCTGTCCCTGGAGAATCTCTTTATGGGATGGTTTGAAGGAAAAGGGCAAAATGGATTAACAATTTCCAGTATTGGGGATGGTACATTGATGACTGTTTGATGCTTGGGAATGGAGATGTAGTGGAGTTACAAGAGTTTTTTGGATTTAATGCAAATGACTATAACTTGTCCTTTACTTTTGGATATAGTAGAGAACGTATTGTGTTCCTGGATGTTGAACTTTGTGTAGTTATAGATAAAAAAACATTGTAAAATGTTTAGAAAGAAAACTTTCTGCAAATCCCTGCTTCTTTGCTAGCAGTTTGCATCCTAAATGTCGGATCAACTCTCTACCTTATGGAGAAATGCTTAGACTTAGGAGGAATTGTAGTGAAGATGGTGATTTCTTGAATACCTTTCAGAACATAGAAGAAAGATTTCGGGTGTGAGGGCATGATAACTAAGTTGTATTAAAAGCAAGTACAAAATTTAAACCGTAGGGTGACACAATCAGAAACAAAACATCAAGAAACAGATTTCAGGGATTAGGATCGTAATTATCTTTCACCGCTAGCCAGGAAAATGTATAATGTTTTTTCTAAGAAATTGGCATTTACTTTATGCGGATAGGATGTTACGACCGTTCCTTACAATGAAACACGGTATGACCTTCTGTAAATGATATTGAGGAATATGATCAGTCCTAATTACCCTACTCAACGTGTGCATAGATTTAGCTTTGCCAAATTGGCATTTGGATTTTACAAATCTGGACACTGCAATCAATATGTGTAGGTTGGCGATGGATGGTATCCCCGAGTTTTAGTTTAACGACTCAGGAATGAATAAGATACACATGCATATTGATTGTAGCACCATACAATTTATGTGATCATATGTATATGCAAAAAAATATACAATGGAAGTACGGTTAGACCCTTACGAGAGAGACTTTCAGAACATTTCCGTGTATTAAAACAATTGGACTCCAGATACCCTATAGCATTGCATGTTAAATACCGTACAGCGCAGAGCTTGCTTTGGAGTTTTTTTTATGGTACTGATGTGGAACCCAGTGATGCTAGAGGAGGTAACAAGGGACTAAGACTGCGCCAATGTGAGGCTAAATGGATCATGAGATTACATGCAGTAGAAAACGGTCTTAACATTGATAATGAAATGCAATATTTTCTTGCCACATTGTGATTATATATGTTCTGTTGGGTTTCCCTATATGTATACCCTGGAGAGAATTAGGGAGACATTTATGAGGGTATTGCTATTCTCTAGTACGTAGCAATTAACACTATTGTTATTTTGCTGAGAGATTTGGATTGCATTAAGGAGGATAAGATCTTGAACTGTTTACATTAGATAATCTGTGCACTTGCAAGTGTGGATTTGATGCAATGCAACCTTTCAGATTAACGATCTCCTTCCCCCTCCCCCTTTCTTTTTTACTGAATAATATGTACCAAGCCTTTTTCCTGTTTGCAAACAGACAGATTCTCAGAATCTGCCCGTTTGCGAATGGAAAAAAGACTTTTGGGATGTATCATCTCAAAAGGCCATCGCAAAATAGAGAATCGCAAAATTTGCGATTCTCTATTTTGCGAATGCAATTAAGGAATTGCAAATTGCAATTCCTTAAATGCAATTCTAGAAGCACCAGAAATTTGCTATTTGGTCTTAAGGAATAGCAAATTACCACCAACTTCAAGTTGGTGGTAGTTTGCAGTTCTTTAAAAAAGCACTTTTTTGATTTTTTAAAAGTGCCATATGTCGCACATACATGCCCTTAGGGCATGTGTGTGTGCAAAATGTGCACACATGCATATTTCAGGGGTGCAACAGAGTGTCCTTTTGGCACCCTTGCAACCTTGAAATTGCATTCTCAATTTGCGATTCACTAATTGGTAATCGCAAATTGGGAATGTCTTCCCATTCATTCCTATGGGCCTCCTAGCCCATAGGAATGAATGGGAAGGTATTCCTTATTTGCGAATCTCAATTTGCAATTCACAAATAAAGAATATGTTGGATTCGCAAATCTTTTAGCAAATCCTACAAACATTGCATTTTGTGATTTTCTAATTGCGATTCGCTAAAAATCACAATTTGAGAATCGCAAAACTCTTTTTTTATACATATGGCCCATAGTCTTATGGACCCTACCTTACTGATACACTCTAATATTGAATTATACTACACTTAAGCACATATTAGCACATTAGAATGACGGATTGACATTGGCTAGATCCATGTGATCGCAATGGTTGAAAGCTGCTTTAATGGACATCAAAGTGAGATATGCGATATATTGATATAAAAATAAGAACTGAGTTGTGATAAGGTAGTGATTCACTTATGGGTACTCCCAGATGATACTGCATACAGAGACGTTGGTTTTAGATTCTCTTAGGCAATAGTGACTGGTTATATCAAGCAATCCCGGTAACTAGAGACCGGTCAAGATGGCGCTGAATTCTGTTTGCATACCAATGCTATTATGACTGACCTATTATAAGCTTTTGATAATTTTGACGATTAGAGATTCACTGTGATGATGTTGAGTAGTTATTTAAGTCTTAATCCATTCCATAAGGAATTAATGGTGGGTGACATTTAGTAAATATTTAACTTGTTGTTTGTAGATTCTCTAAGATGGCGCTTAATTTTCCAATGTTAAAATAATTTTTGTTTGTAGAAGTCAGTCATTGATTGTGTGTTTAAATTGGTATCTTTAGATGGGGCTTGTTGGAAACACCGGTAATGATACAAGTTGAAGTATTCTCCATGATCTGGTAAGTTTGTTACATGCCCGTACCAATATAACAACAGAGATTACGGACTAGGAAACTTTTGATGTTAGTTAAGAACGTGTTGCATTCGCATAGGACTTGAACGACACAGGCTGAGCTTGGTGTTTAGCGTTAAATGTAGTAGCACTCAATGTTTTCACAGAACATGGTACAAATGGGATTATCAGCGATATTGTACCAGTGACCCATTTTAGTTCAGGTGACAGACTAGTATTTTGTCACAGAGAGGTCAGTCAATGGGTGATCTACAGACATTTAAAAATGGAAGGAATCCATTAACTGAGAGATTTGTTGATGGAAAACGACTGGATGGTCCGCTCGGCCCGGAGGGGTTTTACCTTACAGTCCCTATCTTTCCAACGCACAGGCAATTCCTTCAATTTCAATGGCGGGAACAATGGTACGAGTATCTGGCCCTCCCCTTCAGACTTTCTTCAGCACACTGGTGCTTCACCAAGCTGCTGCATCCTGTGGTGGAGAGACTCCGAGAAAGCAAGATGAGACTAATCAGTTATTTGGACAACATGATTCCCATGGCACAATCCCAAGATCATCTTCTAGAACACCTATCTTATAGGATTCCTCTCCTACAAGATCTAGGCTTTGTCATTACCAAGTGAAATCCAGTGTGACACTGACAAAAAAGAAAGAGTCCCTGAGGTTCCAGACCGACTCAGCCAAGGCACACTTCTCTCTCAGACTGAGGGGCACCAAGAAGGTTTTTGAGATCTACACTGAACAGACAATTGATATCTTTACAGACAATAGCAAAGATGTTCAGGCTCCTGGCATCCTCCATTCAGGCAAGATTCCCAGGCCCCTCCACTACTGGGCCCTTAAATGTCTGAAGATCCGGCGCCTCTGAAACGGCCTCTCATACACCAATCAGATCCCCCCTTTTCAATGAGGCCAAAGAAGATCTGAACCGGTGGTTACTGTACTGTGCGTGGAGCCATATCTGGTCTACTTCCAGACGCAGTTGTTGGTTTTCGATACCAGCGGCTGGGGTGGGGCTTGGGTGCCAAATGCAGAGATATCTCCAGTGGAGGTTAATGGATTACTCACAGGCTAGAACTTCATATAAGTTGCTGGAGCTGCTGCCTGGCTCCTTCTCTATACACACTCTACCCCCAAAAAACAATTGTTGCAGGATGTTGAGGATGGAAAACATCTTCGCAGTCAGATGCATCAACAAACTGGGGGGCACTAAGTGTAAGTGGAGATAGCCAAAGACTTTTGGTACTTATGCTTAAAACATCCGATCTCTGTGATTGCAGTGTGCATTCCAGTACAGAAGAACATCATTGCAGACTGGAATTCTGGAAGTTGCACTCCCAAGTACTTCAACTAATTCAGACCCTTATCGGCCCTTGTGTGATCGATCGGTTTGCATTCAGACTGAACCGTCAGCTTACAGAATTCTTCAGTTGGAGGCTGGATCCCTTAGCAAAGGCAACTGATGCATTCCTGCAGGACTGGCCCAGGGGACTACATTACGCCTTCCCTTCCCCCTTCACCATGATAGCGAGTTTGGCGGCGCAGGTAAGGAGACAATTGAGCCACAATAGTCTGGGGGACCCGATATGGCGGGCTTAACCATGGTTACCAGTTCTTCTAGGGATGTCAGTGGACCTGATGCGAATGTTTCTGGAAATCCTGCAAGACCCATTTCCGAGAAGTTGACCTGGTATATGCTGTCCACTAATTAAAGTGGGTACCTTGTACCAGTCCAAACAACCCTTACTGATGATTAGGTTAAAGACAACCTTTATTGAAAGCGATCCTAGTGGTTGCTATAGAGAGCAGCCTTCAGGCTAAGTCCCGAAGGAATGTAAAGCAGCTTGTTTTACCAGATCATAACCCCCTGAATGACCAAATGAAGATAGAACCACACAAGGGATATATAAAACATATGCATTTATTACTAAACACTCTACTAACCTCTGTATGAGATTAGAGAACAAAACACACAATATTAAATCACTAGAACGACAGTAAATAGCACAATACACAGTGGGCTACAGGGGGAGACCGAACCATATACTAAGAAAGTGGTTTAACAACCACAACTTGACTAGACACAGTGCCTAGAGCACATAGAATCGCTGGTACCCCAAGGAACCACCCAAGGTAGTGACACAGGGGACCCACGGAGGACGGGTGCAGTGTGTGAACACAGGCGCGAGCTCCGTACAACTCTATGGGAAAGTCGCGGTTGGAAATTTAAAGATTAAGGACACTTCGGAGAGGACTTGAAGCAAACCCTGTCAAACATAGAAGGTTTGAAGATCAGCACCCTTGAGAGTACCGAGGTACCCGTGTTACCTATCCCAGAGGAGCTGGGTACATAGGGGTCAAGTGATGTCAGAAACCTTTGTCGTTTTCAAAGGCGTGATGCGGAAAAGTGCTACTGCCGGGAAGATGAAGTGTCCGATGGGATCCAAGCCTGGATGCGAGGTGAGAAGAACCTGAAAGCAGAGGGGACAGAGTCTGGGTCACTTCAGGGTGACCAGGGGCACGATAGACGAATGCCCACCGATGTTGGGTGCTTCAGGTGAGAAGAGGTGAAGCTGGACTCTGCAGCCACGGAGTCCAGGAGACGTCGACGACTGAAGTCCAGAGGTGAGCTGTCCCACGAAGGATGTCGAATGCTGGGGGGTCAGTGTCTGGATTGAACACCAACAAGCCTTGGCAACTGCAACCCACGCGGGCAAAGGAAAGATGCTTCAGTGAGGACCAGCAAGGTCCTGGGGACTCTCCAAGCTATGGAGAGTAAGAGCACGTCTGGGTCAACCAGGAAAGCCCACGGAAAGTCAGTTACCTTCACAGGGATCCACAGGCCAATGGACCAGGGATAGCGAAGGGACCTCGAGCTGAATCACAAAATGCCAGCCCACGGAACACTCGTGGAGTGTAGGCCGAAAATCTTCGGTGGGTTTACTGCTCTGGTCAGGACTACACGTAGCCCAAAGCACAGCCTCGGGGATCGCCGAAAAGCATATGCTGCTGCAAAAGTACGCGGTGCACAGGGGTTCGGGGTGCACGGTCACGAGGGATACGGGCCTCAGAATTGCTGAGCACGCTGATCAACCTCAGGGACCTCGGGAACCCACCTCCTATGTTGCAGAAATCTTCTGAGTCCTCAGGAGCTCGGAAGATGGAAAACGGTCAGATGCGTTAAAGGTGCCTGCCTTGCAGGGGAGTAATTCCTTTACTCCAAGGGAGATTCTTCAGTCATCCAGCGTAGTGTAGATCGTCTAAGTACATGGTTTCTGTAGCAGAGTTTAGTCCAGGTAAAATCTAAAGTCCTGTAGTCAGGGGTTCCTACTTTATACCCAAGGAAGGGGGTATAGGGCTGGGGGCCCACCTATGGCAGGGTCAGGACAGAGGGGTGGCTACACCCATGTCCTTTGTCCAGTTTCGCGCCAGAGCAGGAGCAAATGGCTCCTGCAACCGGTTTTAGCTGGACTATGCACAGGGACATCAAATGTGCCCCCAGTGCAGACTTTCTGGCACTCTAACAGTGCACCCACCCGTCCCCAATACACTAAAGCCTGTCTGGGAGGTGATCACACCTCCCTGTGACAGGAAACCTATTGTCAGGCCTTCCCCTGCTCAAGCTTGGCTCAGCAGCAGGAGGACAGACTCTTGTCTGTGGCTGGCAGTATCCATTTTGTGATGCCCAGGTCGAGAAAGCTGGTACCGGGTGTTTCACATAAGTCCCTCTAGGAGGGGGGAATCATACCTCCCCTTCAGTTACCGGTGGGGAAGTATGGATTCCAAGGTGTTTGACACCAAACACAACATGTTTCCATGCAGCCGTTTTAAAGTTAGCATTTACCGCGAGGTTATAATGTACTTAAATATAGATGGTTGGCTGCATTACAAACAACCCCGGAAAATAGGTTCCGAAGGCTGCAGAGGGGCTCCGCTCATGCATGGGCACCCTCTCACATAAAACCCAGCACCCTGCCTTCAGGATTGATAAGGCCTGCCATAGGGTGCCTGATATATGTGCAGTGATTTAGGATAGATATAGTAAACCTATATCTAAGTAAGGGGTGCATGCACCATCTTACACAGGCTGCAGTAGCAGACCTGTGGTGTCATTTTGAATGGTCTCTCAGGGGTGGCACAACACATGCTGCAGCCCCTGGGAGGCCTCTGTGGTACTTAGGCCCTGGGTACATAGTATACCATATACTAGGGACTTATAAGGGTACCCCAGAATCCAATCTGGAGTGTACCTAAAGTACATGCAATCAATTTAGAGGAGAAAGCAGATAGACTGGGGTCCTGAATAGCAGGATCCCTGTCAGACTAAGTAGAAAACAGAGATACATCAGCAAAAAGTGGGGGTAACCATAAGAAGCAGATCCTACTCTCCTACACCTTTGGGATTCCTTCATCCTCTGATTTCGCAGAACAATCTACCTCTCATGGCATGGAAGATTTCTGGCAAAGTTCTTTTGTGCCAGGAATTTCATGACAGACTTTCACATACATCCAGCAGGCCAGGGCCCCCTTCACACACAAATGCTCTAAGGCTGCATGGAAAAGATGGTTGGGTTGGAATGTGGAACAGGATTTGGATCCCATGGAGGCACATTTTGAAGAACGTTCTGAACTTTCTCACGGAGAGCCCTGGAGAATGATTGTTAAAGGTCAGTTAATTTTCACTCAGCAATTTCTGCTGGATATTCAAAGACTGATGGCAGACTGGTTGGGTTTCATACTCTCATATGTAAGCTACTTAAAGGTATCAGAGTTTTTAATTCTCCTAAACCTCGTACTGAGAATTTATGGGATATCAATATAGTATTGAGACGGTTTCAGCAATGGCCAGTGAATGCGCTTTTGTCTAGAAAACAACTCTCTGCTAAGCTCACGATATTAGGATGTCTGGTTTCTTGTTGGAGAGTTTCAGACATTAGAGTCCTGGATTTAGCAGGTATAGTATTCTCTCCAGAAGGGGTTTCTTTTGCTATTTCTAAACAAAGACATCTTCCAAGTCTATTGATTACCCTGCTTTTCCTCATGAAAAGAAATTATGTTTTGTGATATTTCTGAAAGTTTATGTAGACAGTACTAGATTGCTTTGTTCTGAGCCAAATGATCAACTTTTTTTCTCTTTTCCAAAATCATTTTACACCTGTGGCGGCTGCGACCCTTGCGCGCTCGGTCACATGTGTTATGGCCAAAGCAGGTATGATGTTAGCAGGGTTGGTGCACACTCTGCCTGTGGGGCCATGGCCTCAAAGGCTCTTTCTTGGGTTCCAGGTTTGAAGATATTCTGAGAGCTGCAGTTTGGTCCTCAGATTCTACGTTTAAATAGTTTTACTATAAACCTGTTGTTCATATGTCTTCTGCAATGGTTAATTAGCTATTCTGAGTCTTCGGTCCTGCAAAGAATAAAAAATCTTCTAGCTGTTGCGACAAGAAGGAATATGTTACTTACCCTACAAGCATATGTTTGTGGCATGTCGTGCTGTAGATTCACATGCTTTGCATATTCCTGCCATCTAGTGTAGGGTCCGGATGTGTGCATAAGGAGTCTTTCGAGGGGGAACATGGCGGCCAGCTAGGAAGCCAGTTGCGAGTCGAGTGCCTTGGAAGTCTTCGTTTTTGGATGCTGATGCTGTTTTACCACTGAATATATGTTTTTTTGAATGCTCCGTACCTTGCATGGGTTTACTGGACTGTGGGACTGCAGGTTTGTGGATCTCGTCTCTCGCTGTTTTGGTCCCGCTGATAGCCGCTGTTACTCGGCGGCTGAGTGGCGTTGCTGGGGATAGTCGTGGTTGTGTAGGACCGGGCAGCATCGATCATTGTGCAGCGTCACTGCTCTGGAGAGCGTTCGCGAGGTGCACGAGTGGTTTGGCATCTCTGGCTTCCCGTAGTGCGGGAATTGTGCGAAGCAAACAAGACAAGGCGAGGTGAGGTGGGATAGTGTTTTGAGGATCGGAGTGGGATCACAGCCCTGACCAGAGCCCTGACCGGAGCCCGGAGTTCAGTGCCTGGAGTGAAAAGATTGTGGCATTGTTTAAAACAAGGCTTAACAAGGACTGTGAAAGTAAGAAGGAATAGCAATTAAGAGACAGAGGCATCGCTGTTTTGTTTTGTTTCTCGCTTTCTGGCGCCAGATGCAGGATATTGCTGTGGTTACTTTTCTTAGGGCAGCGGGGGCGCTTGCAGAGCACCGTCGTGTCTGGTGCATCACACGCAGCTGGCATAGCGTCTTTAGGCCAAATCAGGAAAGGGTCAGTGCCTCCCCTATTTTAGGCAAGGGCAATTCTGGGATTAAATCTGGTTCTGAACTAGAGTTTTATATAGATTTAATAGGGGCAATAAGAAAGAGTCCGGCCTCTCCTTCTGTGCAGTGAATTCAGGACATGAAATTAAGATATGTGCCTCACCTCTACCCCATGGAGGTAGCTATTCAACAATCTGGACTTCCTGAG
This sequence comes from Triturus cristatus, assembly GCF_964204655.1. NCBI lineage: Eukaryota > Metazoa > Chordata > Amphibia > Caudata > Salamandridae > Triturus > Triturus cristatus. The sequence continues at coordinate 816,317,360 of NC_140583.1, read as the reverse complement.
GTCGCTAGGGAGGGACGGTCAAACTAAGAGGTCTCTGGTATCCCAGGTCTCGGGGGCTCCACTATTACCCCTATCACCCCAATCCTCTGGTAGCACAGTAATAACCAGCAAAGCTCACTCCAGCAAAGAGCCGGAAGAAAAATAAGAATGTTGTACCTGTGAAGGTGACTCCCTCACTTAGGTCCTATTTTCTGGCCAGCTCACAGGGCAACAGGGAATCCGTAAAACAGGGCTAGACAGTAGTTGCAGTAGAGGAAAGCCTCCATTATACTCTAATCTTTTCACTCCCCTGAGCATTATGACCTCATTTACTGGGGGGGGGGGGGGAGGGGGAAGACAAGAAGAGCCTGGGGAATAACTTGTGGAGGTAGGGATTACGCCATCAGAGGCTGTTGCTCAGAGCACGGAAACAGTACATGGGTTGCTAAAACAGTTGACATTGGAAATTGGTGCTCTTTTCTCTACCTCTGAAGTAAACCAAAAAAAAATACAAGATACCTGTACTCGTTTAGAAGAAAACTTTTTGGCACTCACGCACAGGATGGAAGCCCTAGAACAAAAAGTGGGGGAACTGGGGCAAGAGGTCAAAGACAACGCCCAAGAAGTAACCAGACTGAAAGAGAGAGAGCGGGACCTGGCAGAGAGACTGGAGAGACTGGAAAACACGTCAGGAAGGAATAACATTAGGATCCTGGATTTAAAAGAAGGGTTGGAAGGGGATAACCTAAAATCCTATGTTATATCTTGACCAAAGCATTCCCCCAGATTGCATCAGCTCCGGTTTGGGAAGCCAAAATTCAGCGAATTCATAGAGATCCTTTTAAGTTAAATCCTGCCCGAAAAAAACCTAGTAAGATCCTGGTCTAGATACATTCTTACACCCTTAAGGAGCAATTATTGGGGGCGGCCCTTAAACTTAAAACTATACAGGTCCAAGACGCCTCTTTCAGAATCCGCTCTGATATTTCCCGGGTCACGGAGGACAGGAGATGGGAGCTGGGAAAGCAGATGGATGCCTTAAAGGATTTAGGAGCCCAAGTCCAGCTGCGGTTTCCTGCCTTCTTAAAGGTGGTCCTAGCAAATAAAATGTATACTTTTAGGTTTCCGGAGGAGGTATACAGTTTTCTTGCACAATGTAACGCTACTGTGTAAGGTGTGGTGCAAGGGATTCTGCATCTAAACGTTATTTTTTCTTGATTTCACTACACACATAGGAGGCTAGGGGTCCTCAGCTCAAAAGGTAATAATCTATTGCCGATAGGTAGTTTGGGAGGGTTCCCGCGGGTTGGGGGAGAGAGGTGGGGCGTGGTGCGGGGTAGTGGGGGTTTTCACGTTGTATGGTGGGGAGCATTGGGAGAAAAATTTTCAAAAGCATTAAAATCATGTGATAGAACAACCTTCAGTAGATACAGCAGAGGGTGGAGCCTGCTTTATGATGGGGGATAGACCTGCCCAAGGAGGGAATCAATACCTTGAATTCTTAAGCTGGAATGTTAATGGCTTGAGAGTTAAAGGAAGACAGCGCCTGATTCTTCAATACTTAAGAAACAGTTCAGCCAGAATTCTTCTGATTCAGGAGACCCATATTTTAAAATCAGAGTGCAAGGCATTATTTGGTAAACAAAAATGGGTCGATAAAATAATAGACTCTGATCAGCAATGCTGCTCAAAAGAGGTCGCTATAATATTAAAATTGAATTCGGGAGTTGAGCTCACTAAGTCGCAGGTAGATATTAGAGGAAGTTGGGTTATCGTGGAAATCAAATTTAAGGGGGCCAAATATACTCTAGTTAGCTACTATGGACCGAAAGGAGATGATACTACACCATTGAATAACCTTTGTCTTGTTCTGGCATACTTTGAGGCCCCTTTGATTTTGGGTGGGGACTTTAACGTGCTTATAGACAATAAGCTAGATAGGTCTTCTCCTCGTACACAGATAGCAGCTCCCCGTGTTAAAGCACATCTTCTGAATATCTTACATTTTTTTAACCTATGTGATGTGTGGAGGAAAAAACATGGAGAGGTCAGGGAGTGCTCTTTTTATAGTACAAAGAACTCTCACTACTCTAGAATGGACTATTTATGGAGCACTCGGAAGTCCATAAGGTTAGCCTAATTAAATATCTGCCTATCCATTTATTGTATCATGGAGCTATGGTTTTTAAACGGGATTTTCCTCCAGATCTCTCTATGAGGAGATGGACATTAAATAGGAGATTCCTCTTGCTATCTTCTACTCCGAGCTTTTTGAAGCTCGAAACTGACACTTTTTTCATAATAACTTAGAGTCTGCCCCCCTACATATCGTCTGGGATTCCTTCAAGGCTTGGCTGAGTGGGATACTAAAAGGGGCTCTAGCGGGGTGAGCCAGGTCAGAGAGGGAAGAAGTAGCCAACTTAGAACAACAGATAGCAGGGGAAGAACCTGTCTTAAAGGCGAGCCCTCCTGAGGACCCGGAGAAAGTCAGATGGATAAAGAGAGTGGAGGAGCTTCAGTTAAAATTCAGACTTAAGTCAGAAGAGATTTTACATCAAGAATGGGAGATAAGTAAAATGAGGGAGTTTGACCAAGGGGAGAATTGTGGTAAGCTCCATGCCATGAAGTCCAGGATCGATAGAGCTAACAAGTACATAAGTAAGATCAAAGTGGGTACACAACATAGAGGAGAAAGATAAAATAGAACAGGCCTTTTCAATGTTCTTCCTAGAATTATATCATGAAGATCTCCAGGGGGTGGAGGAGCATATGGATAGGTGGCTGAAAGATAAACAGCTTCCAAGATTAACAGAGGACAGTCAAGAATTTCTCTCTTTCGAAATATCAGGAAGCGAGATATTAGATGTTAGATTCTGCTAAAAAAGGGAAAGCCGCAGGCCCGGATGTAATTCCGATCGAGGTCTATTCTATGTTGAGGGAAGAAATTATTCCGGTTTGGCTGAAACTGTTTAATGAAATACTAAAGGGTATATCTCCCCTGCCGGATTCATGGTGTGATGCAGTTATTACCTTGATTTTGAAGCCCAGTAAGGATTCTCTTCAGTGTCACTCATATCGACCAATTTCCTTATTAAACTATAAGGTATTTGTAGGGATTTTAAATAAACGGCTTTTGTAAGATCATAGGCCAACTAATCCATGAAGATCAAAAGGGTTTTCTCCCGGGTAAGCAGATGTCAGATTTGATATAGCGTCATTGCGGGGCCTCCCTTTGTCAATTATTACGGTCGACGCGGCTAAAGCCTTCAATCGTGTGAATTGGCATTTTTTAGATAGGACTTTGAATGTCTTGGGCTTTACTTCCGGTTTCAGAGAGGTTATTAAAAAAAAATTCTAGATCACCACGGGCTTGGATTTTGGTTAATGGAAGCCTCTCTCCTGTCGTTAACATAGAACATGGCACTAGGCAAGGTTGCACATTGTCCCCTATTATATTTGATATTTACATAGAACCTCTGGCTCAGAGTCCAAGATTAAATAAAAATATTGCTCCTTTTAAAATTGGTGGGTTCGTTAGGAAAATAGCTCTATATGTGGATGATCTAGTTGTATTTTCATCTAATGTGGACATCACACTACAGGAACTTATCTACGACACTCAAACTTTTGAAAACATTTCTGGTAATGAGATAAATAAAGATAAGACGGAGATCATGGCATGGAATATTGCGAATCAGGAGGGGTCCAATGCAACAGATCTTAGATACCTTGGAATTACAATAACCCAAGATCCCAGGGAAATTCCAAAAGTTAACTTAGATAGAGTCTCAAAGGAAGTTGAGCTCCTTTTAAAAAGATGGCAGAACATACCACTCTCTCACTATGGCCGGGTTAGTTTTATTAAAATGTTTGTCCACCCGAAATACACTTATCTTTTTAATAATATACCAATAGAATTTGCAAAAGCAGAGATTCTAAAAATTCAGGGTAAGATTTACTCTTATCTGGGCAGGAAAAGGGATTAGGTTGTCCTGGAAAAAGCTCAGGCGCAAACTAACCCCAAGGAGGTATGGGTTTACCAAATCTTCAGCTCAATTGCTGGGCTTACCAATTAAAAAATGCTAGGATGCTACTGCTTACCCCAGATAATTCCCTGATTAGTAGCATGTTTAAAGCCATGTTGGACGGGGTAGGAGAGTATGGACTGATGTACAAATTTGGCTCTCCTAAACAAATCTGCGGCACTCAGAAGAAACCACTTTTTTACACTCCATAGGATATACTGGACCCCTCTTAAAATTTCCAAAATGAAGTGTGGAGGAGAAGCTAGATGCTGTAGGTGTGGATTCCAGAATGCTGATGACGTTCATGTATTCGCTTCTTGCCCCAAGATACAAGAATTTTGGACTGATGTTGGTAAGACTATCTCCAGGGTCATGGGTGCTGATGTGGAGGTAAGCTCAACTCTCATCTTATTTGGCATTGTACCTATGTTGGGTGGGGTACGAGATCAGACTGGGCCACAATATAAATTGGTGTTTTACCCGATTTTGTTGGCAAGGAGAGCGATCTGTATGCTGTGGCGCCTGGAAACTCCTCCTAGTTGGAATGCCTGGTGGAATTCTGACAAGTATTTCAGAGCTGTAGATCAGAGGGTAAATGTTTTTAGAGAGAGCCCTGATACCTGGTTGTTTTGGAATTGGTTGGATGACCCTCTTTGAGATTATTTGAGGTTACCTTACAATAGATCAGGGGACAGGATAAGTTCCTATGATTAAAACCACTGAGTCAGCTCGAGTGGAGTATAAATGGGCACTCCCCGTAAAGAAAATATCAGCTGAGACTAAGAACCACCAAAGTTATTTGCGCCAGAGGTGGAACAGGTCGAGCGGCAGCAGTAGCTATGGAGGTCATATGAGTGATAAAAAAGTGAAAAAATAAAATTAAAAAAAAGGAGTCTTTTGAGCCACGAGGTAGAGTGACTCCTCATGGTGATAATGCGCGAGTGCATTATCTCCATTGTTAAAATTGTTTTCCCACAGGCAGGTGAGAATGGAGTGTAAACGCAAGTGCCAAATAAAGAGATGTAATGCATATAAAGAGAGAAAAGAAACTGCAACAGCACAGGTATTCAGGGAGGAGGGTGGGAGTATGTGACTCAACAGTACGAGATGCCACAAACAGATGCTTACAGTGTAAGTAACATTCCATTCGAGGCATGTGTGGTTGTAGATACACATGCTTTGCATAGACTGTAAAGCAGTCCTCCACAGAGCGGTGGCTAACCTATGGGTGTTGCAGTTGTTTAAAAAAGTGTATGTAGCACTGCCTGACCTAGACTAGCTTGTTGGCGTGCTAGAATATCCACACAATAAGGTTTAGTGAAAGTGTGTGGTGTAGCTCATGTAGCTGCTTTACTTATATCAGCTATTGGAATGTTTCAAAGGAGAGCCATAGATGCTCCTTTCTTCCAAGTAGAATGTGCTCTAGGAGGTGTATGTAGAGTTCTTTTGGCTTTAGTGTAACATGTTTAAATGCATTCAACTATCCATCTGGCAACACCTGATTTGGATATAGGCCTTCCTTTATGAGGTGGTGAGAAAGCAACAAACAGCTATTTAGTGTTTCTAAAAGTTTTAGTCCCATCAATGTAGTACCTGAGGGCTCTTTTGACATCTAATGTATGGAGAACCCTCTCCACAACAGAGTCAGGCTGAGGAAAAGAAAATGTAGCTCAATTGATTAAGGTGGAAATACCACCCAGTCTTTGTGGAGCTGGAAGAAATGTCTTCCCATCCCAGGATCTCACACACACGTCTGAGTGAGTTAACAGTAATTCAAAATGCCACCTACCAAGAGAGAAATTGAAGGGGGCAGGTATGCAGGGGCTCAAATGGAGGGCCCATGAGTCATGAAAGATTCATGTTAAGATTCCAGGAGGTTGCAGGAGATGGAAATACTCTTTTGAGGGCTTCCATGAGGACTTTAATGACCGATATTTTGTGTAAGAAATGTTTTGCCTGGGCATGGCCTAGACAGCCAAGAGGGTGGTCGACCCTTAGGGTTGCTCCCGTTGCCTGGTATTTATCTGGCGCCATCCTACCAGAAAACGTCAAATTGTCAGAGCAGAGGGGCACCGGGGCTCTGATCCTGTGCAAGGCCACCTGACTGACGCGGGACTCGCTGGTGCGCTGGGCTGCTGCGGGGACAACGCATTGCTTTGGAGCCACCTAGCTTGGTGGGGTTGCCAGCCTCACCATCCTGCCAGCGCGGGCAGCCTATGACTGGGTGAGGTGGTCTTGGTCCGAAAGGAAGAGTTCCGGTCCGGATTGCGAACCCTGTAGAGTGACAGCCTCGGAGGCGGTTGGCCGATTGGCCCAGCTGCCGCAGCGGAGTGGAGAAGACCCGGACGCCAGAGGCCTAGTATGTGGGGGAGGGCCCTCACCTGCATTTGTCCTTAGTGAAGGGTCCCTGAATACCTCTGATGGCACCCGGTCACAGTGCTCTCGGGTGGAAGAGGAGCTGTGTGCAGACGGCGCCTTGGACCTGAGGTGGGGGCCACGCTGAGAGCTGGCTGGAAGCCCCCTCTCACCGCCCCATCTCGGCCTGATTCTCATCCACTGTGTTTCACAGGTACCCTTGAAGGGGAGGGGTGGGAGGGGGGAGGGGAGAGCTTGCGGTGGAGCGGCCGGTGCGGCAGACGGAAAAAGCCGGAGGGCGGCTGCAGAGGCCTATCCAGCCTGGCCCTCAGGGCTGAGGCCTGACTTCTGCTGTGGATTAGGAATTAGCACTCCCAGGAGCTGATGGAACTGTGAGGCCTGCCTTGTCTGCATTCTGTCACATAGGGGCTTAAGTGTCGCTCCTGGGCCCTCTGGCAGTGACGTCATAACCCCCCCCGCCCCCCCCCGTCAGCGCATTAGTAACCTGGGCAGATGGTATTGTAGACTGGCCTCCTGCTCATGAACTGAGTTAGATACCCCCCCCCCCCCCCCGTAGAGGAGTCTGGGTGCTCAAGGTGGGCAGAAGCCAGGACGCTGACCCCAGAGTGCTGAGGGGTGGCCTTGTGCCCTTGATGGCGAGGGGTGGAGGTGATAACCAGAGAGAGTCCCCCCATCGTTTTCCTAGTACTGCGGGGTATGTTTGGATCTTTCCTGGCCCCCAGCATCTGTTCTTAGGGACCTACTGTCCGGTGGCCTCGGGGAAGCTTGAAGGTTCGGTGCATCGTACTTGAAAAGTTCTGAATGTGCTGCTTTTATTGAGGAGGAGCTACAACAGTTCTTCAGGCTCAACATGGGTTTGGTTTCCTCGGCGGGGAAGCTCGGGGCAGCTAGTAAGCCTTGTTTGAGAGGCCGTCCTAAAGGTTATGTCCGTCTGGCAGAGGCCTTCCATGTGGAATGGCTGACTAACCTGGAAGCTCAGATTCTGCATCTGGAGGCCTCCCTCCGTCATCATGATACTGAACACTCCGGTCGTCTCCTAGCCATAGCCCACACATTGCTACGAAAGGTTTCCCTTGAGGAAGTCAAAGTGTTGGAGGGTGTACGCGGCAGGCGACAAATCTGGTAAATTGTTGTACTGGCTGGAGACTCGTGGTGTCTCCAACCGAGTGGTTCCAGTGATTCAGGACCCTTGGGATGTCTCCGGGAAGATCTTCCTGACATTGCTCAGACCTTTGCTGATTTTTACCTGGGTCATACTCGCAACGTCCCCCACTGCCAGCAGAAGTCACTAATCACCTCCTGGATAGCATGCCACTGCCGTCTGTATCCAGTGCCTAGGCTCGTGAGTTGGACCGAGCCCTCACGTTGGAGGAGGTGAACTCCACGGTTTCGGGATTGCAAGCCGGGAAGACCAATGAATATCAAAAGCACGTCAGTAAAATTATATGCCCAAACCCTCGGAACTTCTATGCAGCTGCTTTGCAGCATGGGTCCTTTCCACACGATTTGGATTGTGCCACATTTGTGGTCCTGTCCAAAGAGGGTCTCCCCAGGGACCCAGTGTTCAACCTATTGCCCGATTTCACTGATATACACAGACATGTGGCGTTACCACATCTGATTCATGCCGATCAGTGTGGATTTATGGCGGCTGCAGCACGCGCCATTGTATTAGGAGGGAGCATGCAGCGCCGTATCGGGCACAGGACCTCAATGGCACCCTGGCCCTCTTGATAGTTGATTTCACCAAGACTTCTGATACAGTGTCCTGGGATTTTATGGTCAGAGACCTCCAGCGAGCCGGTTTGGGAGATGGGTTACGGCAGATGATCAATTTCTCTAACCTGCCCGACTGCTCAGGTCCGTGTAGATGGGGTTAAGTCTCCTGTGTATCTTATGGAGCGCGGTACGCGCCAGGCGTGTTCGCTGTCCCCACTGTGATCTGTCTTGGTAATAGAAACCCTGGTGCCGCTTATACGCTGTGACACCCAGGTTTGGGGCTGGCGGTGGAGAAGCAGGTTCAAAGACCGCATAGCGTTACATGCAGACAATATCCTTTTGTTATTGAAGGATCCCCAGTCGTCTGGGCCCTGGTGTCTGACTCTTCTTTGGCTGTACGGTGACACTGCCTGGGCTCCGGGTTAACGAAGCAAATCTGGCCCATTGGAGGTTAAGAGTGGGCGGTTTTCGTGTCTCAACCTTTCTGCCCAGCACAACTCCTTCATGTATTTAGAAATTCACGGTCTCCACCTCCCTCCCCCCTCCCAGATTTGCCCTGGGCTCCTAATTTCCAAGAGCCGGACCTGCAGCTCAACCGCGACCTCGGCCCCTGGGCCAAATTGTCACTCTACCCCCATGGTGCGCAATGCCGCTTTTAAAATGGTATGCCTGCCACGTTATTTGTACACTCTTGGCAACTATCTCTACCCCATCCCTCGTAGGTGGTTTCACTCTTTCACAGCCAAGATTAATAACTTTCTGTGGGCCAGTGGGAGGCACAGAGTGGCCTTTCACTCACTGCGTAGACCCCCCTTTGACGGTGGCCTGTGTTTGCCGGATATCTACCTCTACTACCTTGCAGCTCACTTGTTGTCGGTTAATGGCTGGTTCACAGGAGTGGGACAAGCCGGCGTATCGCCTGTAAATTCATTCATTGGGTATAGCTGGTCTGCTTGATCTGTTGTATGGAGCGGGTCTGCCTACCACATTACCTTCTTCTACGCAGGTGTGTCTCATCTGTTGGAGGGCGGCTCTTCGGCTCACTGGCTGGAATTGCCGCTTTTACTGGGATGACTCCCTTATGGCCGGGAACGTGGCTTGGTCAGCTTTTGACCCTGGAGGGTTTTGTTCCCTGGGATCGTATAGGGATTTCATAACTGGGATATGTTTACAGGAGAGGTAGCATTGTACCATTTGAAGACTTAAAGGCTGTGTATGCCCTACCCAACTCATAGTTTTTTCGTTACCTCCAATTATGCCATGCCCTTGAGGCTCATGAGCTCCTGACTCACTACCCAAATTCACTCTGTTGGAAGATAAGGTTTTCTTAGGGCGGTTGGGTAAAGGGGCAACATCTGTGATGTACCGCTCGCTGGTAATTCACCCTCCCAATGGTCTCAAGAGGACCCTGCAGAGGTGGGCCAAATGGGTGGGAGATCTGGATGAAGAGGAATGGAGGGAGGCATGCATTGTGCCTCAAGAATTGGCGATATCATCGCAGCTGCGTATGGTTCAATGTCACTACTTGCATGCAACATATCTCACTCCGCAGCACTTACAGCACTTGCTCCCCGATGCTCAGGCAGTGTGTGCACATTGCACACTTCCTGCAGCAAATTTGTTTCATGTGGCTTGAGAATGTCTAGTGTTGCGGCCCTTCTGGGAGGGGGTGGGTCAAGTACTTTCTTCTGTTCTGGGCCACACACTGGAGCTAACACCCCGCATTGCACTATTGGGGATGATGAGATTGTTGGCCCTAGAGCTGAGTGTCTCTTTCTAAGGGTGGCTTCTTTGGTTGCCAAACGGAATGTGCCTGTGTATGGAAGCAGCATAAGCCACAGAGTGTCAGAAGTTGGTGCACAGGGTTTGGACTGGTGCGCTCACCAGGAGAAACCGATCTTTGAAGTCCATGGCTGTTCTCAAAAGTATGCTCGATTATGGGGGAAATGGTGTAGCTACTATGGAGTGTCGATTTGACCGTGTAATGTTTTACAATACTGACGATTGAACCTTTTGTAATGCAGCGCATGTGGCTCAATTATATTTTAACTGTGTTATAATGTGTTCTGATGCCTATTTTGAAGATATGCAGCTACTGTGGCGAGATATAACCTTATGAAGGTGAATGTTAGCTCAGAGTGTTGTAAACGTGGCACGTAACAGACAATATTCTGTACTGTGGCATTCAAAGGATCGATTTGTTTTGTTTGTCAATAGAATGCAAATCTTTTCCATTAAGACGAGTGGTAGGTCTACGGGCTTTTTTAAGAAGGGTCATACAGTTAAGTGGGAGATTGAGAGAACCAAATTCTATGACCTTAGGAGCCAGATCGCCAGGTTGAGAGACTTGGGATCTGGTTGCCTCATTTGTACATGATTCGGAGTGAAAATGTCTGGCCTACTGGGGAGCTTCTTGTGGGGAACTACAGAAAGGGACCAGTAATATTGTGAACTAGGACTGATGGGCCCATGTGGGAACTATTAGTTTGAGTGTGAGAGATGTTTGTCTGAGCTATGAAACCAGAAATGGAAAGAAAAGGAGAGGAGGAAAGGCATAGGCAAATGTCCCTGACCAATTAATCCAAACTGCGTTTCCGCAGGATAACGGATGTGGGAACCTGGAGGCGAATTTTGGGCCATTTGGCGTGGTCTGCAGATATGAATAGATCTAATTGGAGGAACCCATATCTGTGTTAGTATGGGAAGAGGACTTGAAGGTGGTGTTCCCACTTGTGGACTTGTTGTCACATCCTGCTGAGCAGGACGTCAAAATCCTGGATCAAGACAGCTTGACTGTCAAAACGTGTTACTGGACTAATAAACCTGCACTTGGTAGTACCTCCTGAGCGTGCGCTTCATTTGCTGAACTTTGTGTGATTTATACACCGGTAGGCTCCGCTGGTTCACTGTACCACCTTCCGACGGGCCGTGGGATCCGGAAGGAGCAAATATAAATATATATATATCACAAACAAGGTCTGGCTCTAAAGAACATTGTCAAAATAGATTATGAACTTGGTACTGTATTACCTTAGTGCCGCAGATGCATATGAAGCTCCGTTCTCACTCAGCACCTTGCAATGCTCCTTCAGGGAGTCCTCCACCAGCTCCTCCACCACCTCGGAGATATGCTGCACAAAGTAAAAAGTGCACGTTTGTAAGACAAGTAATTATAGTATTCTTTGCTCTTCAGCTCCTACATTCATATACATGCAAGTTAAGCCATTGAATAGAGTACTGAACACGGGAAAGAGGCATGTACATTATGACATTAACCAACTGGACTCCTCCACTTTAACAAAGAGAAAAATTATCAGTGCTCAGATGGCACTTATTTGAGGGGGAGATTGTTTAAAGTTTGCTAGACTAAATTTTGGAGCACTGCCAATAGGACTGAAAATGGAAAGTAAACTGGAAAATTCAAAAAAGGTAAAGCAACATTTATTGTAACCTGCCATGAGATTGAAAATCCAACTTTCTGGACCTACACAGTCCCCGTTCCATCCTGATTGAAGTGAATGTTACATACATTACTTTATTTTGTTGGCCCCATGCTAGTTCCTTTTAGGAAGTTTTATTTGTTAAGTTTATGATATTTAGTGTTGTTCATTAAATCTGATCAATTAGGATTTATTAAAAACAGATAATTTGCTAACCGATTTCCTGCTGTCTTTCTCACACTTAGAAGCTATAGGTTAGGTGGATATATGTGGGGAAATTCCATATGGATGGAATTTCAGTTCGTCTGGAATTTCCATTACCATTCAGTTAGCTCCACACATGTAGACACTTACTACACACTAAACCCCACAGAATTTCTCCAGGTAGCTCCAGGGCTGCTGTTATTCCCCACTCTATAGGGTTTTAGGATGAAATATACCACTTGCCCTAAGAAGGTGAGAGCTTGCACTGGCTGCCGCGCTGTCACCTATGGCAGGGTTCAGGTCAAATTAAACTGACGATGCTACTGCACCAAACATGCCCAATTATTTCAACATGGATTTTATGCCAGTGATGCACTAGGATCTATTCAAAAGTTTGAAAGAATGCTAGTGTCTATTGATAAGCAATATGTTTGATGAAGGGAAAATGAGAAATAATTTTGATCATAAACAAATAGACTCATTATTGTAAAATTAACCACTGAGTTATGTGACCACACGTCAAAGCAGACACAAGGGAAATGTATACCTACGAAACAATGGTCAGTCAAACATGAGGTGAAAGACCCGATATCTAAACTATGAAAAAAGATACAGATTAACAGAGATCCCAATTATTATTTTGCAGACAGAGATCCCAATTAGTCAATGGAAATACATAGGTTGATGGAAAACACTTATCTAGAATTATTCCTGAGAGTCAATGGGAGTGAGTGGGCTGACATATACGGAAATATACCAAATTAATCCACACATTTACAGAATAGAGAAGCTCCATGGCATTAGCTTCCCACAAAACGTAAAAAGTTTCGAACTGCCTGAAATGTCTTGCAGGAACTGTGAGGAGGAGCAATGGGCACTTAATATAGCTATGCTCAAATTAAGATACTCCGCTTCATAATGAAGGATGGCGGGCAGATTTAAAATAAGAGTGCGGTGATAGTGGGACAATAGCTGGAACTGGGAAGAAAGAGGAGTCTGTACCTATCGCCCAAATGCTTCAGAAACTGTGGTACATTTTGGCATGAGAACAGGTTACTTACTCCATCTATAAAACACATGTCGAGGACACAACAGCCTCTGACTTATTCTAAGATGAAAGATCAAAGTCTCCTATCAAGCCTTACACACTATATATCTCCTAAACCTATTTATTTAGATGGTTAGGGTAGTCCCTGTAACAATTCGTGAAAGAACATATATATGAATTACAAACTGATGCTGCCTGAAGTGATGAAAATACCTGCGATTCTGTTTGTGGGGAGGGAGTTGACAGATGAAATGGAGGGGGTTATAGTCTTGCCAATTAACACATTGTTAAAAAGCAAAGTATGTTCAATATTTACATTAAAAGTTCAAAGAACAGGCTAGGACCCAGAGAAGATGGCTGCTTGACTCCGCAGCACTGAAGAGACTAAACTACGCTGTCACAGAGATTTAACCCAATGGAGGGGAGATAATTTGCTTAGTACAGCCCTTGTAGCCCCTGCAGTGTGGGGGGGGCCAAGCTCTAGGGGGCACTCGGGCACTGTGCACGGCAGGCAGGCCAGTGGCCCGAGAGCTCCTGACTGGGTCTGGAGTGTAGGGGGGGGGCTCCATGTATTTTGCAGGGCGGCCCCCCTCAAGTTTCATTACGCTATTGAAGCAATATATGTATTGTATTGCATTTCATAAAAAAGGGAAAGACCCACTAGAAACAAAAAAGTATAGCCATATTTCACTTAATAATAATGACAGCAAAATTTACGCTAAAATCTTAGCGCAAGACTTAAACAGTTCTAGACACTCAATCGCTCAACTCAAATCGGCTTCCTAAAAGTAAGGCTAGCTAGTGACATCAGTCTATTCAAGCATGTTATGCCAAAGGCTAAGCTGCAGAACACAGCCTCGGTGGTACTGGACGCAGACAAGGCCTTCCATAAAGTATCTGGACCATCCTGCCCGCAGCTGGTGGGAATACATAAGCAGAATTTTTCCGATTGATTTCATAAATAATAACTATACTTTCATATGCTGGAGTATCAAAGTTACTCTTCAAGATAAAACTGATGTTTTTCTCCTAAACAACATTGTAACCCCTCAGTATGGAGTTAATCAGGATTTCAATGGCAAAGTCGATGTGTCTGGTTTGAAAAGACCCAATTGAATCAGGTATATACAACAAGAAGATTATACTTCCTCGAGATATGGCCACGGAAATACATCACATGGTGGTGTAGGGTTTAATGATTAAAAATGATGGTTGCACCACAAGTTAACTTAATTCCCATCATGCTTCCTGTGTATCTCTCAGAGAACCTCTTTAAAACGTTGGATAAGTAGATCTTAAGTTGCCTGTGGAAGTGAAAAAAGCTAGTATCACATTACCAAACCTCATACCACTTTAGGATGTATCAACCTACCAGACTTCTACAAATAACAAAAAGGCATACTTAAACAGCTTGCCTAATATTAAGAGCAAATTACTGGTTTCAAGAAGAAACTCCCACAGCCCCAATATGGGTATGTACAAAGAATGAACTTTCTCCACCAAATCCAACCTCCACCCTAATCACAAAGCAAATGAAAGTATGCAATTCACTCTACACAGTGAAAAATTCGCATCAAACACACGAGAACCTCTAGCCCAGAAACTCAACAACGAAAAGCATGAAGCACCACATGCCTCACAAGAGTTTAATACAAACATCAGGGAGGAGAGGTAGCTGACTCTGCCTGCACCCTGGGAGGCAGAACCAAATAATAACAGACACCAAATAAGTGCAGATGTCTAAACTGGGACCTTTGTAGTTGGAAAAAAGAGACCACTCCACAAAACAGGGGGTGGGAGGACATTGAGGAATCTGCGGTTAGCCAGACTATCCACCAGAAATAGCTTTACCGAAGATAAGTAACTTGCTCTTCGGAAGGATAATTTTAACCACAGAACCCTCACCTTCAGAATAGATACCAAAGCAGTACCTTTCAGGGTGGTGGCTCTGTGGAATGGCTCAGACCAAAATGTTCTGCCGAACCAATGGGCGAAATGCCCTTCTTGTTAGACCTGGCTGTAAATGCAGTAGTGCTTGGTGAATGTGAAAGAGAGCTTGGAGTTCTCATTTTGCAAGCTGAGGTCACTGAAGCAGGAAACATACTTCAGACTCAAGAGATGTAATGGGCATCTGTGCATAGGTTTGAATCGTATGACCTGAGAGAAGTGCGGGCCAAATTAAGATGCCACTGTTGCATCACAAAGTGTTTGGAGGAGACAAATAAGTCAAACCTGTTATAAGTCTCATTACAACAGGTGATGTGAACAAGGACAGCTGGTCCGGTAAACGTATAGAGGCCAAAAAGGCTGACAAATAATCTGTAACGGTGTCCACTGCAAATCCCTGCTAGGCTAAGCATTAAACAAATAAGACAACAATCAACAGTATGGCAGGTAACAGGTCAGTATTGTAGGTGCCAAACCAGGTTACAAACTTGTCCCAGCACCTGGCATAGCCAGGCTTTGCAGAAGGGTACATGGCAACCGGGATTACATACACAAGCTTGGGAGGAAGATTGAATGCAGTCAACGGCTACAGCACAATTTCAGGAGCATGCCCTGCTGCTACAACAGGAGATCCCCTCAATGATGTAACCTGAAAGGAGAACAGATGCTTGTGCGCCCTGAAGTTCTGGGTATAACATTCTCTTCGCCCAATCAGGAGCCACTGGGATGACTTCGGCCTGGTCATTCCTGATCATCTTCAGAATTTGGGGCCAGAAAAGGTAGTGGCAAAAACGCATGCAGGAGTTACATGCTCCACTGTATCTGGAATATGATCTTGCAATCCAGTTTGTAAATGTTTTGACATTAGGTTTTCGATAGTGGTGAAAACATCTAGCCAGGGTTCACCCCACTGTTGGAAAATCCTCTGTATCAACTTCCAGTGTAACTATCATTCGTGATCTGCCAATCACCATCTGCTGACATTGCCCATTGCCTGCCAGGTGGTTCCCAGCCTGGGAAATGCCCTGGCACTCCAGCGTACCCAAGAGTTGAAGTGCCAACAGGCACATGAAGCAGGACCCTGCCCAGTTTGTTGCAGTACCACATGGTGGTGGTATCCGTGAGAACCTGAACCAGCCTCCCTTTGGTGGACGGTAGGAAAGCTTTCAGCTTCAAGCGAGTGGCCCGCAACTTCAACAAGATGATGTGGAGATGGGTCTCTGCCAGAGGCAGAGTCCTCAGATCTGAACCCCCACCAGATGATCTCCCCATCCAGCACTGATACATTGGTCATCAAGGTCAGTTCTGGGTGGGGCAGGGAGAGAAGTCTGCTGCTGGTTCAACTGAGGCTTAGCCACCACTCCAATCATCTCCAAAACTTGGATGGAATTCAACAGGTTCCCATGAATTCAGGGCTTCAGGTTCCACTGCAGAGGTCACATATGCCATCTGGCATAGTCAACTAGGAGGATACAGGATGCCAGGAGGCCCAGAAACCCCACAACAAGTTTCATCAAGACCTAGGACCGAGACTGAAACATCAGGATTATGGCCAGACTATTCTGGACACGTAGTGGAGGGAAAGCTGGCACTGGGCTGTATCCGGGATGGGTCCAATAAAAGGGAGCCTCTGTGAAGAAGTCAGGTGTGACTTCAGCAAGTGGATAGTGAAGCCTAAGGATGTCAGGAGGGTCTCTGTTGTCCAGTAACGAACTATGGGAAGCCTTTTTTCAATAGGTATACGTCTAGGTAGGGAAAAACTGGCATCTCCAACCTCCGAAGGTGAGCTGCGACCTTCGGCATCAACGCCATGAACACCTAAGGGGCACTGGTGAGACCAAAGGAGAGCAAGGAAAATAGAAAATGCCCCTAACTCACCTTGAACTTCAAGTAGTGTATGTGGAACTTTAGGACAGGTACATGAAAGTAGGGGTCTTGCAGGTCCAAAGTCACCATCTAATCACCTGGATATAGGGAACGCAGAACCTGGCCACGCATGAGCATCATGAAAGAGTCCTTCTGTAAGAAGAAGTTCAGAGGGTCAAGATATAAAATAGGACAATGGCCACTGTCCTTTGGCATGAGGAAATAGTGGAAGACACAGCCAGAACCTATTTGCTGAGCAAGGACCCTCTCTTTGACTCCTTAGGACAAAACAGCCTGCAGTTCATGGAGCAAAATGGACAATTGCTCTTTTGAAAGATGTTCGAATGTTGGTCGAAGATGCAGAATATCATATAGCAGGACTCTAAAAAAATCTAGAATTTATCAGAGTGATCTATTTTTAGGTCCTACAGGCCTGTTCTGGCGCGAGAGATTGAGCTGGCAAAGAAGAGCTGCTCAGTTCATTCAGAAAGTGAATGAGCAATAAAGGAGCATTCAAATCACATTTTCATCTCGTCACATTTGCTATGCATTCCAAGACAGAGATCAAACATCAGCTTAAGTATTTGCTGAAATCAGATTTACACACATTATCGTTTGTATACTTTATATTTTAATCAGTACAACTGCATGAAGTTTGTGGCCATTTCAATGTAAAATGTGCCGTCTAAAACGAGAGTAGGCTACCACATTATGCTTCAGTAATGTATAATATTAAACTTGAGAGTTTTTAAATATTAACTGAGGAATAATCCTGCCCCGCCATGGTGACAATGCTATTGGTGAACTCCGAGGCAAGTTACAGTTTAGTCTATTAAATCAAAGAAATAAACCTTTTAAACGTTAGACATGCTGGACTCACATATTTGAAGGTGCTCTC
Source organism: Triturus cristatus (assembly GCF_964204655.1). Lineage (NCBI taxonomy): Eukaryota > Metazoa > Chordata > Amphibia > Caudata > Salamandridae > Triturus > Triturus cristatus. Next base: position 816,299,858 of record NC_140583.1, on the reverse strand, counting down.
GTATGTGATAATGAAGAAAAAGGCGACCTGGTCAGATAAAATATTTGCCTAGGATCACAATTTGAGATCAGCTTAGGAGTCAAGCACATTACAGTTAGGTAGATAAGATTATTAAGTTCACTAGAACTGCAGGTCTGATGTTTTATGATTTTTCAAAGCCTGTTAACGAAAGACAGGACATAGTGTCTTTGGATAATCTGAAGGACCCACTTGTCAGATGTTCTATTTTGCCACCTTTGGAGAAAATAACTGGTCCTGTCCCCGACAAAGTGTTTGTGTGCCACTGAGGGCAAAGTAACACAGTTTAGATTAGGGGCTGTGGACTGCGAGATTTGTTGCCCCTGGTATCCCAAACACTGTCGGTTTGATCCTCATTCCCGACCACGAAAGAGCGTCAATCCCTAGGCAGCATCATAAGGGGCGAAACTGTTGAGGATATTGTCTCGCCGGGGTAGAAAGGTTCAAACTATGGCCCAGCTTTTTTTTTATTTTTTAAACGTTCCAACACAGAAGAGGCTTGCACATCCCCAGAAAAACCTCTTCCTCTCAGCTATCTCTTGATCACTATCTTCCACTAGTGCTTCGAGGGAGAAGGCAATATAGTGTACTGGAAGTGTCCAATACTCTGGTCTACTGCAAGTCATCACCATAGTGCTTCAGAAAATATTCCCACTTTTCTCCATGTCATGTAAAAGGTTGGTTGGCTCTGATCCGAGTCTGAACCGAAAAGTTTTTTAGAGTAACGGGGTAAGGCTGTGAGGCACAGGCATGGTTTAGTCAGAGTCTGAATAAAATGGCAATAAGTGGGTTAGTACTGCTTTGAGGCAACCTCTGTCGAGGCCAAGTTGAATTTGGCTCGGAGTAAGATAGGATAGTAGGAGCAGTGCCTTCCATTGCTGCAAGCATCAATATCAAAGGGGCTAACTTGGATTTTGGTGCTGAACTGGGAGTCAGCTCTGGCATCACAGTTGCCAGGTTCAGCAGGCACAGTCAGTTCATAAGCTGTACCCGCTGGTGGTAACACAACAGGAGCCCTCCACGTATCCTTAGAGTCCAAGGGCATGTCAGAGGGAGCCAGAACAGTGCCAAAGAATTGCAACATGGCCTCTCAAAAAAACCTGAATCTTTTGCAACATTCCAGAGGGACCCAGAAACTCGGGGTGTATCAGTTGCGGAATCAGCTCCTCGACGAGGGACAGGAAACAATACTGCGAGTCACCCAGACAGCCTTGAGATTTCTCAGATTGAGAATGGCAGGACTGGGATGAAACCCAAGTAGACCTCATTTTTCTTCTGCTTTGACTTACAGGAAGACATGGCCCATGACAAGTACCGGTCACATGAACCACCTCTAGAGTATAAATGGATCCACACCCACAACTTTGTGCAGGAATTTCGACACTTCTTTTACTGCTACGCAACATACAGCTTCGCATTCCTGGACGCCTTAAGGTCTGTCAGGGGACACTCCTCGCAGGACATGGAGTAAGGCGTTGAATCCAAACACCAAAGGGACACCTTGAGGAAATCTGTCAGATATTTGTTTGACAATCCCTATATGGCTTAAACCCTATAGTTTAAGGAGAGGACATAGTTCCCTTGCAAACCAGGAAAATGAACATTTTCTAAGAAAAAACTTTCAGTGATGAGGACAATGGTAGAGGTGAGCTCTGCATCAGCAGTCAACTAACAGGTGTGGTGCTTATATGTGGATCCACCATCATTTTTGATTGGAATCAAGTCAAAATGGAGCTGCACGGAACCACCTATCGGAACGCAGTAGCAATGCTGTTAAAAAGTTCTGGATCTAGTATGGCGCCTATGGACATTCTAAAGACAAAATTTGGAATTCAACATTGCTATCTAAAATCACTCCTTGACTGAGGCCTCGTCAATCCACAGAGTAAATAGGACACCAATTTTCACTCCATAGGCTTCCTTGGCTGAAATCAATGCCGGTTACTTTAGAGAAAGTACAAGTGACACAGAACACATGCTCTTCCTATGCAAATTTGTTAAAACCGCTGTAGGATCAGATATAAGCACTAGTTCATTCTGATTTTCAGCATAATATCAACTTTGAACATTACCAAAGTCACAATGTGATTCTTCCCTATTAACCAACCCCTCTCTTGTATTACAAACAGATGATTATTTTCTTAACACTAGGCATCAAATCCAATCAGACAAAATGGAAAAGCTTGAGGAATCTTTCATAGCACACAGACTACCCTGCCAGGATGAACAAACTTGACATTGTCAGCTTACTTTTTCGATCACTCATCTTCCCAACTTTAGTAAACGCAGTAACACAAGACCCTTAACATAGAATATACCAAAATGGATGAATACACAATAGACAGTCTATTTCTATCTTCTTCTTTACTCTCATTGATCTCCTCAGCTACTAATGAATACCAGAACACCAATTAAGAATCGATAAAAGAGCAAACACCAGGATATTAACCACAAGCTGCTCCAAATATATAAGACCCATTCTTCAAGTTGAGCCAAAAGAAGTAAATGCAAACCCGTTAATTGCCAATGCAGCTCTGGACGCATTCACAATACAATGTAATGGCCTTACTCTTAAAGGTTGCAGGCATATACCATGAATACATATATGCTATCTTTCGTTTCTCAAAAACCAATAAAACATTTTCGAAAAATAAAAAAGGTTATACTAAAAAAAAAAGAATTTGCTTCAACACACTGATAGTTAATATTTCACACAACTTGGCAACTCCCACTTAGGAACACAGAGGTTCAAGTCCCATACCAGTCTTTGAAATATCATTTTATGTCTTCATCTATCACCGGTCATCTCCTACACTTCACCACCTATTGAAATCTGTACTAGCCTCCATTCATTCAGTGACCAGCTGTGATTTCAAATCCATTCAGGGTCAACTTCTACTGCAGTTGATAATCATTGGTCAAAAAAACTCCTAAGCTCCCAAGCTGTGAGACGTCTGATGCTCTTCTTTCTCTCAGTAGTTAAGGATCAGTGTAACTGTGTGAAGAAACATGAAGCATTCATTCCATAATAAAATGTCATAACTAGAGCATCTGTAAACAATACTGGCTCTGCTTCACTGAGCCCAAACACCAGATGGCCCACAGGCATACTTGTGTTTACAAACTTCATTGACATAATGTTGTTCCTAAACACCAGCATCAGCTCAGTACTGGTTAACAGCCCCCTCAAAGCGTAACCACCACTGATCAACATGCAACTATCAATGGTCATCACCAACCTCATCCTTTAAATGATCAACCCAACCATTAAATAATCAGCTGATTGAAGATCAACACTCTCCCCTTGCCATCAGAGGTTAAGCCCCCACAAAAGACGAGCAGTACAAAAGCATGCCTTTGGCTGATGCCCGTCAAAGACCACATTCTGGCCAACAGGGTTGAAAAACATCAACACTAGGAGAACAGCGATTCCAGACCCATTCTGGTCAAATAGAGATTCCTGATCACAAGCAAACACCCTGATAGAGACCAGCTCCAGTCACACACTTAGCCAAGCCTAGTATCAGTAAAACACTCTCAGAGGAGAGTACTGGTCAACACCCCAAAATCACTTCAATTCTGCCCCAGAATCAAAGGAACCCCATTTCAGGCAATGACCAAGAAATCAAACAAAGGGACTGTTTAGCTGGATAGCATTCGAAGGGTAATATATGCTAATCATACAAGTTGAGGAAAAACAGCAAAAAACAAAGAATAAGACAATGAATTCGGTGAGTGTCGGTGAACGAGAAAACCTATTAGACTGACCTGCTCTGTGAACTCAGGCTTAGGCTGCACAGCAGGGAGAACACCAGGCTGATCTGTTGTGAATGATACTGTAGCCGAATCAGAATGCACTGTGGGCCGGACGACAGACTGTGGAGCTGTGAACGCAGATGTTGCTGAAGTAGCTGGCTGAGCAACTGGCCGTACAAGAGGTGCTTGCGCAGGAAATGCTGAAGGTGGCTCTGACCGGATAAGGGGAGTCTGGAATGTGAACTCTGATGCTTTTGGTGTTTTCTGTTGCACAGATGGCCGTACAGGAGTCTGTTGGAACTTGAACTCTGATGCTTTTGGTGAATCCGAAATTACAGTTTGAACTGGTGTGGGATGTGCAGTGAACACGGAGGATGTCTCTGGCTGCATCCTGGGACGAACCAGAGGCTGTTGAAAAGTAAAGTCTGTTGCTTTCAGAGGCTCAGTTGGCCGAGCTAAAGGCTGGTGTATATTGAATACAGAGGATGGTGGAGGTTCTGGTTGCACTGATGGTGGGGCAAGAGGTGGCTGCAAAATGAACGCTGATGGGGGCTCTGGCTGCATTGAAGAACGTGTGAGAACCTGCCGAGGAGTGAACGTTGGAGCAACAGGGGGCAGAGGTGGCATGGATGACAGTAGAGGCTGAGGAGCAGGCAAAGAATCAGGAAGAAGCTGAGGATGGACTTTCACTAGTGGCACAGCTGGTCCCGGACCCATTTCTTCAGTTTGCCCACCTGTGAATGTACATAAAGTAAAATCTGAGAACATTTTCCGTGAGTGGATAGGTAGAGGGAAAGGACAGAAAATGTAAAGGAAGGGAGAAGACATCAAGACATTCAATGTGTTATAAAGTTTTACAAAACGCTCTTATCATAAGCCAACGCTTTTGACGAATAGTTGCAACTAAGTAAAATAATACCTCATAGGTGGTCAAAATGGCAGAAAAAATCTTTTACTGCAAAAGACTATATTTATACAGGAATACAGGGGGTAACTGGGTCTGTACAACTGTAGATAAGCATAATACAAATTATTTTGGAGTGATACATTTAAGTGGTAAAAGCAGCATGACACATAAAATGTGTCCAATTCAATCAAACACAGAGCTGGGACTGCTTTTGCTAGGACTATACCATAATAAAACTGTTACTCAACTTCAACATGTTCATAAAAAGAGCCTCAGATCCTGAAGAATGGATTCAGAAAAGTATGCAGAAACCCATGTGGAGTAAGGAAATGAAATATCAAATCCTTATAGCAAACAGAATATTGTTTTATGCACAGTATGAAATAAGCCTTCCAGAACAGTTGCATAGACTAATTTAACAGAATTCACTGACTTTCTAAGGTCTGCACAGAGACCAAAGATAGTTATGGAAATTGGTACTTATCGTGTAACATTGGTCTGCAGCTTGTAGTGCCGTAGAGTCACATGCTCCACACACTCCTGCTACCTAGTGGTGGCACAGACATTAGCAAGTAGTCTTTGTTCATAAGATGACTTGTGACCCATCTTTTCGTCCACAATACCACAATAGCACCCCTTAGACCACTTTGAGATACTCTCGGTGGAGGACTTCAATAGAGTGGCTTTGAGTGTCTTCTCAGGATCCCCTATGGACTAACCGTGGGCGTAGTGCTCCGCTCCGCCCGCGGAGTGCGCGTAGTGTTGTCTACTTCGTGGTCCGCGAAGTAGGCAGGCTACGCACACGACATGGTGGAGCAGAGTTGCCCACCACCCGCCTCCCTCCCGCCCTCTTTTAAATGCCCTTACAATCTTTAAAAGCATTTTAAAAGTAATTAAAATGACTTACCTGAGCAGCGGCGTCCCGGGGCTCCCTCTTCCTGCTTTATCGCCTACTTCTTCCTCACAAATGCGCATGGGCGGGGCGTAGTGGGGCTACGCAGAGTGTGCGGAGTGTGCGTAGATCTCCCCCCACTCCGTGATGCTCCGCGTAGCCCCACTACGCCCAGGGTTACTATGGACCCACTACCACACAAAATTTGGAAGGAACTGGGCCCAGAACTTTTCCCGATACTCCGGCAGATCTGTAATCAATCCTTGATTAGCGGGTCAGTGCCGACTTGCTGGAAACAAGCGTTGGTGACACCTCTCTTGAAAAAAGCAACGCTTGATCCAACTTGCCCAAAAAACTATAGACCCATCTCCCTCCTACCCTACCCGGTTAAGATCTTAGAGCGTCTGGTTAGTAAGACACTCTCCCAGTTCATAGAAACCAATAACATACTAGAGGACGTGCAATTTGGTTTCCGTCCTGGACATGGAACGGAGACTGCTCTGGTGACCGTGATGGAGGATCTTCGAATGCGAGCAGACAGGGGACAATCTGCTATACTGATTTTGCTTGACCTGTCTGCCGCATATGACACAGTCAACCATAAAGTCCTTCTGGCCAGACTTGAAGAGGCCGGGTGTAGTGATTGACTCAGGTACAAGTGATGAGTTTCAGGAAGCTTTATTCAAGATGATACAACAGACCCCACCAGGAGCAGCCAGCATGCTGCTCAGCCCAGTCAACTGTGACTATTTGACTCACAACATTCTACAACATGTCATCACAGTAAGATTCTACAAGCAAGGCATCAATAGCATTGAACTCCGGATATAACACATTCCCCTTTCTGCCAAATATACAAAAGAACAACAATGAGAGAAGAAGAAAGATTAAGAGGAGAAACAAAAAGAAAATAAGAACCACAAACCAATGAGAGAAGAGAGCAACTGCAAAGAATGAAAGAAACAAAAAAGAGAGGAAAACAAGAACGTAAGAACCATCCTCCCTTCTGTACACAAAAGCAAAGCAAGAAATAACATAGTCAGAGAATAGAAGAAGAGGAGGCACGAACGACTGCCCCAAAACACACCCAATGGCCAGAACAGGAATGTAAAGAGGCTGAAAAATGAAAAACCAACAGAGTAAGAAAACACGGCAGAAAAGCAGAGGAAAGCTCAGTATCCACAGGAGACACCAGGAAGATATCACAAAGAGAACAGAAATGAGGAAAAACAAGGAAGATGAGAAAAAGTATATGGATAATCCTCACTCAAGAGGAACACTATCATCAATACAAAATGAAAAATATAATGTATAGACAACAATCTAGATATAATATTCAATATAATAATAACATAAGATTGGGAGGACTATAGCCCAACAGCAACCCTTAAAAAGACAAGGGATTATAGAAGTAACAGATGGAACGAAGACCCATAGAAAAATAGTCCTTGTAATGTTGACGTCTTGAAAACTAAGAGAGGTTGAGTGATGTAATTTTTAAAAAAAAAAAACAGATCTGGGTAGGAACCATATGATAAAAACAGATATGGGTAGGGATCCATGTGATAATGCGAAAGGACTAAAACCCTCGCATAGCTCCTAGGAGGAGGACAGTAAAATTGTGCACTTGTAACATGTACGACTGTACAAAGAGCAGATAGGACTAAAACCCTCTGCGATTCCCGTGTAGGGAAACTTAAAACATGCATGGACTTTTGCCGTCGTGTACCATGATAGCGTGTACCTACAAGGTGTACACCTAGGGTCCATAAAACAATTAGAAACCCAAAACAAACCGTTTAGGGCCAACCCTCGAATAGAGATAGTGAGAGCACAGTACAAGTGCAAACCCAACACATATTGAAGATAGTATTAGACACCTTGTGAAATGTACAAGAAAACAGAACCTGAATCTATAATAACAAAATGCTCAAAATGTGATATAGATAACTTGGGTTCAGGTAACGTTTATTGGCAAGAACCCAAGTCTAACAGAAATGTGTGAGAAATCTTGACTTAAATATTGAAATAAATACGTGTGAGAGATGGAAATAGGACAAAAACCTAAACATTTGCAAAAGAGACAAAACATTAAAATATGCACTGTAAGCTTAGACCAAACTAAAATGTCACTGGTGTGCCTGTCACCACAAAAATTAGGGACAGACTGTCAAAGTTCGCAAATAGTAGTATGTAGATACGGTACAGATCCAGGCAACGTGCAACCAGCAAGTACTATGCAGAAGAACTGACTCCCACGGAAGATAGAAGGCTTGACCCAGAATACTATGTACCAGGCAGACGGATGAATCCAAAAAGCGTGAAGCAGAAGGTCCATGAAAGGCAGAAAACACCGACTGGAGACCAAAGAGGACAAAACCTCTCATGGAAAGCTGATCCGAACTGGAGTTGAGAAACGCTGAAGTCTTAACTGGTGTGCGTGTGACCATTGAAGTGGTACAGAGGAGAAGCGGCAGTAAACAGGGTCTTTGAAGACGTGGTTGGCAACATTCAAACGAGATCACAAGATGGCATCACGTTGCAGACGCCCTGCCGGATGGTTCACGGCGTGTCTGTGCATGCACCGCGAAGAAACAGCAGAGCACACAGAACACGGAGGACGTCACAAGGATCCACGCAGTCTTGAAGATGCAGGTAAGTCCGCGCGCGCAGAGAGCACACGCTTAGTTTAATTTAAAAAATGAAGAAGGCGGTTTTCAAATGCCAATTTCCCAGGCGTCTCAGAACGTACAACAATGACGGACAAAATGTACCTCACCAGCTGGGCCGCTGAGCACTGCTGGTTCCATAATGTAAACATCCACTTCCACAAATTTGAAAAGACCAAATGACCGACTGCAGAGTGATTGCACTACGTGTGCTCGCAATCGTGCACTCCTTAACCAGACTATCTCTGCACCTCACGGCCATTAATTAACTTCTTGACAGACATAGTCCCCACACTTGGGAAAGTCATGAGACCCAGTGAAACACTTCCCAAACGTTTAGATGTGTAGTAGAGGACTCTCCCCCGGCAAATACAGATAGTGGCAGATAAGTTGATTCTTGAAGTGATGTATAAATAGCAGGGTCTGAGAGGCAGGTTCAGAAGATGTGTGCAAGAGCACATAGAGACAGGCTCACCCGCACCTCGTCTGAAACACACACCTCAGGAGGTAGATAGGGTCCCTTAAAAAGTAGAAGTACCTTGAATAAGCCAGTCACTAGGAGGCGCAGCAACAGTGGAATGCGCAGGATTGTAGAACAGTGCAGGAAACTTTGAGTGGAACAGGAAAGCGTAGGATTGTAGAAACACCTAGGTTGGCGCGCACACAAGAAATTGAACACTTCCTCACAAGACAGTGTAGACAGCAATGTGTGACGCTGAAGACAGACGTTGTTGAATGACAGGCTTACCCTCGCTGAAGGCACAGCACAGGACATAGACGTCGTTGAATGCCAGGCTTACCCTAACAGAAGGCACAGCAGAGACGCGTAGAGATGATGGGGAGTAGACACCCAAAACTGTAAGGGCAACTCTTGAAGTAGCACTTCCCCAGACGCACAGGAACAACTGGCAGACTGCTGTAGGCGACCGGTGGGAGGTCACTGGTGGGGTCAAGATCCCAGTTGGCTTAACTTAACTTGAGTGGAGTTGCAGTAGGTTCTGTATTTTTAAAGTTGCTTCAGGTTCTTGATGAGGTGACAGACGCAGGTTCGCTTCAGGATCGTCGCCAAAAACTTGTAGTGATGGAGTCAGGTACAAGTGATGAGTTTCAGGTAGCTTTATTCAAGATGATACAACAGACCAGATCTAGTCCATATCAAGACCCCACCAGGAGCAGCCAGCATGCTGCTCAGCACAGTCAACTGACTATTTGACTCACAACATTCTATAACATGTCATCACAGTAAGATTCTACAAGCAGGGCATGAATAGCATTGAACTCAGGATATAACACCGGGGTAGTGAGCACAGCTCTGAAGTGGTTTCAATCTTACCTATTTGATAGGCGACAAGCAGTGGCTCTTCCCCCCCTATCAATCTGAGTTCACCAACACCCTGCATGGTGTCCCTCAGGGATGTGCCATCAGTCCAATATTGTTCAACATCTATATGAGCCCTTTGATTGCTCTCATAAGGGTTCACAATGTCAATCTTGTGAACTACGCAGACGATACGCAGCTTATTCTGTCTCTAAAGGGAGACCAGTCCATATCTCTGCAAGACTTCCACGCTTGTATGCCGGGCACTGCACATTGGCTTAGAGAGAACTATTTACAATTTAATGCCGATAAGAAAGAAGTCCTACACTGTGCAGCCGGGAAGGTCCCCCCTCTACTTCCAATTAATTTTTGGCCCATTCCTACGGCCACCCCACTGGCTCCCTCCGAGACGGTGCATAACCTGGGAGTTATGTTTGACGGTAAACTGATCCTAGAAACTCAAGTGAACAAAACAGTTGGGAGCTGTTTCTCCCTTATTAGAGTACTCCGGAAGATTCTCCCGATGCTATCAACACAGGCCAGAGCGCTGATAGTAAGAAGTACTATCCTGAGCAGGCTGGAATACTGCAATGCCTTGCTGCTGGAGTCCCCAAGATATTTGACTGAGAGACTCCAGAGAATACAGACAATGGCGGCTAAGCTAGCCTTAATGAGGCCACGACACTCATCTGCATCTCAGACTCATTTGGAGCTGCACTGGCTCCTAGTATTGCAAAGGATACAATTTAAATCGCTTTGCATAGTGTTCACAGCTCTGCACGGTGCTGGACCTAAACCAATGCAGAAAAAATTGCATGGTATGCCCCCACCCGGAGCCTACGTTGTTCCTCCGCTAAACTGGTGAAAGTGCCTAGATTCAGAAGAACAAAATCAGGAGGTAGGCCCTACAACACCGCAGTAGCGCGGCTCTGGAACAAACTCCAACCTGAGATCAGACAGTTGGAAGATCTGCTTCAGTTCAGAAAAAGGATAAAGACATGGCTATATCCCAGAGCATGACTCCTACCGTTTTCTTAATTGCTCTTCTGCCAACATTGCTCCACGTCATCTGTGATCAGTTGGGCACACGTATCATAGCACCAGGGTACCCATAGGGTGATAGTGCGCTTTATAATTGTCGATAATAATAATACACCATGGCAAAGACTCCACTTTAGATTGTGTTTTTGCCACTAACAGGCAAGTGTGGTACATGAAGTAAGCATAGCGGAAAGTTATGGTGACTAGGTGGATTGGGCAATTGAAAAACCTCACCCGGTACTTTGGCTCTCATTTGGGCAGGCAGGTAGGCACAAACAGAGGGTAAAAGTAAAAAATGTCATTTTGCAGCATGAGCTACATTTGCTACTGTAGAGCACATGTTATGCATAGAATATAAAGTAATACCCCTTTATTAACGGTGGCTAGCAGGCCAACGAAGCATACTTGTGAAACAAGGTTCTAAGCCTTTTTGGTCCAACATGAAGCTCCTGACGGGCTTGAATATCCACATAAATATGGTTTAAAGTAAGTGGGGGTGTTGACCAAGAATTGCTTTCCATATGATCAAGGTTCAAAAAGTAAGTTTATTTAGACCATAGGTCTTTAAACAACATAAAACACAGCATTTGTTTAACATTGTAAAAGAGCCATCCTTAAACAAAAAGAAAAGAATCATTACAAGGTCATTATCTCCTTACATCATAATAACCTATTTTTCCTAACATCAACCTAAATTTTGTTAAAACAATTCCATACACAATGTATGAACGCAATCTAAAACACATATGATCCAACCATTTTCAATTTCTATTTAAAACATTTAAAATTACCCAGTTTAAAATTTCTCTTTATCAATACATGGTCAACTCCTCCATTCCCTATTCCATAAATAACCTTTTAACAGCCTGGATAAACTTCTCCACTGCTATTGCAATATCAAGATACTGCATGTCCATAAGGAGCTCAATTGCTTGCGTCCGTGACCCAATACCACACTTAAAAAAAACACAGGACATCGGAACAATGTTCGTTGGTCTAGCAATCCATTAAAATGTGCAAACAATTGCATTTCATGCCCATCCCGCATGTACATCTACCATCAGGGTCCATTAATATTCTTTTTATTTTATCATTGGCTCGAGCAGTAGCATACCTGCTCTCATTCTTAGTAATTACATTCCGAGCCATTGATTTGGAAGGATGTCTAGGTAAGGATACCAATTTTCGTTCCTCCAGCTTGTTATCATAAATTGCACGGGCTCTTTTTCTCTCAGATACTCCATATCAATTCGTCTAGACTTTTCCTTCCCTAGGGATTTGAGTACACTGTTTGGTTCTTCAATAGACAAGGACTGGGGGTCGATTTTGACCTTCAGATTGTCACAGATGGAGTACAGTTTCTTTCTTATTACTTTTGCCCACTTTAGTTCACTCAGCTGAATCTCCTTCATCGATCAACTTGACACTTTCCCATATTACCCTGCCCCCAGTCGTTTCCAAAACCTAAGTAGACTCACTTGGACCTAGACATTCAATGAGATCAGGTCTAGCTCTAGCCTAATGGCCTGAATCATTGATGAGTTAGGCAATGACATCAATGCTTTTAAGCATTTCCCTTCCTCACTGTCCCAGGTACTTTTCCCTCCTAGACAAAAAATGTCTGCCCCATACTGCAATTGTGGAGTGATCATTGCATTGTAGTCCTTCAGCAAGGGTCTATGGGAGATGGCGCCATAATTACGGTTGAATTCTTTCAGCCTGCAGACTGAGGCTAATGCTTTGGCTTTCTGGGCCTCTATGTGCGTGCTCCATTTTAACGACTTGTCAAACCATAGTCCCAATTATTTATATTCGCTGACAGCTTCTAGTTTCGTTTGCCCCAAAAACCAATTCTATTTGTGATCTCTCCTCCCAAAGAACAGTATTTTTGTTTTATCCATGTTCACTGTGAGAAGATTTGATGCACAATATGCATCATACGCATTTAGCTTCCTTTGCAGACCCAATTCTGTTTGGTCGAGAATTACTAAGTCGTCTGTGTACAGTAGACAGGACACATGCTTCACATTTACCTTTGGGCTTGCACTTCTCTCAGCCATTAATAAATGATGGTAGAGCAGCAATAAAGATTGCGAAAATAAGTGGGGCTAATACGCAGCTCTGTCTTAGGCCATTATTGATTGCAATCTCCAATTTCAAGACCCCCATAGTATCTTTGATGACCTGAGCCCAGTTCTGGCTATGCAACTCCTGAATTATTACTAGGAGTTCTTCAGGAATGTTATAACTTTATAGCGACTCCCAGAGACACTCCCTGTCTACTTGATCAAACGCAGCCTGAAAGTTGACAAAACCGCAGTAAAATCTACCTTGCTGTTCTAACGACTTCCGAGCTAATGCCCAGAAGGCAAAGCAATGATCAATGGTTGAGTGCCCCTCCTTAAACCCTCCTTGTTCCACTAGTACAATCGAGTGCATCTCTACCTAATCCTTCAATCTACCTAGGATTATTTTAGAGAACACTTTCACCCCAATGTCTAACAGATTAATTAATCTGTAATTTTTTGGGTCCTTCCTGTCCCCTTTTTTGTGCAGAGGCCTAATCACCGCACCCCTCCACGATTTTGGGATAATACCTAAATCTAGCACCACAGAAAACATCTTCGAGAAAAATTGTGCCCACCAGTTTAACTCTGTTTTAATTATAACAGCGGGTAAACTATCTGGCCCTGCGGCTCGAGTTAGGTTTAGCTTCCTTATGGTATCCTTCACTGTTTCTACCGAAAATGAAGGTATTAACTCTTTTGCCTACCATCCTTTAGGGGCTCTTCCCTCGCTTATTACTGGCGCTTTGCTAGCCAAATATAATTGGCTTAAATACTCCTCCCAGGATGCCTCATCAACTACACAACTCAGGATTTCCGGTGACCGCCCGAGGCATCTTGAATCAACTTCCAGAAACCTTTAATATTTTTTGTTTCTACTGTTTCCAATAGGTTATCCCAGCATTTTTCTTTAAATCTCCTCTTCTTAGACCTCACTAACATTTTATATTCTTTCCTTAATTTAGTTAAGTTGGTAAAGCCCTCCTGATCATACCTTAGCCTCATATGTCTTTCTTCTCTTCTAATTAACCTTTTTTTTGCCCCTACACACTGAGTCAAACCAGCTTATTTGCCTTCTATATCAGGCTTGTGAATCTTTAATACCCTTTCCATTCCTCTTTAGGTCAGCCCTGAGGCCTTGTACGACCTGATAGATTTTTTCCTCAAACAATGAAATCGTCTGATCATTTGCCACCTCCAAGAATACATTTTGTTGAAAGCTAGCTAATTTTACTAGATATTCGTCTTTTAATTTTGTAGTCAGGCGTTTTGGGTATGCCATTGATTGGGGGAGGACTCTTTCACAGAATCTCGGGGCCCTCTCACTAATTCACAAAACAGTTGGTGATGGTCACTTTCTTTACACTGGATTACCTTAAACCTTTTTACCCTAGCGAAGTTCCAGGCATGTACAAACACGTAATCTATGGGACAGTGTTGGTTACCTCTTCTGAACGTCTGGTTAGCTGGACGGTCGGTACCTGTTGTACCGTTTAAGCTAATTAGCCCCTTTGAACCTAGGAATTTCCCCAAGGCTTCATTTTGTCCACTCATGTCACAAATGGGGAAGTGTGCCGGCATGATCTCATAAGCTTTTTTTAAAATTTCCTTCAAGGGTCTAATTTTTTAAGGTTTAGTTTATGGTTAAAATTGCCCAAAATAATCAACAAATCATTTCCATACTTTAACCTTTCAGAACCCTGTAAGGTTACCTCAATATCCAACACCCATTTGCAAGAAGTGGTTATCGTATTTACTTTTTTTGCAGTTCTTGTGGAAATGAGTATCATAATCCCCCCAGATGGACGTCCAAATCTTGATTTACTGGCGGGTTTATGAGTCTGAACACACCCTTCAACCACTGAGGTGTTGTCGCACAGTCAAGTTTCCTGCAGGCAAACGATGTCTGTCTGCCTTGAGACGTATTTTTTACAGTCAATCTTGGTTTGCCCTGTAAAACCATTGATGTTCCATGAAATTATTTTTAGGCTATGCGACAACCCACTTCCCTAATCAATCTCACTGAGGTTTCCAGACTCATTCAATGCCCACGAGGGTGTGCTTAGGTCGCTATTTCCTAAGCTCCAGTTTCCCCAATATTTACAGGGCTCAGGGTTCTCTACGACTATGATGTTAATATTTGCTCTTTTCCCACATGCCCCTGCTATCAGTCTTGCTTGCCTTTTCCCTAGGCCTGCGTGACATTTCAGGAAGGCACTGTCGGGTTGTTTTGCACTTTCTAATTCAGCTTCGGGTATTAGCCATATTCCTTCCTTTAGCATATCTTTTTCAGCATTTAAGATTGCTGTTTTTACTATCCCTGAGTAGACTTCAATTTTTGTGACTTCTTTGCCTTTGTTATTAGGGGTGAATCCTACCTGCCTCAGATCTTTTGATTCGATTTCTCTCAGGCTTGGACATTTTGAAAAAGAAAACAAAAGTTGGGAGTGGTTCATGGGGTACCATTTTTCTTAGCTTTTTCCTTCCCTTCTCAACTTCCAAGGGTTCGAAGTATATCCACTTTTTATCACTCAAGTCTATTACCTTTAGACCCCCATTTTTCTTTTCACTCATGTCTTTCTTTGGAGTTTTTGAGCTTTTTCCCCCCTCCCTGAATTCGTAGGGTGATCCTTCTCCTCCTGCAAGTTTACCTATTTTCCCAACCTTTTCGCCTCTCTTTCTCCTACCCGGGTGTTTTTTTGTTGAACCCTTTTCCCCCCGTTGTCCCCTGTCTCATAGTTGAGTGACTCTCCGGTTTCCTCGTTACCCTTTTATTATCTGGAGAAATTCCTCTTTCTTGTAATGTTATGTGGGGCTTAACTCCATTATCCCTTCCTTTTTTATAACCCTTTTGTTTCCCTTTTTGCTGCATTTGTTTTCCTGTAGGATATCTAGTCTTTGGCCGCCTATACCAGGGATGATTGCTCCTTCTCCTAATTAACATTGGGCATCTAGAAATATACACATCCTGGCAATTATTCATTGACTCTAATTCCCCCGCATCACCTTGAGAAAAAGTATCAGGCACTGGTCTAACCACAGACGGCATTAGACTTGTGATGCCCTGTAATTCACACACAGTTTGTTTTAAGCAGATTTCATGGGCCTTAAGTATTTTATTATTTGATAATGCAACCTCTAGCAGGCCTTGCAGCGTTTTTTGCAGCATTAACAATATATCCAACATTGAGGCTGAGGGCGTTGCCGATATATCCAAGCCCAACGAGCTACTGCGGGCCAGTTCTTCTAACAACTTGGAGCCCATATTCGCCTCTTTACCCAAGCTTCTATCTGCATTTGATCTTATATCCAAATCCATAACTTTCCATATGTCTACTAACAGAATTTTCTAGTGTAGAGCACGAATGGCACACAAAACATGAGAAGTCTTGCCTCTGCATAGCAGACAGGTATACATTTGACTTTCCACCTTGCTAAAGCAAACTATGAAATGAGGTTTCTCAAGTGTGGGTTAGCATAATGCGAGAAAGAGCTCTTTTATTTTGAGGATGAACTGGTCAGTTAGTGTAAAACATTAGTGCTATAATGTCTAATGCATGATTTGCTCTTTCCATCACTATATGTGGGTGTGGAAAGAAACTTTGTAGCACAATGGTTTGTTAGACTTGTAAAGGGAAAACCACCTTGGGAAGGCAACTGGGATTAGTCCACAGAACAACTCAATCCCATCTACCTGAAAAAAAAGTTAATTCCAAAGCGAGAGCCTGCAAACTCACTGATTCTTCTTCGAGAAGTGATCACAGTTAGAAAGGCCACCTTATAAGAATGGCATTGTATTGCACAAGAATGGTATTAATCAAAGCTCCACATTAAGGTCCCACTTAGAGACCAGTATTGTCTTTGGAGGGACTACTCTATTTAGGCCCTACATACATGCCTGAATGACTGGAAGTTTGAAGAGAGAAGAGTTTTCCCTCTTTAGCATATAATATAAGCAGTTATTGCTACTAAGCGTAGCCAAATTGATGTATGTACTAATCCTAACTTGAAGTGCAACATATATCAAATGATATCTTGCATCAAAGTGTTCAGAGACTGTGTTCTTACTGAGGTAGCAATATACAAACCACTTCTACTTTGCAGTAGAGTGCACCCACGCTCTTAGCTTGTGGGCATCTTGTAGGATTAACATGAAAACCTCAGGTAATGCGAGATGCCAACACTCTTTGATCACATGTGCCAAATCGAGAGGTTAATTTCGTGGAAGTTTAGATGGCTGAACTGTTCCTGATGCTGTCAGATGAGCTGCCTGGCAGGGAGCTTTTTATGTGGATGGACTGATGGTTCCAGAAGTTCTGTGTACCAAGATGAATGGGCCCCTGGCAATTTTTGGTGTCCAGTCTTTCAGAAAGGATAAAACCGGGCTGCCTTGCCCAGGTTGATGCTTTCATGTTGAGCCTCAATGATGTTTTTTGGAACTTCATCACCACATATAGAATGGGGGACGTGGCCAAGACGGCTACGATGGCAGTCATGCCTTGCTGAGGCTCCACCCTCAGGCAGGCATCTCGCCCGCCTCATCACATCGTACCTGGCTGGAAAACGGATTTCTGGGCATTGGATCATGAGGAGCACCGGCTGGTGATCTCTGCGGCCGATTGTCTAGCGGAGCTTGCAGAAAACCAAACATTGTCGGATCCAGCACCCAGCATCAAGATGGCGCCTGCCCGCCTCTGAACCCAACTCCTGATGGGCAAGACCCGCGCCCAGCAACGGACTTCTATGACTTGGCCCACGGCATGGACGACGAAGTGCAGAGGACCGATTGGGCGCTCATCTAGGCATAAACATTGCAGGGGGCCGCCGCAAGTTCGAGGGAAGTACCGTGGAACAGACTGGCGATCAGAGGCTGCCTCCGGCTCCCTCCACAGTGGCATCGTCCAGAAGAAGATCTGGCCCCTACATGCCTGCAGTAAATGCCACGGACAATTGTCATAGCGTCCTTAACCTGAAGGCAGGGAGCGCACTCCCCCCGTTGCACCCCCGCCTCGAAATCAATTTGGGTGCCGTTCAACGCCGGGGCTGCCTGGACTCAAAATGGCGCCCGAGAGACTTCGCAGCTGAACCCGACGGGGAGAGGAGATACGGCCCGCCGCAGAGATACCACAGTGGAGAACGGGAGGTAGGCTGTCGACCCCTTGAGCCGCCCGCCACCCCCTATGCTGGCTTGGGCCGGTCAGATGCACTGAAGAGGGTCATTGCCTGACCTTAAGATAGCAACCTGACTGCTCGGACTGAACCGATCCCGATGCAGCCTCCCTCCCCCACTGATATATTTGGTGTGCATTTGAGGTCTCCCAGCACCTGCCATATAGATTGTGTTCCTGAGGCGCAATCCAACGCACGCAACTTGAGCACCCACGGGGAGGTGGGTTGCGGACTACCCTAGACCAGCGGCGACGACCAAGGGGAAGGCCACACACCGATTCCTGAGCTGGGAAGCCACACAAACAACGGACAGTGCACAACACCGGACCCTCAGGTGGCAGCCTAGGCACCCGCACGGAGGCCCTGTTTGGGCTATCGCCTTCCCCCCTCGCCACATCCGACACATACCTGGGACCCCCCCCCCCGGACAGTGGCAGCGCAGCTTGAGCCCTCTGGGTGGTGCCCGACATCAGCCGCTTGAGAAGGGGGGGACCGGTGGTGGACCGAAACGTTGCTTATTATACGCCTTATCCCGTAAGGAGATAGAGACACGAGGAGGCGAGCCAGGCTCTCCTTGGGCGTGGTGCATCTCCATCCACCTATTCAGCGCATCTGAACACCTACTGCACCCGGCGCACGACGAGCCCCTCCACACAGCATAATGGGGGAAGCCAAAGATCACACAGACATCAGTGACCCCATTGCATCAGTCCATTTCGGATAAGCTCGATCAAGTATAGGCAGCTATTGAGCTCTCAAGGGTGTCCATGGAGTAACGACTTGGCACCCTGACGACGGACATTAGCCTCCTCCGGGCCGACCATCGCAAATTGGCCTACAAAGTAGCGGACGGGGAGAAAGCCCTGGCTGAATTGCAGCCCGCCGTCAATACACAACAAAAAACCCTCCAAACCATCCTGGGCCGCCTCACCACCATGGAGGATCGCGGTCGACGACTTAGAAGGGCGCTCGAGGCGCTGTACTATCTGTGTGCTGGGACTCCTGGAGGGAATTGAGGTGACCAACCCGGTGGAGTACATGGAAGCGTGGGTGAAATCTTTCACTCCAAACGCGGACCGCACGGCCTTCTTCTCCGTTGAACGTGCGCATCGAGTCCCAGCCCGCAGACCTCTACCAGGAGCCCCACCCCGACTGATGCTAGCAAAATTCCTGCACTTTCGAGATCGTGACGCAGTGCTCAGGGCCGCCAGACAATCGGGCACCATCCGTATAGAAAACAAGAAGGTCATGATCTTCCCAGATTACGCATAGGCGGTGCAAAGGCAAAGATCGTCGTTCCTAGAGGTGAAACGAAGGTTACGGGCAGACAATATACAATACTCCCTGCTGTTCACGGCCTGACTCAAAGTCATCCACATGGACTCCACCATCTTCTTTGCCAACGCAGAGGAGGCCCACGACTGGGCGGATCAGCACTGCACGCAGCGCTCCAGGGAAGAGACCTCAAAAGATCGGAGATACGGGGCACCACGGATCAGGAGGCGCAGACTGATGCAGCGACGCAGCGGGAGAGACCTTGCAACATCTCCCCACACCCTGGAATCTCTGGATCTGTAGCAAATCATGCAGGAGCGACGAAGGGCTCTGCAGGCCGTCGCAGAACTACAAGCCTCCCCGGCTGCAGAAGACAGTGACTGGGCCCCACACCTCTTCTCTTCGGATGGGAGCGAAGACAGCGAAGGGACACCTCCTAGAGAGGACTCAATCACTCCACCCCTGGTCACCCCCCAGACTGCCGACATCATTTGAGAGAGCCACTAGTAGTATATAGGAGCAGGGCTGCCCTACCAGCAGTGCCTTGCTGCCATACACAGTCGAAGCTTCCTCATCCCACACACGCAGCATTTCCCCGATGGTACCTAGAACAGACGACATACACTGATACTACAAAAGCCCGTTCGGGGACTCACCTCGTAGGCATGCACTACCACCCCCATGTAACGTTTCTGCACTCTCTCCCTCTATAAGAGTCCGTTTGGACGTATCGCTCCCAGCGATAGGTCCTCAGTATTGGGACTGTTCCCCTTTCCCAGTTATTTGTTTGCCTTCCCCAAGACCTCCCACTACCTCCAACATGAAGGGCAGGGGCTCCCACCTACAGCTCCACATTATTTATCAGGTAGCGTTTACTTGCAATAGAAGGGAGGCCACGCACCCCCTGAGACCCATCACCACAACAGCGCAACATATCATCCACCATGACTCAAACAGATAGGGGGATACACACGGCTAGGAAATGCTATGCGATTTATGCCCATGTTAAACGCCAGCAGGCGCAGGTCATTTTATTGCAAGAGACTCACCTTACGCGAGGAGAATTGGGCAAAATTCTGAAGAAATGGCAGGGCACATTCTGTGCCACAACATACTCTGCATACGTACGGGGAGCCCCGATTTGGATTCGGCCAGGAGTCCCCTTTCAAGAAACCGTCAGGAAGATGGATCCCGAGGGACGTTACGCACTACTGGAGGGGCTACTGGACGGTCAGCCCATCCTCATAGGCAACATATACGCCCCCAATACAGATCAGGCACAATTTTGGGGGACCCTGAAGAGTAACCTGGCGCATTTTACATCCTCCCTGTGGATATTGGGGGGCGATTACAACGGCTCCCTAGATCTCACACTGGACAGGTCTCACCCCCCCCCACCAAACACTCCCACACACACACACACACACACACACAGTCAGACTTCGAGCTTGGGCCACCCATTGGTCATTAACGGACGCGTGGCAGCACACACATCCGACTGCTAAAATCTACTCATTCCATTCTATCCCTCACAACTTACGAGTCTGATTAGACCGCTTCATGTGCACACAGACAATCCTACAACTCATTCGACACTCTGACTACTTGGGCAGGGTCATATCGGACCACGATGCGCATGTCGTGACTCTCCGGTGGTGTCCACCCACGCCCCCGATCCCCACATAGCGACTTCCCAGGGACTGCCTCACTGACCCAGTGTTCCAACACGATCAATCAGACACCATCTAACACTATTTTTCCAAAAACACGGGCACCACACAAGCTAGGACACTCGAGTGGAACGCCTTCAAAGTGCTCTTACGGGGAGCATGCATACGGCAAATCACAGGGGTAAGGCGAACACTAGAGAGCGGTACAAACCACAGAACAACAAGTGGCACGTCTGTCTAAGGCAGCGGACCAACGTGAGATCCCCCCGCGCAAATAGCTGCAGCCAAATCCAAATACAAGGAGGCGTGTGCAGACCTCCGGCGATTAAACTTTCGTGCTTACGCCACCAGATTCCACCATGAAGGGAAACGCGCCTGCACCCTCCTGGCCTGGCTCATTAGACAGGACACGCAAACGCAACCGATCATCGGCATTAGAAATACCGCTGGTGAGGTGTTATACACACAGGCGGACATAATATCAGTCTTCCACGACTACTACACCACACTATATAGGGAACCGATCCGGGACAAGGGGGAACATATTCGTATCATACTTGCCATGGATTTCATAACCCAGATAACAGATGAAGAACAAGGCCCCAGGTCACGACGGTTTCCCCATAGAACTATATGCCACGTTCTCTAGACACTTAGCCCCACAGTTAGACGCAGTCTTTCAAGAAGCATTGGCGGTAGGGCTACTCCCCAAGTCTATGCGGGAATCTATATTGGTGACCTTTCCCAAGCCAGATCGAGACCCTCTACTCCGGACCTTATACCGCCCCATAACTCTTCGGACCGCGGATTGCAAAATACTCGGGAGGATCCTAGCGGACAGGATTACAGAGGTACTCCCCAGACTAATACACTCCGACCAGTGCGGATTGGTGCCTGGGAGAAGTACCTCCCAAAATATATGCCGGCTTTTCCAGATCCAGGATCGTGTGCGGGGCAGGTTCCCACATGTGGCGTGCCTCGTGCTGGATCTCGAGAAAGCTTTCGATACCCTGTCATGGCAGTATTTATTCGAGGTGCTCCAGCGGGTGAGCTTGGGTCCCCAATTCATAGCTCACACTCAGCTACTGTATACCGTACCCACCACACGGGTCAGAATAGGCCGGCACATCTCACCCCCCCGGTCAATCATGCGCGGAACGCGCCAGGGATGCCCCCTATCCCCCGTCATATTTGCCATATGCATGGAACCGCTGGCGATACGACTGCGGGAGATGGGTGAGCACTGGGGTATACCGCTGGGAGGCCGTACACACAGTGTATCCCTGTATGTGGATGATCTCCTCATCTATGTCAGGGACATCACAGCAGACCTCACTACTCTCTGGACCACACTTGCAAACTTTGAGGAAGCTGCAGGGTTGAAAGTGATTTGGGACAAATCCTCCATCTACCCCCTACACCCGAATGCACCTCACCGAGAAATTGGGTTATGAGACGCCACACTATCATGGACAGGGGATGCCCCACGATACTTGGGTGTCAGACTATCACACACCCCAGGACTTCCTGGACAGCAACCACTACCGAGCCCTTCGAGGACTCAAATGCCAAATCAACTTCTGGCAGACTCTGCCCCTAGCCCCAATAGGAATGGTAGCACTATCAAAAATGATCATGGTGCCCCGGCTCCTTTACTATTTCGCCAACATCCCGGTCATCCCACCGCGCTCTTTTTTTCAAGAGCTCAACTCATTACTAATCTTGATTTGGGGGAAGGGCCGGCGCAGAGTGGCCCTATCAACCCTACAATTGCCACAAGATGGGGAGGGCTGGGCGCCCTGTCCTTCAAAGCTTATTTTCACGCAGCGCAGCTGCAGTCGTTGTCACGCTGGACGGCGCGTCGCAACCTCTGGAAAACGGATATCCACACGGGACAAGTAGCACTCCCGGAGTTAACCCGGATGCTCCTCCCAAGGACCAAATACAACCCTGCGAATTCTCGGTTGGTTAACGTGGCCAGATCCTGCATCCTACGAATTCATCGTCTGTCTGGGGCGACACCCATGTATTCCCCATTACTGCCGCTAGTAGGCCTCCCCAAGGGACAAGGGTACTACACCACGGGAGAACTACAAATCTGGACAGAGCATACGCTCACCGAGGTCTAAGCCCTGTTCACTGACGGCCAGCTGACATCGTTCGCAGGATTGACCCAAGAGAGTGGGCTCCTGGTAGACCAATTCCTGCTACACCGACAGCTGGTGGCGGACTGCAGAAGGTCTGGGTGTTGGATCTCTCCATGGTTCTGGGTTAAGAGGCGTGGAGAGAGGTGTAGTTTTTGGTGCGGAACTACTGAGAGTTCCAGCAGTGTGGTGTACCATGGCTGTCTGGCCCAAGTTGGAGCAACTAGGATGAGCGTTAATGAGTGTTGCTGTAGCTTGCGTACCACTAGTGGAATGAGTGGGAGAGGCGGAAAAGCGTACGCAAATCTGCCTGACCAGTTCATCCATATCGCATTGCCTTTGGACAATGGGTGAGGATACCTGGCGGCGAAGTTTGGGCATTTGGCGTTTTCTTGGGTGGTGAAGAGGTCTATCTGTGGTTGCCCCCAAGTCTGAAAAAAAGGTTGAAGAACTTGTGGATGAAGTTCCCACTCGTGGATTTGTTCTATTTGACGACTTAAGAGGTCGGCTATTGTGTTTTGGACTCCCGGGACATGTTGGGCTAGGAGAAAAATGTTCTGAGGTATAGCCCACCTCCATATGCTCTGTGCAAGTTGAGAGCGCTGCAGAGTGTGTGTCCCGCCTTGTTTCTAGATGTAATACATGGCTGTCATGTTGTCAGTGCGGACTAAGACAGTCTTGCCCGATATACGTTTTTGAAAATGCTTTTAGGGCTAGGAAGATGGCTAGTAACTCCAAATGGTTGATGTGGAGTAGTTTTTGTGGAGGTGTCTACCTGCCTTGCATGGTGTGATGTAGTAGGTGAGCTCCTCAGCCAGAGAGCGATGCGTCCGCTGTCAAGACTATTTGAGGAACTGGCTCGAGGAACGGTCGCCCTTTGGAAAGGTTCTTGGTGTACCACCACTGCAGAGAGCGATGGGTGCGACAGTCTACCAACACCAGATCTGTTAGCTGACCTTGAGCCTGGTTCCATTGACGTGCTAAGCACTCTTGGAGAGGACGCATCTGGAGTCTTGCATGAGGTACTATGAATATGCAAGAGGCCATCATCCCTATGAGTTGCATGAACACTCGAGCTGGAAGAGAGTGTTGCGGTTGTTATCTGGTGAGAAGAGCTTGGATGCTTGCGTTCCTGGCGGGACAGGGAGGTGTCTATTGTGGCACCGAGGTATTGTTGCGTGTGGGATGGCTGAAGCTGGGACTTGGCGTGATTTATTGTGAATCCCAGATTGTGAAGTTGTTGAATAGTGGCGTGAGGGTGTTGTACACACCGATTGTACGATTTGGCTTTTATGAGCCAGTCGTCTCGGTATGGGAAGACATGTATGTTTTGTCTTCTTAGATGTGCTGCCACTACTGCTAGACACTTGGTGAACACTCTTGGCGCTGTGGTGACTCCGAATGGGAGCACCTTGAATTGATAGTGCTGACCGTCCACTACGAATCTAAGATATTTTCTGTGAGCGCTGTGAATAGGAATGTGGAAATAGGCGTCCTTGAGGTCTAGAGTAGCAAGGAAGTCGCCCTGGGAAAGCAGAGGGAGGACCTGCTGAAGTGTGACCATGTGGAAATGGTCTGAATGTATGTATATGTTTAGAGGTCTGAGGTCTAAAATAGACCTTAGAGATCTGTCCTTTTTTGGTATGAGGAAATAGAGGGAGTAGACTCCCTTGTTTTGTTGGTGCAGGGGAACTGGCCCGAGTCGCCCAAAGGCTTTGCAGGCTTCTTTACCGGGCCTGAAGGCGGGGTATGGAAAGCAGTGTCTCGGCGTGCACCCGGGCCCGAAGGCGGGGGTGGTACCGAAGCCTTTTTCGACAGTGTGGAGGGGGTGGGTGGGTCGGGGTCGACGTCTGTACTCACGGCCCTATGAGCTGGAGTGATGTCTTCGACTTCTGAATCGTCTGCTTTGGAGGCGCTGATGATGGCTTCCTCGACTCGACCTGCCCTGGAACATAGACGCCCTCTTGAAAGATGTCGTTGGGGATCGAAGATGACGAGCGCGCCATTGTTCTTCGAGCTCGTCGGTCCTGGATGGTCTTTTTGGAGCGGAAGGAGGCACAAGCTGGACAGTCCCTGGCCTCATGCTCCGGTGAGAGGCAGAGGTTGCACACCTCATGTAGGTCGGTGTGGGAAACTTCGAGCCACATCGATGACACTTTTTAAATGGCGTCCTTTCCATGAGCCGGAGATGTGGTCCTGGTCGTCCCGAAGGCCTTCGTCGACGACCAGAATCGAAGACTTCGAGTGGAAGGGCGCGTGTGGTTGGAAACGCGATCGAAACAATACCGTCGAGATGGGAAGGATTGCGCGTCGAAAAGAAACCGTTAACGGTTCCGAACTGGAACGCGAGAACACATCCGAGCCCGATGGCGGAAAAAAACAATCGGAGGATGGAGCCGAAGCCCATGAGCACTATGATCCAAAGGAGGAGTCACATACCTTGTGACTTCCAAAGACTTTCCAAGACAAAAACAAGTGCAAACATCCGGGCCCAACACCAGATGGCGATCTATGCACAGTGTGTAATCTGCAGCTCATATGCCTCGAACATAAGTAATACCCATATTAGTCCTTGTCCTTTCCCTGTGTAGGATCCCCCAGACCTTCAGTGTAACTCACTTTCAGTCTTTCCTGCACTTGACTTAAATAGTCTAGTTCATACCATGGCCAAAGTAAAGTCTGGGTCACCAGATGACCCCTGTCCTCCTAGAGTATTTAAGATGAGCCTTCCGGTAGTGGGCCCTGGAATTCTGTCCTTGCTAAATCTATCATTAACAACGGGGAAGGTCCCACAAAAATGTAAGGAAGCCATAGTGATCCCATTACTAAAGAAAGTTGGGGCAGACAGTAAAAATGTGAAAAATTTTCGACCCATCTCCAGACTCCCTTTTTTGACTAAAGTACTGGAACAACACGTGCTTAGAGTAGTCTCCTCTTTTCTGGAAGATCATCAGCTGCTACATGTTCGGCAAGCTGGATTTAGAGTCCATAACAGCACTGAGTTGGTTATGCTTTCAGTGTTGGATGAGCTAAGGTTCATGACCGACAGGAAAATCTCCTCTGCACTGATCCTTTTGGACCTCTCAGCCGCGTTCGACACTGTGAACCACGCACAGTTGGTGGCCCAGGTCCGGTGGCTGGGAGTCACTGGGACAGTCCTCCAATGGATTGTTTCCTTTCTGGAGGATCAGTCTCAAAGGGTCCAATTAGGGGAGTATACATCTAGGCATGGAGCCTTGTCATGTGGGGTGCCGCAGGGCTCTGCGTTGTCCCCCATGCTCTTCAATATTTACCTTCAAAAACTGGTGGAAGCATTGGCCAAACTGGATTGTCAGGTGTTCAACTACGCCGATGACACTCAACTAATCGTGCGTATTGACAATTCCACCCAAGCACAGCTTAAGGTACAGAGTATCCTCCGGTTTATGTGGAATTGGATGACCTCCAACTCGCTTAGGGTAAACCCTGACAAGAGAGAGGTTCTAGCCCTTATCACTGGATCTAATCCATGGTCAAGTCTCTTTTGGCCACAGGATCTTGGTATCACTCTGACACCAGTGCCAGCTGTAAAAAGCTTGGGTATCAGGTTAGACACTAAATTAACCATGAACAGTCGGGTATCTGCAGTAGTGGGGAGTTGCGTAGGTCTGATAAGACAACTCCGGAAACTTGCACCCCTGCTATCGTTTTCCACCATGCGCACTGTTGTGTCGGCATTAATTCTGTCACGCCTGGATTATGGCAATACATAGGGATTCCCGAGAAACTTTTGGGGAAACTTCAGGTGGTCCTAAACGATGCAGCGAGATTCATTTTCAAAGTACCTAGAAGAACACGTGCCACACCATGGTTACAACAATTGCATTGGCTCCCTATTAAGCAAAGGGTTAGGTTAAAAGGCCTGTGCATTGCACATAAAGCCCAGTTTGGAGCAGCACCCCGTTACATTAAAGACCGTTTGAAATCTTATGTGCCTGGTCGTTGTCTCCGTTCATCTGAGACACACCAGCTGGTCTGCCCGCGCGTTAATAGAGCCACGTTGGGAGGGCGTGCCTTCTCGGTTGTGATCCCCCAGCTCTGGAAGACTTTTTACTTTGAATGAAAGGAGAATTTGTTTGGGAAAAGGCTTCAAGAAAGAGAATTCAGGTCCACACCTGCAACTGTGATCAGAAGCAGGTCTTACACACCTTCCTTCAGTGTTTTAACACTGTATTTTCGATGGGGACATGTCCCTTGTATTTGATAAAAGGATTTTGGGACCGTGCCTTGAATCTACGTCCAAAGGTGCAGAAAGAAAGGAATGGAGGTCAGCACGCAGGTGTGGTGCTAACCGCTGCGCACTATATGAATCCTCTTGGAAATTTTATGACCCAAAAGGGCCTCACACTGAATTGATAGTGTTGATAGTCCTAGCCATTTGCCACAAACCTTACTTAGTGATGATACGCCGGATGAATGGGGATGTGAAAGCAAAAGACCTTAAGGTTGTGAGAGTCGCCATTTAGTCTCCTGCTCCTGGCCACATGGATGACATCTTGCAGAGCTGTCATTAGAAGTATTGTCAACAGGAAGCAGCAGTAGAGAAGCACAAACTAGTAGATAGTTCATACTTGCATCCTAAACAGTCACTGATGACCTAGGCTGATAATGTGCTGCCATGGTATTCTGTTTGGTGGTGCGATGTGGAACTCCAAGCAGTATCCTAGCTTGGACCCATCTGCTGGAGGTTATTTCCTTCCATTGTTAAAGGACGAACCCAATCTTTCTCCCAAGAGGGAGATCAGGGAGAAGGAATCACCGGCATGTCACTGATTGGAGGTGGGGGCGCCCCTACTAGAATCACCTTTACCGTTGTCTTTGCTACGGTCTTTGAAACCTCCTTAGGGACGTTTGGCCCGAGTTCTCGGATAGGGCTGGTGAGGAAGATCGCTTGATCACTGCGGTGGGGTAGCAGTCTTGGTGCATCCTCTAATCTAATGACGACAAAACCCAGACTCTGAAGGCTGGGTCTGGAGTTCACCCATGGCCTTGGCAGTATCATTACTTTTCTTGATTTTCCACAATATGAATTCAAGCTGATGTTTCCCAGTCAAGGGGTCATTTCTGAAAAGGTGTTGCAACCCTGGGTGGAACTCAGTTACCCAAAACCAATGATGACTCAGCCAGATCACTCTGGTGCTTACCTCTCTGGAAGCAGTGTCTGCTGATCTAGAGCACACCTGATGTTGGTGTTCGGAACATTCTTCCCCTCCTGCACCAATACCCTACCATGGTTGCAATAAGCTTGCAGAATAAACATATCCAGTTTTTCGATCCCCTGCCAATGGTACCTATTGTACCTTGAAAGGAGAGTCACCAAGTTGGTTCCACATGGCATTGATCTTCCAGTTCTCCTTGTCTGTTGTATTACCTGTGCCCTGCACAAAGGCTGTCTTCCTACCTGTGTGCACAACCTTGAAGTTCTCTGCTACATGCCTAGTCATGTCTGCCTCCAAGCATAGGCAGGAACTTGACACAGCGTTCAATTTTGGACAGAGTTTCTAAAAGTTCTCCTCCTTCTCTACCAAGAGGAGTATGACCCGATGGTGTGTGTAGGAAATCCGCCTTTTTTGCATGGTCACCCCAGATGTTTAGGCTTTTGCGGCTTCAGAATTCTGTGCGCTTTAACCCTGCTAACCAGTAGTAAAGTGCTTGTGCTCCCCTTTAACATATGGTCGAATTGGCATAATCCCAACTGGTATATTTAACTTAAAAGTCCTTAGTATATAGTACAGGGAGTACTCATGGCCTGGAAGATAAATGCCACTAGTGGACTGCAGCACCTATTGCGCCGCATGCTACAGTGGCAGTGCAAACATGGTTTCAGGCCTACCCTAGTAGCGTGCCTGTAACAGTTTATACACTGCTATTAGACTTATCTAAATGAACCATTTTAAGAGGCAAAAACCTCCCTTTTAAATATTAATAAGTCACCATCTTTATGGTGGCCCTGCAGTCCACAAGGCAGGGTGCATGGCATTTAAAAGTGGGACAATAAGGGCAATGTAATGGTAACATGTCCTTCCAGTGACTAACACCCAAAAGCTATGTTTCACTCTGGGAAGCCTGGCTGTCCTTTGTAGAAAACTAGAGTACAGAATAAAATCCTAAAATGGTATCTAGGAAATGAGATTAGCTAATTAAACAACTATTTTTAATAGTTATTAACATTTCAACTCAAAGGTGAAGCCGGATTTTTTAGATTCATTGAGGAAAAATAACTTTTAGAAAGATACCTTAATTCCTGCCTGAAGTTCCTGGACGCTACATTTGCACTCTCACTTCTGCTAGCCATTAATCCAGTAAGTAGCATTTGAGCAGATGTGAAAAAGATATGAAATGCATCCCAGTAACAAACAGGCTGACGTGAAAGGGTAGGTAGAGATGACTAATCTGAACATGCCAGAATATGCAGGGTAGAGGCTCCTTTTTAGGTATCGCCTAGCGAACGCAGCGCATGCGCGCTGCTTCTCCTCGGTGAGACTATTGTTGTCGGTTTGGTGCACGAAGGGAGACAAACTATGTGCGCGCACGGACAGGCGATGGGCACGCGCATGGCGTCTCCTCTCTGTCTCACATGATCGAGAAACAGGCGAGTAGGAAAAGGATTAAATGAGAATGGTCACGACAAACGAAGGATGTGTTTTAGCAGTTACTTGTTCCCCCCCCCCCCCCCCCCCCCCCCCCCCCCCAGTAACGAAGCTCTCAACTGTTCTCTTTACTCTTAGACTGGCGGTGTCATTTAATTTTGGTAGAGCCCAATCAAATAAATGGAGGTTAATATGCTTGAAGAGCATTGCCATTTTTGTATAAGCGTAACACATTTGAAAATCTCCGGAAGGTTTTTTATGTGCAACGTTTAGGCTGCACTTTAGTAACGAAGTGCCTTCACAACTGTACGCCTACAACTTCTATTTAGCGGCGGAAGACGCAGGCATCGAAGGCACATTATGAATAATAACAAACGGGTAGTTCAAGTCTTCAGTTACTCTGGCAACTGACACATGCGGAACACTCAGAATATTCAATGAATCGCACATTTCCAGCACGCTGTAGGACATGTATGTATTTCACGTGAGACAATCTTGTTGTAACCAGCCCTCAACAGCAAGGCAGGCTGCCCTAAAGTAACATTGGTGGCTTGCAAGAGGTTAAATATCATTTTTGATTGACCTCTGTGTCAACCTACTTTCCTGACGGAGTCAGGAGAGTGACATTATATGCCGAGAGGTTAAAAAGCACACCTTATTTACTAGGTAGATGGGTAATTTTAGCTGTCCTCTCCCACACCACAGGTGAAAAATCCAAAGCTCTCGGTCTACATACGTGAAAAACATATTGTAATGTCTGTATCGGTTCGATGTCTTGCCTTTGGCTCCAGAACAGACTATCAGCTATACTCCTTCACAGCAATAGCAATGGCTTCCTGACCATCAGTCACCACATACAAAAACTCCCCCTTTGAAAAAATGGTGAGGTTTACAGAGGAATATAGATAGTTTGCAGAGATACTTGTAAGCTTTCCAAGTCGTGACTTCTCTGCCATCCACAAACCTGCAACATTCTTTAACACTATTTACTCCTGATTTTGGTATTCAAATGTACTTTTTAGGTCAAGCCTTAGCAGCGCATGCACTGCCTATCAAGACATGCTGTATCTACTCTATGGTGTTTCAGCACATCACCTGCTTCACATCCTCTGCTGTAGTCGGGGATTTGGGGTTCTGGCGCACATTTATTTTCAGCCGCTGCTGCTGCTTTTACGCTTGGGAACTAGTTATTTGAAAATCACATGAGTGATTGTATCAGACAACCACACAGTCAGGGAAGCAGTGCCAGAGATGCAGACTGGCTGAGAGAGGCCCACGGCTTGGGTCAGCTCCACTAACCTGCCAAGATGTCAGGCATGCTTAATGCTGGGGCTTATTGCTGCTAATGAGAACTTATGGCTGAACACAGTGATTCGCTGGAAGTTGATGCTGTGGAAGAGGGAGAAGGACGTTGGGCGTCTTAGCACTAGAATCGTGGCCCGTTCCCCGTCGCCGCATATTTAACTTTTTTAGGTCGAGTCTGGGTAGCGTATGCACTGCTCTGTGAGCCATGCTGTATTTAGGTAGGAACTTGAAGCTCTGCCCATATTTTTCATTGGCTTGTGTCATTGTCCTTTGTAAACTGTAGCTTTTCATTGGTCAATAGGCTTAGTAGTCCCTCCTTAGTACAGCCTTGTTTCATCTTGTAACCTCCCATACGGACTGGCCCTCTTACATATGTTGTTACTCGGTAGGCTTTAATTACAGCCTCTGAGCACTATTTCTTTAAATTGTTTTCACAACTTAACAAACAATGCTTTGTTTTTTGTAAAAGTGCCCCATTCCACGCTTTTACTTTATTGGCAGCCCTTTTCTTTAGGTGCAGCTCGTCTAAAGAAGGGAGCCTCTATTAACGTGAAAGTGCAGCATGGGGCGCTTGTAAACAACAAAAAATATTTGCAATGCAATAGTTCTCTCATCTGTGAGAATTTAAGTTATTGCCATTTACAATACCAGTAGCCCAAACTCTCGTAAATGCGAGACCTATTGCATTGCAAATGCTTGTTTTGAGACTATGGAGTCAACCACTGATTGAGTGTCAAAACCTGCTTGGCAGGTCTGCTGGGTCTAAACACTACACTGGGTTGCTCTTGAGAGACAGAGAACTGGATGCTAAAATAATTCTTGTTTATCAACTGTCTGGTTCCTGGAAAAAAACATTTTTGTTCTACCACAAATAGGTCTTTGAATTTATTGGAGGGATAATGGCTTACCCAAACTGGATTTTAGAGTATAAATGTGGGAAGACACTAGGATTACCACAATTGACTCTCCCACAAACCTCCAGACCTCAGAGCCCATGTTTTGGGTGGCAGATGACTGTTGCTATCTTGAAAATGCCTCAAGTGGGTAGAGGTGGCTCCGGAGACTTTATCCCCGTTGGTTAGGGCATGCCCATGAGTCATTGCCGCTCATTAGCTGGAGCCAGACATTAATATGGCACCTCCAGATACCCACTTCAGAACACTCCTGTATCTGAGGAATATTGGAAGAGGACTAAACCTGCTGTCTGCAACCAGAGAAGAGCATTGGTGTATACATGCTCTCTCCTGCACCCAGGACAAAGATAAATCCCCTGAGTTAGTTTAAGACAAGAATTTATTCCATGTAATAAAAACCCCAGCAGCAGAAGCGGCAACATACATGAAGTAGTACAGCCACCAGCTTCAGTATGAATGCCAAGCCTACATTCCATAACACATCATACAATTCTAATTTCATTAATATACTAAGGGAATCCAAAAGGGACAAACAACAATATAAGCCAACAATAACTATAATGCATAATACAACATACAATGCATTAATTCAACACTGAGGAATATCAGAAGAGGACTGAATTTCTGTCTGCGACCTGAGAAGAGCATTGGAGTAAACCTGCTATCTTTTGCACCCACGACAAAAAGGTGGGCTTCAAATGTCATATGGCTGACCTCCTGCTAAAGCTACATGGATACAACAAGCTATAAGAGGTCTTTCCTGCAATTGCCCAGCTGACCTGTAGCCATGGAACCTGGATTGTGGATTGGACCCTGCTGTTGGCCTTTGAATGTCACCCTGGGAGTCTCTGTGCCACCCCTGGGGTTCTAGAGAGCTTTAGCTGTCTACCCCTGCGATGGATTGAGACTTGAAAGACTAACCCAGAAGGTAAAATCTTTGACCAAGACAAACCTTGTTGGTGTATGCGCCTAGGTCAAAGTCTACCACGATCTTGCACCATCACTGCCACTTTGTGATTCATGCTTCTATGTCCTATTTCTACTTAAAACGTTACAAATTCACATCTCCGTTTTCCCTTAATGGATTTTTGTCATTTTAGAGTAACTTTGTTTATTAAATTTTAACATTTTTTCCAACTCAGTTTGGGATTTTTATTCTGTTGCCGTATTGACTTTATTACTGTATTAGTACGGCATAAATACTTCACATATTACCCTAAGTTGTGCCATAGATACTAGGGGTTGAGTTAAGATTAATTTAGTAACTTTAAGAGTTTATCCCAACATAAATTGTGATTATACTTCGAGCTAGGTAGTCACCCACCCTAATTAATAATCCAATTTCTTACACTGCGTAGTTGCCCACTGAATGACATCATGATGTGCTGCACTGTCATCAGGTGGTGATTACTTAACAGGGTAAGGCTGTAAGTAGACACTGTGCCAAAGGTCAACATTATAATCTTCCCAAAGGTCATCTTAAAGTTTGGTGGCTGTCGCTGGTCGCAGGGGTTCTTGATAGCATCCTGACTATCGAAATTGGAGTCAGAGTATGTGAGGCAAACCCAGTGGTGGTGGCAAACTATGCTGGGATTGTGGTGGAGGTGGTATTGGGCTGGAAGATGGTGGTTGTGGGTGCAGTGTGTGAAACTGTGATGACGGAGTCCCTGCAGTACACCCTGGTTGTTCTGTGTGGTTTGAAATCTGCCAAGGCAGTTGTTTGCTGTGCCTGACTTGGGATGGTGTGAAGAGGTTTTCTCCTGAAGGAATAAATGAACTTGTTCCACAAGCCTCTTTCTAGCAGCAGATTCCTCACCTATTGAATATTCCCTAGGGGTCAGAATGTAACCAGAAATGTTTAAGCAGTACTTTTGCACACCGGGAGGTGGTGTTGGGTGGCTCCGCAGGGATGCTGTTCCTGTCCTGAAATGACGTACGAAGTCTATATAGGCACCACTCCTGCGTGCAGACGTCAATTGCTATTGAGATTGTCCGGGTCCGTTAATGTAGAGCCAGAGCCCCCAAAACAAATTGGTGTGACCAGTGCACAGGTTCCTAAACTTGGGGTCTTATTAAAGGATTGAGAACAGTCACAGAATCTGGTGGATGGGAAGGTTGGTAAGGAATCTACTCGATTGAGTCTCTACCAAATAGAACACTAGTGAAAGTAAGTAACTATTAGTCTGATAGAGACTTCTAGCTGAAGTTCCTCACCTTCTGAATGGAATCAAAAAGCAGGACATAATCACACGCGGGTCTGTGAATGGATTCAAACCAGAAAGTCCTGTATAACCAACTGGAC
Source organism: Triturus cristatus (assembly GCF_964204655.1). NCBI lineage: Eukaryota > Metazoa > Chordata > Amphibia > Caudata > Salamandridae > Triturus > Triturus cristatus. The sequence continues at coordinate 816,265,783 of NC_140583.1, read as the reverse complement.
TGTCCTGACAATGGTGCTTTGTGAATGTATGGAGGAACACCCAAGTAGCTGCCTCACAAATATTGAAGACAAGTGCTCCACATACGAACGCAGTGGTAGCACCCTGGTAGATTGAGTCCTTCCAGAAGTTGCTTTTTAGCAAGTGCATAGCGAATCTTAATGCAGAGCACAATCCAACAGTAGATGGCTCTCTTCTGCACTGCTTTGCCTTTATGCACTCCAGAGAACCCCACAAACAATCGATTGTCCACCCAGTGTTCCTTGGTACGATCTATGTAAAAGCTCAGCCCTCTCTTGGGGTCCAAACAATGGAGTATCTTCTCCTCCTTAGAAGGATGATGAGGAGCACAGAATGCCAGCAGAGTGATACTTTCACCGTCGGGGTACAGCAACACAAATTCCGACAAAAAGGACACTTGCATCTTCAGAACCAGTTATTCTGGGGGAAAAAGGTGATGTACAGCGGGTTAACAGAGAGCTTGTAGCTCAATCACCTGCCACGCGAAAGTAATGGTGATGAGGAATACTGGCTTAAGGGTGAGTAGCTGTAAGGGGCAGCTGTGAAGCATCTCAAAGGGAGTACCTAATTGAGGTCCCACTGTGACATGACAAAGGGGGAGCGAGGAAACTGATGTTGTAACCCTTTTAAAAGACAGTGCCCAGAGCAAAGCCCAGAGTGGTTCATAACAAATAAAACATCAGATAACTTTGTCTGGATAGGGTTTATGTGGTAAGTGCTGCACCAAGCTTCAAATTAGTCCAAACAACAGATGTATACCGTCTGCCCATCGCCCGGATGCCAAGATAACTTTAACTACCTCCGGAGGAAGGTCGAACGTTTTAATTTGTCACCTTTCAATCTCCAGGCATGAAGGTGGAAATAGTAAAGGCCAGAGTGTAGAACCCGACCCTGCTGCTGTGACCGCAGTACCTCTTGAAGGGGCTGCCTGATCATAGCACAGATGCTCAAGCCCAGGAGTTCTGGACACCATACTCTGTGCAAAAGCCGGAGCCACTAGAATGACTGAAGCCCAGAGGGTCATGATCTTCACAAATCAGGGCAGGAATGGTATCAGCGTACAGGCATACAGGAGTCCAAAGTTCAACTCAAGGCAAAACAGTCTCCAATCAAGAGAAGCCAAGAAAACTCCAATGCGAAGAAGTGCTGACATCACGCGTTCTCAGCGGTGGCGAATACATCGAGCCAAAGTTCACCCCATTCACAGAAGCGGCCTTGCGCCACCTCCAGGTGCATATGCTACTAGTGATCTACTAGGCAACGTCGGCTGAGCTTGTCGATCTTGGAATTCAACGACCTTGTTCACCACCAGAAAGATCCCTTGATGGTACAGCCATTTCCAGAGTCCCTTCCCACACCCCACCTTGTTTGTTGCAGTACCGCATGGCAGGGGTGTTGTCTGTGAGTGCCTGTGCCTGTGCCAGCCTCCCTTTGATGAACGGAAGGAAGGCTTTCATCTTCAAGCAGATGGTACTAAGCTCCAGAAGGTTCATATGGAGACATGATTTTGCCAGAGACCAGAGGCCTCTGATCTCCACCTGTTCCAGGTGGTCACACCAACCTGGTAGAGATGCATGGATCACCACTGTCAGATCTGGGTAAAGTAGGGATAGAAGCTATCACTGACCCAATCGCAGTGAACTGGGCAGCCCGCCCATTAACCTTGGCTGGAGGGCCTTAGTCACCATGGCCTCAACCGCAAAACTGCTGGGTTCCTTACAGAGGATGGACAAGCTTGTGTTATGGAATAGCGCTACCGAACCTGCAAAAGAAGTGGTAAGGGTGGTGCAGTTGACGAGGTGGCATGGAAAGACCCCGAGAGTGCAGAAGCCCCGTTCTTCTTAAAACACTCTAAAGTAGATTCAGCCTTGTACCCAAACAGGGGAGTTTAGTCCTCTCATAAGAGAGGACTGGACATTGCCAAGAACCTGGTTGATCACAGCCATGCATGGCAGCGAATGGCAATACTGGTGCCAATGGCTCATCTCATGGAATTGGTGGTGTCCAAGCCTCAACGAATGGCGAACTTTGCTGCATCAGCACCATCTTGGACAGCCTGAGCAATAACAGGATGGAGATCTTCAGGGACATCCAGGTGGATTTGAGCAGTAGCGGCACCCCGTCCCCCAGCGCCTTGAGACCTTCATGGGTAAGTAATGCGCTTTACAAGTACTGATTGATTGATTGAGAGTTCCAAAGGGTGTGGGAGTAGCGTCCTTGAAGGCGGAAGGCATTTAATGAGCAGAGAACCAGGCTGGTCGAAGAAAAAACTTGCTTCCTAAATGTTTCATTTAGATTCCCTATTGGGGGAAGTGGTAAGAAAGGTGTTGGGGTTAGACCTCGTGTGGTTGCTTCCACAACTAAACTTTCAGGGGAAGGGTGACAAGAGCGGAACGCCGGGTAATCCGGAGCAGATCAATGGCATCTAGCAATTTTTCTATTAACTGGAGGGCCGGTGCAAGATTTGTCCCAAGGCCCCAATAAGAATATCCATTAGCACCTCATTGAATAGTAAAAGGGGCACAGTAGACGTCTGACCCAGCTGGAGATCTCTATCAATACATTAGTTTTGAGCTCCAAGATGGAGAGCTGGAGGTGTAACGCCCTGAACGTCTCAGGATCGTTTAACAGACACGACAATGAGGACGCAACCACTTGTGAAGGGTTAGTTCTTTTAATGAAGGCAAATAAAATACAAAGAACAAACAAAAGTTATAGTCACTGGAATCCTCCAGGCTAAGTACGTTACCAGCCCACAGCACGGATGGTCCGAACCGTCCTCTGCATATACGCCGATCCCGGCGTATGCCAACAGAGGGCAGAAATGAAATGGCCGACAATGCCAATCGGTAGGCTGTGAGGGGCACGAAGAGTGTTGGGGAGAATCGAGGAGTCAGGGAAACACCCAGCCGGGGTCTCTACCTGAAGGGAGCAGCCGCTCAACCTCTTCCTCAGACTGCACCGGGACGCGGAGTCACCTCCTGGTGATGCGTCACCGATACCCCAATCACAAGCAAGAAGACTGAACCGAGAGCAGCCGCTCGATCGATCCTGTGGACTTCCGAGTCTGTAACGCGGCAAACACCTCCTGGTGTGCGTTACAGCTGGCAGTCCCTGTGTCTCTGGTCGGGCTGGGAGTTACGACTCCAACCAGCAAAAGCGCCACTGCGCTTGGACTCAGCCGAGTCAAAAAGCGAAGCTCAATGGTTGACCGGTAGAGCTTCCGGGTCCTTCACAGGTGACGATGGGGCAAGACACGGCCCAGGGAGTAACGACTCGACCTACCTCCGTTCTTGCCTTACTGGAGCACCACTCCGGAACACTGCTCTTCACGAAGCAGGTACGTCGGTGTAAACACAATATCCGACAGCCTTGTACCTCCCGGTTCCTCCCTTTATGGGGCGTGTTTTCCTTGAGTTATGTAACAGCTCTCCTGTTTACATAAGGGCGTGTTTCCCTTGAGTTATGTAACAGCTCTCCTGTTTACATAAGGGCGTGTTTCCCTTGAGTTATGTAACAGCTCTCCTGTTTACATAAGGGCGTGTTTCCCTTGAGTTATGTAACAGCTCTCCTGTTTACATAAGGGCGTGTTTCCCTTGTATGACAGGAATTCTTGACAGGAGGTCAAGGACTTGGCTGTGTGGAACGCTTCCATTTGCTGAGGAGTGGCTAATGGACCCAAAATTCAGGTTGTGCCGGAACCAACTGAGAGATCGGCTCCAAAGTTGGGCGACTCTGGGATTGAGATTGAGAGCCATGGTGCTGCCTGCACGCCTGCTGAGGTGAATGAGTTGTGAGAGGGGACTGAGTCCCGCTTCGATTTCTTGTGTTTTCTTTTAGACCTCCCAGATAGTTTGGAATGCAAAAAATGACCAGCCTCTGTAGCAGTTTCGTAGACTCCTGAAGCGGAAACAGGGCCGGGACCGAACCTTAGACTTGGACCGTGACTTAGAGCAATCTTGGTGAGAGGTCTTCTTATGCATGGTGATGCAGTCACTGCAGGCCTTGGAGCGGTGACTTGATCCCAGACATCACAGGCGCATGATGGGGATCTGGCACAGACATTTGTTTTGAGTCCCTACAGAGCTTGAAATCTGTTTTACAAGGTGACACCCCTTGCACTCTGAAGAACATTTTGGGAAAATATCAAGGTAGGTGTCTCTGAAAGACGAAACCGAGAGCTCCAGATAAGCGTCTAGTTGTGTGGAAAGAAAGAAAATGATATAAGCGTGTGGGAGCAGCGTCTAAATAGGCTCCACATATCTTTTCTAAAGTGGAAACAGCGTCAGTTTTGGATTTCACTTGTGTACTTATCCCCATTTGTATTTTCATTTACTAATTTTTAAAGAGAATACCAACTTGAGAGTGTAAAAGATATACAAACAATGACATATGGCTGGGATCACCTAGTCAATGAGTGTGTTGACAGCTGGATGCCACTATCGCACATTCTGCTCATCAAAGGTGCTAGATGTAAAGACAATCCTTCCTGTGTTGCTTAACACTTAGGGATATCAGGTGGAAGAATCAGGTGTCTCCTTAAAGGTTCACTGACTTAGCCTCACTTACTAAAATTAGCACCAAGGCCATTTATTACGCTTGTCGCAGCTTAATACATGGAAGCCTAGAGAAAGTCATTTGTCCCTCTTCCCTTTTTCTCCATGTCCATTAAGCGGTCATGCAGTATTTCCTAACCTTCTTTTAATGGTTATCTTCTCTCATTTTAGATTCTGCTTTTGCACCTTCCTGTTTTGCTGACTGGCATAGTATACTGTTTTTCAGAATGTGCCTTTGTTTTATTTACATAGACTGTCTTCCTGGATCTTCTGCAGCAAAAGCTCAGTCCTAGCAAGTGTGGGCTAGGGCATAGAATGGGGATTATCCATCATACAAATATGCGGATAGGTTTGTGTCAGGTCAGTGATATCAAGCACCAAAAGTGGTTTTGATACGTTTTATATTTTAAGGTAGGGGGCAGTGGCTGACACTTCTGCCAGGAATCAGACAGGGGTGATAGTCCTACAGACAAAGGGAAGTTTAATGGGAAACCACCATCTTCTACTGCATGCAATCAAAGATCACCCTAGCGATCAATTACACAGCACTCAGTCTCCATGCATACTATACTAGCTCAAACAAAAAACACACGTGCATGTTTCAAATCTCACCCCACTGGTCATACACTAAGCAGACTTGACTTTACCAATGTAGCTCAGTAGGCTGCTGACCCTTTCCTTTCCCTCCCCAATTCCCATCTCTCGTTCATCACCATCAAGGAGATATGTAAAAAGGCCAGCGGCCCAAAATAGTTATTTAGCTGCTAACATTTCAAGTTACTGAGGGAATTGTGACCATCTAGTCCTATTTGTTTAACAATTTTTAATGCCATGTTTCCTATAAATCCCTGCCTATTGATAGGGCCAGAAGAACAGATAGCAATATTTAGCAAAATGTATGAATGTATAGAATACTAGAGGTCTTTGGATCAGTCATCAATGTACCTAGATTTTGTTACCTATAGGTTTCGTCACTGAAAGCGTGCACGTAAAAATTCTAGCACACAACAAAACTTTAGATTTAGCACAATAACAAGGAGAATTCAAAAATAAATTAAATAAATAACAGAGAAATCATCAACTTACTTTTATCTAGGAAAAGATAGAAAGTAGAATCAGACACAAAACCAGGTAAGAAATGACCCACACGCAAGGTCTTTGACTTAATTTAGCCAATATTGGTCTTTGCTTAATATTCTTTGATTCATATAATATCACATTCCTAATCTTGTCAATATTTATTGATTACAGCAAAATATGTAAATGCCTCATTGGCTCTTCCTTTGGTTACGTACAGTAGATTACTGCCCATCTGTGTGTCACAATTCCCACACAAAATGAGCAGAAAGCACTGTTCACAAGAGTCAAGGCACAGAAGACCACCAGAAGTCAAAGACAGAGGAGAGGAGGGGAAATAAGAGGACAAATTAACAAACCACGCTCCTTTTACATAGCCTAGGATTGGAAGGGAGACTGAAGTAAAAAGTAAGAAAGGACAGAGAGATCCCAGTGGAGTAAGAAAATAGACAAGGACTGGGTCGACAAGGGAAAAATGAGAAGCATAGGCAGAAGGCCCTCATACCACAACAATCCCATGCGAAGATAGAAGACAATAATCAGGGATTGTTCATAAGAGAGTGAAACAAAGTGAGAACATTCATACTGTGCTCCCTATACGGTTTGGCACTCACCTACGGCTTCCACATTGACTCTTGGAATGCTGCTTGCCTGCTCATTGCCAAGACCATCACCTACATATTTATTCTGATTGTTGAAGCTGCAGACTGGCACATGTGGGGTTACATGAGGAAGAGGGCCTCCATTCACCACCTCTCCTATAGAGACTCCACGTTTCTGCTCTATGAACACAGATTTCTTGAGCTTAGGCGTGCCCTCTGGCTCAGTGAATGAGAGGCGGTTCAGTTCAACAAAGCTACAAGGAAAACAAATAAAAATTGTTATTGGAAATTCTCTAGTGTTGGTATCATCCACAGATTTGCATGCTTGACATAGTGCTTTTTTAATCCGGCTGGGATTCTATAGTAAAATGTTATAGATAGCAGAGTTAAAACACAAACTTAACGCACTGCATTTTCGTCTGTCCACCTTAATACCTAATCTGCATTTTAGATAATGAAGTGAAGAGATTGCCATACCTCGGATTTACCAAGATACCAGAATAGTCTCAGAAGAGGAGGAAGGAACACTTGCAAATCTATTAAAAACACCAATGCTGAGGAACTGTAGAGTGAGGGAAGTAACTTTTTGAAGCACTGAATAGTTTACTGGCTGTAATGTTTGAATCACAACTAGCCAGTAGTACAATGAAAATAGGGAAGGTGAGAAACAGGTTGCTGAGCAATGCCAGATACACAGTGGATTCCATTTTGGACTGGATATCCAAAGAACGGTGCGTTGCAAAGGTGTCACACATTCTCCAAGTTGCAGGTTTGTAGATCTCAATGGGTACTCTGCAAGAGTGCTGCTGCAGCTTCTATTCCAAGTCAGTAATTTTTGGGGCAGCAGACAACCCAAGTTGTTGTGGCAGAGCACAAAACAATCAATCATGCACCTGCCTGATTGGAAATTCCCTAAGTCTTATTAATATGGCCAATAGAGACTTACAATGTAGGTGTCTTTAGAGCTAGAAATCAGTTGACACCTTTTTGCAGATTTGTCCTAAATAGCACTTTATTTTTGAAGGACTTATGGTAGGCATCCTTGCTTAACAAAAAAGCCTGAATTTCAGTTGTGCATCCAGAAAAAGACAACAGAAGGGTTGTCTAGCTTATCTTTTGTATCAGCTGAGACATGTATTTTATGTATGTATATGATTTATTTCGACAAACTTGTGTCATAAAAGCTTTGTAAAATATTTAAAAAGAAAAATTCAAAAAAGCAAATTGGCTTAAGATACAAAATGAACCAAAACAATGTGCACAACTAGTCTAAGTGAATGCTCAAATGCACCACAATAAATAATACAGTTGTCGAAAGCTACAATTGAAAAATTATAAAAAGATCATGGCTAAAAACATGAATAATTAGATACAAGACATTTAAGAAAACAACATCCTGCCTTATACGGTCATCATGAAATACATAATATGAGACCCCAGGAATGTGCAAGAGAGGAAATGTGATAACATCTTCCAGGTGACGAGTGATCTAATATAAAGTGTCAGTGCATAGAGCGTAATCTCGTTGGTGGCTTAGACAACCATCTGATACTACGGAAGTTTCTTTGCGTCTTCTCTGCCTCAAGCGGAAAGATGTTAAGCCACTCTTGGCAGGGCTTTTTGCCTAATTAACCAAGCATGGCTAAGAACTTTAGCCACGCCACACGCAAAAAGGGCTCTATGGTCTGACCTGAAAATACGCAGAACAACCCGATGGCCCAGTTGGCGGCAAATAGGTTTAAACCATATGGACCTTGGTGCTTTGTATGCTGAAACAAACATAACGTGGGTAACACACTCCAGTGGACCTCTGCAGCAGGGACATTCTGCTGACGTCTGTTTGGGTAGATACCACTTTGCGGTTAGTGCACAGACAGAAAGCGTGCCAAACCTAAAGTGTATGTACAGCATCCTCTGTCTTGGTACCTGGATCATGTCTAAATAAGGCTCGAGGCCTCTGGTCTGCTTGTGTAAGTAAAATTCTTCCGTTAGTCTGCCCACATTTGGCTTGCCGATTTCCTGGATGGCCACTCAATCCCAGTACGTCTGTTTGATTTCCTCTGTGCTTGGTGGGTCTTGCCTATCCCAATGTCTTTGGAAAAACAGTGCTATCAATGTTTTCCTAATGTCTGAGGTCCATTTAATTCTGTGGTTAGCATCTAGGTGTGTGACCTCAGAAAGTGCTGCAGCATATTTAGAGAGTTTGGGGGTACGCCTGATGCAAGCCCAGAAGAGCAGGGGGCGCAGTTTTGATATGTCTCTAATGACCGTCTGCCCATACCAAGCATTAAAGGTATCAGGGGGGTGTTACGGGGGAGCATCACCAGGTTCATCAGGAACTTATGTTCAGATCTGGAGATATCATCAACATTGTCGAACCCCCACAGCTCAGCTCCATAGAGAGCTGTGTTGACTGTTTTGGCATCATAAACCATGAGCACCGGTGCAACTAGTCTACTTTGTGAGGAACGGTGCTCTTTACCTAGTGCTCCGGTCACGCGTTAATGACCCAGAAGCATCCTGGCAAGGTGGGCCCTCCATGACATTTTGTCGGAGAGTCGGACGCCAAGGTAGTCAAAGGTCCAGACTCTCCCCAGGTGTGCCCCGCCCAGCACAAGATTGCTTCTGAATGATTTATGGGGGTTAAAGGTCATGAACTTGGTTTTTGTAGTGTTAATGACCATTCCCCGGGAATCACAAAAGGATTGAAATCAGTTGAGCAGTCTTTGTAATCCTGCTGGGGTCTTCGACACCAGCAGGGTGTCTTCAGCAAACAGGAGCGTCGGTACCTTGTCACTCGCCAGAGTTGGTGCATCTGCTGGATCTTCTTTGAGAAAGCTAACCACCCCGTTCATATAAAGAGAGAACAGGGAGGGTGCCATGACACAACCCTTGCAGACTCCCCTGTTAACAGGGATCCGCTCCGTCAGCTGGCCTTGTGTTCCCCACCTCACCTGGGCAACATTATCCTCGTGGAGCCGGACCAGGAGATTAAGAATGAGGGGAGGAATGCCCATGTCTCTAAGCACTTGACACAAGTTGTTCCTGGGTTCCAGGTCAAAGGCAGTCTTTAGATCGATGAATGCGAGGTAAAGACTGCCCTTGCCGATTATCACTGTCTTCCAATATATGAGAAGCAGCCTAAAGACCTGATCAATCGTTCCAGTATGGGCCCTAATGCCAGCCTGATACTGGGAGAGGATATCTTCATCTTCTGCCAATAGTTGGCTACTTTGTAGCAGGACTCTACTGAAGACCTTCTGCATTGCATCTAACAGACTAATTGGAGTGTAGTTTGAGGGGTCTTCTCTTGGGCCCTTCTTGTAGATCGGGACCACCTTGGCACCTTTCCAAGATCGCGGAATTGGGCTGCACTGGCGATTGCATTAGCGAGAAGAAGGATGTAGTGTGCCCAGTTCGTGAGATCTACGAGAAAGATCTCCGGGCAGACCGTCCGGCCCGGCTGCTTTGGCGGGGACAGTTTTCCTTATTGCAGCCTCGATCTCAACCAGGACAAAGGGCTCACTCTTATTGTCAGTGCTGGAAGGGTCAGTAGGATCATATAACTCCTCGAGTGGCCTAATCTCTGGGGCGGAGTAGAGCTTCTCTCGAAGTGGTCGTGCCAGGCATGGCTTGGAATATGATTGGGGAGTGGGCAAGCGTCATTCCTATTGCCCTTGGAGACTAAGGTCCAAAATAGATTGTTATTCTTAGCTAGACTTGCTTCTTTGAGTTCCTGCCAGTGTAATTTGTCCCATTTATTCTTTGCTTGGTGCAGAGCTGCTCTGTAGTTCTTCCTAGCAGCCCTAATCAGAGGGCAGTTCTTATCTCTAATTGCTGTGGCTAAGAGCTGCCGTTTGTGCCTACAGTCATTCGTGCACCACGTATAAGGCCCTCTGGTAGGCGCTCTGGGCTTATTGCTCTTGCTTGGGGCTAGGAAGAATGCACCTACTAATTCCAATGTGCGAGAGTGGACGTTTGGGGCGTCTGCCATCCCCCATGGGTCAGTAACTGCGGCCTGAAGCGCTGAAGTACTCGAGGCTAAGACTTGCCGGATTCCAGCAATTTTGGGTTCCTGAAGTGAGACCTTGCACCACTTCAGGAATCTTTTGCAATTGGAATGGGCAACGTCGCTGGTGGTGGCTAGCATTTGTGTGCTCTTGGGGCGACGTAGAGCAGCCAACAGGGATTTCATTTTAACACAAAGACGGTTATGGTCACCGTCCGTGGTGGAGCCCAGTTCTGTATATAAGGTTTCCCCAAAGCCTTACATCAAATAAGATGTAGTCAATGCATGAGGGGCAACGGACTCTGTTACAGGTGTTAGCCCCCTGCCTATCCGATGGGGTTCTCCCATTTGCTGCCCTCAAACCAAATTCTATAGTGAGGGCATTAAGTTGGAGTGCTAACTGTGTCCATCTTTTGACAGGAGGTATGTTGAGCCGGGGCACGGCACATTTATTATCATTCTCCTCAACCCCCATCAAGTCCTCTGTGTCCAGGGGTTCGAAGGTGCAGTTGAAGTCTCCTGCAACCAGTACTCTACAGTGGGGCGAGCAGTAAGCTAGGGCTTCTTCCAGGGCTGTGACTGTAGGCGAGGGTCTACCTCCTTTAGTCCCCCCTATGTAAACATTGTACAAGTCGAGGGTACCCCACCCCCCCCCCCCTCAGCCCCCCAGATCCCCTCATGGTAAGTCTCAGGACATCCGGACTCGGATTTAATTGTAGGGTGATTCAGCAGCTCAGGGCAATGCTCACCCATATAGTCAAACCGCCTGACGGACGTCCTCTCCCCGTGGTGGTTGCTTGCGAATGAAAGCACACATATCCTGATTTGTACAAAGGGACCAGACTCCAGGTTTCCTGAAAAATGCATATGTCAAAACCCTCAATTAGTTTGTTCCAATGAGGGATTGACAGTTTACTTTTTAGCCCTGCCACGTTCCAAGATTATATTTTTAGTTGATAGCATGGAGCAAGTCCTGGTATGATATTCCTACTCGTGGTGTGCTGACTGTGCAGGGCTAGGCATTAGTCAGTGCCTGAAAGTCTAAAGGTGTCGGGGATTCTGCTTCGCGGGCCCTCTGAGTGACCGTTAAAAAACTATTTTGGGCCTTGTCCCCCCAAGGTCTGTCTTCCGATGGCTCAGGGTCAGTGCATGGGGGTGAAATGTTATGGGGACTAGGCTTGGTGTTTGGGGAGATGGTACGTGAACCAAAATACAGTTGACGCTCAGATTGTAGTCAGTCGATGGCCTCCAGTGAAGTTCCTCTATCTGATAGAATAGATGATTGCATGGTAGATTGCCTACTCAGTGTGGCTAGCGGGAATAGCATGAACTGTGTGGAGGAGGTGTCAGGGGGGCAGGTGCAGTATTCGAAGGCGAGGAGGTTCTTGGCCAAGTCGGCACTCCTCATAGTGAGCTCAATGCAGTCAGATGGTTGGGATGGGGATGTACATCTCCGAGCCCTGGTAATATCTTCCCGTATCACTGATCGACAGCCCCTAACGCAGCAAATCCAATGAATGGCTTTAGTGGTCAGGGAGAGTTCGTTTTCGGGAATGCTCTTAAAGCCAAGCTTAGGGACATTAACCATAAAGTTTTTAAAGGATGGGACAAATAGGGAGTATCTAAGTGGTTCGTCTGTTGTTGGGCCATCTGGGAGGGGAGCTGTGCCAGAGATGGAGTAGGGAGGCTAATGCAGTTTGCGGGAACCCGGTAAGCAGCTGTATAAAGATCTTTAGGAGCCCTGATTTTGGAATTGTTTGGGAACTTGGCTATATGTAATGTAATGTAATGGGGTTTTTATAAAGCGCAGGTTGCACTCCAGGGAGCATCTTTGCGCTGTAGAGAAGAATCAGATCCTGATGATGATCCAGGCGGAAGGTAATTAGACTAGATTTTTGCACTCCCATTCAGGGAGAGCAAAAATCCAAGTCTTGAGGGCCTTTCTGAAAGTCGCTTCTGTGGAGATTTGACGGAGAAAGGGGGGAAGAAGGTTCCAGGCCTTGGACCCAAGTACTGCCAAGGATTTTCCTCCTTTAGTCTTGAGTCTGAACTTAGGAATGGTAAGAAGATTGGCCGCTTGAGACCTGAGGCATCGCGTGGGGTTATAATGTTTGAACATTTTTAGTATGTAGTTGGGTCCCTTTCCATTAAAAGCCCTAAAGGTGATCAATAGAATTTTAAAGAGCACCCTTTTGTTAATGGGCAGCCAGTGTAAGAGGTTCATTGCTGCCGTAGCTGAGGTTCTCTTTTTCCACCCTAGTACTAGTCTGGCAGCCGCATGCTGTACCATTTGTAATTTATGGCGGACTTCTTTGTTAGTCCCTGCATATAGGCTATTACAATAGTCAATGCGGGAGGTGATGAGGGCTACTGCGACCGTTTTCCTTGCAGAAAGGGGAATTAGGTCGTAGAATTTCCTGAGCCCTTTAATGATTCCGAAGCAGGTCCCTGCTACGGCTGTGGCTTGCTGTTTGAAGCTCAGGGTGGGGTCAAATTTGATCCCTAGATTACGGACTGAGGAGGCAGTGCTAGGGGGAGCAATGGCATCATCAGGCCACCATAATGAGGGATTGAAGAAATTATCCTTGCCAAAGGGAAGGATTTCTGTTTTCCCAGTATTGCACTTGAGATGATTCAAGTTCATCCATCTGAACGTGGCGGTAAGGCAGCTTTGGAGCCTTCTCTCGGCTTCTTGGGTATCATTTTCCAGTATCAGAATGAGCTGAGTATCATCTGCATATGCAATGGTGTCTATGCCAAAGGATGAGATAAGAGTGATTAGTGGGGCCATGTATATATTGAAAAGTGTAGGACTTAAGCAGGATCCTTGAGGGACTCCAGATCCTACTAACTTTTCCTCTGATCTATACTGTCCTAAGACCACAACAACTTGTCTCCTATTTACGAGAAAGCTTTTTATCCAGTTCAATGCGGTTCCAACAATTCCTGCCGCGGCTAGACGGTCTAATAGAATGGCATGGGACACCGTATCAAACGCCGCGGACAGGTCTAATAGAACCAGGACTGCTTTCTTTCCCTGATCTAATGCTCCACGGAGGGTTTCGGAGGAAAAGATTAGGGCTGATTCTGTGGAGTGTTGGGCTCTAAAACCTGCTTGGTTGGGATGCCAGATGTTATTATTTTCCATGAAGGCAGTAAGTTGTTTGTTAACAGCTTTCTCTGTAAGTTTACAGAAGGCTGGGAGTAGGGAGATCGGACGGAGGTTTGTAAGGGTAGCGGGGTCCGGTAGTGCTTTTTTTTGCAGGGGTTTGACTGCTGCGAGTTTCCATTCCTCAGGGACCAGACCCTGGGTGAGTGAAGAGTTTATGATGCTATTGATGAATGGATTAACAACCACTATTAGTGAATGAAGCACTAGCGGAGGGCAGGGATCAAAGGGAGATCCGGATGTAAGTTTAAGGATTTCTGTCTGCGTTTCTTCTTTGCTTACCGGTTGAAAGGAAGCAGAGGTATTGGTTTTTAGTCCGGAGTTGATGACCTTGTTCTCCTCATTACTGTGAGGTTGTGGGAAGTCTTTGGTCAATGTTAAAATTTTTCCCTCAAAGTAGTCTGCAATAGTGTTGCAGAGACTCTGTGAGGGGGGGATATCTTTCTGCATAGTTTTGGGGTTAATGAATGTATTAACAATATTGAAAATTTCTATTTGTTTGTTCTTACTATTATTAATGGCTTCCTTGTAGTATTCCCTTTTGGCCGTTTTAATCGACCTGTGGTATTGGCGACGGGCGATTTTGTACAAATCTTGGTCATGCTCTGTATAGTTGAGTCGCCACTTTCGTTCAAAAGCCCTAACTTTCCGTTGTTCCTCTTTTAGAGTGAGAGAGAACCACGGGGCGATAGGTCTCTGTTTTCTCCTGGTCCTCAAACAGGGAAGGATGGACTCCTGGCCCTTTATGAGTGAGTTGATCCATTCCTTAAAGGCCTGACTGTCTTTGTCGGGGGCTCCCGACAGAGTCGGTCTAGATATGTCAGCTCTTATCAGGAAATCTGGTTGTCCTATCAGGTCTTTCCACCGGGGTCCTTTCATGTCAGGCCCTGGGAGGTCGTTGGTTTTCTTAGTCCGAGAATGAAATGTTACGGGGAATTCGAACGGAATATAGCTATGGTCTGTCCAAGTTAATATTTGTGGGGTATCTACCTTAAGTGTTTCAATATTGGAGCAGATGCAGTCAAGTATATGTCCCGCCTTATGAGTGGCGGAGGTGGTAAGAGTGTTCAGACCGAGTACATTCATAGTATCGGTGAAGCAGATTGTAGCCTGATCTGAGTGGGCGTCTAGGTGTATATTGGCGTCTCCCAGGATGGTGAAATTGGCTGATTTGAGGACTAAGTTGCCTATAGCTTCACCGATACTATTAATGAAGTCAGTATGTGAGCCAGGTGGTCTATAAATCAGGGCCCCTGTAAAGGTGAAAGAGTCATGTATTTTTAGAGCAAAGCCAACATTTTCCGCCCCTTTGAAGTCAGGTATAAGGAAAGTTTGGCAATTCAGGGTGTCGCGATAGACAATAGCAATGCCTCCACCCCTCTGACAAGGTCTATCCTCTCTAGAGATTAGATATCCTGGGGGTAAGGAGTTTGTTATGTCAGGGTTACTATTAGGTGTCAGCCAGGTTTCCGTCATAAAGAGACAGTCAAGTTTATTCTCCATTATGAGATCAAATATATGTGCGGCGTGCTTTCCCATAGACCTGACATTGATCAGTCCACATCGTAGATTCCTAGCTTGTACGGGTGGCTGATTACTTGCTTTGAAGCCTAGACTGTAACTACAGCACCTGCAGGTCCAAGAACCAGACCAGGTGGTCAGGTCAAGGGATCTGGTGCAGGATGTTGGGTCTGGTTTGATTTTTAGTAGGGCTTCTCTTGAATAGATGATTTTTTGTGCAGGGGGGTGGCACTGGGCACGGGCGAGGCGCGGACGGGCGCAGATGGGCTTGCCTTTGGCGCGCCGGCGGCGCGCCCGCTGCGCGCGTCCGCTGCGCGACCGGAAGATGCACATGATTATAAGGGAGGTGGAGGGGTAGATGGGGGCGTGTCCACACTAAGGGGGCGTGGCCTGAGGGATCGAGCGGTGATGGCGTGCGAGGTGTGCGAAGCAGGTCCTGCAGCGGCGCCAAGAGCCGCAACGAATCCCTGTCAAAAGGCGAGTTTGGAGCCTTAATTAGTGCCCAGGAACAAGGTAAACACAGTTTAAGATACAATGATTTGTGACACTCAAAGTTTTAAAAACAGCTAACTTACTCCCGGCTTCCGCCTCAGGAGGATACAGTTCTCTGTATCCTCATATGGAGAGAGGAGGTATGCCTATGGGCTGAGGTGACGGAAGGGAGTGGAAAGGGACCATGGCCCGGGGTGCCCCTTTTCTCAGTGGCTACCGTGTGCACCACATAAGGTTGTGGGTTATGTTCTGTCAAGATCTTTGCATGCTGCTGACTGGGTGACTCCTTGTGTAGCATCAATTTAACCAGGGTGGTAAGGTCTACAATCATGGATCTCAAGGTCCCTATCTCAAGCCTAAGCATGTTGATAAGCTGAAATGTCTCCTGTGGTTCTGAATTTTGCTCAATTTTGGGTCCTGCAGTAAACATAAGAGGTGTCTGAGGCGATGCCTCGCTACAATCCTCGGGCAAGTCCACCAGTGGTAAAAACCTGTTTGTGCAAGTAATTGCAGTTCCCAACTGGCGGTCACTAGTGCTCGTGAGGGAGGTGGAGGGTTTTTTGGAGGGTATTTTCGGTGGTATGTCTTTGTTGGATGCAGAGGCTCCCTTTCGAGGGGGTTTTTGGAACATAGCTGGGATGGTAATTAAGCATGGGGGTTCAGTGGTTCTAGGAGGGGATGGGGGTTGGCCTAAGGTATCGAGCGTAGTTGGTTCAGCCTCAAGAATACCCTCACACTCACTAATAAGGGTGTCTATACGATCCAACAAGCAGTTACTACCTGCGTGTTTGAGTGATTTCCTTGCCTTCTTCCCCTCATCAACCCGACCATTGCCACTGCCTCCACCTCCAACACCCTCCATTGTTTTCCTTTCACCCATATCTTAATGTGTACAGCAGAGTTGTTAATATCGGAAGAGATAACAGTAGGTAACCAGTTCTCTAATACTCGAGGCACTGACAGTGAGGTGAGAACAACTACGCTGATGGATTATTAGTTCAATAGCCCGAGCTATGGGTTCCAGTCAATAGATTTCATCAGTTTATCTGCGCATGAGGCTTCCCCGTGTAAAATGAGACTTCCCACAGTACCTTGATAAGCAAAAGACAGTCCGCGGCATGGATCGAGGGCCCGATGAAAGAGGGGTGGCCCTGCCCTGCCTCTTCCTGGCAATGACGGGCAAGGATGGGCCTGACCTTGGCCTGGGTTTCACCCGCGCGCGTCCCCGATGCGGTGAGCGTTGGCGCTTTTTGAAGCGCAGTGTTGGAAAGCTCCTCCCATCTGGGAGAGCAAGGTACCCTAGGGCTTGGAGTCCCCGCTGCTGGTGGCAGTTGCGGCAATGTGACATCGTGTCTCACGCTACAGTGAGCCTTGGCTGTTGAAATGCTGGGTTTGGCGCAGCACTGGCCCTTGTCCTTGGTTGGGAAATGTGGCCAAACTCAGAGCTGTAAGGTTTTGTTTATGGATTAGTCTGTAGATTCACAAACCAGGATTGCCTCACATGTCCGTGCCTCAACAATCATGCTGAAAAGTAGGAGAATAAAGTTTTTTTATGATCAGGACCTGTTGCAAACAGGTCGAGCTAGAAGGTTTACACTCTAAGGAAGTTACTGATTGTCTTAGAAAGGACAAGATTTATTGGCATAAATTGCAGCTGAGAGGATTCTACCCGTTGGCTAGTCGGACCTGGTAGATGTTCTAAGCAGGTTTCAGCATTATACTTATGTTCCCACTGTCATAGGACTTGCAGATCTGCTGATAATCTTGACTCTCTGTTTGTAAATATAGAATATTGAGATTATGTTGCCTATTGTTATTTTGAAGAACTCATGGATTCAATGTAGAAATGCCTGAAGGGCCAAGAAGTTTCTCATAATTCTGCTACACTAATATGCATTCTCTTTTCTTGTCAATAACAGTAGGCCTGTATAAAAAAAATCTTGAACTACTGTACAACAGATCCCAGGAACACGTTAGTAATGAAGAACCAATTGTGTTTCTTTGTCCTAAAATGAAAGAAGAATCAGAAGGTTTCTTGCACCCAACCACCTCGCGCATGCCTGTGATATATCACTTAGAATATATCGTTGTTGCATTTGCCACCATTATCCATTTAAAGTTTCACAGACTGGTATAATATGCAGCTAGTGATGATGGCACTAACGGGAAGAGCAAGGGCACTTCAACTAAATCCATAACATTCTCACCTAAAGGAGGGCCTGCAGGTTTGAAGTTAACAGCAGCATTTTTAGCCTTTGGAATAAGGGCTGGTGAAGAAACTGGTATGAGTGACCTTCAGATGTTGCACCAGCTGTTGAAAGAGATCCTCCTGTACGTCCTGGAAAGAAACAGCCCATTCCACATCCAACAAAGCTTACATCTTGGAATTTAAGGTATGTAATTCTTTATCAGCACGTTTACCAAAGCAAGTTTGTCGCTTGAGCAGTTATCAAAAATACAGCTTGTACTTCTGGGTCGAAGAATGTGCCCTGGAACCACCTCTGGCATCAAAGAAAGCTTTATCACGAGCTGTCAAGCAGTTTAAAACTGGGTGTAATCAATTGCATTGTTATATTGATGCCGAAAGCTTGGGTCTCCTAGCAACGTATGTGTTACTTAAGCTCTTGGCCCTTGCTATCCTGCCAACTAAAAAGGCTGTGCTGTGTCACACTTGTCTGCTATAACTCACTGAGACAGCTATGCAAATAAAGGCCTCAATTGTAGTTTTTGCTGTGTAACAATAACACATTGATTTTATTAATCTAATCCCTGTCCATCCTTGTTGGAGGTTGAACACCAACTATGGGGAGGCTTAATTTTTTTCATCCCCCCTGTTGAGCGATGAAGATGTCAGAGTCCAGTTTAATTAGAGTATTATTCGAATGTTGGATCATGTCTATTGTCATGTCAACTTGTTCCTATAGAGGTAACTCTCTTCAATTTGTGAGCTTACGAAGTCTGTACCTCTCTTGATTATGTTGTTGTTTCCTCTTCTAGTTCTTCGTTCCGATCATCTGTAAAGCGCTCTGATACCCTCACGGGTCATGTTCGCGCTATATAAAACTTTATAAACAAATAAAATAAATAAATCAGGCCTGTGAAATAATGGGCAGCTATATCTGGCAACTTACACCTTGTTCAGATTCTGGCGACGACTGCCCAAGACACAACTGTTTCTGCATGATTAGCACCGACTCGCTGTATAGATAGTCAAGAACTAATTTAAATGTTTTTTCTGAGCTTTACCTTAAAAATCGCACAGGATGTTTTTTTCCATGGTCGGCATGGTTGCTAAATGAGCTTCTAGCAAATATGATTAAAATAGTGAAAAATTGTAATTTAATGGAGGGAGAGTCTACAGGAGGTTGAGTTGGTACTTTCTTATCAGGTAACACAATGTCCTCTTGTTAGAAAAGTGCATCTTTATCAGGGTTGTAGGCTTACGTGATTACATACAAGGTGAGAAACATTTCAGGGTTTGGATGTAGATGCTGGGGTGTTGTTGGCATCTGATGGGAAGAATGAGGATGCTCCGGTGATAGCCCAGCAGAAGGAATAAAAAAAGAAAATAGAGCGAAATCTGCTAGCCTTTTGAGTAACAGTAGAGAACATTCAAACTCATGACTGTCCAAGAGCACAGGGGGTATCTAAGCAACCTACAGAGTGTCTTTGAGGACTGGAACCCCTGCACTTACTCAAGCTCACTCTTTAGTTGTGGAACCACATGTGATGCATCTATTAAGAAGAGGCAGCCTGAAAGGTACAATTGCAGATACAGAGGGAAAAGTTTGAGAGGACAGGAGGACAGTCTTGTGTTTCAGAATGTCTTTTTGGGTTTATTATCTTTTGTACTGTGCACCACAACGTCTGTCTTTACCTCCTACCTTACAGTGTCACTTTGTTTGAAAATGGATTAATATGTTGTGTGGATGCGAGACCTCACTATATAATAATGTCACAATATCTATCAGGTACAGTTCGGTTTCTTTAACAAATCCTTTAGTTCAGTCCTGGGTAGCTGCAGCACAGAGCAGTCAGGATTAGTCAAAGAAAGGTAAGAAGGAATCAATGCAATAAAAATCCAAAACAAATTTCTAAAAATCCAGCATATTTTTATCTTTAATTAGATACCAAAGTGACAAAAATCAATGGAGGGGAACAGGAAGTATGTTTTTTAAAAGGTAAGGAAATTCTTTAGATACATTTTTGTAATCAGACTTGCGGTTTCTAAGCCAATGGGCTAGCACGACTAGCAATCCTCTCTTGGCCAGACCACAAATTGTTAGGAATCACTCACAGGGACAATTTAGGTACAGGGGAACAGTTATCTGTTGGGTCCAGCAATCTCAAAGTCCTCATAGTTGATTTCACCAGGGATGCTGTTCCCGCAAAGAAGTGGTCCTCATGTTAGAGATGCAGGGTGCTTAGAAGATACTCAGGATGTTGGAGATGCAGAAGCTGAGGAAGATCTCACGGTGAGTGGTTCTGGCACCGTAGTCCACCAACTTGCAGAATCAACTCCAGCGTCGGGAATCGATCCAGTGAAGTCCAGTGCGTGTCCAGTTGCCACTGGTCTCTGGCGACAGCGGTCTTCAGCGGTTGTCCACGTGTCTCTTTCTTGCAGGAGGACCATTGTCCTTGTCAAACAACATCCACAGGTCCCACGAACTTGGGAACACCTTGGAAAGGCTGAGAAGGCTCCCCAGCAGGCACTGGTGTCCAGCAGCAGGGTAGGTGATCCTAGGCAGCTGGGCTCTCACAGGACAGGTTTCCTTTAGCTTTTGTGGCACTGTAGTTGAAACAGGGAGTCAGCCAATCCACTCTTGGATGCACACCTTCCGCTGAGATACACATGGGCAACTTCTCCATGAGCGGGTACGACAGGCTCAGTCCTCTCTTTATATGGTCCTCGGGTTCAGCAGGTGCTAACCAGTCTTTGGTGAAGCATTTATTTTCTGGCTAGAGGGAGCACCAGGGCAGTTCTTCTTCAGTCTTCTTTCCTGTTCAGTTCTCAGAGGACTGTGGGTATGGGATGCAACTTTTATGCCATCTTCTCATTTGTGGGAGAGCCAATGGGGCAATAGTTCCCACAAGGCAATCCATCCCACTTTATGTAACTTCCTGGGGTTGGCCCTCAAACAATCCCAGGATAGCTGTCTCTACCCCAACCCAAGATGGTGCAAGTCTTTTTCCAACATGAGGAGCCCTGGGCACACCTCTGGGGGAACCCAACATAATGTTCCACTCCTCCTGGAAAATCAATTCTGCAATAGGTTTTCCCCCTCTGGAGAAGATACCAGACTGTTTGCATACACAAAGGAGCGGGCAAGCGAAGGTGTGAATGCCATTTGGTTCACTGGGGCAGTAGCCTCTTTGAAGCTGG
Organism: Triturus cristatus; assembly: GCF_964204655.1. NCBI lineage: Eukaryota > Metazoa > Chordata > Amphibia > Caudata > Salamandridae > Triturus > Triturus cristatus. The sequence goes on along the minus strand of NC_140583.1, from coordinate 816,244,955 downwards.
GCCAACAGTACCTACCGTCCGGTAGTCATCCAGCTGGAGGAAGTCACACCTCCTCCTGACTTCAATTTTCTTTGTTCCCTGTTCCAAAAAGTGCTTCACACCTCCTAGCAGGGGGACAGCATGTAGTCTCAGATGACAACTGTTGCAGATAAACCAGAAAAGCTACTGATGGTTTGGGCAACCAAGTTGTGACTTTCTGAAGTCATCTTTCTATTAATAATTACGTTAAATATGCTCTCAGCAATAAGACTGGTTTAATATAATGATTAATTTGATAATTTGGAGTAATATGTTTGGTGGTCCCAAACGGAAGTTAACCCTTGGCACGGTGGCTAGTAAAAATCCATGTTAGCCAATCAGACCACAGGCCTTGATGCAGTGGAAACAGCAATTTAGTGTTTTCGCTGTCAGGGCATGTTAAATACAAAGGAAATATGTCCGTTTTAATATTAAGCACCCTGCCTAGTGGGCTACCCAGACCTTCACTAAGAGTGGGTTACTAATTTTAAAAAAGAAGGTTTTGATTTGGCAAAAGAGTTTATTTTGCCATGTCGAAATAGCAGGCCTTGAGTAATGTTTTCACCTTGTTACGTAGTGCTTGCACAATTAAGTGCTGCAGACCACTAGCGACATTTAACGTATTAGCCCTGGGTATCTCTTGTACCATTTATTAGGGACTTATATGTTATTCAAATAAGCCAAGCTGGTGTTAGCCAATTGTATACCTACTTTTGGGCTCAGAGCACATGCACTGGGCCTGGAAAGCAGGATCCAGCGTAGCACAAAGTCGAAAAAAACAGCAGCATCAGTGCAAAAACTAGTGGGGGGAATCATTCAAAAAAGTTCCTTTCCTACACACTTGTTCAAATTTCTACCTTCTTCCTTCACTTGCTGCCTCCTTCACAATAAGCTACTGTATCTCTCACCCTAAAGTGTCTCCCTTTCATTTCTCCTGTGCACTCCTTTCCATCTTTGCGGAATATGTAATGCATTTAACCAACATGCCATAACACAACAAACATCTGTTTGATATTGTGTCTGTTTGTGTAAATATGGAACTCTTCAACAGTAGCTTCTAAAAAAAAAAAAAATATATCAAACATGCACATATCTGCTCACTACTCCCTCTGCAACAAAAGAACAAAGGACTTGTGCTTTTCAATATGCCCAACAATCATCACTATATTTCATCGCTTTCCATTTTGAGATGTTGGTTAATAAAAACATGTAAAAAACCCAATCCCCTGCCTCATGATTTCTACACATCAGAAACTGGGGTACATATCACCCACAACATCCTTACCCAGGATGCCACCTCACTTCCTCCATTTGATTACCAAGACAACACGCTTTGGCTCCTACTTCCTCCTTTGTGTTAACTCATAAAAAAACTTGGGTACTTTTTCCCAAACCCATCAAAAAGCGGAACAATGCAACTCATTCTCCTGGCTGCATACCCATCAGAGACACTCAGACCATATGAGATTAGGAAATTGGAGGCTTCGTCGCAGTCTCTGAAGAGAAGCATCCGCGTCACAGTTTCCACAGGGAAGGAGGTTGGTCTCTGGGTGCTAGTGTAAGCAACATTTAAAGCCATGAGAGCATCTCTGCGAATCTAGGAGACAACAGAATAGTAGTAATTATTTTAACAAAATTGCCTTCGTAAGCACATTTCAAAAGCTCAAGTACACTTTCTCCATGACTCAGTGTTAGACCACAGAAAGCCTTTATTGTTTCTGTTAGCTTCAGTCCTAAACAGTGGGTCATTCTCTAGCTACACAGAATGTCAGAGGGTCAGATCTCAGGTTTGCAAGAGGCTATTTATGCTGGTGCTGTATCGCGCTCATTCCTGAAGCAACAAGCTGCAAATCTATACTACATGGACATATTTTAACAGGAGTGGATGGAAAAAAAGACGACGGAATTAGATTTTGCAAGACACCGTAGTCACTCCACTCCTGTTAAGGAATTCAGTGGATCATGTTCTGAGACAAGAAGTGAAGCTTTTTTTGGATAAAGACCATCAATGTTGCAATGTTATTTTCTTGGTACCAGAACGCTATTGCTGCTTTGGTTATTATTGCTCAAGCAGAGGCATTTCAAAATTGTATTACTTTTGCTACTAGTAACACTGCCCAAGGAGCAGGGGTGGCTACTACTGGTAATATTGCTTTGGGCAGCCACCAGTATAATCTTGCTTAGTTTTTTCACTACTAGACCACTGACAGTATTTGTTAGTAGGTTGGGATACATTTCATTGTTGAGAAGTAGTTCATTATAGAAATGTTTATCCATCCCTGTCTTTCGTTCTGAACAAATCATATGGTTCTATCAGCAAAGCAAAGTAGCATCTTTAGTCAGCAGATTGTATAAATATATGTATTGGTGGTAAGATAATGTACAGTGAATTTGTGTAAACAACAATAACTGCCTCAGCAAAGAGATTTTACAGTCAAGAAGGTGTATTAAGAGAATAAGATTTCTTAGAGTTATATATAGAGTATGCTACATACCAGTATGCATCTGTTCTTGGCATGTAGAGCTGCAGATCTACACACTTGTGCATAGATCGCCATCTGGTGTTAGGCCCGGATGTTTGTAGTTGTTTTTCCTCTTGGAAAGTCTTTGGAAGTCACGAGGTCGGTGACTCCTCCTTTGGATCGTATTGCGCATGGGCTTCGGCTCCATCCTCAGATTGTTTTTCGCCAGCAGGGAAATGATGGAGCGTAGTAATAAACAGTCAAGATGCCCATGTGTGTTGTATCTAAATAAGATAAACTGGAACAGATAAAGGTAGCCGAGGAGGCGGGTGGGCGTGTGTAGATCTGCAGCTCTACATGCCAAGAACAGATGCATGCTGGTAAGTAGCATATTCCGTTCGAGGCATATGAACTGCAGATTACACACTTGTGCATAGATTATATAGCAGTACCCACCCTTAGCGGCAACCACCCGTATCTGTTGCAGTGGTTTGAAATAATGTTTTGAGTACAGCCTGGCCTACACTAGCTTGTTGCTTAGTTTGCACATCTACACAATAGTGTTTAGTGAAAGTGTGCGGTGTTGACCATGTAGCTGCTTTGCAGATATCATCTAATGGGATGTTTCCTAGAAAAGCCATTGAAGCCCCTATTTTACGTGTAGAATGGGCTTTAGGGGGAATGGATAGCGTTCGTTTTGCTTTGTGGTAGCAAATCTGAATGCATTTGACAATCCACCTAGCTAACCCCCACTTGGAGATGGGGTTGCCCTTGTGTGGTGGAGAGAAAGAGACAAACAGTTGTTTGGTGTTACGGAAAGGTTGTGTTCTCTCGATGTAGTAGAGTAAGGCTCGTTTGACATCTAGTGTGTGGAGAGCTCTTTATGCAACGGTCTGTGGTTGCGAGAAGAATACTGGTAGTTCTACAGATTGGTTTAGGTGGAAGGGAGAAATGACTTTAGGGAGGAATTTTGGGTTGGTACGGAGAACAACTTTGTTATGGTGCATTTGTAGAAAAGGTTCTTGATTGGTAAGTGCTTGTATCTCACTGACCCTTCTGAGGGAAGTGATGGCTACGAGAAAAGCGGTTTTCCACGTTAAAATTTGGAGTTCACATTTGCGCAGTGGTTCGAAGGGAGGCCCCATTAGTCTGGTGAGAATGATATTTAGGTTCCACACAGGTGAGGGTGGCACTCTGGGGGGAATTATTCTTTTAAGGCCTTCCACAAAGGCTTTAATGGCAGGTACTCTAAAAAGTGATAGATGTTGCCTGTTTTGTAGATAAGCTGCTATGGCTGCAAAGTGCTGTCAAATAGACGTAAAGGCTAGATTACACCTTTGTAGGTGGAGTAAGTAGCCTATGATGTGTTGAATGGAGACGTCTAGGGGATTGATGGTGTTGCTGTGGCAATAGACAACAAAACCTTTCCACTTGACGGCGTAGCACGCTCTAGTGGTGGGTCGCCTAGCTTCCTTGATGACGTTCATACAGTCAGGGGGAAGATTTAGATAAGCGAATTCTAGGATTTCAGGAGCCAGATCGCAAGGTTGAGCTGAGCTGGGTCCGGGCGTCTGATCTCTCCATGGTTCTGGGTTAAGAGGTGTGGAGAGAGGCGTAATTTTTGGTGCGGTAGCGGTACTACAGATAGTTCCAGCAGTGTGGTGTACCACGGTTGTCTGGCCCAAGTTGGAGCTACTAGGATTAGTGTGAGGGAGTGTTGCTGTAATTTGCGCACCACTAGTGGAATGAGTGGGAGAGGCGGAAAAGCGTATGCAAATCTGCCTGACCAGTTCATCCATATCGCATTTCCTTTGGACAATGGGTGTGGATATCTGGCGGCGAAGCTTGGGCATTTGGTGTTTTCATGGGTGGCGAAGAGGTCTATCTGTGGCTGCCCCCACATCTGAAAGTACGGGTGTAGAACTTGTGGGTGGAGTTCCCACTCGTGGATTTGTTGTGTTTGTCTGCTGAGCAGATCTGCCATAGTGTTTTGGACTCCTGGAACATGCTGAGCTAGGAGAAAGATTTTCTGGGGTATGGCCCATCTCCATATGCTCTGTGCTAGCTGAGAGAGCTGTGGAGAGTGTGTGCCGCCTTGTTTTTGAATATAGTACATGGCTGTCATGTTGTCTGTGCGGATTAGGACTGCCTTGCATGAAATCGGTGTTTGAAAAGATTTTAGGGTTAAGAAGATTGCTAGTAACTCCAGATGGTTGATATGGAGTAACTTTTGTTGAGGTGTCCATGCGCCCTGCACGGTGAGATGTAATAGATGAGCTCCCCAGCCGGAAAGCAATGCGTCTGTTAGTACTATCTGGGGAAGCGGGTCCAGGAACGGTCGACCTTTGGAAAGGTTTGTGGTGGTCCACCACTGGAGAGAGCAATGGGTGCGACAGTCTACCAACACCAGATCTGTTAATTGACCTTGGGCCTGGTTCCATTGGCACGCTAAGCACTCTTGGAGAGGACACATCTGGAGTCTTGCGTGAGGTACTATGAAGATGCAAGAGGCCATCATCCCTATTAGTTGCATAAACACTCGAGCTGGAAGGGAGTGTTGTGCCATGAATTTTGCGCGTAGAGCCTGAATGCTTGTAATCCTGGCAGGATTGGGGTAAGCTAGCGCTTTTGAGGTGTCTATGGTGGCACCGAGGTATTGTTTTATGTGGGATGGTTGTAGATGGGACTTTGCGTGGTTTACTGTGAAGCCCAGTTGGTTAAGTAGCAGGATAGTGGCATGCGTGTGTTGTACACACTGGCTGTATGAACTGGCTTTTATTAGCCAGTCGTCTAGGTATGGAAAGACATGGATGTGTTGTCTCCTAAGGTGTGCTGTCACTACTGCTAGGCACTTGGTGAACACTTGTGGTGCTGTTGTGACTCCGAACGGGAGTACTTTGAATTGGTAGTGTTGGCCGTCCACTACAAATCTGAGGAACTTCCTGTGAGCATTGTGCACTGGAATGTGGAAATAAGCGTCTTTTAGGTCTAAAGTGGTCAGGAAGTCGTTTTGGGAAAGCAGTGGAAGTACCTGCTGAAGCGTTACCATGAGAAAATGGTCTGAGTGTATGTATCTGTTCAGGGGCCTGAGGTCTAGGATGGGCCGCAGAGTCTCGTCCCTTTTTGAGATGAGAAAATATAGAGAGTAGACCCCCATATTTAGTTGGTTGGTAGGAACGTGTTCTATCGCCCTTCTCTGTAGGAGGGAGATTACCTCCTGTTTTAGTAGTGTTAGATGTTCTTGTGACATTGGGCGTTGTCTTGGTGGAATTTTTTTTGGGGGGGAGGGGGGTAGATATTGGTTCTAGGCAGTAGCCGGACCAAATTATTTGTGTTACCCATTTGTCTGCGGTGATGGCAGCCCAGACAGGGAGGAAATTTTGGAGTCTGCCCCCGACCGGAGTGGGATGGTCTGGGGGGAGTGGAGGGAAGTCATTCGGTAGGTGCGGTGGCAGAGCGGGCGGTGTTTGTCTTGCCTCTGCCTTTGTTATTGTTGCCCCTGTAGCCGCCTCTTTGGTAGCACCTTGTAAAGGTGGACTGGGTAGGGGCCTTATATGAAGTGGAAGCGGTGTCGGAGGAGTAGCCTCTGGATGTGCTCCGAAAGGAAGAGCGGCAAAAGGAGAGCCTGGAAGGGTGTGATTGTAAAGCTCCCATGGATTTTGCCGTGTCTTTGTCCTTTTTCATCTTTTCTAGGGCCTCATCCACTTTTGGGCCAAACAGATGTTCCTGGTCAAAGGGATGGTTGAGGATGGAGGCCTGTACCTCCGGAGATCCTTAGCCAGGCATGGCGACAGAGGAGGACACTAGTATTGATGGCCCTGGAGGCTGTGTCTGCTGCATCTAGGGCACAACGTAAGGGGGTATTAGTAATGGTTTTGCCCTCCTGAATTAGCTCGTTGGCCCTAGGTTTGTATTTATCAAGGATATGTTGCATTATGGCTTCTAATTCGTCATAATGGGCCCGGTCATACCTGGCTAGTAGCGCTTGTGTATTAGCGATACACCATATGTTGGCAGCTTGGGATGCAGTACGCTTGCCTGATGCGTCCAAGAGTTTAGACTATTTGTCAGGTGGTGGTGCTTCGCCTGACGCTTGGGAGTTGGCCCTTTTACGTGCTGTGGACACTACCAGAGAATCTAGTGGTGCTGGCCCTCTGATGTAGGAGGGATCTGTAGGGGCGGATTTATATTTCTTTTCAATGCGCGGGTTAATGACCCTGGCTCTGACTGGGTCTTTTAAGACCTCTGGCGCACGTTTTATAACTCCCTTGAGCATAGGCAATATGGAGGTAGTCCTATGTGTGGTGTCAAACGTATCGAGGAGGAAATCCTCCTCCTCAGGGTCGGTATGGAGATCTACCCCGTGATAGTGTGCCGCCCTTTGTAATAGATGGTTGAACCCCAGTGAGTCTTCTGGTGGGGAAGGTCTGGAAGGGTAGAGATCATCCTGTGGGACGTTAGGGATGTCAGGGATATTGTAATCGTCCCATGGGTCTGGGGAGCCTGTGGGAGTGGGGTCCCCTGTAGGTAAATCTTGTGGAACATCTATGTCATCATATGGGTCTCCCTGATCATCATCATCCGGAGAGGGTGTTGGGGAATGATGAGGTGGGGGCGGAGACTGTGGAGGAGGGGAATGTGGAGGGGGCGGTGGAGGTGGGGAAGGTACTCTGAAAGGAGAGGTAGCAGAGTCCTTCCTCTTTGGAGGTGGAGGCGGAGCAGGTTTTTCCAGCTGTCTCTTTTTGATGGAGAGCATCAAATATCCGGTTTTAGGATCCTTGGTTAGTGGTTTTTGTAATGGATCCAGTGTAAAGAGTTCTGGTGAGGTTGGTTGGTCCGTCGGCGCCAAAGGCGTCCGGGCCGTTGGTTTTTTGGCTTTATCCGCGCTGATTCGTTGTTTGGAACTATGCTTGAAAAAGTCTGATTGTTTGGTCGGCGCCGAGATGGATCTCGGCTTCGAAGTGTCGGTGCCGGTGGCCTTGTGTGCTTTTGTCGGTGCTGAAGATGGTGTCGGCACCGAGGCGCTGGAGTTGGTTCTCGACACAGAGTGTTTCGGTGCAGGGCTCGGTGTCGAAGCAGAGGCCATTTTATTTTTCGGTGTTGAAGAGTGTTTATCGGCACCGACGGTGGGCTGGCTCGAGCCCGAGCCGCCGGAAGGCTTAATCGGCTTCTTTACCGGGCCCGAAGGTGCGGTGTGGGAAGCAGTGTCTTTGGTCTTGCTTAGGCCCGGAGGTGAAGGCGTGACCGAAGCCTTTTTCGGTGCCGGTGAGGGTGTGGGAGGGGGTAGATTAGTACTCACGACCCTCAGTGCCGGAGTGATGTCCTCCACATCTGAATCGTCGGCTTCGGAGGCGCTGACGAGTCCCTCGACGGTGTGCTGTTCTTCAGGAAAGGCGTTGACACTCCAGAAGATGTCGTCCGGAATCGCCGTCGACGAGTGTGCCATGGTTCTTCTGGCCCTTCGGTCTCGAATGGTTTTCTTGGACCGGAAGGACTTACACGCCGGACAATCTCGAGCCTCGTGTTCAGGGGGGAGGCAGAGATTACATACTTCGTGGAGATCGGTGTGGGGGAATTTGGACCCACATCGAGGGCACTTCTTGAAGGGAGTCCTTTCCATTAGCCAGGACCGGAGCTAGGGTAGGCCCGAAGGCCGTCGTCGATGACCGGAATCGAAGGTTCTTGCCGATGAGAGCCGCGTTAAGTGGAGAGTTCGCGATCGAAAACAATACCGCAAGTTGGGGTGAGGATTGCGCGTCGATCGTCGAACTGGAAGCTGTTCGGAACCGGAGCGCGAAGATCACATACGAGCACGATGGCGGAAAAAAACAATCTGAGGATGGAGCCGAAGCCCATGCGCAATCCGATCCAAAGGAGGAGTCACCGACCTCGTGACTTCCAAAGACTTTCCAAGAGGAAAAACAACTGCAAACATCCGGGCCCAACACCAGATGGCGATCTATGCACAAGTGTGTAAACTGCAGTTCATATACCTCGAATATATATATATATATATATATATATATATATATATATATATATATATATATATATATATATATATATATATATATATCTCAAGTAATCAGATAGATAAGAAACATGTTTATTTGGACAACTGTCCATAAAACATTCATCAAGTAATCAGAATGTAAGACTTGCTCAAAAATCTCTGAATTTGTCACAGAGGAGCTAAATTTGAATAGAGCTACTTGGGTCTGTGACAAGGAATCAGCATTTTGCATGAGGAACCCAGTACAAAACCCCAGGTAGAGGGCAGAGAGCAACTCATCTTCTCTCAAGGGTTAGATTTTGATATCCACACATTGCAACTTTCCACCTACCTGATTGAAGTAAGAGTGCAGAATGCAGCCACTAAGATAAGTAGCTGACTTCACCAACCGAAAGAATCGCACAAAGTTTGTGCTGTTGAAGGCAGCAAAAGCCTGAACAGCAAACTTGACCTCTGGCGAGTTTCGGACATCGGGCTGGAACTGCTGCACCTCTCTAGAGAGGAGAGATGAAAAGGTCAAAGGCTACTTACTGTGAATAACATTTGCTTCATAGAAGAAGAAAAAAAAAATCAAGAAGGAAAATTCCCACACCCTTAGCCACTTTAGCAGGCAGGACAGAAGGGCTTTTAACATCTTTTACCCATAAAGGTCCATAGCAGTACAGTGTATGGCACTCTGTCTCAGTGACCAAATTCAGCTATATACATGCTCTTGGGTCTCTCCAACTTAAGAAGAATACCACAAACAATTTCTCTAAGCACATCCTCCCGATTGCAAACACACGCTGTTAATTTTAGATTACTCCCCACCCATTCTCAACAGTTACCAAGAGACTAATCCACATGTCTCTGCCAGATATCAAAAATCAACATTGCAATGTGATGAACCAGGAAGGCAGAAGTCAACCAATATGATATATTGTTGGCTGAAGGATCCAGGTCCTTCCGATTATAAGATACCCATATGTGGCCTAAAGGGGAAAATGAACACAGTGACGGAAAGCTGCTCACCTGAGTATGTCACCCTTGTTCAGATTCAACAGGACACTGTAGCCTCTAAACTCTGCCTCACAGCTGCATTGGGTGCCTTTGTTGGCTAAATCCTGGTACATCTCCTTCAAGCTCTGCAAGCACTTTGTCGTGTTTTCTAAGTTGATTTTGGCTTCAAATGCAGACCGAGATTCTTCGCACAGGTGATGGGCACAGTGTATGTGGAAACGCATGCACTTCTCAATAAGAGAAACAGTGGCTGGGTCGCACAGATGCTGCTGTGTGATGTCCTGGTGAGAAAAATGTACAGGGTTATGCTCCTCTGGAAAACTGCTAGTGCATTCTACAAAATAGTTCTTAACATGTCACAACTTATAAGGCTAGTATACTTGGCACAGCAGAAATCTGAAATCACACCATATGGATATTACACAGGGGCACATCTCCATTGAAGGAGGCCTGTGTTCTTATCAGCGCAGACTCATAACATGTTTCTGCTCAGAGCCATAGAGTACACTTTCTTGGACAGACTCACAGAAAGCACTTAGCACATGAAGCATAAGTTACTTACCTTTGGTAACGATACATCTGTAAGAAACATTAGTAGTGATAGATTCCTTACCTTAGAATTACCCCCAGGTGTCAGACTGGATCCGGAAAGTTTCCGTCAGCAGTACCCCTGCGCATCGGTAGGCATCGTCGTGCGGCTCCGCGTGCGTCATTGGCGCCGGGATGACGTCGCTGGAGCTACTTAGACGCGCCCAAACGCGCTGACGTCAGTTCTGTACACGACTTTCCGCGCCAGGAACGCAGTGCCATGCAAGAAACTGACCACTGGTGGCATGAAACTAGGGCCCTGAAAGGGATGACCTTAACCCTAGAAATCAGTTCGCAGAACAGGGAGGATGGGTGGGGCGGTAAGGAATCTATCACTACTAATGTTTATTACAGATATATCGTTACCGAAGGTAAGTAACTTGTGCATCTGAAAGAAAACTGTAGTGATAGATTCCTTACCTTAGAATAGATACCCCAGCAATACCAATCCCGATGGTGGGTCTGCGAACCAAGATCACACCAGAAAGTCCTGGAGAACAGAACGGCCAAAGAAGCCGTCTCTCCAGACTTGGCTGTCCAGGCAGTAGTGCTTGGTAAATGTGTGCAGCGAGGCCCACGTAGCTGCCTGACAGATGTCATTCAAGGGAACGCCCCATCCCAAAGCAGTAGTGGCTGCTGTCGCCATGGTAGACTGGGTGCGCAGCCCCACAGAAGGCTCTTTTTTAGCCAAAGAATAGCAAGCCTTTATACACAGAACGACCCACCGAGAGATGGTCCACTCGTGCACGGCCTGACCTTTCTAGGCGCCCACGTAGCCAACAAAGAGCTGGTCATCCACCCGGAACTGTTGTGTGCAGTTTAGGTAGAATGAGAGCGCACGCTTTGGGTCCAGATGGTGGAGCCTCTCTTCCTCTTTCGAGGGATGCGGAGGCGGAAAGACGGTAGGCAAAGTGATGGTGTGCCCGATGTGAAAAGCAGGGACAACCTTCGGCAGAAAAGATGGACGGGTCCTTAGAACCACTTTGTCCGGATGGACAGAGAGAAAAGGAGGTGTAGAAGAAAGCCTGGAGCTCACTCTTCTGGCAGAGGTGATGGCCACCAGGAAAGCTGTCTTTAAAGTGAGAAGACGAAGACGACAGTTGTGAAGTGGCTCAAAGGGAGCACACATCAGATATGTAAAAACCAGGTTCAAGTCCCACTGACGCATTATGAAAGGAACAGGAGGGAAAAGGATAATGCCTTTTAAGAATCTATTCACAACAGGTGACTTGAAAAGGGAAGGCTGATCTGGAAGCCGTAAAAAGGCTGAAATGGCCGAGAGATAGCCCTTGATAGTGCCCAGAGCAGAGCTCTGCTGGCCAAACAAAGAAGGAATAGAAGGACCTCTGAAAGAGGGGCAGAAAGGGGATCCACAGCCTTTGCTGTGCACCATGCCACAAACTTATTCCACCTACAAGCGTATACCTTCTTAGTGGAGGGACGCTTGGCTGCCAAGATTACATTTTGAATCAAAAAGAGGAGCTGCAGAGGGAAGACGTGCCAGAACACCCTCCAATCAAATATAATTTCAACAAACAAGAACTGGCACCATGTAGCGTAATCTTATGTAATCTGGAATGAGTGGAGGAAAGAATACTTTATCAAAAACCTCCAGTACCCATTAAATCATATGGTATAACCCCATCCAGTGTGCTACCAATATTTAAAATTTCAAAGACAACAGAAAAGATGGAAACAAGAAAGTGTAAAGTCAGTCCACAGGTTAATTAAACAACTTTACTCACTCTACACACCCTCATTATCAGAAAAAGTAGGTGGAAAAAATGTGTAAAGGGTAGAGAAAGTATCTCACGTGCGCACCACCAGAGGAGCTACTGGTTGGTTCTCACCAGCTTGCCCACGTTTATTTCATCATTGATAGCTTTCTCATAAGAAAAAAGTGAAGTGCCCAGTGCAAAGAGAGACAAACATACAACAACAAGCATTTACAATGCAATGGTCTCGGCAATATTATAGGTAGAGCTATTGGTATTAAACATTATTTTTTTATCATTTTTGTATCCCTAAATAAATGGCATTGTCCTTTCTATTGGCATTAGCTTTTTTTTGCATATGTGATACCTATTGCATTAGCAGAGAGAGAGTGAGGTAGTGAGATAGAGAGAGTGAGGTATTGAAATAGAGAGTGAGGTAGTGAGAGAGAGTGAAGTTTTTAAGTAGTGAGTGAGAGATAGTTACTGTGGTAGTGATATTGTGTTGCTGTGAGAAAGAGAGAGTTGAGTAGCGAGTTAGAGAGTGAGGTAGAGAGTTAGTGAGACAGAGTGTAGTATAGTGAGAGATAGTGAGGTAGTGAGAGATAGTGAGGTAGTGAGAGATAGTGAGGTAGTGAGAGAGAGAGAGTGTTAGGGAGAGAGAGAGTGTTAGGGAGAGAGAGCCAACCCCGCACACATACAGAACCACCCACACAGAGCCACACACATACAAAGTGTATCACCCAGATATACATACAGAGCCACACATACAGAGTCAGTCAGACACAGATAGAGAGCTATCCACACAAATATTCAGAGCTACAGACATCCACATACCGAGCCACTGACTTACACATACAGAGCTAGCCAGAGACATAGAGTCACTTAACACACATACTGAGCTAGCCACATAAAGATACTGAGCCATCTATACACACACACAGAGGCACCTATGCACTTATTGAGCTACACATACACTGAGCCACACACACGCACAGCTACACACATAGAACCACACAGACATACCCAGACTTACACATACTGAGCCACACACACACAGAGCCACCAACACATACAGAGCCACACACACACACACACACACACGCACAGAGCCACACAGTAACCTCAAAATGTGACACATATTTACTTTTTGCTACTTCAAATGCCACCGCTACCATAGATCCAGTTGTAGAGTGCATCGATTAAACTATGAATACTGTGTTGAAGATGGAAGGACGCAGGCAATACCGCAGTTAGTTATTTATAGCAGCGGCGTTGCGTTATGATTCTCAAGCACAATTTAGAATAGTTCCACCATAATTTACGTTAAAAGCATAAAACAGCAATATACGTGTGACGTCATTCCCACCGGAAAATACCATAGGCTTGAATCTTCTGGCAATATTTACATCTTGTCCGTGGGCTCAATTAACTAGTAGTCCTTTAAAGGGTTTCCTTAATTAAAGGGGGTTAAATTAGCTGTAGATACTTCCACTTGCCAGTGAACTCGAAAGGAGGGTATTACAGCATTACAAGTTCAACCCACCTTCAGCTCTTCGCCCTCTGCGGCTCCTAGGCCCGTACGTGCCCAGGTGAATCCCAGAATGCAGCGCTCCTGGCCCCAGAGATCTGACGTACGTCACAACTATTAACTGGCCCGGGGCAGGAGTTTGAACTCCTGCGAATACAGCTAGCATGTGATGTGTCCGAGGCCCAATTGGGCAATATTAAACGGTGTAATGACAACAGCTATTGCTTACAGTGCTTTAAAACATAAGTGAGGCACTATATAACAACAGTCAATTTGCAGGGTGCCCGCTAGGGCCACACCAGGAGGTTGACGGTGTCACAGATGACACAGGAAACACAACCGGTGCTCCGTCTCCCTGCATCACTTTATCAGGGTAATAAAACACGGCGGACTCCGTATCAAAAGCTGAAGAATTCCTTGGAGTACCTTACACCCACAGGGCCGGGAGTGTTCAGTCAAAGAGGTGCGCAAGAACAAAGGCGAGACACTGAGCGTCAGTAGCAGCCAGGATCAGATAGGATCTACGTTGGCTGGGAACCCGGGATTAGCAGTTGAAGCCTGCACACTGCCCCCACAGTAGCCCACAGGTCCAGAGTCAGACACCCCACTTCTGCACCACTCAAGGAGTCAAGACAGGGGGGGGGGGGGGGGGGGGGCACCTCACTAAGTGACATCACCCAGTACGTGCTCACATTTCCATCTTGTGGTCGGAAGTGCAGCCGCCAAGCCCCGCCGCCAGACAACTATATTACGTTTCGGGTTGTTTGCCCCCCACGGGGGCTCCTTCTGTGGCTATTCTTGGGAGACAAAGGCGCCCCTGTGAACTGTCTGCAGAGGCCCGGGGCCAGGAGATACAGGCCTGGGGGCACGGGCGTGTCTCAAAGTCGGCAAATCAATCAGGTTTACAACTTTGTCGCGAGAGCTCACATTTAAACACAAATCACAGATAAGATCTGCAGGCTGTAACTAGAAACAGGCAGCAAGCAGAAGGACCCCCTTAATGAATGTAAGTGGCTTCTACACCTGGGCTCCCTAAAGGAAGCAGCCTGGACTACCAAATTAGGTAGCTCAGCGAGCTAAGCACTCGCTGACGAGAAACGCAGGTAACAGATTCAAATCTCTACAAAGCTGTCCTTTTAATCTGTTAAATGTTGTTAAAATGAGTACACAAGCACTTTGCCAGGGCCGGTTTTGGTTCCCAGTCCGGCCCTGGATGGAATCAGCCTCAGCAAGCCTCTTTTGGCATCGGCATTATTATGTCATTTTGTGGTGTATGTCATGTACTTACTTATAGTGGAGGGGGCGAGTACAGGTCAGGAGCTAGTCCTGCGAGAGTAAAGAGGAGCCATTGAAACAATAGAAACCATGCGTGTTTTAAGTTTTTGGTTGCCAGCTTTCAGCATATGATGAAGTACTGTTTTATAGTTCGAGATTAAAATCCACTCTTTTTCCTATTTGTGAGGGACTACACAGCAGGACATGGCCATCCTCACATAAATTGTCTGACAGCAGGCTGGGAGACAAAACTGTTATGAATCCTTAGCAAAATTTCAACAGTGGCTTAGTTCTGAATATTGCAATCCCAAACAGGACAGCCTGCTTCTCAGAGGCTTTATCTGCAGGGGTCTGTCTGTCTGTTAAAGTGTCTGCCCGTAGCATGGACTGCAATCTCACAGATGGGCCAATACGGCGGGTTGTGGACATCATTTGGGGAAGAGGTTAAACAGCTAGTTCACAATATTTCCTTGTGCAAGCATGTCAGTCCATCATTAAACTACAAAAATGATTGCAAAAATAACAGTGACATGTTTATAAAGTGGCATGTTTGTATAATATGAAGTTAAATGAACGTAAATAAGGGCGTAGCTTTATTTTAAATATTGCACTTACACTTAAAACAGAAATGAGGTCTTTTGCTTAATTACATAGGAATGGTTCAGAATGTAAACGAAATTACCACCAACAAACTTCACACGTGTTCAGTCACTAATATAAGGCTTCCAAGAAGTAGCGTACAACCCGCAGGGCATGCACTTCAGTGCCTCGTAATGTGTAGTAGACGATAGGCAATTAGTTTAGCCTGCCCCCACTCCCCCAAAAAAGGGGGCATGCATATTTCTTTAACACCAGTCTAGGTTTTAATGATGCCCCCCGAATTGTTTTACTATCAAGCATAAAAGAGTATCTCCTGCCCCTGCACATAAAATCATCTCTAATCTTACAACTCAATGGGGCATCGATGCTTTAGTCCCAGCAATTTCAATCAACGCAAAAACAGAGACAAAAAACAGCGCAAGTCACATTTTAAAGCTAAACGCAGTTAAACCTTTTACTGCCTGTGTTTGTATGCCGGCGTTTTGAGCATTATCTGTATTCATGCACCTTGCTTAATGTAAAACCACGGGCCGCTCGCATGACCATAGACATTACAATTGCCCGACAACTTGAAACTCCATCCTGCACAAACGAGTTTCAGTACTGTTGCCTGTCACACAATAGCACTGGTAACCTCAATAGAAATACGTGCAGGTTAGTACCCGATGTGGAAGCAGGAGCCCGGTGACTATGTGGGAGAGGTAGAAGGGAGGGGAGAGTGAGAGGGGAGAGTGAGAGCAGAGAGAGTGGGTAGAGGAGCAGGGAAAGAGACACAATAATGAAAGCATAACCAGCACGGCAGCCTCCGGTTTGACGGTGTTTGTTTAGCCAAAGCACTGCAATATCTTCGGGTTGAGTTTCCGGTATTTAAAAAATGTAACAAAGAAAATAAACAAAAAATCTGCAGAGCGAGCTGCAAGGCTCCTTATGTGTAGTGGACCAGTCACCATTTTAAACCAGCATCATTAGGCAATGTTAGCAAAGCCTGTGCCACGCTCTTGCGATCAGCTAACAATGCACGCGGGAGGCATACACAGCCGCGAGCGTCATCTGGGGTCGAAGAGGCGAGGCTGGCACAGGCCGGGGGCTCCTCCAGTCTTCGGGACACTAGGCTCCTGGTGAAGCTGCACGGAGAAGGAGCGGAGCAGCCCTTTCGGTTTCAAACGCACCTCTCGGCTCGACGCTGACATCCTGCTGGGCAGCCCCTCTCTCTAGCAGTGAAGGGGCTGAATGGAATCCCGGTTGCTGGAACATGCCTGGCTTATCAAACAAATCAAACAAGGAGCGAGGGGCGGTGGTGGTGGGGTGGGCAACACCGTGAAAAGTGGCGCGTGTATATTAAACATATGGTGGATGGAAGCTTCGAAACTCGTCCTAGGGCCCTGCCGATAACATCAGTTACAGAAGGTTCACAAAAACCTCGGAGCGTCTCCAAGACAATGGCTTCATTCCTCTGTCACAAGCAAAGTGCGTGATCCTTACGAAGTTAGTAATTCGAGCCGTTAGGGTCTATCGGATGGCTCGCACAATAGGGAAAACGCACAAAGGAGGAAAAACAAGCACAGCGTGAAAACCCGGTGTGCAGGGCAGCGAGGAGGACGCAGGCGGGCAGCGCGCGAGAGCAACAGGAAGAAGATCCTCACGGTCAGATGATACATAAAAAATGGCGGATGGGAGCTTCCAAACTTTTTCGGATTCGGGGGCGTGTTCCTGCTGTTCTACAAGGGCGTGGCTAAAAAGTGGAAAGAACAGCAAGGAACACGCCCCCGAATCTGAAAAAGACGGAGCCTATTTGGAGGGACGGCTCTCTCCTCCAATGGCGGGCCTCCGTTTAGGAAGCCAGCCAATGGAGGAGAAGCAAAAAGAGAGGCGGGCTAAATAGCCACTCTAGGAAACATTAAATCTTCCGACTTCCGGTTCTGCCTTCGGCAGACCGGTAGTCCTCGACCTAAAAAGAATGTGTATTGTGAAAACGGGAACACAAACTGTGCCAAGAAAGATAAAGAAGGGGTTAGAGTCACAAATATACTTTTTATTTTTGTTAGGAGTCTATCCCACTGTTTAAAAACACAGCATGTTGAATACCTTGTTAATGACGGCCAACATGTTTCATTGCCGATAAATTTGAGGCAAATTCATCAGGGCAACAGAGGTCAAAAATCACCTCCCTGGACACACAACAATAAAACGGACTGACAAACATAAAGAGACAACATACAGCTTAGTTAGTTCAACGGGATGTCCCCAGTAAAAACTCATATGTATATTCACAATTAATCACGGAAAGAATTCCATGACTCTGTACTCAGGTATATTACCTAAGTGGAGCCTTGGGCCCACATACCGGCTCCCAACCAGACACAGGGGCGTGTAACCTGTTTGCCTTCGCCTCCCTTTTCAAACAAGCACAACCGTTGCTCGTGCCTGCATCTGTGAAAAAAATATAATGATGACGGGGATTGATCCCCAATATCCACACCGTCACCATTCATCTTATGCAGCGATGATATTCCAACTGTTCATCACCAGAAAATACAGACAGGGTCGCGCACATGTAAGTCACACAGATCCCGCACCTGTAGCTCTTATCATTAGCCTCTCGTCTCACACAATCAGTAATGGTTCTCCTCATATATGGGCTAACAGACAATCGCCCGTATAACTGCTTGCACGTTTGAAAACCATTAATGTTATTCTCTGATCTTCCAAAGACGAGCTGCTATGCACTTCAAGTAAGCATATAAAAAAACCAATAATGCTCGCACTAGTGTCGAATCACACAGAAGTACACTAACTTTCAATGACCTGCATGTCTGCCGGTGCTTTTAAAACCAGAGCCCAGTCTCTGCCCGATATTTGCAACTCAAGCCACGCACTCGGTGTCCCCCGAATTTAAGAAATATAGCAGCTGTGCAGCGTTCGATCATCAAACGCGAGCTTCACAAAGCATCTAGAGCCCATGCGCTTACCGTATACCTTTACACACGGGCGGTAACTCAACCCAGTATCGTGTTACCGCCTCACCGCATCCGCTTACAAACACTCCATAATCGCGCCTCGCGAGACTTCAAGAGACCTAATATCAAGTGTAAGCAGTATGGGGAGTATGGCGGCCATCATAGCACTGTTTAAAAAGTCAATGAATAATGCAGACGGATCCCATTTCGGGCAACACTTAGTCCATAAAACAGCCCGTCTTGCCATTTTTGCTCAGAATCAGCAACTTGGCAAACACTAAAGCGATGTCTGGGCATATTCCAAGAAAATGCGCAGCACTCACTGCCTCAACATTGGTATCATCACCCTAGCAATCACCAAGGGAACCAGGACGCCCCTCATGTCTTTTCTCCCAAACCAATAGCATATACTCTTTAAATCAAACCTATTCCATTTAAGTAAGGTCTGGGAATCAAAGTGCGGTATATGGAAAAGCAAGTCAACAATAAAACAATGTACTGATGTTCTATTGATGTTATACTAGACATATGGTGGACAGCCTACCTACTGACCTTATTCCACTCAATTTGGTCATTAAGACCAACCGTGTCACCCTTCTCTGAATAAATCCAGCGAGCCTCCTTCACTGCCAATCTCTTCTCCACATCGCCAGCTTCACCAAAAACCTTCTCCAACACAACCCATTTGAATGATTTAAAGTGGTGTGGATGATCATGGTAATGTTGTACCAGGCGTGTAGTGAGTTTGCCTGCCCTGATCGTGCTTAGATGTACTTGTATGCGCACCTTGACCTTCCTGGATGTTAAGCCAATATAGTGCAGCCCACATGGGCATGTAAGTCTGTATATTACATGACATGTGTTGCAGTTAGTGAACTGACGAAGAAACCAGGTTCTCCCACTACCTAGTTTCAGATTGTGTCTCTTGCAGCTGGGGAGTGATTGTACAATATGGACAGGAACTGTCTAGCATTCACAGACGATCAGATCGCGGCCATTCTGTCAGGTCCGTCACTCTTCCCTGATTCATCTTTGTCAAGTACACTTTCTGTTAGAGAAGAATGGGAAAGGCGTATAGTAGACCGCAACTCCACTTGCGACGAAGAGCGTCGCCTAGCAAGTGTCGCCTTTGAAATTCCAATGCGCAGAACTGATGACATTGCACGTTCTCTTCGTTGGTGAATAGATCTAACCAAAGCTTTCCCCACTGCTGAAAGAGACCTTGCGCCAGGTCAGAGTGCAGATGCCATTCGTGATCCATCATGCACTGGCGGCTGAGTTCACCCGTCCTGGCGTTCAGAGAACCTGTCAGGTGTTGAACCACCAAGAAAATGCCCTAGTGTTTCAGCCATGTCCAGAGACACAGAGGGTCCACGACGCCACCCCGCCCCGTTTGTTGCAGTACCACATGGCGGTGGTGTTGTCTGTGAACACCTGCACTACTCTCCCCTTGACAGAGGGAAGGAATGCTTTCATTGCCAGTCGGATCGCCCGAAGCTCCAGAAGGTTGATATGGAGCCGGGACTCCGCAAGAGACCACAGACCTCTGATATCCGCCTTCCCAATGTGGCCGCCCCATCCCAAAAGGGCCGCGTCCGTCACCACTGTGTGTTCCGGTTGGGGAAGGGAGCGGCATCTGCCATTGACCCAACTGCGATTCGTGAGCCACCACTGCAATTGTTGTGCAGTGCCCTCCGAGATCAGGACATGATTGGACAGGTTGCCCAGATGTTGTACCCACTGAAACTTCAGGTCCCACTGCAGAGCCCGCATATGCCACCTGGCATGATCCACCAACAGGATGCAGGAGGCCATCAGGCCCAGTAGCCGGAGGGTCATCCTGACCGAAACCTGGGATATAGGCTGAAAGATCGGAATCATAGCCTGAATATCCCAGACTCGCTGCTCGGGAGGATAAACCCGAAACTGCGCTGAATCCAGAACCGCTCCGATGAAGAGGAGCTTCTGAGAGGGAATCAGGTGCGACTTTGGCACATTGGAGAACCCCAGCAAATGCAGGACATCAGCCGTAGTCTGGAGGTGGGAGACGAATGCCTGGGGCGAGCCTGCCTTCAACAACCAGTCGTCGAGATAGGGGGAAGACTGGAACCCCTGATCTGCGCAGATGAGCTGCGACCACTGCCATCACTTTTGTGAACACCTGAGGGGCGCTGGTAAGGAGCATGGTGAACTGAAAATGCTCGTGGCCTACCATGAACCGCAGGTAACGCCGGTGGGCCGGCAGGACGGGAATATGAAAATAAGCGTCCTGCAAGTCCAACGCTACCATCCAATCTTGCGGGTCTAGGACAGACAAGACCTGAGCAAGCATGAGCATCTTGAACTTCTCCTACCGGAGGAAGCGATTGACGTTCCGAAGGTCTAAGATAGGACGCAGACCCTTGTCCTTCTTGGGGACCAGAAAGTAGTGGGAATAACAGCCACGACCTACTTCTGGCCCAGGAACGCACTCGATGACCCCCTTGGCCAAGAGGGCCATGATTTCCTGTAGAAGAAGCACAAAATGGTACCCCGACATGCGGTGGTACTGAGGTGGCATGGCTGGAGGGAAAGTCTCGAAGGGGGAGTAGCCCCTACGGACAATTTGCAGCACCCACATGTCCGATGTGATGTTGCGCCAGTGGGGGAGGTGATGGCGAATCCTGCCACCCACTGGCGTTTGATGGGCCTGAAAGGTCGGACTAGTAAGGCTTTGCAGTGGACGCTGCGGGGGTGGAGGTGGACTGACCCGCCTGCTGGTCCCCAGAACCGCCTCGATGGTTCCCACGTCCGTGGCCGCGCTGAGGATGTTGCTGCGCAGGCCTGTGGCTTTGGAACGAACATGTTGGGGAACCCCTTCCGTGGCCACGAAAGGAGCGAAAACCAGAAGGCGGAGGAGGGCGAGCGGCCGACAGGCCTAAGGACTTGCCCGTAGCCTGTGAGTCCTTAAAGCGCTTCAACGTACTATCCGCTTTATTGCCAGAAATGCGAATGCCATCAAAGGGCATGTCCATCAAAGTATTCTGGACATCCCCTGAGAAGCCAGTTGTCCTCAGCCAAGCATGGCGCCAAAGCGCCACCGTCGTGGAAATCGCTCTGCCCAGCGAGTCAGCGGTATCGAGCCTACAACGAATAGTGAACTTCGCTGTATCTCTCCCAGCTGGATACTGTACCTCCTCCAGATAGTTGGGCAGCACCTGCACAACCGTATCCCACAGAGAGTGGGAATAATGGCTCAAGAGGCATGCGGTGTTCACCGACCGCAGCCCTAAGCTGGCAGATGAAAACAGCTTCTTGCCAAGCTGCTCCAGCTTCTTGGATTCCCTATCCGTAGGTACTGAAGGGAATGCGCTCTGGGAAGCAGAGGCTTGGACAACCAAGCTCTAGGGAATGGGGTGTTGGGAGAGAAAGAGGGAGTCGCCCGGAGCCAGGCGATGGCGTTGGGCCACGTTCCTGTCCACAGGAGCCCCTGTGTTGGGCCCAGACCAAGTGCCCAAAAGAACGAAGGAAAGGGCGTCATTAAAAGGCAGCAAGGGCTCCGAAGAGGTTGCTGCCGGCTGAAGCACTTCTGTCAGGAGGTTAGTCCTGACGGCCACTGTAGGGAGTTTGAGGTGGAGGGCCTCGGGCGCCCTACGCAACACCACTGCATAACTGGCTCCCTCCTCCGTGGCCACGGTAGGAGGAGACAGCATGCCAAGGTCAGATGAGGTGTCAAGACCACTGGCATTCCCCAAATTCTCTGCCCAGTCCGGGTCATAAGCACGGTCTTTTGTGAGAGGGTCCTCAGACCCCTCCCAGTCCTCCCCTTACTCCGAAGTTTGTGGAACAGGTTGAAAATATGGAGGATGGACATAGAGAAGAAATGGCCCCATCGGCGCTGAGCGGAGCCGATCCGGCACGTGTCCGGTTCAGGGCTGAAACTGGGGGCGACGTCATCCCGAGAAGTGGGCGACGTCGGAGGTGGTGCCGGTGGGGTTGACATCGGTGGAGGCATTATAAGGTCAACCGGTGTTGACCGGGGTCCGATCCCAGGGGGTCCTGCAGCGCCAGAGCCACCGCTGGCGATGGAAGGACAGGACCCCCAGTCGGACCCACGGGGCCCAGAGGCGCACCGACGGGGCCAGACGGCCCTAAAAATCGGGCCACGGCAGCAAGAAACTCTTGCACCTGGGCAGGCGTCGCTAACGGACCCGGGAAGGGTGGGTAGACCGGTGGCGACGTCGCAGGCTCTGCCAGAGCCGCGGGGGTGGCACCAGCCGCACCCACGTTGCGCGAGGGTAAGTCGAGTAGCGACAACGCTTCTTCGACTTCTTTTTGGAATGCTTCGTCTTACCTGACCCTCAATGCGACGACTTAGATCCAGAAGAATGATGGTGACGGCTCTGCAACCGGTCCCTCGACCTCCAAAGGGACCAGGACTTTGACCGGCGCGGAGCTGACTGCCAGACTTCCAGCAACTTTCGGGACCGCTCCCGCAAAGTCATCCGCGCCATGGCCCGGCAGTCAGGGTATGACTTGGAGTCGTGGTCACGCCCCAGGCAGTAGAGACAATTGCGGGGTGGGTCCGTCACCGACATCATGCGGGGACAGTCCACACAGTTCTTAAACCCGGGCATCCCTACGATACCAGGAGTTGATCGACTCAAGAAAAAAGGAGACAAAAGTCAAAAAATGACTGGGGGTACTATCTCTTCCCGGATCTGCGCTTACCGGCGTGGAAATAGAAAGAACTGACGTCAGCGCTCGTGGGTGCGCCCAAGTAGCTCCAGCGATGTCATCCCGGTGCCAACGACGCACGCGGAGCCGCACGACGACGCCTACCGACGCGCAGGGGTACTGCTGACAAAAACTTGCCGGATCCAGTCTGACGACTGGGGGTAATTCTAAGGTAAGGAATCCATCACTATGTGTTTCTTTCAGCTACTCAATTTGTCTTTTTCGTCTCACATTTACAGTCTCCTCATCAGTCACCTGGTGTTAGCTTTACAGCATGCACTCAACTTGCTCAGATAATAGGTTGTGCTCAGCTTCACAGGCTTGCAGCGTGTGCTAACTTGAGGAGACAGTGTGTGCACTTCCCTGCTCACATCCAGCATTCACGCCGCAGCTCAGATACCATGTGCTTCTCTGCTCAGAAATATCAAGAGTCCCTTTTATTTACACAATAGGATTTTACTCAGATCCAGAGAGAGGCCGTGAAATCACACATATCTGATGAAGAAGCCTTGAATAGATGGTAGGGGAAGTGGATGGAAACGGTGAGCACACATACCTTTCTTATAGCCCGGGTCCTGTTCCACACAAAATCATACCACTCTCTGTAATTGTCCTTGCCCTGATCCATGATGTGCGTGATCAGATAGTCCATGGTCATGCACAACACTGGTGTGGGACGCAATTCATGAGGCAGCGGCTCCTCTTGGTCTGCTGAAGATCTGCTATATTCTTTCACTGCAGCAGCATGGTCTACCTGAGGAAAGAAATGGAGGAACAAATGAGAGATACAGCTCATACACGCAATCAGTCTAAACCTTCTGCCTTTTCATTCAAATCCATCTTAGGGAATCAAGTAACTGCCTCATTTCAGAATCTTCGCTGGCCTGCAAGTATTTTAGTGGGTCTACAATGAGTTCTTTACATTTCTAATGTGTTCTGTATTTGGACTGGGTGAGCATAAATTTAACTTTTTGATTTGCTGAAATCTGTTGATTAGGATGGAAACGTAACTTAACATGAACACCAGGCAATAGTGTGACATGAGCTATAGACCTGCATACTCGGTTTACTTAAATGAGCTATAAAGAGGACCCTGCAAATGTACAGCTATTCAACACATCTTCTGACTATCTCTGTAAAAGTCCCTGTGTGAGATCCTTGTGTGACCCTTGAGGAGAATGACTACCAGCAAAGAGAAAGATTTGACATTGCAAGGTTGCTTGCTTACTGGCCTAAACGTAATATCAAAAGAGATCCTGCACTGATGGAAGGGGTGTTAATATGAGGCTGAATCAATGTCAGACACTTTCTCAGTTTCCCCTGGTGTCAATGGCACCACTACAAGAAGATCACAGCTCATAAAATGTCATATGCAGCAAAAAGGACATCTGTCACTAGCAAGAGGCTCATATAAACCACCAATACTTGCACACCACAGGGTATGCTTGGCTCATTTCTCAGAGTTTGGGGTATCATCCATGAAAGTGCTGAATAGAACACACCAAGCATGCTCATCCTTGACCAGTAGGCAACATTCAAGACACTAGCGCAAACAATTCTTCTGCACAGAATATCCTTATCTCAGCAGAAGCTCTTATATTGTTTTTATCCTTTCTTTCCAACCAGATGCAAACAGCAATGACTAGAGAAATTATTCTCCCAAACTAGCTCAGTCAATTGCAGAGTCCCATAATGCTCCACCGGAATGCCTTACTATTCATTATATAATTTACAAGAAATGTGCCTCCAGACTAGCAGCATGCTCCTTAATATAATTTATGATATAAAAAAAAAACATGTTTTCCAAATCATTAACGCATTTACTTGATTTGTTCCTGTGAGACAATTAAATCAATTGCATTGTTGATATAAAAACCTGAGCAGTGGAGGCACATTTCTTGTTCATCATTTATTTTGTGGCCTAGCTCCCCCTCTTTATAAGGGCCGAACGCCATTCATACATGGCTACTATTCAATCTGTTATCAAACACTACATAGACATTTACAACAATCAACTCCTCTTCCATTCCTTTACAAATTACATTCAAATATACCTTGGGTTGTCTGGAG
Organism: Triturus cristatus; assembly: GCF_964204655.1. NCBI lineage: Eukaryota > Metazoa > Chordata > Amphibia > Caudata > Salamandridae > Triturus > Triturus cristatus. The sequence continues at coordinate 816,220,014 of NC_140583.1, read as the reverse complement.
AGCCCAGCTTCCTCCCCCTTTACACCAAAAGCCATAGCCACAACTTTGAACCCTGGGTACACCACAATAACCTCAAACTCAATGATGCAACAACCCGAAATCCTCATTTGAGGTCAGACATCTCTTCACGCAACCTGACTTTCTATACTCCCCAACCCACTCCCTTAAAGTAAAAAAAACCCTAGTGCAGATCTTCTTAGTCTCATTTCACAAATTCAAGTAGTACTTAAAGCCACATTCCTCCAATTGAAACGACTCAAGAAAACAATCAATGTGGTTGCAAGAACATGGGGAGTGGGCACTGCCAGACATAGAGTTAGCGTTTTTTTTAATTACCTGCAATTTAGGACCAACTTTACGAGCTACAAAAAGAGGAGGATAGCATATTTCACCGGAATTTTCTCCTTGAAGGGCTATTCTCCCCATGTTAACAGAATGTTACTAGATTATCACCTGCCTCATCATTCAAACATTATATTACTTTGGTCTCAAGAACTGCAATTAAACTTATTAATAATTCTGCTGCAATCTGATGCAATAGCACCAATTATGTTGTTTAAGTGATCCAATGTCATGTATGGATTTATATTTATTTGCACACAGTGTGACTCACATCTCTCTACTTGATTAAGGGGTGGGGGCAGGAGGAATGGAACAAGTTAATGAATTGTAATGCTATTTTGTTTTTAAAATCAATAAAACATTTTTAAAGCTAAAAAAGAATTGCAATTAAATTTAATGAAGGAAGATTGGCTGATATTCTTGATATGCATTTCCATCCTTTATAAGCGGGGCAACAGGGCATACATTATTTTGCTATATATGGGCTATTTATAGGCTGTATTATTTGCCATATCTTTGCAGAAGGCAGTTACAAACGTTTGGTCGTAAAAGCGCAGTGGGCCCAGGTCTACATTATTAACAGGAATTTCAACTGAGTAGGTGTAGGTCAGGAGTACTTGAAAACACTTGAGGGGCCTTTAGAAGAACTTTAGAGGAACGGTGTGTACAAAGGAACTTTATTCTTTTTTCTGTTCTTTTGTGCGTTTCTCGCCGATTGCCCAGTGTGGGAAAAACATGAACCTTCTCCCCCTGTTCAATATCGATTATGGGAAATGAGAAACATTATGGTCCTCGAAAGAAACTTATCTGCAGCAAGTGTGGAAATATGGATTTTTCTGGTCAGTTATGTCCCCTATCTTGGACCCCAACGGTTCTATGTGCATGTCGCAAGTACATGTATGCTTCCTCCAGTTCCAGTAATAATGACGCAAACACATGTGCGTCCATCGTCAACATGTCCTCTGTCAGATCCGCCATAAATGGGCTGGATATTCCATTCCTAAATATGAAAGGCCACCGGCTTTATATGGTTCACTTATGCCATTTTACAGTTCAGGCAAGTAGGCCCTGATTCTGTCATCGAACTCCTTTTGCCTTCTGTCTCTGAAAGCTCCAGTTCAAGCCTGCATCCGTGACCATGAACTTTGTCTCATTCTCTGCGCGGCTCACGAAGCCTGACATCAGCCTATTCTCTGCCAAGAACTGTATTTCACCTTCGAATTATCTGTTTCCCCCTCAGCCGATGCATTCCTGCCTAGTAGCTTAAGTAAACATTCTTCCAGTTACCAAGCAAAAAGGCCCATCTTCTCTGTCCTCATGCAAGTAATTCATAGCCCTGTTACCATGGAATATTCCTACCCCCTCGCATTCAGTGTAGACACCTAGACGCTTGTACACGCACGCACAGTCAGTATAGAATAGATTCTGTCCGAGAGTCCTTCTTTTGTGGATAACATAGTTCTTTAAACATAGGATGTAGATATGATTTGGGATTAGGTTGACTTGACCCCCCAGACTTCTTGTCTCCACACGTAGAGCTAAATGTCAAGTCCTCGTCACCCCCTAGTTATACGTCAATTATACGTCAGACTGCTGCGCGCGCATCAATGCCAAGTATTATCTTATAGATCCACCTATGTATTACATCATAGCCAATCATGTTCCTTTTTACTCATTATTACACCCATTTTCGGCTACGCACACCAAAACGTCAATGTCCTTATCAATTGTTACGCCTACTGTATTCACTTCATTATGATGTATGTATTATAAAAGTTACTGCTTGTCAATAAAGTATGTACTTCACTTCCTGAACTCCCGTGGTGATGGAACTTGAGGCATCCGATTATAATCGCTTATTGGAATAAAGCCCATTCTGAAACTCTAATATCACGGATTCTGCCTCTCATTTCATTGAGCTATTTTATTATGTTCCTGTATCAAATTCAGTCCCGGTAAAGGAGAAATATTTACCACATGATGGCGCCCGAACAGGGACACTTTCTCATCTCACGCGCCGGCGGTGCGTTGCAGGCCCGGTCTCCTGCCACAGCTGGACGGACAATAACGCGTACCAGCAGGATTTCCTGTATCTCCCTCCGGTCAAGCGGGGGCGACTGAGACTGCAATCAACACCCAGACGAGGCGGTGAGAAGTGCGAAGTATCCCGACCAGAGCCTAGCTGAGAGAGCAAGATCCGAGGTATACAGAGACCCACCAGTCCGACGTCAAGCCCAGTGTCCGACGAATCGAGTTGAGTCCAGTCCAAATCCGAGTCAAGTTCAAGTTACTGAGGCCTTCCGTTTCCGAAGCTACCCGGTGAGTACCATTACTGGGGAGGCATTTTCTGACGTGCACATAGGTTGTGCCGGTCAAGACGGGTTTGGGTACACAAATCCGGTCTGCACTGTTTTAGCAGTGTATCTGTACTGTTTAGCAGTATATCAAGTATTCCGAAGTGTCTAGTTATTGTCTAGTTATTGTCGAGAATTAAGCTTGGTGATTAGTCATGCAGACGATCATCATTGTTGTTCCAGTTAAAGGTTTAATGTTAAAATGTTTGAAGTGTTTAAGTATATCGTGGTATGAATGACTGTTCATTATCGTGTTTATTGTATTAAGTCTGTTCAAATTCAAGTATCAGGTCAAAATCAAGTATAAGGTCAGTTCTCAATATGCCGCTCTTTTCGAAATTAAGACAGATCACTACCAGAAAAGGGGTTCTCGAAGAAGCCGTCCCTATCCCTCCTAGGGACACCCCAGGGCATTTTATGTATCATAAACATGGATTAGACGCCATATTATTTCTTGATCTATGGGTAGACTATACCAAGGGATTACCAGAAAGTCAGAGGTGGCCCACAGCGGGGACCTGGGATGCAGAGTGCATCATGAAAGTCGAGGAAGAGTTATGGAAAAGGAAAGTCAGACAGTCACAGAAAGACGCCGTTGAATTATGGCGTAAAGAATCACATAGACGAACAGAAAAAGCACGTAGACAGGAAGAAAAGAGTAAAGAGAATTCCACTAAAGTTCGAGAAAATCTATTAATTGAGGAAGGTATCCGAGTAAAATCAGAACAAGTAGACAGACAAAGAAATACCCTTATGAATGGTATGTATCCCCTTCTGGCCGAAGGATTACCTAAGGCTACTCCGGAAACGCCAAAAGACTTGCCAACCCCATTGTTCCCAATAAAGGTACATCCTAAGGGGCATCCTAGAACCGCAGAAGATGTTTTTCTTTCCTCTTATTTAGATGACGCAGCTCCCGAGTATGCAAATTTCGCCCCACGTAGACCACCTACCAGGGAGGTTCAACGCCAAGATCCAGTACCCATATCCCTACGGCAACAAATCGAGTCACAAGTTTCGGCAAGCACATCTGTTTCTGTATCCGTTCCTACAGCTACTTCTATGACTGTGTCCACACCTGTAGTTGCTGTGTCACGTTCAACGAATCCTTTTACACCCGACGCCCCAGATGGAGCCGCGGGAGGAGCTGCCAATGTCTTTTCTACACCACCCAGAATAAATAAGCTCACTTTTCAAGAGTCAGCGCATTCACGTACACCCAAACTCCTTAGTGCCCGTGCGCTTAAAGAACTTCTTATAGATTGTAGATATGACCCGGTGCCTGGAAAAGAGGACGAAATGACCCTAGCATCATTGCGTATCAGACGAGCCGCAGTGTATTTAGCAAAGTTACCAGGAATGACTGCGCATCTAGATAATCTATATCATTTTGTCCAAACAGGGCGAGATCCAGAATGTATTTACAGAGCTATGGAATACCAGAAAGTAGAGATACAGGGGGAACTGTTACGTTTCCTCATAAACTGTGTGATCAGAAACCAAGACCGACCGGGGGTAGACCCGGAAGCCATGAGAATTCTTACAAGATGGAGCCAGAATATATCAGAAGGGAGACATGATAAACAAAATTGTATAATAGCCATGTGCCGAAAGATCCGTAAAGAAATAGAACGCCTACACGAAGAGAGATTAGAGACAGACGAGTTCGAACAAAACGAGGAAGAAGGGCCAGGACTGCTCACAGGACAGTCAGACACCATAGCCTATGTAGGTAGAGGAAGATCTTGTAATAGGAATCAGACTAGATATCATACTGACTCAATGCATCCGACGTGTCCAGATAATAGCAGGAATTTTCAAATACCTATAATTAATATAAGGTCTAACGAGCATTCGTTCCAAACCGCCGACAAACTACTCCAAGAACGAAGGGGTTATCATTTCCTCGATTCTATGGATGAACAAGATTTAGCCAGGGCAGCTGTCCATTGGGTGGACAGTCCCGGAAAATATAGTGATGATACAGTAGTACGCGCATTTTTGAATCTTACCCCAGATGAACAAAGGTTAGCTGGGATTTATATGATCCAACAACTCATTATACTGTATCGGAGTCAGCACTCGGACCCTGGTCCCTTGCCTGACATACTGACTGAATTACTTATGAATAAATGGAGAGGTCCAGGTACTGAATTAATTAAAGAAATTCTAGAATCAAGAAAGCAGTATATTCTTTTCGTGTGTTCAGAACATGTTCCATTGTCCGCCAAGGAAAGAACTACGTACCACATAGATAGACAGAATCCCTTACGAGAAGTGCACCCAATAAAGGGTGAGGACAATGAGTTTAAACGCGTATTTGTATATACGCCTATATCGAAAATAGAATTATTAGAAATGAAGAAAGTAGTACCCAGTCATGACAAGGACCCAGCGGGGTTTCACCGAGAAATTAAAGACATGTTACTCATGGGAGAGTATACCTACCCCGACATTATGACAATATTAAAGGTGTTGATGCCTGCTGGCATTTATGAGAAACTCAAAGAAAAAGAGTGGGAGGTAGGTGATCAAAAGATAGAATGGTCAGCATTAGAAACAGAAGAAAGGGCCCGAGGTCCAGGTTCGGGGCTTGGGGACAAAACTAAGGCATTACCAGGACTACTAGTACAGGTACTGCCACGATTATTAACTACGAAAAAGGAAGATTGGGGTACAATTTCAGCCTGTAAACAGAAGCAAGATGAAGACACTAGTGATTACTATGCCCGTTTCGAAAAATGTTTTGGTATAAATAGTGGCATAAAAGCAAGTAGCGAATCATACCCACATCTGTTTGTAACAAAATTAGTAGAAAATGCTCTGCCTCCAGTAAAGAATAGAGTATTAAAATTCGAGAGTACCTGGCAAGGTAACACTCCAACACAAATGTTACAAATGTTACAGTACCACCACAATAGAATTAAAGAGGAACAAGAACATGAACACAGACGCATGAAAGACACAAAAATGAAAATGCTAGTTTCCCAGACAGTCCCAGCCGAAGGACATAAAAAGGGTATGACACATTCCGATTCAGCAGGACCTGTAAAAGGGACATGCAATTATTGTAAAAAGCCAGGCCATTACGTACACGATTGTCCAGTTCTAAAACATAATATCGCCATAGGTAAAACACAAGAAAGATCACGGCCACTGAGACAAGACCAGAATGAACAAGGAGCTATACAGCATGTCCAGGCAATGCCAGCCGCACAACAGCCAATACAGTTTGTACCAGCTGCACCCCCATTACCTGTTGCTGCCACACAAACAACAACACGACAAATGTATCAGACCGCACAGTATGAATATCCCGAGTATCAGCGTTACGCATGAACTAGCCTAGAGAGGGAAGTTGACCTACCCCTTATCGAGATTCCTGTGGATCAAGAAGGACCTTATGTACATAGTAAATTATTAGGTCAAGATAGAAAATTTTTACTCGATACAGGGGCAAGTCGAACAACTATAAAACGTAGTGAAGTTCCAGGGGCACCCCTCTCAGGCTCACAAAATATTTCCCTTGGTTTTTCAGGCAAACCTATTGTTAATGAAGTGTCACAGCCTCTGCCACTCACGATAGGACCTCTGACCCGAACTACAGATTTACTGCTTACTAAATCATGTCCAGAAAATCTATTAGGAATAAAAACGTTAAAAGCCCTAGGAGCTATAATATGTTGTTCTCCGGAAGGAGTAAGATTGTTTTTACGTGATTTTAAAGGTCACTATGTATCTAGAGACATGGATCCCCGATTACAGACTTTACCTACACGTCTATGGGCACAAGGCCCTACTGATGTTGGTCGCATGAATATTACACCATATCGAGTCACACTAAAGGCAGGAGTGGTGCTACCACGAATGCGACAATACAAGTTACCACCAGATGCTGTAGTGGCTTTACTACAAATCATTGACGAGCTCATTGCCCAAGGAGTAGTTGTGGAAACAGACTCCAATGTATGTAATTCACCGATAATACCGATTCTTAAACGAACAGATCCGAAGGCCCCGCCAGTATATCGATTGGTTATTGACCTGCGCGAGTTAAACAAATGTATTGTGCCACAATTCCCTGTGGTCCCAGATATCTCGTCATTACTGACAGCTATTGATTCCGAAGCGACATTCTTCACTGTAATCGATCTCAAGAATGCCTTTTTCAGCGTCCCAATAGATCCGGAAAGCCAATATTTGTTCGGATTTAGTTTAAATGGACGTAGCTTTAAATTCTCACGCGCACCTCAAGGATTTACAGAAAGCCCCAGCATCTATAGCCAAGCATTGAAACGAGAACTTGACAGTATCCACATGCCAGTTAACACGGCTCTGTTTCAATATGTCGATGATCTGCTGATCACCGCAAGAAGCGAAGCTGAATGTGAAAAAGCGTCACTGACAGTTTTACAATTTCTAGCCGAAAAAGGACACAAGGTTTCCCCTTCTAAGCTGCAATTCTGTGTCCAGCGAGTTGTTTATCTTGGACACTCGCTGGACAAGGAGGGAAGGCAGCTTACACCCGACCGCATTCAGTTGATAGTTAACATGCCAACACCTAAGACACAAAAGGAGGTGCGGGCTTTCATAGGCCTCACTTCATATTGTAGACAGTGGATCCCGCAATATGCATTCCTAGCAAAACCACTCATTCAGTTGACAACCCAGGAGGCAGCCACATCGACTATTCTCCCTTGGACTCAGGAACATACACAAGCTTTTGAAAGCCTAAAGAAAGCTTTATGTCAAGCACCAGTTTTAGCAACACCATGTTACAGAAAACAGTTTACACTCTTTGTTACAGAACGCGAAGGTACTGCCTTGTCAGTACTCACACAGGAACAAGCAGGAGCACACAAACCATGTGCTTATTTTTCTAGTACATTAGATCCAGTAGCTCAGGCTTTGCCTGCGTGCCTGAAATCAGTAGCAGCGACAGCTTTAGCAATCAGACAAAGCGATGCCATAGTGTTAGGACATCCATTGACAGTTCAAGTACCACACGCAGTAGAGGTTCTTGTAAATAGAACACAAACACAACACTTGACCGTAGCACGACTTACAGGGTATGAACTGACACTGTTTCAGCCGCATATAGAAATAAGACGCTGTAACACATTGAATCCTGCCACACTTTTGCCAGTAATCGGAACAGACCCACTAATCCATGACTGTATTGAAGTCATTACTGTAACGACAAAACCCAGACAAGACTTGACCGATGTTCCATTGTCAGAACCAGACTTGACATTTTATGTCGATGGTTCATGCATGAGAACAAGTACAGGAGAGTTAGTAGCCGCTTATGCAGTCACAACCGATACTGAAGTTATTGAAACTAATCGTATAAATACTTTGTCAGCTCAAGCCGCAGAGCTCATCGCTCTGACACAAGCCTGTATTCAAGCCACGAATAAAAAAGTCAACATATACACTGATTCACGTTATGCATTCGGAGTTGTACATGACTTCGGCGTGCTGTGGCGAGAGAGAGGTTATTTAACTTCCCACGGTGCCCACATTCAGCACGGACCCCTCATTCATGCATTATTAGATGCAATACATCTACCCACTGCAATATCAATTATGAAATGTAAAGCCCATACAAAAGTTACTGATACCATTTCCCAAGGCAATGATCTAGCCGACAGAACAGCTAAACTGACCGCTCAAATTCAAACCCCCGATATGACAAAGACAATAGTCCCGACACCAACACATAGTATGACAGTTAAAGATCCTACTCTTGACGTAATTGACATACAGACACATGCTACACCAGACGAAATAAAGAAATGGACTGAATTAGGAGGGATCCAAACGGACCAGGGATGGATGATGAAGGAAAGGTCTGTGTGGTTCCTCCCTGATTCAATGGTCCAAGTCGTAATCAACACTATACATAGTCCAGCACATCTAGGAGAAAAAGCTATGCTAGATAGCATTCAACACATTTGGTTTAATAAGCATTTACGAGCAGCAGCCAAACAAAAGGTCCGTACCTGTATGATCTGTTGCCAGTTCAACCCGGGAAAAAGTGTTCCCGTAGAACAGGGTGGATTTCAGCCTCCTGATCACCCTTTTGAAGTCCTACAGATGGATTATATCCAGATGGAACGATGTCGAGGATTCAAATATGTTCTCGTGGTTGTCTGCGCTCTGTCCCGTTGGACAGAGGCGTACCCAGTTTCAGATTACACTGCCCCGACTACTGCCAAACAGTTGGTTCGAGAATTCTTCCCACGATACGGTTTACCACGTGTTGTCTACTCAGATAACGGCCAGCCGTTCTCATCCGAATTAATGAAACACGTTTCACTTCTGTTAGGTTATCAGTGGAAATTCCACTGTGTCCGACATCCCGAGGCAGCAGGTCTCGTAGAAAGACATAACCAGACACTGAAAATCAGACTGTCCAAAATATGCAGAGAGAAAGGTGTCGACTGGATAGTAGCATTACCAGTTGCACTCTTTTACATGAGAATGGTAGCACACTCTAGAACAGGGCTATCCCCGTATGAGGTGATCTTCGGTAGACCACCGAATATGTGGGGGACGCCTATACCACGCAAAATAACTGATATTGACTGTAATATGCTGACAGATTACTTGGCTTCCTTGATGTCTGCACTACAATCTTCTCGTTCACAGGTAGCTGCAGCCTTTCCCGACAACACTGAGGCGAAACCCCATGACGTTGTTCCGGGTAATCTTGTCTTTGTGAGAAATTTCGACAGAAAAAATCAACTGGAGCCCAGGTGGAAAGCACCCAAGTTGGTCCTGTTGACCACAAGAACAGCCGTGAAGATCGAGGGCCGCAAGGGTTGGATTCATTCAAGTCACATAAAAAAATTCCATGGACTACCTTCAGATATAGACACTGTGCCCTGCACTCCCTCACAGACTGATTCAAAACTTCCTTTGGTGGAAAAAAAACGGAAAGCGAACTTTACAAACTAAAGCTTAGGCCCACCAAGTCGAGCAATTTGATTGTTTAAGTCCTCCCCAAGGTGAAGCGGTTGAATTGTCTCTGACATGTATCCCCTGGACCTAAGTAGAGGAAATACCGGAAAAATGTTGAAACGACAGGCGTATTGTAAATCACTGCGTAGCCACTGCATAGTGACATTATTAATCTTGTTTTTATTGAGTCTTTTAATAACTATTACAAGTATGTTGTTGCACATATATTACCCTATTTCTAGACATGTTTATAATGTTGCTGCTGAACATTCTTTTAGTGACTTACCTCCGCATGAATTGTCTTATAGACTTGCGCTGCGCAATAACACTTTCATTAGTATGTTACACCATTCCCATCAGACTAGTAACGCCACCAATTGTTGGGTGTGTGGCCGACTCCCTCCCTATCAGAATTATGAAGGAGTCCTGCCATTCTTTCCGCACCCATTTACACATAATGGCTCCTGTGGAGCATGGTTCAGTTTAATTAATTCCATAGACTCAGACACAGCAGTTTACCAAGACCATTGGATATGGGGAAACCTGAACCTAGTTTTACTCAAAGTCTGCTACCCTGACAAGGAGGGTCGCCCCAAAAGAACAGGAACTGATCTAGAAAATGAAGTATATGGATTAGGTAATTTTACACCTAATCTCATGATTCTAAATGTCATATCCGAAGTTGAGCTAGTCTTACCCACCATGTCAGTATTCCCAGCAAAGGGTGAATTGTGTGTAAGAAAGGTTGGTTCTATACATATGGGCCATAGTAAATGCACTACTACAGTAGAATTCAGTGATCAAGGCAAATCTTCATTCAGAACTTCTCGCCACTCCTACTTTATATGTGGTCAGACTGCATATATGCGTCTACCTCTAGATTGGGATGGTACTTGCTACATAGCATTCCTTTTGCCACCTGTTTTCCTAGCTCCTCCTGATTATTACAGAAATATTCATTTAGTACACAATAGAGAACGGAGAGATCTCCCCATTGTCGATTACACTGAGACGGCATGGGACAAGTATGTAGATTTCAATAAAGGCATCTTTCCCTATATAGGTACTGTTACTAATAGTAAGCTAATACGTAGATTAACTAGAACCCTTGAAGCAGTAGTGAATGAAACTATTTCCGCCTTAGGCAATTTAACAGAAGAACAGTCTGCTATGCGGATTGTTGTGCTTCAAAATCGTCTTGTCCTTGACGTCATCCTGGCTGATAGGGGCGGAGCTTGTAGGGTCATCGGATCAAGTTGCTGCGTATTCATACCAGAAAATTCGCCATCCGTATATAAAGCCATCACTCGCCTTCATAAGATAGTAAGCCAGATACACCAGAACCCAGGCACTTGGACTTGGTCCAGTTGGTTTTGGAATACGGTATCAGCCTGGGGATGGAGAGTTCTATCCTTCCTAGGTATAAGCCTTCTCATACTATTCAGTTGCTGTCTATGTCTGCAATGTGGACCAGCAATTTGTGGTCTGTGTGCCACATCGTGCATTCCACATCAAGATTTTCATTCAAGATCCCGGAAGAAGAAAGAAGAACAAATGATGCTATATGAACAGATAAATGGATTGATGAAGATTGATATCTCGTGAAGGGCAAGAAGGGGACAAGGAGGGAATGTGGAAATATGGATTTTTCTGGTCAGTTATGTCCCCTATCTTGGACCCCAACGGTTCTATGTGCATGTCGCAAGTACATGTATGCTTCCTCCAGTTCCAGTAATAATGACGCAAACACATGTGCGTCCATCGTCAACATGTCCTCTGTCAGATCCGCCATAAATGGGCTGGATATTCCATTCCTAAATATGAAAGGCCACCGGCTTTATATGGTTCACTTATGCCATTTTACAGTTCAGGCAAGTAGGCCCTGATTCTGTCATCGAACTCCTTTTGCCTTCTGTCTCTGAAAGCTCCAGTTCAAGCCTGCATCCGTGACCATGAACTTTGTCTCATTCTCTGCGCGGCTCACGAAGCCTGACATCAGCCTATTCTCTGCCAAGAACTGTATTTCACCTTCGAATTATCTGTTTCCCCCTCAGCCGATGCATTCCTGCCTAGTAGCTTAAGTAAACATTCTTCCAGTTACCAAGCAAAAAGGCCCATCTTCTCTGTCCTCATGCAAGTAATTCATAGCCCTGTTACCATGGAATATTCCTACCCCCTCGCATTCAGTGTAGACACCTAGACGCTTGTACACGCACGCACAGTCAGTATAGAATAGATTCTGTCCGAGAGTCCTTCTTTTGTGGATAACATAGTTCTTTAAACATAGGATGTAGATATGATTTGGGATTAGGTTGACTTGACCCCCCAGACTTCTTGTCTCCACACGTAGAGCTAAATGTCAAGTCCTCGTCACCCCCTAGTTATACGTCAATTATACGTCAGACTGCTGCGCGCGCATCAATGCCAAGTATTATCTTATAGATCCACCTATGTATTACATCATAGCCAATCATGTTCCTTTTTACTCATTATTACACCCATTTTCGGCTACGCACACCAAAACGTCAATGTCCTTATCAATTGTTACGCCTACTGTATTCACTTCATTATGATGTATGTATTATAAAAGTTACTGCTTGTCAATAAAGTATGTACTTCACTTCCTGAACTCCCGTGGTGATGGAACTTGAGGCATCCGATTATAATCGCTTATTGGAATAAAGCCCATTCTGAAACTCTAATATCACGGATTCTGCCTCTCATTTCATTGAGCTATTTTATTATGTTCCTGTATCAAATTCAGTCCCGGTAAAGGAGAAATATTTACCACACAAGGATGACTTCCATGTTTAAAAATATCTAGGGCTGTTTCCTAACATGAATCTATAAGTTATGTTTGAGATAACCTTCCAATTGTAAAAGATGGGGTCCTGATTACAGACTGCATGGTATACTGGTGTTCTAAATCTGAATACTGAAACACATCATATGGAATAAAAAACATACTACTTTTCTGGGCAGTAAAACTAGTCATTTTTACTTCACAGCAAAACATGCATGAATAGAACACAACTGTCACCAGGAAATGACACATACAAATAGAAAACAAACATTAAAGTTGCCATTGCAGAATAAAAGCAAAAAGGCAATATTCAAGTGCAGATTGTGTAGCTTACTTAACACACTTCATTGCAGACAGCCAGCCTCTACTTTATTTACTTTGGAAGCCATACGTAAAATTACAATTGTAGGAAGCTCGATCTGTATATGCGATTGCAACTAGGTGGGAATACCGTGCACAGAGTCCAGGGCTTCCCCACAATTGTACAGGGCTTAATGTAAAACCCGAAGTGCTTTATTAGTGGTAGTGTGGACAAGCAGCCTTAGGCCTAACACAGAGGAGTGTAAGATTTTTATTGCTTAACAGTGATCAATAATGGACACGCGACTCAAGAAGGAGATCCAGACCAATTTTAAAATATTATACTTTGTTTGTAATTAATTTTAAGACTAAGATCTCTGTAATGCGGTAAGTATATTTTTAGTCAAAAATACTTTTCATTTTCAAAAATCGACACTGAGAAACTTTTCAACACTGTTCAATGTTATCATACAAGTAAAACAGTTTTGCGGTTAAGCAGGTAAGTACTGCACTTACAATCCCAGCTTTCAGAGCCAAAAGTCAGCAAGGGCCAGGGATCAGGTGAGTACCAAACTGCACCACCAGCTGCACAGGGGCGACCGAGTGGAGAGGTCAAAATTGGAGTTTGGCCCAATGCTTTCCAATGGTGACAGGTGGTGCCTGGAGCCATGCTGCTTGCAGGTAGGTAGATCGGTTGCAGGGGCCAAGCTTTAGTGGTTAGGTTAAGCATGGGGCCACAAAGCAGCACCAAACATACACCACCACATACACAAGTGCGGTCGGGTGCAATCCCGACATCGGGCGCCCAATGCTTCTTTCGGTAACAATGCTGCAGGCGTGGCACCAGGGGTTGCGGGAGAAAGACCATCGACAGCAGAGTGAAGTAGAGATGTAGGGGGTTGTCGAGGCACCGTCGGTTCAGCTCACCAAGGCCCAGGGGCTTCGGGTGCAGGGGGGCCTTTGGACGTCGGAGTCTTCTTACGGGAGCCGGTCACGGGAGCCTCTGAATTTCACACTGCAGACATTGTCGTGGAGGTCAGGAGCAATCAGCCAATGCAGAGCACAAGGTCAGGAATGCTGGGGAGACTACACTGCCCAGGTGAGCCACTCAGACTCAGGCCGTGGGCGTTGAGTGCAGAGTGGGCAGGAGATGCGGCTCCGCCTGGACCTGGAGTCCAAAGAGTAGATTTCTTCTGGACAGGCCCGCTGTCCGCGGGAGGATGGAGTCTTTTTGGAAGGCAGCAGTTCTCCCAGGATTTCAGAGGACGCTGGCAGCAAGACAGGTCGCAGGTTCGCAGAAGCTGGAGATAAGCCGGTAGGGCTGGGGCCAAGGCAGAAGGCGTCTTCAGTCTTCTCTGCAGGGTCGTCTTCTTTCTTCTTAGGCAGTCGCAGATCTACGTACCAGGTTTGGGGGAGCCTCCTAAATACAAAACTTAGTAGGTAGGGCCAATAGGCACCTTGCCTGGGGTGACTACACCTACTATTGTGCCACCCTCATGTGGGAGGGGGCATAGGCCTAGTCCTGATTGGAGTGGTCCCCTCATTTTAAAGATTGAGGGGACTAAGAAGTGTGCTTAGTTTTGCCTCCTCCACCAGAGGGGGCAGTGGCGGGGGGGGGGGGGGGTGGAGTTGGCAAAGGTGGCACACCTCCTAGCCTTTCTAAGTTTTCCCGGCGATTTTCACTCCCAATGTGGGGGTGCAAATCGGGGGCTGTCATCTTCTACTAGCAGCAGAGGGTGGGGGGCCGCATTACAAAGGCAGCAGGCCTTTGAAGCTTCCCTTACAAGCACTGGTCCCTCCTGGGGAAGGAGGTTTGACACCTCTACGCAGGATGCGCATTGTTTCTAGTTCCAGAGAGCAGAGGCTCTCCAACCATGGGTCCAGACACAGGTCTGTGTATGGCAGGCTGCCTAAAGTAAGGCGGTGCCCACACTAGGGTCAGTAGGTTTTCTGGGTAAATGTTTAAATAAATCTCACACTGGCATCAATGTGGATTTATTACCAGGATCTGTTTGGTAGCAAACACTGCTGGGTTCAGTGAAGCCATCATGGTGCTATGGAGCTCGAGTTGTCAGGTTCCCTATTCTCTATGGCTTCCCTGGCACAATATTAGGGAATAGACCCTAATACTGTAGAAACATATCTGTTCCTGCAGATATGCCCACACCTTGGATATAATGCACCCTGCCTTAGAGCTGGTTAGACCTGAAGAGGGGTGACTTTCCTATATTTTAGGCAGTGCTAGCTGGCATGGCACACAGGAAGTGTGCCATGTCGACTTGGTCATTTTTTCACCTTACATGGGTATGCCAAATGCAGGGGCATGGTCCAAGTGAGGGGGCCCAGTACTATACAGTCAAAGTGTCCTCAAAAGCCAGGCAAAAAGTGTGTGTGTGGGGGTGGGGGGGGGGGTTGCTGCAACAAAACCCCATGTTCTCACAACCAATCCATTGCAATCCTCGGCAACACAATCAGTCCATCATAGAAAAGCAGCTTTACGTACACTGTAGCCTCAAGACCCATCAGAAACGTTACATTTAGTGAGGCAAAAATGAAAGTACTGGCAAAAGAAGAGTCAAAGTTCATTGACATTTGGTTCACAAAGTCAATGCTCAATCAGGAGCATATTTTCTTCAAATGTTGAATTACTTTTGAAACACAGATGTGACAGCGCTTCCACTGGACTAGGGCCAGGTGTGTATGCAATGAATGGATCTGGAACACCATTCAACTCACATTCATAAAAGATGGAAATGAAGCTGGTGAAGTAGAGGATATAAGTAAGTGCCTTGTACTTCTGAGATCTGAATGTATTTTCACGTAACTAAATACAGTCCTGCAAGTGCTAAAGGCAGTGTCTACTTATGAGGAATAAGTGTCACATCAATGCACCATTCTGAACAGAATGTTAAATAAGACAGGGACACTACTAATAGAATGCTGACATAAGTGAAAAATGACAAACCACTAGGTTAGATTTGCTAGGCATCATACCCTATACCAATAAATAATCAAGGAAGTAGAGGTACGTCAAATATGTGCAGGCTGGGAAGATAGGAAGCAATACATGTATTAGATAGCTAAGGATCTGCAGCAAGATATCACCCTGAAGAAGGCCTCTGACCCCATCAAGTACTCAAAAAGGCCAAAACATGTTGGCTTGTGGATGTTCAAATCATTGTATTTTGGAAACATCTCGAGGTAACTGCTTTTATTCATACCATGGGTACTCAATAATAAAGAGGAAAACACTCAGGGTACAGCTGTAAGATATTCTTAGTCACTGGAATCTAGCTTCTGTCCAGAAAGCCTTTTTATCACGAACTCCTGTAACTGGTCGAATTCCTCAAGGTCGTATTCACTTACTCCCATATGGATAACAGGTTTAGTTTTGGAGTTTAGTGCAGCTGTGTTTAGGGGTGCAACTCGGATGCCAGAGATTAGGTTAAGCTAGAGGCAGTGTGGGAGGTCTCTATGGAAGTGGGAAGGCGTTAGGATTCATTGTTGCATGTCAAGAGCATGAGGTGAGGAAGTTGAAGGGTTTTAAGGTGGGGTGGGCACGGAGTGTTTGTTTTTTGTGGATTAGTCTTGGTAGGAGCGTAGGGGCATTGGCAAGTGGGAGAAGAAGGCTTTATTTGTTGCTTTGTGGTTATTAACAGAAATAAAAATCACTGCTCAATGACAATGTCATAAAGTGCTTTTACTTACAAATGTATTATGTTCTTCTGTGCTGCAATGCCTGCTTTTTCTTTTTTGGTCTCATGTGTTTTTTAAAGTGTCTGGATGTTTTCTCAATCACTTTTTTTTTCTTCGTAGTTTTATACAGCGCAAACTTGACCGGAAGGTATCAGAGCGCTTAACATGAGCCCCAGTTGTGTTAAACAAGGACACATTCATTTTTGTTAGGCATGGGGATAGTAAGTGATTTGCCCAGAATCACAGGATGTTGAGCGTCATTGCCGAGACTCGAACCACATTCCTCCAGATTTGGGATCACCGCCCTAGCCGTTAGGCTACATCCTCTCCCCAAAGGATCTCTTTTGATAATGTATTGACATTTATAGTAAAACATTATCATTGTTGTTTTGTCACAGTTGTTAGGTGCCAATTCCTCAGGTGGAATTGGTTACCATGCAACTCGTAATTGCAGTTTGTGATTTTTCTGCATGTAGATTTGTTTTATTTTTAAACATTTAGTACATACATCTGAAGTCAACCAACATCAGCAGTCATATACCTATGCACTAGGACATAATCATGACACACCAAGGCATACAATTAGAGAGATAAAACTATAGGTCAGGACACAATTGTGTAAGCACTTAACGGCGAATAAGTTCTAGAATGTGGTAAACGTTGTATCTGTGGGATTATCACTAGAAATTTAGTTTTACTGGTTCAGTATATCACTATTAGATATTGCTTATGGAGCTGTGCAGGTTCATGAGAGCCTCCAACAGAAACAAGGTCAAAATAAAACATAATAGCAAGCAGTTTGCAATATTTCCACACAAAAAAAAAAAAAAATATATATATATATATATACATACATACATACATACATATACACACACAACACACACACACACACAGAACTACATTTGTTGTTCCCCACGGCTTGTTTTCCATTCCTGTTCAGAATCTCAGCCACAAAATGCTGTCAGAGTAGATCCATATAACTTTCAGTTATAAAATATATGGCAAAGTTTCTGATTATGTTTCTGCAGTCTCATTACAAACTATTAAATTTCTCAGACAGTCTTTAATTATGGGCAGAGGACATCTCACCTAACAGAAGGCCACCCTAATTATTATTATTTTTTTTGCTAATAAGCAGGAGATGGCCGTAAACCACCTCATTCCTTTGGGTATTACCATTACATATCCAATCAGTATTATAATGGTGATGGATCAACATTAGAGTCAATCCTATTTGCAAGTGTTTCAATCACCTGTGACGGAAACTCAATTATCTGTAGTCAGGCATATGAATCCTAGGTTCTAGGTTGGTGGTTATCACAGGATCGTCTAGTAGGTGTATACTAGATGAATATATATTATCCAATACTACCATTCATGCTAATTTGTGGCGAGCAAAGATCATAGATGCCACTATGCTAAATTGTGTGTTTGGTCGCAGGGGAGTCTGTGTTATGGTAGTAATTAGCAGATGGGGTGCTGCCATGTCCCCTCTTGATTATCTGCATGGTACCATCCAAAAACATGTCTGGGCTGAGCAACCCAGTATCTCTAGAATCAGGACCTTAAAGTTCCATCCCGAGTACAGGGGTGTTCACATATCAAAATGTAATCTTTGCTGCTTATCCCCCACACAAATTTCAACAGTAGGCTTCTAATATTCTTGAAGTACGCTTTTGTTAGGGAGGTCGGTATATTGAATAATAAATATAGTAACTGGGGAACAAACATCATTGCCTTGCTTCCTGGCTATTAAAAGTGGGAAGGGTTTGTAGTGCTATACACTTTTGTGTGCATTATGGGATTATGTGATGACCTTTGACTACCAGTGTTTTAATTGACTCAGTCTTGAATTTATGACATCATTCATTTTTTGTGCTTTTGCATTTTGACTTGTCTGCTCTCAGCTTCAGGGTGGATTGTTTACTTTCTTCTCAGCAGAGAGCAAAATAGCCTTGCTGGAACAGAACGTGTGGGATGTGCGTTTGACAGCATGAGAGAGAAATATGTGGAATGTACTTCGCTGTCTCAGAGTCAAAACACGGAGATTCGGCCAGCTTCAGTCTTGACCTTAGAACAGACCAGTACGGTCAGCTTTGGTTTTGCAAAAGATGAAGGGAGTGGGAACTTGTAGAAGTCTCTCTCTGTGTTAACAAAGTATTAAAGACAGAAAGTATTGGCGGTCATACAGAAGCTCACTCGTGAGATGGACACAGTCACAAGAAAGTTTTGCTCCCATTGAGACTTCTGGACAACTGAAAGGGCTTCTCAGTTGAGCGGACCTGAATGATGTGCTCTCAAAGGTGATGTATGAGTTTCATTGTTCTGTGAGGTTTTCATGTTGTGTATATATGCTCTTTATATTTGAGTCTTTAATTTGACAGTGCTCGTTTCCTGCATTCGACGTCCATTATTATCTGTTTCCATCATTATTATTTGCTTGTGTTCCACTTTCTTTTATTTGACTAGTGAATGATCCTTTATGATTAACTGCTTAGGTCTCTCTCTCTTACAATTTACTGGTGAATGATCCATTATTATAATCTGCTTAGGTTTTGCTCTCCTATTATTTGACATGAGTGTTCCAGTATTATCTGCTAGTATTTTATTAGTGTTTTATTATTACTTGCTTGTGCACATATATCTATACATTTTCATGCTGCTTTATCTATTTCATTTGACATCTGGGAAAGTTTTTCTGTTAAGAGTTGAATATGCTACTTACCAGTATGCATCTGTTCTTGGCATGTAGGGCTGCTGACATTCATATCTGTGCATAGATCGCCGCCTAGTGTTGGGTCCGGATGTTTGCACGTTGTTGTCCTGGAAGAGTCTTCGAAGTATCCTGAGATAGGTGACTCCTCCCCTGGACCACAGTGCGCATGGGCATCCTCTCCATCCTCAGATTGTTTTTCGCCATTGTGGCAGTGATGGAGTAGATACAGAAAGTGATGACCATGCTTACAGTAATTCTGAGAGCTGCAGCTGCTACAGGCGCCGGGGAGGAGGGTGGGCGATATGAATGTCAGCAGCCCTACATGCCAAGAACAGATGCATACTGGTAAGTAGCATATTCAGTTCGAGGCATGTGGGCTGCTGAATTCATATCTGTGCATAGAATACATAGCAGTACCTCCTATTAGCGGCGGCTACCAGTGCCAGCTGCAGCGGTCTGAAAAAGAGTTTTGAGAACAGCCTGTCCTACAGCTGCCTGCTGTTTTGATTGCACATCTACACAATAGTGTTTGGTAAATGTGTGTGTAGTGGACCAGGTGGCTGCTCTACATATATCATGCAAAGGGATGTTTCCCAAGAAAGCCATGGAGGCCCCTAACTTGCGTGTTGAGTGGGCTCGTGGGGGAATCGTTAATGTGTGTTTAGCCTTTTGATAGCAAATTTGAATACATTTAACGATCCATCTGGCTATACCTGCTTTGGAGATAGCGTTACCTTTGTGGTGTGGGGCAAAGGCAACGAAAAGTTGTTTAGTCTTCCTAAAGATCTTAGTCCTGTCGATATAATACATGAGGGCTCTCTTCACATCTAGTGTATGGAGTGCCCTTTCTGCGACAGTTTGTGGGTTTTGAAAGAAAACAGGCAGTTCAATAGTTTGATTCATGTGGAACTGCGATATCACCTTGGGCATGAATTTGGGGTTGGTACGTAGTACGACCCTGTTGGCGTGAACCTGTATAAATGGCTCTTGGACGGTTAGTGCCTGGAGTTCACTAACTCTTCTTAAAGAAGTGATCGCTACTAGGAAAGCTACTTTCCAGGTAAGGAATTGAATCTCGCATGAGTGTAGAGGTTCAAAGGGTGGACCCATCAGGCGTGTGAGGACCAAGTTGAGGTTCCACATTGGAGCCGGTGGGTGGCTTGGAGGAATTACTCGTTTGAGTCCTTCCAAGAATGCTTTGATGGCAGGCACTCTGAATAGAGAGAGGTGCTGCCTGTTCTGGAGATAGGCTGATATTGCGGTCAAATGGACACGTATCGAGGTGTACGCCAGATTGCATCGGTATAGGTGTAAGAGGTAACAAATTATGTTTTGGATGGATGCGTCTAGCGGGTTAATGTCATTATTATTGCAATAGATGACGAATCTTTTCCATTTGGCTGCATAGCAAGCTCTGGTAGTGGGTCTTCTAGCTTTCTGAATGATGTCCATACAGTCAGGTGGCAGGTTTAGGTAGCCAAACTCTAGGACTTCAGGAGCCAGATTGCCAGGTTCAGCTGTTGCGGATCTGGGTGCTGAATCTCTCCATGGTTCTGCGTCAAATGCGCGGGTTTGATCCGCAGCCTTTGATGCGGCACCACGGAAAGTTCGAGAAAAGTGGTGTACCATGGCTGGCGTGCCCACGTTGGAGCAACCAGGACGAGTGTCAGTGAGTGTTGTCTGAGTTTGCGAGCCACCAGCGGTATCAATGGTGCTGGGGGAAAAGCGTACGCAAATCTGCCGGACCAGTTCATCCATATCGCATTGCCCTGCGACTGTGGATGTGGGAACCTGGCGGCAAAGCTTTGGCATTTTGCGTTTTCGCTTGTGGCGAATAGGTCTATCTCTGGATGACCCCATTGCTGGAAGTACGGTTGGAGTACTGATGGGTGTAACTCCCACTCGTGCATCTGGTGGCTGTGTCTGCTGAGCAGATCCGCCATCTGGTTGTCCTTGCCGGGGAGGTGTTCCGCCATGAGGAACATGTTCCTCTGAATGGCCCACTTCCACATGCTCTGAGCCAGATGAGACAACTGTGGAGAGTGTGTTCCTCCCTGCTTCTGTATGTAGTACATGGCGGTCATGTTGTCTGTCCGGATCAACACGACTTTGTTGCACAAGTGTACTTTGAATGCTTTCATAGCCAGGAAGATTGCCATCAGTTCTAGAAGGTTGATGTGCATCTTCTTTTGTTGTGTTGTCCATAGTCCCTGCACTGTGTAGTTGAGTACATGAGCTCCCCATCCCTGGAGAGACGCGTCCGCTGTCAGTATTATCTGTGGAACAGGCTCTTGGAACGGTCGGCCCTTGCAAAGGTTTTGTGGATTCCACCAATGCAGAGAGTTGTATGCCCGACCGCTCACCAACACTAGGTCTTTTAGTTGTCCGTGAGCCTGATTCCATTGACGTGCTAAGCACTCTTGAAGCGGGCGCATATGTAGTCTCGCGTGTGGGACTATGAAAATGCAGGAGGCCATCATGCCTATCAACTGCATGAACACTCGCGCGGGAAGGGAGTGTTGTGGTTTGAACTTGGAAATCAGCATTTGCATGCTGTTGATTCTCACTAAATGTGGCTGAGCTGTGGCCGCCAGAGTGTCTATGGTCGCACCTAGGTACTGTTGTACGTGTGCGGGTTGGAGATGTGATTTTGGGTAATTTAGTGAGAACCCCAGACTGTGAAGGAGGTGAATGGTGCGGGACATGTGGCTGGCACATTGCTGGGCTGACTTTGCTTGAACAAGCCAGTCGTCCAGGTAAGGGTAGACGTGTATGTGCTGCCTCCGTAGATGTGCCGCCACAGTAGCTAGGCACTTTGTGAAAACTCTGGGTGCTGTTGTGACGCCGAAGGGAAGAACCTTGAATTGGTAGTGCTGCCCTTGAATAGTGAACCTGAGATATTTCCTGTGTGATGGGTGAATGGGTATGTGGAAATATGCATCTTTGAGGTCCAGTGTGGCCAGGAAGTCTCCCTGTTTGAGCAGTGGGAGGACTTGTTGCAGGGTGAGCATGTGGAAATGCTCCGAAAGAATATAGCGGTTGAGGGGTCTCAGGTCTAGTATAGGTCTGAGTGACCCGTCCTTTTTTGGTATTAAAAAGTACAGGGAGTACACCCCTGTACCTTGCTCGTGGATGGGTACGACCTCTATTGCACCTTTTTGCATCATGCTTAGCACTTCCTGCTGTAATAGCGCTAAGTGCTCTGAGGACATAGGACGGTGTTTTGGGGGTATTGTGAGTGGAGTAGAGGTTAATTCTAGGCAGTAACCGTGTTTGATAATATCTTTGACCCACCTGTCCGTGGTGATGGAGTTCCACGTGGCCAGGAACTTTTGCAACCTTCCCCCGACAGGTGTTGTGTGGTCGGGAGGAAGGGAGAGGGCGTCACTGTTTGTTCTTGGGAGAGGATCTGGTATTGCCGTATCCGCGTCCTCTGCCCTTTGTGCTTGAACCACGATATCCACCCCTGGTGTTTTTATCGTAGGTACTTTGGGTGTTGCCCTTGTTGTAGGTTTGCTGTGACCCCTGTCCTCTACCTGCTCCTCTATTACCGGGGCGACGAAAGGAGCCACTCCGAAAGGTCTGCGTTTGGAGAGCCCCCATGGACTTTGCAGTGTCTGTGTCCTTTTTTATTTTTTCTAGTGTGGTGTCAACCTCTGGCCCGAATAAGTAGTCTGGGTTGACCGGCTGGTTGAGGATGTTATTTTGCACCTCAGGTTTGAATCCGGAGATTCGTAACCAGGCGTGTCGTCGTAACATGACGCTAGTGTTTATGGCTCTGGCAGCTGTATCTGCGGCATCCAGTGCACACTTGATGGATACGTTTGTGAGGAGTTGTCCCTCTCTGATGAGGATCTCTGCTCCCTCTTTGTATTGGTCAGGGAGATGTTGTAGTAATGTTTCTAGTGTGTCATAATGCGCTCGGTCGTAGCGAGCCAGGAGCGCTTGAGTATTGGCAATACGCCATATGTTAGCTGCTTGGGCTGCAACCCGTTTGCCGGAGGTCTCTAACACCTTGGACTCTTTGTCCGGGGGAGGGGCATCCCCAGTCGTCTGCGAGTGCGCCCGTTTACGAGCATTCGCGACTACTATGGAATCCAGAGGCAACTGTCCTCTAATATAGGTAGGATCCCCAGGCGCGGACCTATATTTTTTGTCGATTCTGGGGTTTATTACTCTGGCCCTAGTGGGTTCTTTGAAAATGTCCTTTGCTGGTTTAAGGACACCTTTCAACATGGGTAGAGTTTTAACATGTTTTTCTGAGGATGCGAAAGTGTCCATGAGAAAATCGTCCTCGATGGTGTCAGAGTGGAGTTGAACACCATGATTGGCCACAGCACGTTCAATGAGGGCGTTGAATGCGGCAGTGTCCTCTGTGGGAGATGTTTTTGCTCCATAGAGTTGCGGGTCCTGTGTATCCATAGGTGCACCCGAGTCTACAGGGTCATCCCAAGCTTGGTCAGGGTCCTGTTGGCCTTGAGGGTCCATCTCTCCGGGGTAGGGGACGTGGTCACCCATGTAGTCCTCCAAAACGTCTGTGTCGGAGTGTGTCGGAGAGAAGGACTGTGGATCTTGGTAAGAGGCATGGAGAGGCTCGTAAAGAAGTGGTTCCGAATCCACTGGCAGCTTTTTCTTTAGTGGGATCCGGTAGGAGTCCAAAGCTGGCTCCGAAGATATCTTCCTCTTGTGAAGCATCATTCTGCCTGTTGCGGCATCGATGATGTGTGAAGGCGACGTCTCCGTAGGAGAGTGTTCTGCAGGTGTGATCCTGGTGTGGGTGACACGTGTTCTGATTTCGAACAGTTTTGGCGCCGTGGATGGTGGCAGGCCAAAAGTGATGTTGGCCGGTGCCGGAGAAGCTTTTTGAGCCTTTTTCGGCTCGGAGCTTGATGTGTCCTGGAGGGCCGCCTTATCTTTGATGCGTTGCAAGGATGCTGAAACTTGCCGCACCTGGAACGCCGACGGTTCTTTGGCGCCGACCGGTTCCGTTGAGGCAGGCGTGGACTTCTTCGGTGCCACGGGGTCATCGAGTCGAGGAGAGGTAGTAGCTGTCGACGGCGTCGATGATTGTGCCTTTGGTGCTGTTTTCGAAGTGGTGTGAGATCCAGCAGCCATTTTGACCTTTGTGGTCGGAGCCGATTGTTTCGGTGCCGGGAGCCGAGGCGGCTTGGCGGTACCGATGGTCTTTTTCCGTGCGTCGGCGCTGACGTCGGCTGCTGCAAGCTCGGCACCGAAGTCCCGTTTGGTGCGGTCGGTGCCGACGGGTTTGGCTGGCGTCGAAGGCGTGGTGGGCTTCGATCCGACCAGTGTGACTTTCAGTTTCGGTTTCTGCTGAACCGAGACGGCTTTCGGTTTCGATGAAGGGAAACCAGCCGTTTTGGGTAGTATAGGCTGCCGCTGAATGTCCGAGGCCGGGCCAGAGGGCGGGGCCGAATGGATGCGGGATAGGTCTTGGGTAAGGCCCGAAGGCGATCCCTCGACCGGAGCCACAGACTGACGCACTGGGATATCCAAAGTCTGTTCGGGTAGGCCTTGCTCGTCACCGGAGCTACTATCTTCGGCCCCTAAGGCCTCATTGTAGTCTCCTACCTCGGTGTCGGCTTCGTCTCTGTGAAAGAGTTGTTCTTCGACGTCTTCCGATCCGGAGTCTTGTTCGGAAGCGGGGCTGGAGGGTAGGTTCTCCACGTCTTGCACATCTTCGTCCTCGGCGTTGAAGATGTCAGTCGGGCCGGTGCCGCTTGCTGCGCTTCGAGCCTCGCTGCTCGACGATTCCGGAGAGTCTTCTTGGATCGGAATCGGGCACAGTCCATACATGTGGACTCGTCGTGATCCGGTGAAAGGCATTTGTTGCACACCGGGTGGACGTCGACATGGGAATATTTCGCATTGCATACAGGGCACCGCTTGAAGGGCGTCCTTGATTCCATCGTCGATGTCGGGTCGATGGTCGGGTATGATGCGAAAAAGTTGGTTTCTGGAAGTTAGTAAACTAACAAATAACTATCGATACCGATCGGGAACAGTACCGACGCGAACTAAAGGCCTTTTGGCCTGTAAAAAGTTTTTCCTAACTTGAGTCAAGATAAGCACATCCGAACCCAATGGCGGAAAAAAACAATCTGAGGATGGAGAGGATGCCCATGCGCACTGTAGTCCAGGGGAGGAGTCACCTATCCCAGGATACTTCGAAGACTCTTCCAGGACAACAACGTGCAAACATCCGGACCCAACACTAGGCGGCGATCTATGCACAGATATGAATTCAGCAGCCCACATGCCTCGAACGTGTTGCATTAATAAAACCCCACGCTTTATTTTGAAACTGTCTTTTGATGTGCCTCATTTTATGAGTGTTGAGCCTCCTTTCAAGATGCTTTCTTCTTGTTTTACTGCGTGCCTCTCCTGGAAGCGCTGAATTTCTTTTATTTGGGAGTGTAAAGCAAGACAGAGTTGCATCTGGTCACTGACCCTGCATTTTCAGTATCCAACGGCCATAGTTTTCTCAGAGTACTTTCTCAGTATTGCTATGGATTTTTAGAACCGGATAGTTCACCAGTTACTCACACCACGTAGAGGCAAAATGACAAGTGGGCTTAGGGGCAATAATTGTTACTGGGATTACTAGTGACTTGTTACAGCTAATTTGAAGACTGGAGAATTGGCCTAATCTAAAGAATTCTAATTAATGCGGAGACTTTTTGGTTAGGATGTTTAATGTATTGCACGTCATCCACATATAGAGATATAGCTTCTCACGGAGATGAATTGAGTAGGTTGCTATTAAATTATAAGGGGTTTGGCTGCTATTACAAAGAGTAAAAGTGGAGAATGGGAACTCCTACCTTGTGCCTCTTCTAATGACTAATGTGGGTGACTTGCAGCCTTTAACCCAGACTGTAGAGTGCAGTGGTGCATAGTAGCGTGGGGTAGAGTGCACTGGCATAGAGTAGAGAGGCATGAAGTGTCGTAGAGTGCAGTGGCATAGATTGGTGTAAAGTAAAGTGACAGAGCACAATGGTGTAAAGTGGCATAGAGTGCAATGGCATATAGTACAGTGGCATATAGTGCAGTGATGCAGAGTAGATTGGCATACAGTGCAGTGTGGTGGAGTGTATAGGTTTTGAGTACAGTGGTGTAGAGGGCATTGGTGTAAAGTGCAGTGGCATAAAGTGTAGAATAGAGTGGCATATTGTGGAGTGGGGTTGAGTAGAGTGTATTGGAGTGGAGCGGGGTGGAGTGGCGCAGAGTGGAGTAGACTGAATTAGCATAGCGTAGATTGTTCCAGAGTAGAGTGAAGTCACAGAGTGCAGTGGTATAGAGTACAGTGTTGTAGAGCACAGTGGTGCAGAGTAGATTAGAGTGACTTTGTAGTGGAGGCGAAGTTTTAGATGACATACATTGCTATGTTAGCATAGGCGTCTTAGATGTTAGAAACGCCATATTGCCACTTTTGCACACGACACTGCAGATAGATATTATTTGAAAACTGTTTGCTTGCCTTTTCTTCACATAAGAACTGTCTGTTCACATCCCTAGACGTGCACTGCGACCTTGGTCTGAACATTGTGTGCAGAAAGTCTGAGCCACCAAACAATGTATGTTTTTGAGTTCAGGTTGATCGGCCCACGCTCTAGCCATAACACGCACACAGCTGCAAATATCTGAAAGTCGAGCGCCTCTAATATTGCAGTTTGCATGCACTAGACACACATTCTGGCGAATACCTTTTCCAGGCGCAGAGCAAACCTGATCCTGTGATGTGATTCACCTAAGCTGATCTTTACGGTATGGAGTTCCCCATTCAAGCCTAGAGACCTTCTATTAGTATAATAATACTAGCTTACTAGAGAAGGGAGGGTGGTTGTATTCCACTGTCATTTGTAATATGATTTCTCCCTTCATTTTCTATGGTATTGTAACAATGCTGATGGTTTTAATTTTAATCATTTGTCTGCTTATGTTAGCCAAAGTACTGCATCTTCGAACACGTAGTTTATAAAATAAACATTTTAAAAACTTTACTGTGTCTCTGAATACTCTTGTTGTGGACTGATAGGAGAATAATAACAAACCGGTATTTCTGATTCCCACCATTCCTGAGAGTACTCTAAAGTCGCATGTTCTGGGTTGTCTAATCATTGGTAGCTTCTATATGGTATGAAGAGCGAATGAGACACTGATGCTGGTCGGATAGGGGTTCTGGGTACTGAGGTGAGTTTTTGGTACACCGCAATTCACTGAGGTCCTGGTTTCCTGCGCATAGTTCTGTGCATGAGCAGAATCCCTGCAACATGGCGCACCTAACGTTTGGTCTTCTGATTTGAGACGCCTTAGTAGTGCTTATATTAGTCCACGACACCCTCACTCTTGTTTCCGGATAGCGGGAGTGACGGTTTTAACCTACCTATTGGTCTGATAGGTTCAATCAAGCTTGTTAATTAAAAAGGTTTTATATTTTTGAACCCTTATGCTACTACAAATTGTTGTTCTTTTCTGTGTCCATATGGCGGTCAATATTGCAGCACATAGCCGGGCACCTCTGCGGCGTCATTTGACGCAGTTTGGGGTGCCGGACGATGGGATGGCTGTTATTTATGTGGTGAGTGCCGATGCATCATACCCCTACGAGTTGTTTTACTCTTGGGTGACTATGCCGGCGGTGAATGCGGATGATGATACGTTTCACACCTATACTCCCACGCGGCTCCCAGCAAATTATACGCCATATAGGACGCAGGAGATTGCCATTTCGGCTTGGCAGCATCGCATTTGGTTTAATGGCGCCCTTCCCCATGCGGTTACACCGGTTCGAATGGACCCTTTATCAATTCCAGGGGCCACTTGGCCGGTATTAGCCGGATTTACACCTCATCCTCATTATTTGAATGTTGCGGTGGATGAGTTGCGTGTCCTCCATGCGGCCCTGATTACTGTATATCGGGCTTTAGTGCAATACGTCTCACGCAACATGCAGGTGGGGGCACCTGTTGTTGCGGGACAGCCAGCTGGCCCGGCCAGGATTGTCATTAGTCCCGTCATGGTTAATTCGGTAATGGGCAAGCGCCCCCAGAATAAGGACGATTTACCTTATTGGCTTGCTGAGAAATTTGACCAGCTGGAAGCAGTATTTCCGCACTCTACTCCTGTGGAAAAACACAGGATCCTCACCATTAGTTTGCAGAAGGACTTAGTCCCAGAGGTGTCAGACTGTGACAACTGGGGTAAGGTTTTTGCAGCGGTTTACTCGAAGTGCTTCAGCACCCCATCCAAGGCAGTGCTTCCCTCCGTCATCAAGGGTGTTCAGGATCAACACGGTCCGGAGGCGGCGGTCGAGTTGGGAATGAGGCTTGTCGGTGTGTTCGACGTAGTGGTCTCTCTCATCGTTGGTAATCTCAAGGGAGATGCGGTACACTTTTAAGTGGCGAATGGTTAAGCGCTCGTCGACGAACTCGATAAGCCCGAGAGTTGCCTAAAATTATTGCGGAGGCTTATATAACTATTGGCCACAGTAGTTTAGGGATTAAGGCTACTATTGTCATTCCAGACATACAACAGCAAACTAAGGTGGGTTTGTCTGTGAAAGACGATAGTCCAAGTTTTCCTAAACAAAATTGGAGAACAAAGAAACAGGGAAAGCAGCAACAGAAACAGGGGTCTCGTCCTGCATCACCGGTACAGGCGACTGGTGAAGGAACATATGATTTACGCGATCGCACTAGTATTAGGTCACCTGATAATTTCAGGTTACTGAACAACGTTCTCCTCGTTCTTCACAGGAAACATCGGCCTCACAGTCCGGTGGCGGAGAACATGGCAAAGGTCGGGGTGCCCAACAAGGACGTGAGCAACCCCGTCAGTCTGACGGCAAAGGCAAGCAGGACGAGTTTGCACGTCAACGTCCCCCGCTTCAGAAGAAGAAAGTTGCTGCACTAACAGCGAGGTATGCCACAGATAGTGAGAACGCAGCTTCGGAACCGGACATGGGCACGAACGCTGCTCGACAGCGCAGCGGAGGTTACAGTAGTGCGGCAAGCACTGCATCCATATCTGGAGGCAACAGCAACTGACACGTTCATAACTGTAGAAACTGCTGATACTAGAGTGGCTCCCCCTGACTATATGACATAGTCCTCTTTATTGAAGGTGACATACAACGTACAATACAAGGGATTTTTTGGGATAATCTGACCTCTTCCTATGATATTCTCTTAGTGGAGGCGGACTGGCCCCCGGCTTTCATTTTGGATGCTCCCAGAGGGGAGGAGGTGATCCTCCCGTCCTTTGCGCACACAGTGCCAAAGGAGCACACTCAAAGGTTTGCCGAAGAGTGGGATGCTGTTAAATTTCAAATTCATGGACCTACTGAGGTTATTAATGTTCCGAATGTTCTTCGTGTTTCTATGGGTGATGTTGTGAAACAAAACATCCGTTCTGATGATTGGGACGTTCAGGCCATAGAGGCACTGTTTTCTGATTTGAAATATTATGCTGCCTTTGATCCTGAAGATTTGTATTTAGACACTGCTAAATATGGGGAACTGTTTTGCTATCAACATTATGGCAATCATTTCCTCCATTAAGCCAATACATTTTGGAATTTTGTAAATTATACACAATGAGAACATTGTCCAACGCCCCTGCAAGGCAGCTCCAACACATTGGTGAACAAATTTGCATATTTTACTGATTTTGGTGTCTCGAAACCTACCGCCTTTTATTTTAGCTGAGTCTGGCTCAAAGGTTAGGCTGACACACACTAAATTATTGTATTCCAAATCCTTTATGGATGAATTGGCTATCGGGGTTATGACTTGTGGAAAGCTACTGTTGATCTTAAATCGGTTTGGGGTTCTAAGGCGTGGCAGGTACGGGGAACGGAAGCTTTGCATCCTGCCTGCCTCATCCCAAACCACATGTTGTCAACATCGTTTTCTAGGACTGCGTCCTGGATATACCCAGGATCGAGTGGACCCCCGCTTTTAATCTTCCCATTCAGTTACTACCTATTCTGTAGGGAAGTTATGTCAGACCTGGCTGCAACATTCCACCTTGGCATCTGTTAAACTTCATTTATCAAAATTGAATGACAAAATAGATTTGAATGATTTTGTTAAGAGTCCTGTAGGTGGCAGGTCCAGAAGATGGGTGTATGCGGTTTATAACGAAGTTTTGAAATTATCGCAAATTGAAGCAGCTTCCATATTGAGGGCCATTGATCAAGCCAATTTGGAAAAAGTATTAGCTGTTATCGATAATAGCATTAACACCCTTTCTTCTAGAATTTACACATTAGATAATATTGTTTCATCTGTTGTTGATATTGTGCAGGATATGTCTGTTTTATATCATGGTCAAAATCAATTGCGTTCTATAATGCAGTTTGCATGGACTTTGCAAACATTGAAGGCTGGGAAAGTTCCCTGGGACTACATGAATACATCGTCTTTATTCGTTCCGTTTAATCTGACTGCGAAACAGCAATTTATGTCCATGAAAGATGCAACATACTCATTACTGCATATTGAAAAGTTAGAACCTTTGCCGTTCTCTGTGGCCGAATTCAACTCCGCTGTGTGGCTTATCCACGGGTTGATCACGTTACTATTTCCTTTGTTTAAGTTCAGTTCGTGCATGAAACATTATGCCCTAGGCAGATTTGAACCGTTGGGTACTGCTTTCCTGCATGAGGTTTGGTCACTCCCATTTACATACAGATGCATGAGAGAAGGGAAAGAAGTTTATTTGAAGGGTAAGGAATGCACTTCCACACCTGATCACTCAGTCGTCTGTAGGCACATCCAATTGCATGGTGCATGTAACATTCAGTCACCGAATTTAGCTTGTGTCCTGAAAGGGGTTCCAGTGCCAGCTATTACACCCTCTTTCACGTTGTTAGCTAATGGTAGTTATTTGCTTTTAAATAACAAGGCTTGCTGTGGGATGCTAGTGGGAATTCCCTACATTATGACTGTATCACAAAGAGTAGTGAGCTGTAAAAATGTCCTTTTCCCGCCCCCGCATGGGCGGCTGGATGTATCCATCTGGCCTTCCATTCCAACCTTGAAAGCAGAGTTCAACAAGATGAGCAGAATAAGGGCTCTATTGTCTCAAGAAGAAGTCGCTCTGACTTCATCCCTTGAAACATTTGTCCTTCACGTAGCAAACACCCGCACCGAGGTGCATGCGCTTTTAAATACTGATCTTCCCCTTCATTTCAGTGCTCTGATTTACACTATATTCAATGCTTCTTCAACTACTGGCTTGGTAAATTTTTTCAAAGTTGTGGGCTCCGGCCTCGTGACCTCCTTCCAAACTATCTTTGGTGTGATACCGGCATTTTTTCATTCTATTTTTTCCAGCGTCTTTGGCGGGCTCCCGTTGATTCTCGCCCTCACGGCTGGTGTGCTGCTGTTGGTCTGCTTACTGCGCAATGGCTGCACAATGTGTCACACGACAGCCTGTTCCGGCTGCTCCATCTTCGTAACCGGATGCTTGAATGTTATGGAACATTGCCACTGGTCACCTTAAGCATAGCCTATGGGTTGTCCTTCCAGTTTTCATACTTTTACTTGCGTACTATCTGTTTTTCATTGCCTAGATTGTCCTTTCGAATGGGCTCTGGATTTATGCTTGTCAAACTCGGTGTCTCATGCCCCGGATCATGATCGACTGATGAGTCCCTTAGTGGCTCATGAGTTGGACTGTTCTGGTGTCAGGATTGTGGCCTGTGGAGCGGCACATGGAGTCCTGGGGAATTGGGACATCGGTACGGCCGCGTATGACTTCTTGGAAAGAAGTTATCTTGAAGAACACGCCAGTTGTCCTCTGATTGTGCCAGAGGCTCCACTTGTCGAGGAACATGTATGTTCGTTTACCTTATTGGAATGGATGGCGGAAACTTTTGCAGAGCGTTGTAATGACTTCCTCTTGGAAGCCGTCGCTACTTACTGTGCTTACACAGTGATGGATTAACTTGGATGTCATCCAACTTTCCTTATACGACCTACACATTTCCTTCATTTTTTACGCGGTTTTTAAAAAATATATATACTTTTTTCTTCGAACATTCACTCCACTTTACCTGGTTCCGCTCTGTCGAACTTGAACTGTGCGTTCCTTAATTGTATCCCCAATAGTTCGTGGTCCGATCAAGGGAGGGTGTAGTGGAGGCGGAGTTTTAGATGACATACATTGCTATGTTAGCATAGGCGTCTTAGATGTTAGAAACGCCATCTTGCCACTTTTGCACACGACACTGCAGATAGATATTATTTGAAAACTGCTTGCTTGCCTTTTCTTCAAATGAGAACTGTCTGTTGTTCACATCCCTAGACGTGCACTGCGACCTTGGTCTGAACATTGTGTGCAGAAACAGTCTGAGCCACCAAACAATGTATGTTTTTGAGTTCAGGTTGATCGGCCCACGCTCTAGCCATAACACGCACACAGCTGCAAATATCTGAAAGTCGAGCGCCTTTAATATTGCAGTTTGCATGCACTAGACACACATTCTGGAGAAGAACTTTTCCAGGCGTAGAGCAAAGCTGATCCTGTGATGTGATTCCCCTACGCTGATCTTTACGGTATGGGGTTCCCCATTCAAGCCTAGAGACCTTCTATTAGTATAATACTAGCTTACTAGCGAAGGGAGGGTGGTTGTATTCCACTGTCATTTGTAATATGATTTCTCCCTTCATTTTCTATGGTATTGTAACAATGCTGATGGTTTTAATTTTAATCATTTGTCTGCTTATGTTAGCCAAAGTACTGCATCTTCGGACACGTAGTTTATAAAATAAACATTTTAAACTTTACTGTGTCTCTGAATACTCTTGTTGTGGACTGATATGAGAATAATAACGAACAGGTATTTCTGATTCCCACCATTCCTGAGAGTACTCTAAAGTTGCATGTTCTGGGTTGTCTAATCATTGGTAGCTTCTATATGGTATGAAGAGCGAATGAGACACTGATGCTGGTTGGAAAGGGGTTCTGGGTACTGAGGTGAGTTTTTGGTACACGGCAATTCACTGAGGTCCTGGTTTCCTGCGCATAGTTCTGTGCAGGAGTAGAATCCCTGCAACAGTTTACAGTGGTTTGGCATAGAGTATAGTGGCGTAAAGTGGAGCGATGAGGAGTAGGGTGGCTTCAGTGGCGGAGAGCAGTGTTGCAGAGTAGAGTGATGTAGAGTGGAGTGGAGTGGCCAAGGGTAAAAGTGGTGCAGGTTAAAAGTGGTGCAGGGTAAAGGTAGTGTTGTGAACAAAGCAAACACAAGGAGATGACGGACGGAGGACTGAAACTTTTCAGACACTCACCCCCAGCCACATATCTAGGTTGAATCCATCATCGTTCTTTAGCTCACTTCGCCACCCTAGTTCAGACCCACCTATATGCAAATCAGTCTTGACCCTGTGCCTCATGGGAACAGTCGAGCCTGAACTGCCAAGCCAGGTATTCCCTGGACCAGAAACAAGCATCCTGGGACCGGTTTCGGGGTAACACACCTCAGCCAGGCTAGCTTGAATCCAGTGGCAAAGTGAGCAGGCGACCCACGTCAGGGCGTACGCTGCCAACTTAGGGCGAACAAAGCCAACACAAGGAGATGATAGACGGAGAGCAGTGTTGCAGAGTAGAGTGATGTAGAGTGGAGTGGCCCAGGGTATGAGGGGCGCAGGGGAAAAGGGGCGCAGGGGAAAAGGGGCCCAGGGGAAAAGGGGCCCAGGGGAAAAGGGGCCCAGGGGAAAAGGGGCCCAGGGGAAAAAAGGACCAGGGGAAAAAAGGACCAGGGGAAAAAAGGACCAGGGGAAAAAAGGACCAGGGGAAAAAAGGACCAGGGGAAAAAAGGACCAGGGGAAAAGGGGCCCAGGGGAAAAGGGGCCCAGGGGAAAAGGGGCCCAGGGGAAAAGGGGCCCAGGGGAAAAGGGGCCCAGGGGAAAAGGGGCCCAGGGGAAAAGGGGCCCAGGGGAAAAGGGGCCCAGGGGGAAAAGGGGCCCAGGGGGAAAAGGGGCCCAGGGGGAAAAGGGGCCCAGGGGGAAAAGGGGCCCAGGGGGAAAAGGGGCCCAGGGGGAAAAGGGGCCCAGGGGAAAAGGGGCCCAGGGGAAAAGGGGCGCAAGGAAAAAGGGGCGCAAGGAAAAAGGGGCGCAAGGAAAAAGGTAGAGTGGTGCATGGTGAGGGTAGAGTGGTGCAGGATAGAGCGGTGCAGGGTAGAGCGGTGCAGGGTAGAGTGTTGTGAACAAAGCAAACACAAGGAGATGACGGACGGAGAGCAGTATTGCAGAGTAGAGTGATGTAGAGTGGAGTGGCCCAGAGTAAAAGTGGCGCAGGGTATGAGGGGCGGAGGGGAAAAGGGGCGCAGGGGAAAAGGGGCCCCAGGGGAAAAGGGGCCCCAGGGGAAAAGGGGCCCAGGGGAAAAGGGGCCCAGGGGACCTGGGGAAAAGGGGCCCTGGGGAAAAGGGGCCCAGGGGAAAAGGGGCCCAGGGGAAAAGGGGCCCAGGGGAAAAGGGGCCCAGGGGAAAAGGGGCCCAGGGGAAAAGGGGCCCAGGGGAAAAGGGGCCCAGGGGAAAAGGGGCCCAGGGGAAAAGGGGCCCAGGGGAAAAGGGGCCCAGGGGAAAAGGGGCCCAGGGGAAAAGGGGCCCAGGGGAAAAGGGGCCCAGGGGAAAAGGGGCCCAGGGGAAAAGGGGCCCAGGGGAAAAGGGGCCCAGGGGAAAAGGGGCCCAGGGGAAAAGGGGCCCAAGGAAAAAGGTAGAGTGGTGCAGGGAAAAAGGTAGATTGGTGCATGCTGAAGGTAGAGTGGTGCAGGATAGAGCGGTGCAGGGTAGAGCGGTGCAGGGTAGAGTGTTGTGAACAAAGCAAACAGAAGGAGATGATAGACGGAGCGCTGAAACTTTTCAGACTCCTCCTCGCCTGTCCACCTCCCCTCCCCCAGTCACAGATCTGGGTTGAATCCATCATCGCTCTTTAGCTCACTTCGCCACCCCGTGCCGTGGGATAGAGTGGAGTGATGTGGAGTGGCAGGGTGCATTGGCATAGATTAGAGGAGTGCAGTGGTGTAGTGTGCAGCAGATGGTGTAGAGTGATGCAGAGAGCAGTGACGTAGAGTACAGTGGTGCACAGTAGAATAGAGTTGGTGTAGGTACAGTGGCGAGGGGTGCACTGGTTTTGAGTAAAGTGGTGTAGAGTGAATTGGCGTAGACTGCAGTGGTTTAAAGTAGAGTGGTGCAGCGTAGAGTGCAAGTTGTGGAGTGGCGAAGAGTGGAGTGGCGCAGGGTGGAGCAGATTCATGTGGAGTAAAGTTGTGTAGTGTGCAGTAGCACAAGCAGATTGTTTCAGAAGAGAATGAAGTGAAAGAGTGCAGTGGTATAGAGTAGAGTGGCGTAGAGAGCAGTAGTGCAGAGTAGAGTAAAGTGGCAGAGTGGAGTGGTCCAGAGTGGAGTGGTGCAGGGTAGAGTGCAGTGGTGCAGGGTAGAGTAGAGTGGCATAGAGTGCAGTAGCGTAAAGTGGACATGCGCAGAGGGCATTTTAGAGTGGAGTGGCATAGAGTAGATTGTTTCAGAGTGAAGTAGAGTGGGGCAGGGTAGAGTATGGTGGTGCAGGTAGAGTGCAGTGGCGTAGAGTGGAGTGGCATAGCGTTGATTACAGTGGAGTGGCACAGCGTTGATTACAGTGGAGTGGCAGCGTTAATTACAGTGGAGTGGCGCACAGTGAAGTAGAGTGGCATAAAGTGCAGTGGAATAGAGTGAAGTAGTGTAGATAAGATTGTTTCAGGGTAGAGTGCAGTGGCATTGAGTGGTACAGGGTATAGTGGAGTGGTATAGAGTAGTGGCGTAGAGTGGTGCAGAGCGGAGTGTCGAAGAGTGCACTGGCATAGAGTAGTGAGGTGCAGAGTAGAGAGGCCTAGAGTGAAGTGGCGTGGAGTGCAGTGTTAGAGTAGAACAAAGTGGAACAGAGTGGCATAGAGCAGATTTATTTTATTTATTTTAAAGGTTTTATATAGCGCTGGCTAGACCCGGAGGTATCAGAGCTCTTTACATGAGTATCAAACCACAGTTGCAGGTTACATCGTTATAAAGGTTACACAGTTATTAGAGCATGGAAACATAGTTATATGTAAGGTCGAAACACAATAAGGACATATACATAAGGGAAAAGGCAGGCAAGGGGAGAGATTCAGTGGGGGGTAGGAGCAGGGGAAGTAGACAGAGAATGAATGAGGGAAAGAGGAGGGGAGGGTGAAAGACACAGCATGGAAAGAGGAGGGGGTGACGGGGACACAAACCGGTACACAAGTCATAGCTGCGTCCAAAGTCCAGTAAGCTATGATCCCAGGGGAAGGGGTTCATTTCCCCATCTCTGTTGCGAGAGGTTCCCTTTACACAGTGGACTCTCTCAGAGGGGTCTCTGAGACTCCAAGGCCTACATACTGGATCCTTCCCCAAAGAGGGGAGAGGGAGTGCTTTGGCAAGGGGGGGCCATACCATACCTCAACTGTGAGTGGCTCCCCTTGCGCTGTGGACTCTCTCAGCGGGTTCGCTGAGACTACAGAGTATAAATATTGGATCTTTCCCCAACAAGGGGAGAAGGAGTGCTTAGTAAAATGGCACAAAGGACAGGGGGCTAGGCAGTGTAGCAGGCAAGGGGAGAGATTCAGGGGAGAGGGGATAGGAGCAAAGGAGGTAGACAAAGAAAGAAAAAGTACTAAATGGGAACAAACAGTAACAGTTTGGGGAACAGACGGTTTTCTCTTTGTGGCCATGAGTTTGCCCCATCTCTAAGGTAAAAGCCTAGCACAGGCCATTCCAGAAGCTTTGCCATCCAGGACATGAAGCACACAGTTTGTAATTCGAATTATTTTTCACAAATTAACAGAAGTTTATAGTACACTGCACATCAGCAATCCAGATGTTTTCATATTAAGTTCTTGGATGCAGAGGATTATCCTCAGAACTAACAATGTTTAACCCAGTCATCATCCAGGGGAGATAGTTCAGAATCATGAGGCTGAGGGAGAAGATCATGAACCCGGTGAAGGCCAACTCGTGGACCGCAGGGTTCTCTGTAGAGGACACAAGACGTGATAAGTGCGGGTGGAACATGGCGTGGCACGATAATGATACCAGTAGGCCACAGACAGCCACCAGGAAGCAGGGTGCAGAGTGGAAGCCAATGCAGAAGCGCCAAACATACCTTTGTGGGCTATCCCCCCCCCCCCCACCCCAATCGAAGCTCTAATGGAGGAGAGATAATTCAGAACCTCAACCTCATCAGCTACCAACTGCACTCCTCCGGTCCTGTACTCGCTGAAACTGCCGCTCCGATTTGATGACTGCGATCGGCGTACAAGGTAGAGACATGGTAGAGACATGATGAATCGCCCCAGGAGACAAAGAAATCTTCCTTCAGTTGCGCTATGCCGCCATCTTAGAGCCAGGCGAGATATCTCATAGTGCGGCATAGTGTAAAAAAAACAATAGAGAACAAGTTCTATGGATCATGGAGGGGGGGGGGGGGGAGTAAAGGGGATTAGAAAGCAGATCTGGTCTGTCAGATCTTTCATGGAGGAAAGTACTTCACAACACAACAAAAGTCAGAGTATGCAAGTCTATAAACCGGTAAGGGCTCAGTGAAAGAGCAACATCTAGTACCTTATACCATCACTGCGTCGGGTTGAAAAAGAAAGAAAAGGTATGGGTCCGAAAAGAGCTACAAGTGTGCCTTACTGTGACCAAAACAAGAAGTGGGGGGTGTGGGAGTCATAAGAAGGGGTCTAGCTAAGGCAAAGGTCAAGATGGCGGCAAAGGTGGTGACCAGCGGCAAGAGTTGATCATGAGATTCAGGCGTAGTCACAAGATAGAGGATTCAAGACATGGACCCCAAGAACTTCAAAACAAAATGGAGGGATTGCAGGAGAACAGAAATCCAACAACAAGGTCGAAGAAAAAGAAACAAATCCCATGAGTAGGGCTGGATGAGGAAGGGGGGAGGAAGGTCGGAGGTCGACGAAACCAATTATGGGTCGTCATGGTCAGGGAGAGTCAGCGTGGGCGTCCATCATGCTGCACCCCCGGACTAGGAGAGCAGCTGCGGGGTTAGGAGGGCAAGCAAATTCTGAGAAGGAATAGGGGAAGATCAGGCTCACCGGTACAGGGAAGCTGCGTCGCCGCATTTTCGTCGCTGCCCTTGTTAATGGAAAAAGACTCGTGAGACCATCCGACCTCCTGGAGATGCAAAGCGTCGCAGCATTTTCGTTGCTGTTTCGGTTGATGGACAGAGACTCGTGAGTCCATCCGGTCTCCTGAGGAAGCAAAGCGGGATGTCCGGCAATCAGCGGTCTAGATCCAGAAGGCAGGTGAGGGCAGCAGCGCCGCAGCATTCTCGTTGCTGCTTTCTTCGAGGGACAGAGATTCACGAGTCCCAGAGATGCGAAGCGGGATGCCAGGCAGCGGCCACCCTGGTCCAGGAGGCAGGTGGGTTAGGGGGGGGTGACCACAAGCCAATTCCCCATAAAGAGCTACTCTCAGGGGCCCAGCCGACAGGACTGCGCTACTGGAGAAGTGGGGGGGGCCTGCCACTGGGTGTTTAAGTGGAAGACCAGCGGCATCACGGCATCCACCTCCTGGCCTCCGAATGTGGTCACGTGGATCTCCGGGAACCAAGTATATGCTACTTCCAGGGCAATTAGGCAGTTGCTATTGTTGTCCAGTGTGTTTAAATTTATGCTGGCCTAGTATCAGAGCTCCTTAGATGTGTGTTAGTCACGTACACATCAGGCAGTTATAGCAGTGTTCAGCCTATCGCTGCTATGCGCATTTCTTTGGCACTTATCTGTTGGGCAGTTAGCTTTTCTCCCTCTACATTCTTCGGAGTCGCCCGCAGGCGCCAACAGTTTAGTAGCTTCTTCCATCTCTCCGGGGATCAGCAGGGCATTACAGCGCTGGTTCGTGATAAGTTACGGCGTGCGCCGCCATCTTGTCTCGGCTGGAGAATATCGAGTCACGCACAGATTGCACAGTTTTTCGCCGGATTCAGCTCATGTACGCACAGACCAAGTTCATTTTCTTCCGGCAGGCATATTCCGACGCCCTTTTTTATGCTTTTTCCATTGTTTTAGGGGCCAATTACATACTTTTTGATCGTATTAGTATTCCGGCCGGCAGAGCAGCACTAGGATGTCTTTGAAGTCCTGCGCTTCCGGGTCAGATTGTTTCAGAGTACAGTGAAGTGGCATATAGTGCAGTGGTATAGAGTACAGCGTCGTAGAGTGCAATGATGCAGAGTAGAATGGCATAGAAAGGAGTGGTGTAGAGTGCAGTGACAGAGTGCAATGGCGTAGAGTGCATTCTCCCAGAGTATAGTGGTGTAGAGTGCAGTGGTCACAGTAGACTGGCATAGAGTGCATTGGTTTTGAGTAACATGATTTAGAGTGCATTGGCGTTGAGTGCAGTGGCGTAGAGTGGTACAGATTAGGCGACAGTGGCAACGAGTAGACTGTTTAAGAATAGAGTGGAGCAGTCCAGAGAGGAGAGTGGCATATAGGGGAATGGCATGGTGTACAGTGCAGTGTTGCAGAGTAGGGAGGCAGAGTGAAGTGGCACAGAGAGGTGTAGAGCACAGTGGCAAGGAGTGAAGGAGTGCATAGTAGAGTAGTGTGGGATAGAGTGCACCGGCATAGACTACAGTGGAGTGGTGTAGAGAAAAGTGGAGTAGAGTGGTGCAGAGAAGAGTGAAGTGACGCAGTGTGAAGTGGTGTAGTGTGGAGT
Organism: Triturus cristatus; assembly: GCF_964204655.1. Classification (NCBI taxonomy): domain Eukaryota; kingdom Metazoa; phylum Chordata; class Amphibia; order Caudata; family Salamandridae; genus Triturus; species Triturus cristatus. The sequence continues at coordinate 816,180,078 of NC_140583.1, read as the reverse complement.
GGTGAATAGTCGAGTGCAGTGGGGTGGTGCAGAGTGGAGTGGAATAACATGGAGTATCAATGGTATAGTAGTGTACTGCCATTCAAATGAAATGATTATTACTTATGCACTCATACAGTTTTACTGATAAAACGTATACAACGCACAAACGTGTGGAAATATCACCACATAGTGTATTGATTTGATTGTCACAGTTAATTTACAGACATTTAAATTTTGATGTACGCTAGGAAAAGCAAATAACATTGTTAAACCTTCCTCAGGCACTTCTCTAGAATCAGCATGATGTCACATAAATCCCCTAACTTTGAAGTCAGGGAAAAATAAATAAACACCAAGCACCCTGGAAGACACAGCTTGACATATGACCTGTCTTTGAATTTATAGCAAATGTGACAAGATAAGAACAACATTTAAAGGCCTGTTTACAGAATACGAGTTTGTGGAACAATACAGTAAACACTGTTTAGGCAACGGGAGGGACGAACTGAACCTGGAGAACCTAAATTAAATAAAGTCAGCAAATAGAATGTCAAAAAACGTGAGTTACAAAGCCAATGATAATCAAGGGGCGAAATAAACTCCTAGGTCAACTTTCTGAAAGTCCCCAAGATGTCTTTAGCAAACCTGACAGCTGTGATGTCTGGTAGGCTGACCTAAAAAAAAGTAGTATTTATTTTACAGCTACGACCAACAAGCATTGGCATAGCCAACAGGTATCGCTTTTGGAACCTTATAGGTGTTTAGCCCTGCAGCACATTACACTGGGTGGTTCAATTATTGCTTAATTTCTGAATATGTATAAGGTTATATCAAACCCAAATTGATTCCACTTAAAAAAAAGTCGCACAAAATAAAAAAGTACACACTAAATTACAGGTACATGACATGTGAAGCAATGTAAACAAGTCTCATGAAGATGAAAGTACCTCCCATCCCACCTTGGCACAGGCCTGGTGGGGGAATGGGGAACTGCTCATTTTAATAAGGGAAAGTATGGCAGAAGGCCTAGTAGGAGGGCCAGAGTGGATTAAGCAGGGTGCTACCATGAAACAACCAAGGACTGTGCATCAATAGAGAGCTGAAGCTTGTATACGTCACAACAAGGAGTAGTATATCCAAGGAATAAGGAAGGGCTTATAAAAGGAGACAGGGGGTATATAAACCTGATAGGGGTATATATTAACAAGCATTGGCATAGCCAATAGGTCTCGCTTTTGGGACCTTATAAGTGTTTAGTTATGCAACTGTTGCTTGACTAAACACTTATAAGGTCCCAAAGGCGAGACCTATTGGCTATGCCAATGCTTGTTTTTTATATTAGGGATGGGTTTTAGTGGAGTAGTCTGCTTTTACAATACACAGTCAATTGACTGCACTCAAAGCTTTTAGAGTCAAGGAGGTTCAGAATCTAAATCCTTTTGTTTCTAGATTCTTTTTTTTCAGTAAATAACTAGTGTTTCATGTCTGTTCCATCTTAGAATTTGCCTCTAGTGTTAGGGGCTTTGCAGGATGCTCACTTTGTGTCCCTTGAATCAATGACTCAAATTTTTAACATTTACGTATTTTCTTCCCAGTGGCTATAACCTCTTGGTGTCGTTTGGGAGAACTTGAAGTTGTAGTAATTCAAGACCTGTATCTTAAATGTCTTCCAGATAAAGATAGGCTTAGGACCGCTTCTGACTTCTTTCGTCAGGTAGTTTATCTTCTTAGTTGCACGAGGGGATTGTTCTTCAGTATTTTTTCCTTCTCCAACCTCAGAGGAGCAGGAGGAGATGCACCATTTGGATGTAGGTAAAGCATCATCTGTTTGTTACTAGGACAGCAGATTACAGACAGGTCCAATTTTTGTTTCTGACATTTGGAAAGGGATTGAACTGTTGTTTTTTGCTTTTAAGTAAAACTGACTCCTTTTGACACAGCAGCCTGGGAACATTTACCAAAGGAATGGCGGCTTTCTGGGCGATTGCAGGAGAGTGTTTGCCAAAATACATAGGTAACATTGCTTTTTGATCTTCACCCCATACCTTTGTCTCTCATTTTAACTTGTAGTTGGGGAGACCGGTTTCTACATCGTTTGGTAAAGGGTTACTTTTGAAAGTTAATGAATGAATAGTTTGATATTTATAGATTAGAATAAACACTGGTTCTTGCATTATAACAAGAAAGGCATATGTCTTCGCTAGTATGAAGGGACAAGTAGCCATACATATGGAATGTGGCTTGGATACAACCTCATTAGTAAGTACATGGACGAGGAAGACAAGAGGAGGTAAAGCTCAGATTACTTACCAGTAGTCTTCTTTACTCCAAGGCACTCTTTCTTTTCACAGTCGTACGTGTCCTGACTGAGGTTCAGGGCTCAGGGCCATATTTATAGAAGGGTTGCGTTTCTTTTGCGCCATGCAATCGGGTGCATGTGTAACGCAACCCTTAAATGCAATTTATCAAGCCACACAAGACCACCTTGCGTGGCCCTGAGTGGCTTGGTAAATCCAAAGTAATACAACGCAGCATACATCGCTGCGTTGCATAACTCTGCCCCAGGGAGGCAGTCCATGGGTGGTCCCACTCAAAACTCATGGATTTTGACACATTCACAGATTTACCACAAGTGGTAGACTTGGGAATGTGCCAAAACTGCTATGCCTCCCCAGGTGAGGCATAACGAGGAGAAATATGTTTATTTCCACTCGTTTTTTCCTCCGAGGAACATTTCTCCAGGGGATTGTTTTTATGCAGGAAGTTGAGGTGTCCGTTCCTGCACAAAAACAATCCTTCTTACAACACAGGCACCCTTACACCATGGTGCAAGCGTGCCTGCATTGGCGCTACGCAGCACATTGAGCGCCGGCGCTGGCAAAAGGCAGGAATGCGCCTTTCTGCCTTTTCCCTGCGCAGCACTATATATTGGTAAACATACCCCTCAGCTTCCATAGACAGAGTAACTATAGTCTGCATATGAATTTTACCAGTATGTAATTCAGGAAGGTGTGATGGTGAAGTTGAGCAACTCACGCCACGTTTATGATGCGCGCGAGGCAGCTGCGTGTGCTGGACGCTTCTAGAAGCTCGCAACGCGGACTGAAAGAGGTTTACCACATAAACAAGCATTTGCAATGCAATAGGTCTTGCATTTATACGAGTTTGAGCTTTTGGCACTGTAAATGACATTGATTTTTATTTAAGTTTGTTTTTTTTAAAACATAAATAAAAGGCACTGTCATTTACAATGCTAATAGCTCAAATTCTCGCAAATGCGAGACCTATTGCATTGCAAATGCTTGTTTGTTTAGATGGCAGTCGGTTGATCCTGTCAATTGTTGCGTTCTTTCACCCAGTTTCTTATGTTAATTTAGGTGGCGCCAGTAACCTACAGATGGCTAGGTGGATGTTAGCGAAATGTAGATGTTTGAGTGTGAATTCGTCTGTAGGCATTTTCATTGAAGGAATCGCTCTGCAGGATAAGGCGACCTGTTGCTTAAATAAGGTATGCTGTTTGAGGGGGGATGTGGTAGCAGTAACAGTAATGCACAATGGAAGGATTTGTGTTATAGTTTCAAAGTTCGAATGCTACGTTCAAAATAAGGCTGCAATAAAGTTTTGTAACGTTGTTTCAGCTAAAGACAGAAAGCGCATGTAATCTTAATTAATGCCCTGCATACAGTTATTTCTAATAAGGTAATGCATTTTTACAGCTGGTAGGATATGTGAGCGAGTACAGTGTTCACTGTTGGAATTCGTCTGTAATATGCACGCTGTACAGTGGTGTACCCTCAGATTATTTTAAAACTTTTCGTTTGCACACTTAGTTAACTGGCGAGTGTGCACTTTGATCATGTTGCCAAGTACCAACATTTCGGGTTTTTTAACGCCGCATTATTTTAGTTTGAACTGAATACTTAATTAAAAGGCCATCTGTTCTAAACTATATTTGACCTAGCTGTACATTTGCAGTCATATGCCAGCGAGAAGCAGGTGCTCTCGTGCGCAACCAACAATGTTTTATTTACATTTCAGTAGGCCTACCCACGTCTGTATTTTAGCCCTGACCAACCCAAACAGGACGGGTGTGAAAGAAGGCAGTGAAGGGAAACTTTTATTTAAAAAGCCCATTTATAAACCGCCCGCTGTCTTGGTATATGGAATTTGTAGATGCTTTTTGATGAAAAGCAGTCCAGCAAACACCAGTTTAAATGAAGCCCCAGTATGGCTATTAAGGCGCTACCAAAAGTGCTGAGGTTTTTGTTTCTGGTTTAGTAAGGTGGAGTAGACGTGGCCTTGTTTACAAACACCTCGTCTAACTGCCTAGAAACAGCCTAAGGCGAGGTGGGTGTCGAGGTGGGGGGGAGGGGTTGTAGTTAAAACATTATAGCACAAGGAAAGTAAACAAACCTACAAAAAACAAGGCTGTGTTACACAGAAGAGCGGACGGTCTGTGTAAAACACAAAGCCAGTCTGAGCTGCACACACCCACGGAGGTGATCTATAAGCTGAGCCAGGCCACACTTTACAGGTTAAAGAAGTAAGCAATCTATGAGGACGTGGTGCAAAGTACAGAGCTGCCGACTTTTGTACTTGGGAACCGGTTTCGAGTCTCAGCTCTGCCATGCCTACAAAACAAGATATTGATCAGCACCAATAAAATGAAATAAACAGTGGGAATCAAAACAAAAAATAAAAATTCAAAGGCGATCGTTAGAACCCCTTAGGCCGGGGGTGGAAGGGGATTTAAATAGCCTGTTTTTGGTGGTGGGAGGGAGGGCACCTTACTGGGAGATGGAGCTTTGGAGCTGAATGCTCAGAGCTCGTGAAATGGCCGCCTCACTGAATTGTTCAAAGTTATTTAAACACCCTGCAAAAGAAAATAGGCATGTCATGTATAAAATACAAAAGCGGGCGCCACACTGTAAATAAGCATGTCATGTGTATAAGTACAAAAGTGGGCGCATGGCGCCCCAAAACGTATGTGCGTGCCTGCGAGTGAAGACCAGCCCGGCAGAGCGTGGCGCGCGCGCGCTTGGGGGCAGGGGAGTGCATTCCAGGCGGGGGAGCGGACCCTTTGAAGTGCTCCCAAAAAGCGGATTGCATGGCGGCACGATGCGCGTGATTGTGCGCGTGCTAGCCATGCAATCCGCTTTTTGGGAGCACTTATAAAAGCCCCTATCATCTCGCTTTGCGATCGCTTACGCGATAGCAAGGCGAGACCTAAAAAGGATCAATGATCAAAGGGGACAGGCACAGCATATAAAAGGGGGACGGGGAGCACACAAAAGTGAGAAAAGTGTATTTAAATTAGGAACCAGGAAGAATAAGTACAAAAGAAGGGACTAGACATGGTATGTAAATGTGGCAGTGTTGGGCCCATATGAAGTCAAGTAAATCTTTATTAGACCATGTACTGATCATAAAAGCACAAGCTAAAAACAATAATTCATAATCAGTTATAAATAGAAATGGTGAGTGCAGCCGTTTAAAAAAAGTATTTTACTAAGAATCTAAAATCACAGTAACAAACTTACATCGCATAAAAGGTCCTAATTTTCATAGCAGCAATTATGTAACTAAGTGTTGCATGGCAGATTTCTATGGTAGCTAGGGATTGTAAACATCTTAATACCTCTTGGTATGAAGTAAAGTGATAGTGCAAAAGGGCTGGGCGTAAGAATCGAGCTCTTATCGAGCCGTACAGTGTGCAAAACGGCATAAAGTACGCAGTAGACTGTGTGGAACCGGCATCACACAGACACTTCATATCCAGGTCAACCCAAGAACCAGCCAGAGGGAAGGCAACTAGATGATGGATTTGGTTTAATTGTATCCTTGTCAGATAAAATCTGTGCTGCAGTTGCTTATCCAGGAGTATATAGGAGTCCGTTCCAAGAGCAGTACAAATGTGCATATCGTTAATAATGGCACTGTAGGTTAGAGACTTTTCACTTCAATTTTCTTCTCAGTGAGAGCAAAAACCTCTTTAACCCTTCCTTTTGTTTGAGGACCTATGCATTCTGGGGAAATAAAAAGGGCACTCAGACCTAATTTGTAAAACCCCTTCTTTTCATAGGCCATCCATGGAATGGCATTCATGTTATCGAGGCTCAAACAGTCCCTTAGAATATCCCTACAGAAACCGGCCTGATGAGTGCTCCATATTTTGACCCATAATTAGAGGGCCTATATTCCCTAATTCTGCATGCGTTCTAACATATTGGGGTAGTTTTAGGTAATGCAAAAAGTCTGCATCAAAACTTATTTACTACTATCTGTAGCTTCCTTGCAGCTGTATAACCCCACACTCCTACCCCATAGGAGCCAAGAGATAAGCAGTTAAGTCATCTACCAATTTTTGGGCAAACCGCAAGATCGCATCCCCAGCTACTTCCAGATTTTTGTGATCTCTGGTTAATTAAACTGTCCCAGGAGCCCTTCCTATCAATCAGGAGGGCTAAGTAATTAAAAGTGGAAACCTTTGCTATTGGGATTCCTCCAATATTAAAATGCTTAGTCTTCGTACTTTTGGAGCCATATACAACAAGGATGGACTGCTGTGCTAGTTAATGAAATATGTCTTCAAAATTCAAAATAGTGTATTTCTTTAACGACGAAGCTTTAACACTAATAGGCACATTATAGCACTGCATTGAGAAGTACTTATTAAAGTATTTTTTTTTGTACAACTGGTAGTCTGAACTTATATATCTGGAAGTGCTTTCGTATGCGAAAGTTTCAGTGGAATAAGATATAACAGAGGCACGTTAAACATGACCTATTAAATACCCCAAATCCTAAAGTATTAAAAACTAAATAATCACATTGGAAAAGATCGTAAATAAAAACAAATCAGCAAATAAAACACCTCAAAAACATATTTAAAATTCACAAATTGGAGAAACACTGTGGATACTCCATTTTAAAACGTAAAGTAACTTTGAAGATGTGCACGAGCAAATTAGGAGTTGTTCCTTTCTCTGCAAAAAAAATATGCTGAGTAAAAATGAAAAAATGCTTGCTTGTACTGAAATCATTTCCTTCCAGCACCTGATGTTTTTTAATAAATTGAATACTGAACCTCAACTCAGCCTCTTTTTTTCCAGATTAGTGATTGTTAATCGCACTATCTATACAAAAGGCCAAGTCAGTGTGTGCTACAATACTGTGATGTCACTTTAGGAAACAGCACCTCTTATCAACAGGCATGGAAAGTAGTAAAACTCTATGAGATATATAATTGTTTATTGTTCGATTACTTAAAATCATGACAATTTAGTATAAAATAGACAAAAAAAACACATTTCATCTTAAATGCAACAAGAAGTTAAAATTGTTAAAAAGATACAGTGGTGTGAAAAAAAGATATATATATATATATATATATATATATATATATTATCTACTGGTGAATTTTTCAAAATAGGTGGGGCGCTCCGCTCCTACCCTGAAAGTCTCGGGGTGATTAGTCAAGCGGGGGCCGAGAAAAAAGGGGGGTCCCAAAACGCGTTTTCCCCATGCATTTTTTCATAGAGACCTTTAGTCCAAGGTACAGCCCGAACGGCTGAACAGAATTACTTGAAATTTGGCAGAGAGGTAGTCCTCAGGTCAGGATGTGCCTTTTGAATATCTGGAGTCAATCTGTTCAGTAGTTCCTGAGAAAATTGCAGTTAAAAGTACATATATATCTATAAGCGCGCACCGTGCGCGTACGGTAAGCTTACCGTACGCGCACGCTGCCGTGCGCGAACGTAATTCTGATTGGTGGTTACATGACAGTAAACATTCCAGTCGGTCGAAATCAGGAAGTGTCGGCCGCCATTTTGTGTGTCTCACACTAAAAAACAAAGGTGGAGAACATGAAAAGGGGGCAAGGTAGAGAGTGGCAGACCCCCTAGCCTTTGTCAGGGGGTCCAAAAAGGACTCAGAAGTGTAAAAAATACATTTTTAGATTTTAAAAAAAAAATCGCGGGGTACGCGTACCGTGCGCGTACAGTAAGCGTACGGCGGAAAAAAATAAATAAAAAAAATAGAATTAAAAATCAAAATGAAATGTTTGGATGTTGGTTGGCTCTAAAAAGAGCCGTTGTGTTCATGGAGTGTTTTTTTGGTACCTACAAGTAAGTACCGATGCAGAGTCTAAGGTTCAAGAGGAAGACTCTGTTGCCTTCATCATTGAAATGTACACTGTCTCCTCTATAAATGTCTTGCATGTTGTAACGCAAGTTGTTGTGGTATATAGAACCCATACCATAGTCTCTGAGGAAAGCAGAAACAGACTTATTGACGTGCTTTCTTGCTTTGTCAATCTGCGGACAAAATTGGTTGGACCAGTTCCACTTTTGCCTTTGGCATATATTAGAATATACAAAGGCAGTTTGTGGAAAGAGTGACATTAATTGCACAAAGGTGTCCTTAATAAGCATTTCCAGACCTACCCCAGTTAAAAGTGCCTAGGTCATTTCCACCACAGTGCACAATAATAAGGTTAGGCTGTGGGAGATGTAGAAAGGTTTTCACCAAAGGCATTAATTGGTGCCACTTTAATCCTCTCTGACCAATCCATTTAATGTCTACATTTGGCAAAGCAAGGTCTTTCACAATACCTCTTTTTTCTGCAAACTTTTCACTCCAGAAGACATAGCTGTGACCTATAATCCACACTGTGAACATCTTTCAAGGATATCTGGATGCACTCAGAAGGTGTCTTTCAGTAGAATGGCAATATGAAAAGAAGGATAGATGTAAAATGGAGGGTAACATACTTTTTTTTATAAAAAAAAAAAGAATGATTGGCTGATTCAAACCATTTTACAGTTAAAACTAGGCTGTATGTTTAGATTTTTACAAGCATGTTTTGTATTGGCTCTGAAAAATGTGTACCCACAGAACAATAGTTTGGATTTGCTGTTATGTTTGAAAAGTCAAGCAATCTTGCTCTTTGGATTAGAAACATTGTGTGCTGAACTTCTGACCTCTCTGCTCACACCAGTGTTCCATGATCTGTTGCTATGGTAGCAGTCAGAAGTCATGTTGGGGGAAGGGATCATTTGGAAAGGGATGAAATTTGCAACCAATAGAAATGTGTGTTTCCATTTGAAAAAATTGTGGGGAGGACTGTGATTTGGAGTTAACATGTATATGTGTGGAAAAAGAGAGGGAAACCTTGCCATTAACTGGTTCTGGTGAGAGGAGAGAGGTGTACAGCTCAGAGATTCTGGCTCTGATAATCTGCTGTTTGAGTGCCAAATTTATTTCTGAACTAACTACTTTTAAAGGTGAGTTATGAATTTGAGAGGGAATGTATGTGGAGCATTTTGATATAAATAATAGAAATGTGATTTTTCTTTTAAAGTTGTTTTTCACATTTTGTGTTTTGGGAGATATTTAACTGTCTTGAACTTGTCAGATATTATTGAGTATGTCTTCATCATAAATTAAGGTGTACTGGTATCACCCAGGAATAATGTTTTCTGCCTAGAATTACACCATGCGTTAAAACAAAGGGTAAACCCAAGAATCACTGGGACCTGGGTGTCAGACAGTAGAAAGGAAATGGTCCCAGAACATAAATGCTTTTGAAGCCTGGACAAAATCAACAACAATGAATATTGCAACAATCAAGTGATATCCAAGTGTTATTTAATCACACCTAGATGGGAACATGTTTATGTTTAAATGAATTCACATTGATCAAACAGTGCGGGGTGCCACGGGAAAGGGGAAAGGGGGTGATGAGTTGGGTAAGGTAATGGGATAAGTGACATACAAATATTTATAACACTCGTACAAATCAATTGCTGGGCACGCAATATTATGCCAAATAGTCAGGATGAAATTCATTCATAAGAGAATAGATGATTTGACAGAAACCATATACAATCGAAGGAACACAGTGCACATTGCACTATTGAGGGTACTGGCAAAGTCATATGTCGACGTTTCGACCCCTGAGCATAGGTAGGTTGATTAAGTCCTTACTGGCGGGGTCTTCCTCAGGACTAAAGGGACGGTGGAACAAGGAAGGAAGGTGCTCGGGGTTTTTGTCAGAAACCCCGAGCACCGCATTCATGGATGCCGCCTAAGAGGCCGATTTTCTCCGTGATTAATTTCACTTGTCACATCGATGTTTGTCACGGCGTGTGATGATGGAGTAAATAGTACCTCCTGTGTGATTTGATCAATATTAGTGTACTTCACTCCTATCCGTTCTTGGAGCCCACCAGCCCTTGCGCCCTTTGACGCCAAGCTAACAGTGACTAGATGTCCATTTTCTAACATGGTGCCTTCCTTCCTTGTTCCACCGTCCCTTTAGTCCTGAGGAAGACCCCGCCAGTAAGGACTTAATCAACCTACCTATGCTCAGGGGTCGAAACGTCGACATATGACTTTGCCAGTACCCTCAATAGTGCAATGTGCACTGTGTTCCTTCGATTGTATATGGTTTCTGTCAAATCATCTATTCTCTTATGAATGAATTTCATCCTGACTATTTGGCATAATATTGCGTGCCCAGCAATTGATTTGTACGAGTGTTATAAATATTTGTATGTCACTTATCCCCAGTTTTGTTACTTTGGTCCGGAACAAGAAAGTGCAGAAAATGACAGAGTAATTGAAGAAAATGTGGAAGACAATGTAGAACCTACTATTAGTAAAAATTTTGAAGATCAAATGACAAAATTTAATATCATCTCTAATGAAAGACCAAATATTACTTGTATATGTTGCCGGAGAAGCCATTATTAAAAACAAACAAGGTATGTTGATCTCTATAAAAAAAGTGAAAAAGAAGATAATACTAAGTGGTTGGATTTTGCTACATATTTATTTCTGGAAAATTGTTTTGATTTGGGTGAATATCACCGTATTTGTAAATACTGTTATAACAAGTTAGAAGAAAATAAAATGCCAGCAAGAGCTGTACATAACAATTTAGAATTGGTTGAAATTCCTGCAGAACTTAGTGATTTAAATACGTATGAGTCTATACTCATTCAATGTGTCCATCCGTTCCAGACTATAGTTCGTATGGAGCCCAAAACAGGCAAATTACCTCCTTCGGATTTACAAAGAGGTTTAAAAGGAAGAGTTGTCTATTTGCCATTGGATTTGAAAAAAAATATGTAAACTATAGATGCAGATACATTGGAAACTGAACCATTAGTTATTTTGGTTAATGGAGTACCAACAAAGAACAAGAAAATTTGGCAGGAGCTGGTAGATGTACGAAAAGTACAATGAGCAAATTTATATTTGAAAAGAAATAACAAATGGTATGACACAATTTATATGGATGAAGAAGTTTTACTAGCAGACTCAGGAATACCAGCTGGGCAAATTGAAAAAGTGGATATGTAAAAAGAAGAAGAAATTTATGAACATTTCAGCATACATCCTCTTCATTCAAAAGAAGCTATGGCAAACACTATTGATCTGTTTCAGATGAAGAAAGCACAAGGAACTCCCATGAGTGTATGGGAGGAGAGCTTGGAAGCTCGTTGTTTTCCCCAGCTGTTTCCTACAGGAAAAGGTGGACGATATGATGAACGTCCAGTACAGATTCCTGCTTCTGAGTATCGGACTACAAGATTATATGCAGAAGATCCCAGATTTCGTCAAAGTATTCCTTATTTGTTCCATCTTTTATTTGAAAGTGACTTGTCAGCACTATCCTATGCAGTAAATCACATTTTGAAAACTGGAGTACATCTACGTAATGTGTCTGCAAGGGATTTTATGAACAAAGTGCAACAGCGAGATGATCATTTGGAATCTCAATTGATTAATCTAATGGCTTGTCAGCGTGGGACAAATGAATATCGGTACCGACGCCATGGAGAATTGAAGTGTATGTTACGGAATTTAGGAACTCCTACATGGTTTCTCACCCTAAGCTGTGCTGAGTACGCTTGGGATGATCTTCTGGATTTTCTTCGAGAGGCAAATTCAAATATTGAAAACATCCAATACAAGACAGCAGGAGAATTGTGCTCATTGGATCCGGTTAATGTTTGCAGATATTTCAATCATAGATTTGAGGCTATGATGTCCTTCATCTGCAATAAAAAAAATCCACCTCTTGGAGAAGTTGTGGATTTCTTTTGGAGAAAAGAGTACCAAGCAAGAGGTGCTCCTCATATTCATATGCTGTTGTGGATCAAGGATGCCCCAAAATTTGGAACAGATTCTGGTGATGCAGTTTTAAGTTTCATCGAAGGATATGCAACATGTGCTATACCTAAAAGCACAGAAGAGAAACACTTAAAAGAGCAAGTTTTACGTTTCCAAAGTCATCGGTGTGGAAAATACTGTCGACGAAAGTACAAGAGTAAAGAAAAATTCTACACAAAATGTCGATTTGGATTTCCACGACCTGTTCTTTCAAAAGGAAAAGTCAACAGTTTTATGTCAGCTGTGCGACATACTATTACAAGAAAATCGCCTAAGAATACCTACAACCTAAGAAGAAAAGAAGAATCAAAATATATAAAGGACTACAACCCAGTCATCTTATCCATGTGGAATGCTAACATGGATATACAGTGTGTAGCTGACAATTCTATTGCTGTTGCTCGGTATGTCACATCTTACATCACTAAATCTGAGAAAACAGAATTGAAAGAAATGTGGGAAGAGATTTCTCACGAGAAGACTGTCAGTAAAAAGCTATACAGTTTCAGATTAAAGATGTTATCGCATCGAGAAATTGGATCCTACGAATGCTCAGATAGGTTATCATCTGCAAGTCTGTACTCCAAATCCAGAAGAAGGCCTTGCAGGAATGAGAAATCGGGTACTGAAATCTGTTGGAGAAATTGAATATTTGGCAGAGAATGACCCGGAAAGTACAGATATTTTGAAATCAAACATGTTGGACACATATTACCCAAAAAGAAGTCGTCATCTTGAGAACATGTGTCTCTATGAAGTGCTGCAGAACTACATTTTTACACGGAAAGCCACAGAAGACATCAGCAATGGAAAATATAAAGTCATTGGTGAGGAGGGATGTTTGGTGAAGCAAACAAAAGAAAGTTTGATTAATCACAGGAAGCTGAGTTGCGACACTCCTGACAAAAAGGAATTTTACTACTTAGCACTTTTACAGCTGTTTAAACCATGGCGTTCAGAGGATGAATTACTTGGAGATTTTCAGAGCTATGAAGATTCCTTTAATGCTTGCAAAGATACGATTGAATGCAGTACTTTCACAAATTATGTGCAAGTGTTAAATGAAGAAATTGAACAGGAAGCTACAATTGCAGCTGAAGTAGCTAGAGACAGTTCTCAAGACAGCCAAAGTTCTGGAACACTCAGTCAAGATCCCCTAGGACAACCAATCGTAGAAAATGACGCTGCAATAGCCATGACTGAAGTGGTAACAGCTATGAATCAAGCTCAGGAAGATTTAGTAGATTTACCAAATTTGGAACAGCAACTGAATGAAGAACAAAAACAAATTTATGAAGAAGTCACAAAATAAATTGACCATGGATTACTACATGAAAAGAAAGAGTGCTCATGCGCATCATTTGAACCAATCAGGATATATGTGAGTAGACAAGCTGGAACTGGAAAAAGTTTCTTAATTAAAGTCATCCAAAGCTACCTACAGCAAAAAACAGATTCAACTTTGTCTTGTGTTGTTACTGCTCCAACTGGGTTAGCAGCATATAACATAAAAGGAATTACCTTACATCGCTTGCTAATGTTACCAGTGGAGCATGAGAACAAAATAGAATATTACAAGCTAACAGGAGAAGCATGCTTCGAAGTTTCAAGAGTGTTGAAGAAGATGCAAGTTCTCATTATTGATGAGGTAAGCATGGTATCAAACTTAATGCTTGCCTTTGTGCATTTAAGAATGCAGCAAATTCTAAAGAGAGACTATGATGTGTTATTTGATGGAAAACAGGTTATAGTTTTTGGGGATCTTCTGCAGCTCACTCCAGTTAAAGGACAACCAGTGTTTAATACTGTGACACAGGAAGACACAAAGAAGTCATTAGGAAGTATTGGTAATGTGAATATTTGGTCATTTTTTGAGTACAAAGAACTCACTACCAATATGAGGCAAGCAAAAGATGAAGATTATGCAGGTATTCTGAAAGATATCAGAATTGGACTACTCACAGAAGTTGGCAGAAAAGCATTACAGAGTCGGTTGCTACATAATTTATTTCCAAATGAAGAAATAGTTGCAGAGAAAATATACCAGAAGATTGCTGAAAAAAATACTGTAATCTGCTTAATGCCAACACTACGTGAATGCTCGATATTCAATGAGGAATTTTTGAAATTAGAAAAGGAAGAGATTAAGAAAATGGAAGCAGTGGACAAAATTCAGCATGAAGGAATTACTATTACATGAACAGGCAAACTGAAAAATAAATTGGATTCTCTAGAGAAGAATATTTCGAAAACAGCTGGATTAGAAAAAAATCTTTGTGTTTGTATGAACTGTCGAGCATTTTTAAGAAGAAATTTGGATGTAGAAAAAGGTTTAGTGAATGGAGCTATGGGTAAGGTTGTGGGTTTTGTGAAATACCAGAAAAAAGATGGAATTGAATTTTAAAAAATAAAATTTGATCAGATTGAAGAGGTTAAAGACATTTGTCGTTGTTCAGTTCGTTTCTTGCTTGTGAAAGACTTATATGTACGTAGGAAGCAGTTTCCATTTTCTCTAGCATATGCTGTAACTATTCACAAATCTCAAGGATTAACTGTAGATAGTGCTTTTGTAAACATTGGTTCTACTGTGTTCAAAGAAGGTATGGCATATGTTGCTTTGTCATTATCTGGTCTATTCATGATAGACTTTGATGACTCAAAAGTTAGTGCTGATGCAAACTGTGTAAAGGAATATAATAGATTAAGAAGAAGCTATGCTCCTCATTTAGGTCAGTATCCTGTGTTTGAAAAACGTGTTTGTCGGAAAAGGAGAATTGAGAATATCTGTAATGAGGATGTACAGAAGAGAAAACAAAAGGAGTGATGTGACTGCAAGCAAAAAGAACAAGCATTGGCATAGCCAATAGGTCTCGCCTTTGGGACCTTATAAGTGTTTAGCCATGCAACAGTTGCATAACTAAATACTTATAAGGTCCCAAAAGCGAGACCTATTGGCTATGCAAAGCGGCCGCGAAGCCGCGAAAGTGATCGCAATCAAACATCAAAGCGGCCTTGCGGCCGCGAAAGTGAAGGTAATCGCGGTAAAACACGGCACGCGCCCGCGCACATGCACTGTAGCTCTAGGCTGGCTTGGTAGCACTTTTTGGAGCCCTCTCAATAAGTCTCACCAGACCAGCGCATGCGCTGGGTCAGGCGAGACCTAAAAAGGACAGTGTTGAAGAGGTTGTTGGTTGTCATTTTGAAAATAGCTCTGGTGTCAACTGCTACGCTAATGTAGTGCTGAATGTTGTATTTTATCTTGAAGGTTTGCAAGAGCAGATAATACTAAATCATGAAAAAAGATTCTGTTCTCTGCTGAGTTTTCTTTTTGAGAAGCTGAGTAACGATAAAACTAAAATAGATAGTGCTTCTGATGTTAGAAAACTTTTAGATGTATGTTCAGGAAGTACACAGTTTACTCAAAATGTCCAGCAAGATGCACAGGAATTCTTGATGTATATTCTTATGGTACTGGAAGAAGAAGGGGTAGAAATTGAAAATATGTTTGGTCTGTCTTATAAATGGGAACATAGTTGTGAAAACTGTTTCAACACATGCAGCTCTCATGTTGATTCTGAAAGGTTCATATATTTAACATTACCAGAGAGTCAGTCAGTCACTTTTAGTAAATTAGTTAAAGATGCCAATCACAGCATGGAATGTTCTAAATGTAAATCAGACATGTTTTCAACGTTATTTTTAAAGAAATATGGACAGTATGTAATTTTAATGATGCAACGTTGTAGAGCTGATGGTTCAAAATTGGACGCTTCTTTAAAGAAGTTTGTAGGAAAACAATTATCAATATCAGGAAAAACTTTTGTTGCAGTTGCAATAATTTTCCATGATGGACCTACGATAACTTCTGGTCATTACACAGTTTATCTTAAATGCGAAAAAGGCTGGACACTGTGTAATGATTCTCAATTGATTTTCAAGCAACGTTTGTCTGCAGATTTACCAAATTCCTATTGATTTTTTCTAAAACCAAAATTTTAGATACAAATTGCAACATCTGAACAAATCATTTTTTGCGATTTTATTGGATTACCATTGGATATTTCATCAAAAAAGAATTAAAAAATTACCATTTGGCCTCATGGAAAGGTAAAAAATTCTCTTGTGGACTTCTTTGACAGATATTTGGGTGTATGAGCTTAAGCAACAAAATTTACAGATGTTATTTATTACAAATAGTTATTGTTGCTAGATGATATTTTTATTATTATATATTATATTTCTATCAAGGTATGTTTTACTGAGAAGAGATTCAGGGCTTTTTTTAAACAATCTTTGATTGTTAATTTTTTTGCCCGCTGTTAAGTGATGAATGCAATTGGTTTCACAATTTGCAGTGAAATTCAATATATTCTGAAAACAGCAAAAAAAGGGCAAAACATGTCTTTGTTAAATATGAAAATATGTGTAATGTATTGTAAAATGTATTGTTAAATATTAATACATTTTTTCTTTTGTTACAGATTGAGAAAGAAATTTTATGAAAATTAATCCTTTTTTTCTAGCAATTAAAAAAAAACCATTTAATGAAAATTAAGTTGGTCAGGTAAGTTTGAAATATCTGTATTTATCACACATTTACTTACGTAGTTCCTTGTTTTCAGTTCTCCTCACTCTGCTGTTGTCATTTCTCTTGTGGTCCCTGAAGTACATTGAAGGGTGTAATAAATATTTTATTAAAAAAAATAAAATAAAAAAAAAATAAAAAAAAAAAAAGAAGGTGCACATACCGTACGCTAATTTTTTTTTTTTTTTTTAAAAACAGATGAAGTAAATATAATAAAAAAATGTTGAGGTAGGGTGGCTCTTAAAACAGCCCTTGTGTTAATACAGGGACAGAGGAAAGAAAGAATGGGAGTATTAGAAGGTACCGCACTTGTGCTGCTCAATCTTATTGTCAATAAGAGGAATACTAGACTCCCCCATAGCAATAAGAGAGTAACAAGTGTTGCACCTTATATGTACTCTCTGAAACCGAGGGTAGATGGCCAGAGGTTTGTAGAAGATATTAACTATGTTATTCAACTATATCTAACCATTTTTTTAAAAAAGGTGAACCTTTCTATATTGCAGGATACAGTAAATCAATGATTATATACATAGGTAGCATATTGTATAAAAAAAAAAAAAGGATTTAAAAAACCTTACAAATTCACTTAAAAAACCATAGGTTTCACACACGTTATAGTTAGGAATTAGCATTTAAAAAACCTTGCAAATTCACTGAAAAAACTAAAAAAATAGTTAGTGCAGGCAACTATAACTCACGCGACCGCAATCTTCTGCTGATGACATATGTGTCTTTATGAAAAAAAAATATTTGTAATATATGTATAGCTAAAAATGTATGGAAGAAGACATGGGCAAATAAGTGTCTAAATACAGTATTAGCATCAGCAGAGGATTGCGGTCGCGTGAGTTATAGTTGCCTGCACTAACTATAACGGGGGAATTTCATTGGTTTTTTATCAGTAAAATTTCCGCTAACTATAACATGTGTGAAACCTATGGTTTTTTCAGTGAATATATATATATATATATATATATATATATATATATATATATATATACACACACTCACACACACACACACACACACACACACACGTATATATAGATTTTATTTTTTTCACGGAAAAAAACATAGGTTTCAGGCACGTTATAGTTAGAAGTTAGCATTTAAAAAAAACATAGAAATTAACTGAAAAAAACAGATTTCAGAAAAGTTATAGTTAGTTGGACATTTCACTCATACAAAACCATAGAAATTCCAGCGTTATAGTTAGTTCAGCTAACTATAACTTGCGCCCCCGCAATGCACTGCAGATGACGTCACATATTACATCATTCATGACATGGTCAGTGACATCACTGATGACATCACTGATGACATCATCCAGTGACTGTGTGTTTCTGTAAAGTTTAAATTTGTTTTATATATATATGCCAAGCTGTATTGAGGAATGAGTGGGAGTATAAGTGTTTGTATGGGGGATTTAGTAGGTACGTGACTGACTGTATAAGTGAGTGATTAAATGTGTCTTACTGAATGCATGGGTTAGTGACTAAACTGTGTGAAAGTCTGTATCAGTCTGTCTGTTGTTGTGTAAGCTATTGCATGGGTTGGTGAGTAGCTGCATGAGTGTCTATATGGGTTAATGATTGCGTGTGCGTGTGTGTGTGTGTGTGTGTGTGTGTGTGTGTGTGTGTGTGTGTGTGTGTGTGTGGTGTGTGACTGTGCATAGATGTGTGAGTGGTTAATTCACTGGGTGTATGGGTTCAAGAGTGCATGTGGAAACAGCTGTATGGGTGAGTGTGTGCATGGGTGTATTGGTGAGTGAATGGATATCTCAGTGGTACATGTGCAAGTAACTACATATGTAAAAGGCAGTATATGTGAGTGATGGTGTATATAAATAACTATATGTGAGAGTCAGTAATTATGAGAGTGGCTGCATGGGTGAGTGTGTATTTGTATCAGTGATTCTATAAGAGTAATTATGTGTTAGTATCTTCATGAATAAGTGAGGTGTTGTCTGTATAACTGTATAGGTGAGTAAATGGCAGTATGATTGATTCTTTGCATGACTAAGTGTGTGAGTAACTCTGGATATGTGGCAGTGTGTGAGTGTTTGTATAGGTGTATGAGTGCATATGATCGTGTTGTATTGATGAGTGACTGTATGTATGCGTGACTGTGTGTATGCGTGACTGTGTGTATGCGTGACTGTGTGTATGCGTGACTGTGTGTATGCGTCACTGTGTGTAAGCGTCACTGTGTGTAAGCGTGACTGTGTGTAAGCGTGACTGTGTGTGTGTGTGAGAGAGAGTGTGAGTGTGTGTGTGTGTGTGTGTGTGGGTGTGTGTGTGTGTGTGTATACGTACACCAGGGGTCTTCAAACTGTGGGGCGCGACCCCCAGGGGGGCTGTGGAGCGATGCCAAGGGGGTCGCGCCTTCCCAGTCACACTTCTGCCCAGGTCCAAGGGCTTCAGCCCCCCTCTTCCCCCGTCCTGTGTTTCAGCCCGGGTGCTGCAGTGCAACTCGAGCTGATGGGGGCTCAGCTGGGCAGTGTCTGGAGTCTTATCTCCGGGCACGCCCAAGTTTTTCACAGGTCTTTAAAGACTATTTGCATATTTACATTTCACTCGTAAAAAACCATTGAAATTCCACCGTTATAGTTAGTTCAGATAACTATAACTCGCGCGCCCGCAATCCACTGCTGATGACGTCACATATTACATCACTCATGACATGGTCAGTGGCATCACTCATGACATCACTGATGACATCATCCTTGTGATAGAGTGGCGGTCGCGCGAGTTATGGTTATCTGAACTAACTATAACGGTGGAATTTCAATGGTTTTTTACGAGTGAAATGTCCAGCTAACTATAACATGTGTGAAACCTATGGTTTTTCAAGTGAATTTGCAAGGTTTTTTAAATGCTAATTCCTAACTATAACGTGTGTGAAACCTATGGTTTTTTAAGTGAATTTGGAAGGTTTTTTAAATGCTAAGTTATGTATGTTTTATTATATTTTTTATATATTTATTTTACACTCGTTTAAAATGTGTTTTTTTTTTTTAAAGGTTTTGCACCGTGCGCGCACCCCGCGATTTTTTGAAAAAAAAATAAAATGTTTTTTTCACCCTTCGGGGTCCTTCAGGGACCCCCTGACAAAGGCTAGGGTGTCAGGAACGCTCTACCCTGCCCCCTTTTCACGTTCTCCACCTTTCTTTTTCCCTGTCACACACACAACACACAAAATGGCGGCCGACACTTCCTGATTTCGACCGATTCAAACGTTGACTGACATGTAACCACCAATCAGAATGACGCTCGCGCACCTTATAGATATTTATGTGCTTTTAACTGCAATTTTCTCAGGAACTACTGAACTGATTGACACCATATATGCAAAAGGCACATGCCTGACCTGAGGACTACCTCTTTGCCAAATTTCATGTAATTCTGTTCAGCGGTTCGGGCTGTACCTTCGACTAAAGGTCCTATGGGAAAATGCGTTTTGGGACCCCCCTTTTTTCTCAGCCCCCGCTTGACGAATCACCCCGAGACTTTCAGGGTAGGAGCTGAGCGGAGCGCCCTATTAGTTTTGAAAATTTTGCGAGGATTCGAGACTTTCAGGGTAGGAGCTGAGCGGAGCGCCCCATTAGTTTTGAAAATTTCGCGAGGATTCGTCAACCGGCGCCAAAGTTATTCAAAATAGAATTTTCAGATTTCCTATGGAAACACGGTCCTAACTATAACTATCTACTGGCGACCACCAGTAGAATAGATAGATAGATTTTTTTTTTACATTGTGAATTATTTTTAGTTAGGGAAACTATATTCATACTTTTTTTTTTTTAATTTTTTTTTTTAAATATCACACAGAAGTCGGGCACCCTTCGCGCCCTTAACATGATGGCTGCGCCCATTCTGGTAGCCATATTGAAAAGTCGCGTTGGGGTTGCGACTTCAGCTTAATTTGTAAAGTATTAAATATCTTTAAATTAATTATAAATAAAAGATTTCCTTTAAGTGTTTGTCTAAATGTATTAATAAAAAGTATGATTAAAGTATTATTTTCAATATAACTTCGACTAAATATTATTCAATTATTGTTGGATTCAGAGGTTAGGAGGGATGGCCATTTTGCTCGATGTGTTTTGCAAGATTTTTTGGTCTAGTCAACTGGACACCCTCCTCCGGGTGAGGTACAGCTTGAGGATTCTATTCAAAAGGTGAGGAATCCACAGGCAGAAATATCCATCAGAAGAGCAAGTTACTTACCTTCGGTAAGGCTGTTTCTGGTGGATACAGTATCGGCCTGTAGATTCCTCACTGTCCCACCTGCCTCCCCGATGTCTACCTGTTTCTACCAAAAAGATGCTTTTACTGTTTGGCATGAATGTTTTTAATATGTCTTAATCATGCTTATGTTTTAATAGTGAGAAATGCTTGATCTGTTGGTATTTCTTTATGCCTTTATTGGTTATGCATTTGTATGTATGTGTGTATATATATATATATATATATATATATATATATATATATATATATATATATAGCCGCTTCACTTGCACCAATGTCTCGCACTCTCGAATGGGTGCTGTTCGGCGGGGGGGTGCTCCCGCCAATATTAACGCTGCACGCCTCCTCTCACTCCATAAAAGACACAGCACTCGCGGGGGAGAGTCAATAGATTTATTTTTGACTCACAACTCTCCAACCAGCGTTGTGAGTCAAAAATAAATCTATTGACCCTCCCCCGCGAGTGCTGTGTCTTTTCTGGAGTGAGAGGAGGCGTGCAGCGTATATATATATATATATATATATATATATATATATATATTCACTGAAAAAACCATAGGTTTCACACATGTTATAGTTAGCGGAAATTTTACTGATAAAAAACCAATGAAATTCCCCCGTTATAGTTAGTGCAGGCAACTATAACTCACGCGACCGCAATCCTCTGCTGATGCTAATACTGTATTTAGACACTTATTTGCCCATGTCTTCTTCCATACATTTTTAGCTATACATATATTACAAATATTTTTTTTTCATAAAGACACATATGTCATCAGCAGAAGATTGCGGTCGCGTGAGTTATAGTTGCCTGCACTAACTATAACGGGGGAATTTCATTGGTTTTTTATCAGTAAAATTTCCGCTAACTATAACATGTGTGAAACCTATGGTTTTTTCAGTGAATTTGCAAGGTTTTTTAAATGCTAATTCCTAACTATAACGTGTGTGAAACCTATGGTTTTTTCAGTGAATTTGTACGGTTTTTTAAATGCTAAGTTACTTTACGCCATTCGTGGCGTGCGCGCCCACTTAACGCAGTTCGTTCCGTGCGAGCACGGTGCGCTTCGCGCACCGTGCGCGCACAGTGAGCACGCGGTGCGCTTCGCGCACCGCGCGCCCACTTTACGCAGTTAGTGCCGTGCACGCACGGTGGGCACGCGGTGCGATGACAAAGCAAGAAAGCACGTCAACAAATCTGTTTCTGCTTTCCTCCGTGACTATGGTATGGGTGCCATTTACCACAACAACTTGCGTTATGACATGCAAGACATTTATAGAGGAGATGGTGTGCACTTCAATGATGAAGGGAACAGAGTCTTCCTCTTGAACCTTAGACTCTGCATCGGTACTTACTTGTAGGTACCACTAAAAAATCATTTCATAAACACAACGGCTCTTTTTAGAGCCCCCTAATATCTAAACACTTAAATCTGATTTTCATTTTTTTTTTTTTTTTCTACCGTACGCTTACCGTAAGCTTACCGTACGCGTACCCCGTGATTTTTTTTAACATCAATAAATGTTTTTTTTGTACTTTTCTGTCCTTCTTTGACCCCCTTACAAATGTTAGGGGGTCTGTAACTCTCCTCATTGCCCCCTTTCCTTGTTTTCACTCTTTTTTTTCAGAGTGAAATACACAAAATGGCGGCCGCCGCTTCCTGGTTTCGGCCGATTCGAATGTTTACTAAGATCTAAGAGCCAATCAGAATCGCGCTCGCGCACGCCACCGTACGCTTACCGTAAGCGTACGGTAAGCGTACCGTAAGCGGGCTCAGATATATATATTGATTTAAAGGCTATTTTCTCAGAATCTACTGAACAGATTTACACCAAACCTACAAAAGGCACTTCCTTGACCTAGGAACTACCTCTCTGCCAAATTTTGAGTAATTCTGTTCAGCCGTTCGGGCTGTAGCTCGTTCTAAAGGTCCTATGGAAAAATGCATGGGAAAAACGCGTTTTGGGACCCCCCTTTTATCTCAGCCCCCGCTTGACGGATCCCCCCCGAGACTTTCAGGGTAGGAGCGGAGCGTAGCGCCCCACCTATTTTGAGAAATTCGCGAGGATTCGTCGACCGGCGCCAAAGTTATTCAAAATAGAATGTTGAGGTTTTCCTATGGAAACGTGGTCCTAACTATAACTACCTACTGGCGACCGCCAGTAGGTAATATATATATATATATGTATATATATATACACGCGCGTCATGGCAAACAGAAGGGGGTGAATAAAATTATTTCAAGCACCAACGTAAAGGAGTTCGTTCATTCATTTTCGCCGCGCGCTGGAGGTTTCTGAATGCTTCAAATTCAAATATTATCTACTGGCGGTCGCCAGTAGATAGTTATAGTTACAACCTAGTTTCCATAGGAAATCTCAAAATTCTATTTTGAATAACTTTGGCGCCGGTTGACGAATCCTCGCAAAATTTTCAGAACTAATGGGGCGCTCCGTTCAGCTCCTACCCTGAAAGTCTCGGGGGGATTCGTCAAGCGGGGGCTGAGAAAAAGAGGGGGTCCCAAAACGAGTTTGCCCCATGAATTTTTCTATAGGACCTTTAGTCGCAGCTACAGCCCGAACGGCTGAACAGAATTACGTGAAATTCGGCAGAGACGTAGCCATAAGGTCAAGGAAGTGCCTTTTGCAGGTCTGGTGTAAATCTGTTCAGTATTTCCTGAGAAAATAGCATTTAAAAGCATATCAATATCTATACACGCGCACCGTGCGTGCACCGTGCGTGCACTGTGCGCGCACCCTGCCGTGCGCAATTCTGATTGGTTGTTAGATGTCGGTAAACATTCGAATCGGTCGAAACCAGGAAGTGTCGGCCGCCATTTTGTCTCTCGCAGTCTGAGGGGGTGAAAAAAAAAGGTGGAGAACGTGAAAAGGGGGCAGAGTGGACAGTTCCTGACCCCCTAGCCTTGGTCAGGGGGTCACAGAAGGACCCCCAAGTGCGAAAAAAACCATTTTTTTTTTAAATTAAAAATCGTGAGGTGCGCGCACGTTGCGCGCACGGCGGACCATGGGTGCTCGGGTCCTCGTCGGCGTGCTGACGTCAGTTCCACCCATTTTTTCTGTGCCACCGAGGTAAACGGGTGGACCCACAGATTTTCACATGTATACATAGTATACAAAATAAAATATTACAGATATTACATCACTGATGACATATTTGTCTTTCTGAAAAAAAAATATTTGTAATATATGTATAGCTAAAAATTAATGGAAGAAGACATGGGTAAATAAGTGTCTAAATACAGTGATGTACTATCTGACGTCATCAGCAGAGGATTGCGCCTGCACTAACTATAACGGGGGAATTTCAATGGTTTTTCACGAGTGAAATGTCCAGCTAACTATAACATGTGTGAAACCTATGGTTTTTTAAGTGAATATATATATATATATACAAAATGCGAAGTGGGTCGCACACCGCTCGTCATACTAGCAAATAGCCCCATAGGATTCTGGAGAATGTAGTGACAGCGGCGGGTACACCTATGCCACGAGTAAAAAGTTAAAATGCCATCCCTGGACACGTGTTTCGAGGTAATTGCCTCTCGTCAGCAGGGAGCAGGTACGTATGCGGGGTGCTGTAGACTGCCAAAAAATTATCAGGTATAGTACCTCTCACGGCGCGCGGGTGCGGGATCCGGGCTCGTCAACCCATGGCTCAGGGAGCTTTAAATACAAAATGCGAAGTGGGTCGCACACCGCTCGTCATACTAGCAAATAGCCCCATAGGATTCTGGAGAATGTAGTGACAGCGGCGGGTACACCTATGCCACGAGTAAAAAGTTAAAATGCCATCCCTGGACACGTGTTTCGAGGTAATTGCCTCTCGTCAGCAGGGAGCAGGTACGTATGCGGGGTGCTGTAGACTGCCAAAAAATTATCAGGTATAGTACCTCTCACGGCGCGCGGGTGCGGGATCCAGGCTCGTCAACCCATGGCTCAGGGAGCTTTAAATACAAAATGCGAAGTGGGTCGCACACCGCTCGTCATACTAGCAAATAGCCCCATAGGATTCTGGAGAATGTAGTGACAGCGGCGGGTACACCTATGCCACGAGTAAAAAGTTAAAATGCCATCCCTGGACACGTGTTTCGAGGTAATTGCCTCTCGTCAGCAGGGAGCAGGTACGTATGCGGGGTGCTGTAGACTGCCAAAAAATTATCAGGTATAGTACCTCTCACGGCGCGCGGGTGCGGGATCCGGGCTCGTCAACCCATGGCTCAGGGAGCTTTAAATACAAAATGCGAAGTGGGTCGCACACCGCTCGTCATACTAGCAAATAGCCCCATAGGATTCTGGAGAATGTAGTGACAGCGGCGGGTACACCTATGCCACGAGTAAAAAGTTAAAATGCCATCCCTGGACACGTGTTTCGAGGTAATTGCCTCTCGTCAGCAGGGAGCAGGTACGTATGCGGGGTGCTGTAGACTGCCAAAAAATTATCAGGTATAGTACCTCTCACGGCGCGCGGGTGCGGGATCCGGGCTCGTCAACCCATGGCTCAGGGAGCTTTAAATACAAAATGCGAAGTGGGTCGCACACCGCTCGTCATACTAGCAAATAGCCCCATAGGATTCTGGAGAATGTAGTGACAGCGGCGGGTACACCTATGCCACGAGTAAAAAGTTAAAATGCCATCCCTGGACACGTGTTTCGAGGTAATTGCCTCTCGTCAGCAGGGAGCAGGTACGTATGCGGGGTGCTGTAGACTGCCAAAAAATTATCAGGTATAGTACCTCTCACGGCGCGCGGGTGCGGGATCCGGGCTCGTCAACCCATGGCTCAGGGAGCTTTAAATACAAAATGCGAAGTGGGTCGCACACCGCTCGTCATACTAGCAAATAGCCCCATAGGATTCTGGAGAATGTAGTGACAGCGGCGGGTACACCTATGCCACGAGTAAAAAGTTAAAATGCCATCCCTGGACACGTGTTTCGAGGTAATTGCCTCTCGTCAGCAGGGAGCAGGTACGTATGCGGGGTGCTGTAGACTGCCAAAAAATTATCAGGTATAGTACCTCTCACGGCGCGCGGGTGCGGGATCCGGGCTCGTCAACCCATGGCTCAGGGAGCTTTAAATACAAAATGCGAAGTGGGTCGCACACCGCTCGTCATACTAGCAAATAGCCCCATAGGATTCTGGAGAATGTAGTGACAGCGGCGGGTACACCTATGCCACGAGTAAAAAGTTAAAATGCCATCCCTGGACACGTGTTTCGAGGTAATTGCCTCTCGTCAGCAGGGAGCAGGTACGTATGCGGGGTGCTGTAGACTGCCAAAAAATTATCAGGTATAGTACCTCTCACGGCGCGCGGGTGCGGGATCCGGGCTCGTCAACCCATGGCTCAGGGAGCTTTAAATACAAAATGCGAAGTGGGTCGCACACCGCTCGTCATACTAGCAAATAGCCCCATAGGATTCTGGAGAATGTAGTGACAGCGGCGGGTACACCTATGCCACGAGTAAAAAGTTAAAATGCCATCCCTGGACACGTGTTTCGAGGTAATTGCCTCTCGTCAGCAGGGAGCAGGTACGTATGCGGGGTGCTGTAGACTGCCAAAAAATTATCAGGTATAGTACCTCTCACGGCGCGCGGGTGCGGGATCCGGGCTCGTCAACCCATGGCTCAGGGAGCTTTAAATACAAAATGCGAAGTGGGTCGCACACCGCTCGTCATACTAGCAAATAGCCCCATAGGATTCTGGAGAATGTAGTGACAGCGGCGGGTACACCTATGCCACGAGTAAAAAGTTAAAATGCCATCCCTGGACACGTGTTTCGAGGTAATTGCCTCTCGTCAGCAGGGAGCAGGTACGTATGCGGGGTGCTGTAGACTGCCAAAAAATTATCAGGTATAGTACCTCTCACGGCGCGCGGGTGCGGGATCCGGGCTCGTCAACCCATGGCTCAGGGAGCTTTAAATACAAAATGCGAAGTGGGTCGCACACCGCTCGTCATACTAGCAAATAGCCCCATAGGATTCTGGAGAATGTAGTGACAGCGGCGGGTACACCTATGCCACGAGTAAAAAGTTAAAATGCCATCCCTGGACACGTGTTTCGAGGTAATTGCCTCTCGTCAGCAGGGAGCAGGTACGTATGCGGGGTGCTGTAGACTGCCAAAAAATTATCAGGTATAGTACCTCTCACGGCGCGCGGGTGCGGGATCCGGGCTCGTCAACCCATGGCTCAGGGAGCTTTAAATACAAAATGCGAAGTGGGTCGCACACCGCTCGTCATACTAGCAAATAGCCCCATAGGATTCTGGAGAATGTAGTGACAGCGGCGGGTACACCTATGCCACGAGTAAAAAGTTAAAATGCCATCCCTGGACACGTGTTTCGAGGTAATTGCCTCTCGTCAGCAGGGAGCAGGTACGTATGCGGGGTGCTGTAGACTGCCAAAAAATTATCAGGTATAGTACCTCTCACGGCGCGCGGGTGCGGGATCCGGGCTCGTCAACCCATGGCTCAGGGAGCTTTAAATACAAAATGCGAAGTGGGTCGCACACCGCTCGTCATACTAGCAAATAGCCCCATAGGATTCTGGAGAATGTAGTGACAGCGGCGGGTACACCTATGCCACGAGTAAAAAGTTAAAATGCCATCCCTGGACACGTGTTTCGAGGTAATTGCCTCTCGTCAGCAGGGAGCAGGTACGTATGCGGGGTGCTGTAGACTGCCAAAAAATTATCAGGTATAGTACCTCTCACGGCGCGCGGGTGCGGGATCCGGGCTCGTCAACCCATGGCTCAGGGAGCTTTAAATACAAAATGCGAAGTGGGTCGCACACCGCTCGTCATACTAGCAAATAGCCCCATAGGATTCAATATCTATACACGCGCACCGTGCGTGCACCGTGCGTGCACTGTGCGCGCACCCTGCCGTGCGCAATTCTGATTGGTTGTTAGATGTCGGTAAACATTCGAATCGGTCGAAACCAGGAAGTGTCGGCCGCCATTTTGTCTCTCGCAGTCTGAGGGGGTGAAAAAAAAAGGTGGAGAACGTGAAAAGGGGGCAGAGTGGACAGTTCCTGACCCCCTAGCCTTGGTCAGGGGGTCACAGAAGGACCCCCAAGTGCGAAAAAAACCATTTTTTTTTTTAAATTAAAAATCGTGAGGTGCGCGCACGTTGCGCGCACGGCGGACCATGGGTGCTCGGGTCCTCGTCGGCGTGCTGACGTCAGTTCCACCCATTTTTTCTGTGCCACCGAGGTAAACGGGTGGACCCACAGATTTTCACATGTATACATAGTATACAAAATAAAATATTACAGATATTACATCACTGATGACATATTTGTCTTTCTGAAAAAAAAATATTTGTAATATATGTATAGCTAAAAATTAATGGAAGAAGACATGGGTAAATAAGTGTCTAAATACAGTGATGTACTATCTGACGTCATCAGCAGAGGATTGCGGTCGCGTGAGTTATAGTTGCCTGCACTAACTATAACGGGGGAATTTCAATGGTTTTTCACGAGTGAAATGTCCAGCTAACTATAACATGTGTGAAACCTATGGTTTTTTAAGTGAATATATATATATATATATATATATAT
Organism: Triturus cristatus; assembly: GCF_964204655.1. Lineage (NCBI taxonomy): Eukaryota > Metazoa > Chordata > Amphibia > Caudata > Salamandridae > Triturus > Triturus cristatus. Next base: position 816,151,502 of record NC_140583.1, on the reverse strand, counting down.
ATATATATATATATATATATATAAATATTTTATTTTGTATACTATGTATACATGTGAAAATCTGTGGGTCCACCCGTTTACCTCGGTGGCACAGAAAAAATGGGTGGAACTGACGTCAGCACGCCGACGAGGTCCTCTTATGGCTCCTATGACGTCATACCTTGTTCCGAGCGGAGCCGTGCTATTATGACATCGTCATCGATGTGGGAAAGATAGGAAAGAATTTACGCGGAACGCTGGCACCGGGGATATTCACCTAAGTGTTCAGGCTAGTCCTTTGGGAGCAACTGTTTATGTTGCCACTCGAGAAACCGAAACCAGTGATCCGAGGGCAGAGGCCCTGCAGATGGCACACGAGGTGGGGAGCCCAGTCATGTGCACCGGCGGGGCAGCGAAGTGACAAGCACCACTACCCACAAAAAAGGTAACAAGGGCACTGAAAAACACAGGATCTCCTCTTTGTATCTGGCAGGATCAACAAGGTTAAAATCCCCTGGTTCCAAAATGTAGTATTAGTGCTACAACGGTCTTCAACAGGACCTGCGATGGATGCCACTTTTGCCTTCCGTACACTGGGGTGGTACATGGGTCACGCGGTACGGTCATACTGCGGTGGGACGCACACTCGTTGACCTCTCATGGCACTGCACCACACTTTGGGGACAACGCTTTCCATTAGCTGTGTTTTCTGATGACGCGTCGTGCCGGCCCCGTCCAACAGCAGAACTCCCCTTTAGATCCAAACAGACTCTTCCACTCTCTCACTGGAAGTGAAACCAGGCCACGCGGACACTTTCACAATACAACAGCCAGGAATGCACTTTTCGGTAAAAAAACAAAAACAAATTTCTTCCTCCTAATTTATCAAATAAACGACTCACTGAAGAACAGGGGCCAGCTTCGATCGGTAACCAGCCGTTACAACGACTTTTTTACTGCGCGATACCATTACAACGCATGCATTACCACGCATGCGTTGTACATCGCAAAGTCATTACTATGCATTTTTTTAGGAGCGCATGGTCATTTACCACACATGCCTTTACAACAAATTTTGTTGTAAAGGTATGTATGGTAAATGACCATGAGTTCTAAAAAAATGTAGACGATCCACCTCGTTGTAAGGAAACAGAGGCTGTTCCGTTTCCTCACAACGACGTGCACCGCCCCTCAGAGACGACATGAAGCAGGAACCACGAGGAGAGAGGAACCACGAGGAGTGAGAGGTAAGGGGGATTGGGCATGGGGTGGTGGTTACTTTTCTAGGGTTTAGGGTAGTGCAGGGGTGTTTGGGTAGTGTAGGGGGTCGTGCTGGGGGTAGTGTTTTAGGGTTTAGGGTAGTGAAGTGGTGTTTGTGTAGTCTAGGGGGTCGTACTGGTGGTAGTGTTTTAGGGTATAGGGTAGTGCAGTGGATTTTGTGTAGTGAAGGGGGTTGTGCTGGGGGTAGTGTTTTAGGGTTTAGGGTAGTGCAGTGGTGTTTGGGTAGTGTAGGGGGTCGTGCTGGGGGTAGTGTTTTAGGGTTTAGGGTAGTGCAGTGGTGTTTGGGTAGTGTAGGGAGTCGTGCTGGGGGGAGTGTTTTAGGGTTTAGGGTAATGCAGTGGTGTTTGGGTAGTGTAGGGGTCGTGCTGGGGGTAGGGGTTTAGGGTAGTGCAGTGGTGTTTGGGTAGTGTGAGGGGTACCGCTGGGGGTTGTGTTTTAGGGTTTAGGGTAGTGCAGTGGTATTTGGGTAGTGTTTTAGGGTTTAGGGTAGTGCAGCGGTGTTTGGGTAGTGTAGGGGGTAGTGTTTCAGGGTAGTGCAGTGGTGTTTGGGTAGTGTAGGGGTCGTGCTGTGGGTAGTGTTTTAGGGTTTAGTGGTGCAGTGGTGTTTGGGTAGTGCAGGGGGTCATGGGAGGGTAGTGTTTTAGGGTTTAGGGTAGTGCAGTGTTTTTTGGGTAGTCTTGGGGGTCGTGCTGCGGGTAGTGTTTTAGGGTAGTGCAGTGGTGTTTGGGTAGTGTAGGTGGTCAGCTGGGGTAGTGTTTTAGGGTAGTGCAGTGGTCTTTGGGTCGTACTGGCGGTAGATTTTTAGGGTTTAGGGTAGTGCAGTGGTGATTGTGTAGTGTAGGGGGTCATGTTTTAGGGTTTAGGGTAGTGCAGTGGTCTTTGGGTAGTGTAGGGGGTCGTGCTGGGGTAGTGTTTTAGGGTTTAGGGCAGTGCAGTGGTGTTTGGGTAGTGTAGGGGGTCGTGCTGGAGTAGTGTTTTAGGGTTTAGGGCAGTGCAGTGGTGTTCGGGTAGTGTAGGGGGTCGTGCCGGGGCTGGTGTCTTAGGGTTTATAGCAAAGCAATGCTATTCGGGTTGAGTAGGGAGTCCTGCTGTGGTTGGCGTTTTAGGGCAGAGCAGTGGTGTTCGGGCAGTGTAGGGGGTCGTGCTGGGGGTGGCGTTTTAGGGTATACAGAGCAGTGGTGTTCGGGCAGTGTAGGGGGTCATGCAGGGGGGTGGCGTTTTTGGGTTTAGGGCAGTGCAGTCGTGTTCGGGCAGTGTAGGGGGTTGTGCAGGGGGGGTGGTTTAGGGCAGTGCAGTGGTATTCGGGCAGGGTAGGGGCTCATGCAGGGGGTGGTGTTTTAGGGTAGTGCAGTGGTCTTTGGATAGTGTAGGGGGTCGTGCTGGGGGTGGTGTTTTAGGGTTTAGGGCAGTGCAGAGGTGTTCGGGCAGTGTAGGGCGTCGTGCAGGGGTGGTGTTTTAGGGTTTAGGGCAGTGCAGTGGTGTTCGGGCAGTGTAGGGGGTCGTGCAGGGGGTAGTGTTTTAGGATTTAGGGTAGTGCAGTGGTGTTTGTGTAGTGAACAGCGCTGCGTCAGTAGGCGAGACCTAAAAAGCATTGCACCAAGATGGCTGCCAACACTTCCTGGATTGAAGTGTTGGCAGCCAATTAGAACCAAGCTTGTTCTTGTGTAGTTAGGTCCCGCCCAGATATATAAAGATATTTTCCTTTAATATCTCAAAAACTACTGAACGGATTTCCACCATTTTAAAAAAAGGACACTTTCTGAACCAAGCACTACCGTTTTGGCAAATTTGGTGTAATTCCGTTCAGCAGTTCGGGCTGTAGCCGTGTCTAAAGTTTCCTAAGGGAAATTGATTTTCCGACCTCTATATTTGTAATTTCTCATGAACTACTGAACGGATTTACACCATTTAACAAAAAGGGCTCTTTCTGAACTAAGGGATACCTTTTAGCAAAATTTGGTATAATTGCGTTCAGCAGTTCGGGCTGTAGCCGTGTCTAAAGTTTCCTATGGAAAATAACATGGAGAAAACATGTTTTGGGCCCCCCCTTTTATCTCGGACCCCGCTTGGCAAATCACCCTGAAACTTTCAAACCAGGAGCTGACAGGAGCGCCCCACTAGTTTTGAAAATTTCGCGATGATTCCTCACAGGACGCCAAACTTATTGGGAAAACAAAAAATGCTTTTCCTATGGAAAATAGGTTCTAACTATAACTACCTACAGTAGGTAATATATATATATATGTGTGTATATGTATATATATATATATATATATATTTATTTATTTTATAGCAAGAAGCAGCTAAGGTATGTTTAAAAACATAATGACCTTGTTAATGAGTGTAAAACCCACCCCTAGATTTCAGTAGAACATGCAAAGGCTCCACCAGTAAGCGTCTTGAGGTTTGATAGGGAACGCGGGGGTCCCAGATCGGTCATGCATTTAAAGATTGTGGTGATGGTTCCTGCAAACCTACGGAGTTAAGGTTTTTTGCAGTTTGGAAAACAATTTTCGTAAACTTAACATTGAGCATCATGTTGGTGGGCTTCATTGCTGATATAATGGCTTGCCTGCATGATCCACCGCACATAGGCTATAGCCCACTCAGTACGGCATTCTCTTTACAGCGGCCCCTCCTTGCATACAGGGTGATCAATTCCTCACTGCACATGGGTGATGACCTGTTCAGTGCAGCAGTGGTCACGGCTCACTTCATGGTGGCCCTCCTCTGGCTTCCTGAAAACAGCATCATGAACTTCTGTAGGTGAAGAAACTTTTTTAAACTGCAGACATCCAGAATCAAAAGGTTTCTGAACAGTACTGTACAACTGGGTAACAAAATCAGACTACATTCATTAACAAATTCATATCTATATGACTACCGATATTCTACAGTTACAACACCAAGAAAACGGAGCCAGATGCTAGCATTTCCAGACGGTCTCTCTGAAAAAAATAATCTTTGCATTTTTCCACCTGGTGCAACAGCAGGTCTACATATCTGGTTTTCACACTACAATTAGAAAGAGAACCCTGGGACATTACCTCAAGACCGATCTTGATGAATATGAATTTCCACCACTCATGGGGGCATAGGTTTAGTTGGATAGTACAGTTCTATATTATATCTTTCAGTTTGAGGCAGTTGTTTTGTTTCTTTTTAACAACTGCTCTACATCATTTCTTCCTGCTGAGCAAAGATCCTAACCTGTGGTTGGTAGTTGACATGAAAACATTATTGGTGCAATTCAACATTTGGATGCAAAAATCAGACTGGATGATATTACCGACACAGATCAGGCAAGTGTCAATTGTCTATCTGCTTAAAAATGTGTGCAACTACCTTCTGTTTGACACATCTCTGATGATATTTCCAAGAATAAAACAGTAAAACAAAATATCAGACTTTAAGATTCTATTTTGCACACTACTGTTTAGCTTTTCTTTAATAGCCCAAACTTTAATCCACCCAAATCGGACTACTTCACTATACTAAGTTATCTATTCCATAACCGGTTACATCACTTTTTTTTGTTTTTTGTCCTCATGTCACCACCGATTAGTACAAATAGATACGCCCTTCGTGAATGCCCATAATCGGCTGCCGGTCAATCAGAAGTACTGGGTTATTTCGAAATTTGCACCGCCCTCCCAGTTACTGAAATGAGTGGGTGTAATCATTGGACAGAGAGATTTTCCATATTTAACAAATTGCAAAACCTGAGACTACTTTTATCCATTTCCTTGAAAAAACTTACAGAATTCCCTGCCAAGAGGGGGCTCTGATTGAGCCCAAAGTTTACAGATTTCTCTTCATGCCAGTAGTATTAAATACAAAAAATCAAATAATGGCAGTTCCCTTGCAAAACGAACTTATCTTTAACCTGCTGGGATATCCCGGCATTGGGGAAACATGGCGGACGGCTGAGACACTGGTCAGGAGCCTAGCAGGTGGCACTGGGGAAACTTGGCGGCCGGCTGAGGCGCCCGTTGGGAGCCTAGCAAGGGGGAGCCGTGTAGCAGCGTAATTGTACTCACCAGCTGGGGGCTCTGGAGGGATCTGGGGTCCAGTGGTGAATGGTGGCGCTGGGGTCTCCACCCTGGGTTGCGGCGGCAGAAGCGCTGCGGGCGCTTCGCTTGGCTCAGCAGTGTGGAAACGAGGAGAACATAGCTGGCAGAGTCAGCACAAGCAGCTTGTGCCCTGAAAGGGATTCTGTAACACTGGCTGGACAGCAAAACAAGGGAAAAGCGGTAGGTGACCTGCAATTGACCGTGGGTAAACAGTTGAATTATGACAAGGAAAGTAATAGTGCTGGGTGGATGGAGGCAAATGGACATAGTGGCCTAAGGGTTGAACTACAACAGGAGAGGCAAGGTGGATACCAGAAAATCAGCCCTGAGAATACAGATAGATCTCAGTCCCGTTCGGATAGACGCTACACACTGAGATCACGTATTTGCTCCCCTTGGGTATTGGAGGAGGGCGGAGGGGCTGAAAAAACTCCCTCACAACCTACAGTAAGACTACACGCCAGTCGGAGGAAAATTAGAACAAATACTGGTCTTAACAAGGTGCTCCTTAAAGGATCACTACCAAATTGGCGAATACGAGGGATACAAGTAGCCGGAGCCAAATATTTTCAGAAAATCACTCCCTCACTTAGCGGCATATGTATCAAACCCTTTTCCCGTTCGCAAACGGGCCGATTCTCAGAATCGGCCTGTTTGCAAACGGGAAAAGGCCTTTTGGGATGTATCATCCCAAATTAGAGAATCGCAAATTTGCGATTCTCTATTTTGCAATTGCATTTAAGGAATTGCAAATTGCGATTCCTTAAATGCGATGTAACAAGCACCCAAGTTGTGCGATTTCTCCTTAAGAAACCGCAAATTACCACCAACTTCAAGTTGGTGGTAATGTGCGATTTCCTTGAAAGATGCACTTTTTGGCATGTATGTGCGCCACATGCGCACACATGCTCATGACACCCTTGCACCCTTGAAATTATTCTCAATTTGCGATTCTCTAATTGCGAATCGCTAATTGAGAATGTCTTCCCATTCATTCCTATGGGCCTCCTGGCCCATAGAAATGAATGGGAAGGTATTCCTTAATTGCGATTCGCAATTTGCTAATCGAATTAAGGAATGCCAAAGAATCGCTAACAATTTGCGAATTTTTACTTACATGTCGTTTGCGATTCCCAAATAGCGATTCTCAAAAAATCGCTATTTGAGAATCGCAAATAGAGAATTTGATACATATGCCCCTTGGATCTTATTTTGAGCTTAGGACCGACGCAGGAAGTGAGGAGGGTAGTATAGAGAGCATGGATGGTAAAAATAAAATACCCCTGGGCAGGAATGTTTGGAGAATAGAGCGAAGAAGCCTAACACGAAGACTACTCCTAACAGCGAGCCTGATATTTCACCAGTTCTTTCAATAGTTACAAAGCAAAATAGATTCTCGTCCCTGAATGTGGAGTAGTTACCCTCTGAGGTCAGTGGCGAAGGAGATGATGCTCCAGTACAATACCTAGGGGTTGATGGACTATCTACCCCAAAGGGAGTAGGTAAAAGCACTAGTAGCTCAGATAGTAAAAATGCATTGCAGGAGATGTTGTGTCGTCTTTTTCTCTAAATTAAAGAGCGCTTCGATATTTCAGAGGCAAATCAGAAAGAGATCCAGGGAACCTGCTTGAGCCTGGAAGGAAAGATAGAAGGCCTCGCTATACGAACACAAGAACTGGAGCTGGGTTTCCAAGACTTACAGGCTAAAGCCCAAACAAACACACACGAGGTGGAGCGGTTAAAACAAAGAGAGAGAGTACTATCGGAAAGACTCGAAAGGCTGGAAAATAATGCCAGGAGAAATAATATCAGAATCCTGGGTGTGGCTGAGGGGTTGAAAGGAACAGATATAAAAGCATTTGTGATAAACATCCTGAACAGTTAGTTTCCACAGGAAGTCACTCCGTTAAATTTAGAACCAGAAACTCAGCAAGTGCACAGAGACCCTTTCAAACTACATCCAGGTCGGAAAAAAAAACACGCAAGACCCTGATAAACTTTCTCTCTTACTCAGTAAAAGAAAAAATCTTGGGGTTAGAGTGAAGAGAAAAATCACTACAAGCAATGGGTGCTTCCTACAGGTTTAGGTCGGATATCTCAAAGGAGACAGCCGATAGACAGTGGGAACTGGGTACCAAAATGGATGAGTTAAAGAAAGTGGGAGCATCCGTACAATTGATTAGACCCGGATGAGGTGGACAAATTTATCCAAGAAGTAAAACTAGGGAATAAAAGTAATAAATAGAAGACAGGTGGCAGGAAGAGGTGATGGTAATATAGGTAACATGGTCCCCCTTCAGCATATGCTTAATAGGCAGCAGAGATGCCTACAAAATATATTTTTCAGGGAGGGTTTCCACAGGAGGGTGCACCAATGGTGGGGAGCATAGGGAATTTTTTTTCTTCAATGCTTTGTCCTCAAGTCAGTAAAGGAGTGCCTGTTATAAATGATCAAAAACAAGGCCCTCAGGGATATCAAATGAGGAAGTTGAAGAAGCACGAGTAAGAAAGACCCGACGATTCTTTGTTGGAATGTGAATGGGCTGCGGGTTAAAAGAAGGCAGAGAATTATATAGCAATATTTAAAAGATCAGAATGCTGAAATAATTATGCTTCAGGAGACTCATCTTCTGAGACAAGAATGTAGGGAATTTTTTTCTAAACAAAGATGGATTGGAAAGTGGGTATCTACTGATCGAGCTCACTGTACTAAACGGATAGTAATAATAATATAGGCAAATTCAGGGATTGAGCTCCTTAGATACAGAGCAGATGAGGGTGGGCATTGGATAATTGCCAAGATTAAAATAGCTCCTAGCACATATTCCTAGAAATATAGATGATGCAACGCCGTGCTTTTCACGAACCTGGTTGATTTTCAATCCCCCATTATTCTGGGTGGAGATTTTAATGTCCTATTGAATAATGATCTCGATAGGTCGTCAGCTAGGACTCAAATTACCTCCCCTAAGATGAGGGCATACTTACTAGATATGATGGAGAATTTTAATCGGTGTGACGTCTTCCCAGAGTTGAGGGTAAACGCAGGGGTTACTCCTTCCATAGTAAGAAGAACGGGCCCTTTTCAAGAAAAGATTATCTTTTTATGGATAAAAAAAGAAGTGGAGTTAGTAGCCGGGATAAACCATTTGCCCATTCAGAGTTCGGATCATGGAGCATTGTTATTAAAAATCGAAAAGAGGAAGGGACATCCATACAATCGGTAGGTGGACGATGAATAGAAGGATTATGCTACAGTCCGAGATAATAGAGAAGGTGCGTAGTAACACTGGATTTCTTCTCATGGAACCTGGGGTCAGCCCCCGTGCACACGGTATGGGATTCCTATAAGGCATGCTTAAGAGGTATTGTTAAAAATCTAAAGGTATACTGGGTCAGGGAACAGAAAAAACACCTTAATAAAATTGAGGAGGAGCTAGGCAAAATGGAAAACCTATTAAAAAATAACAAAGGCTTGGAAAGAGAAAGAAAGGAGTGGGTAGATAAAATTTAAGGTTTACGGTTGACGTCTCGAACCAAATTGGAGGAGAAAGTAACTCAACAGTGGGAGGTGAGCAGATCTAGAGATATAATGCAAGGGGAATGCTGGGGAAAGCTCCTGGCTTGGAAATCTAGGTTAGACAGAAGTCAAAAATGTTATAGGGAAGATTCTAGAAGAGGAGTCCGGCACATAGTCGAGGAGACCGAAAAAATCTGAGTTGCGTTTACTAACTTCTTTCAGGAGCTATATACAGAAGACCTAGAGGTAACCGAGCAAGAAATACAAGGTTGGCTCTTAAGTAAGCAGCTCCATAAACTTACAGAAGCCCAAGCCCTCTACATAGGACGAGAAATAGATGGTAGTGAAATCCTGGACAAACTGAAAAAGCAAAAAAACGGGATTCCGAGTGAAATGTATTCGGTACTTCAGGAGGGGATTTTCCCTGTGTGGGTCAAATTATTCAATTCTATTCTGAGAGAAGGGGGCCCTATCCCATTGACATGGAACGAAGCAGTAATTTTCTCAATCTTGAAGCCAGCCAAGAACCTGACACATTGCGAATCATTTCGTGCAATATCATCACTCAATAATGACTATAAGATCTTCTCTGGGGTTCTTGTTGCACGTTTGAATAAGGTTGTGGGGCTGCCGATTCATCAAGATCAAAAAGGTTTTCTCCCTGGGAGATATATAAATGAGCTTAATAACTCCTTAATAGGCTCCACAGATTTAGCCATAACGCCCCCCTCGCAATTATCACATTAGATGCTGCAAAAGCATTTGATTGTGTCAATTGGAGGTTTTTAAGACAACATTAGTATATTTTGGTGTGGGCGAAAATATGATTGTAGATTTTATAAATAGTGTCAGAGTTCCAACAGCAAAGATTCTAGTTAATGATAGTTTGTCTCCCCCAGTACGAATCGAGAGAGGTACAAGACAGGGCTGTCCTTTGTCTCCTGTATTGTTTGATCTATACATAGAGCCTTTCGCTCAAAGTTTGAGGTTAAATGAAGAGATTAAATCCTTTAAAATCGTGGCATACTCTAGGAAGATCTCGCTTTATGCTTTTGACCTTATGGTTTATACCTCGGACACATTATGAACTCTACCACATCTTATGGCGGAAGTGAGGGAATTTGGGAAACTGGCGGGATATGCGGCAAATGAAGAAAAAACAGAAGTAATGATAAGGAGCCAAGACAGTGGAGAAATAAAATGCTTGGAGGAATTTAGGTATCTGGGGACTAAAATAATTAAAGACCTTGGGAAGGTAGCGGCTGTTAATTTGGATATAATAGGAAAGGAGATAGATGTATTATTAAAAAGATAGCAGAACCTCCCACTTACAATCTACGGCCGGATTAATTTGGTGAAAATGTCCATGTTGCCAAAACTCACCTTCCTCTTTGATAATATTCCGTTGCACTTCAAAACAAAAACACTTCTGAAGCTGCAGGGGAAGATTTTCTCTTTCATATGGGCTAGTAGAGGAATACGCCTCTCATGGAAAAAGTTGAGATGGAAAGCTGGTTTGGGAGGCCTGGGCCTTCCCGATCTTCAGATCTATTGTTGGGCGTTTCAACTTAAAAACAATAGAATGCTTTTACAAAGACCCGATGAATCTTTAATAGGGGTCATGTTTAAATCCATGCTAGTGGGTATGCCTGAGGAGGGCTTTTCCTATAAATATGGGGCACCAAAATCTTCTAAAACGTCAGATTAAAATGCCTCCAGTCAGCGGCAAGGACTTGGTTTGAGATAAGATCGATCCTAGGTGTACCTTATTACAGCAGACTGTCTCCCATATGGGATTCCCCTATTACACCGGAACGTCTATCAAATAGCCTAGCAAGACCACTGAATAAGCCAGATGTTAGGCAGTGGGGGCAACTGTTAGATGACTGACAAAAACTAACTTGGAGATTCTGGTATGACAAGACAAAGGGGGCAATATCCAGATTTAAAATCTACCAGATCAATTCCTGGCTCAAGAGTCACAATGGGTTAGATAGAGTCTCGAACCCAATGGAACTGGGACTTGAGATCACAACAGCAAGGAAAAAAGAGGTGGCACTTTGGTATCAATTTCTCCTGGATGCATAACTGGCGGAAATGCAATCACCACACAGTGTATGGGATGGATGCTTGCCGGAAGCGGAGCTGGCAGATTTCTGGCAAGTATCTTGTGCAACACTTTACTTGGTGGTTAAACCTACTGCTTTAAAGGAAGATCACTTTTTTACTTTACATAGAATCTATTGGACCCCATAAAGGCTGGGAAAGATAAAAGGAGGCACAGATTCAAAGTGCAAGCAATGTGGCAGTGGAGATGCTGATGATGTGCACATGTTTGCCAATTGTTCAAAATTGGGAGGATTCGGGTCAGCAGTGGTTCAGACCATTTCACGCTCCGTAGGTGTCAACATAGAGGTAAGCCCGGAGTTAATCATGTTCGGGTTATCATAGCCGGTTATATCACTCTTATGTTTCTTAACTAAATACAGAGGATATCAAAACATTTGATAATTATGTGTGCTTGCCCTTCTATCTTTTATTTTGATGGCGACAAATAATCTCATCACAAACTCTTATATTCTACTATAAACATCTCACCATTAGTTATGTATGTGCTCTTTATTGAGACACTAGATCTACTGTTCAGTATCTGCAGAAGTCGCACCTCTCGATGATTGAATCTTAATTTTGGCAATATCTATACAAGCGGAGATGAGCTCCGTCCAAGTTATATTACATACGGTTTGGAGTGGTCATGCAATTAAGATTATTATTTTATAGATATTGCTGTTTGTGTGGAGTATGATAGAGTGAAGATGGCTAGTGACAGAAAATTGGAGCATCCCTATGGTGTTTCTGCTGTCCACAGATTGTGGTTTCTTGATGTAATTACCTTATCAGTTCCAGGGATAATCTCATATATGCTGAGTTGGTTCCTGGTCTCTCTCATGTACCTCTCCTTTTCAGGACACATATCTGGACAAGTGCCAACAAAAATGTGAGCCCGGTCCAGGTCTGTACGCTTTACCCGTGCTGAAAGATAAGGTGTAACATACGAATAAGTCAAGAGCTAAGGGAACAAGGAAAAGAATTACATATCCAGCAATGGATGTGATGAGCAAGGAGCAGAGGATTGAGTAATAAAATCATAGATACGAGCTGAGCGGCAAGGAACAAAACAGCAAAGGCAAAAACAGAGGATCAAGATAACAAAGCATGCAGATGAGAAGATGAGCAACAGAATAAGATCAAGGAGCGAAGGACAAGGAAAAAAATTTCAGCATATTCCTGTGGGAGTAAATATGTACTATATACACCTTTTAACAGCAACATATCATCCACGCACAATCTTGTCACTTGCGCCAAGTATCAATATGTGATCATTAAATAACCACCCCTGATTATATTCAGCCAATAAGCTTGCACAGTGAGTTGAACTGTTTGTGCTGAACGTCAAAAATATGCTCTCAGTCTTCCACCATTATGAGGTCATCAAATTGAATAAAAGTGACATCTTTTATTTACAGCCATTGGAAAAACCAGAAGTGTGGTATGAAGTAGTAAATAAAAAACAAACAAGGTATTACTATTATTGTACCGCTGCATTACTATCTTAAGCACTTCTGGCAGAAGGGCTTTGAAATTAATAAATACAAAAGTTGATTGCAGCGAGGGAACATTTTATCATTTCTTCAAAAAAGGTTTAGAACTGACCAGCTATGAACTGAGTCAACCTACCTTCCCTGTTTTTTGTTGCCGCTCACGATACCCCTCAGTTCTGTATCTTCTCCCCAGGAATGTTCCATCAAGAAAGGTGATTCAGACTTCACTTGTTGAAATCATTGATCCTCACACACCTACACAGTCCCCGCAACACAGAGGTCATTAGGGATATACCCTTTGATAATAATGTCCTCTTTGTGCAAGCATATAATTGCAAGTATGTCTAATAACTAGATCGGTCTATGAGAGAATTCAAAACTTTCTTCAGAATAGCATTCGGATTCAGTTTGTGAGAACTCCCTTCTTTATTATGCTGTTCTTCCACTTGCATGTTTCATGATGTTCAGTGTGGCTGCCATTCATTTATTAATCTCCTTGATGCAGCTGTGCATTGATGACCCTTTTTAGGTCGAGCCTGGGCAGCTCTGCAAGCCATGTATTGGAGTATGTACTTGAAGCCCTGCCCACTCCCGGCCTATTGGCTTGTGTCATTGTCCTTCATAAATGCTGGCTTCTGATTCGTTATTAGGCTTGTTGGTCCCTCCTTAGTACCGCCTTGTCTTCATTTGTAACCTCCCATGAGAACTGGCTCTTTTACTTCGGTTGTTACACAGTACCTCTTCTTTAGTCTGTAAGCACTATTTTCGTATATGAATTTCTCTTACTGCAGGCTGGCAGGAGGGTCCCTCATGCGCAGTTGTGACTACCGGCTTCTTTAACTCGTAGGAAATGGGGAGCTCTTCAAAGCCATGGGAGACAGAAGGGGGCAACTCAGCGATGCCTTTAGGGAGGTCAAATGCGTGCGATTATATTTCTCTAGATCTGGCGTGTGTATTTTCTGCATAAACATCTATGTTAAACATGAATATACTTTAGATTAGCTTCTCCGTTCACTTGCTAAAAACTGTAGTGAAGACTGCTATTTATATACGTACAATGCTAAGTTAGCACAACCGAGTTAGATGTTAGAAAACCATCTTGCCACTTTTGCTGCTTTTGCACACGACACTGTAGTTACATGTTATTAATTGAGAAATGCTTGCTCGCCTTTGCTTCACATGAGAACTGTCTGTTGTTCACATCCCGAACAGTGAGCAGCGACCTTGGTCTGAACATTGTGTAAAGAAACAGTCTGGGTCGCTAGACGGTGCATGTTGTTGGGTTCAGGTTGATCGGCCCACTATTTAGCCATAACACACACGCAGCTGCAAATACCTGAAAGTCGAGTGCTTTTAATATTGCAGGCTGCATGCTTTAGACACATTCGTAAGAAGAGCTTTCCCAGGAGCAGAGTCTAGCTGATCCTGTGATGTGATTCCACTAAGCTGATCTTTACGGTATGGAGTTCCCCATTCAAGCCTAGAGACCTTTTATTAGTAATAATAATAATAATAATATTAGTTTACTAGCGAAAGGAAGGTGGCTGTCATCCACTGTCATTTTATTATGATTACTCCTTTCATTTTCTATGGTATTGTAACTATGCTGATGGTTTCGATCTTAATCATTTGTCTGCTTATGTTAGCCAAAGTACTGCATCGCGGTTGCACCGGCTAGAATGGGCCCGTTGAACAAGTTACTTACCTTCGGTAACGATGTATCTGTAAGAAACATTAGTTAGTTAGATTCCTCACCTTAGAATATCCCCAGGCATCAGACTGGATCCGGAAGATTTTTCGTCAGCAATACCCCTTGCGCGTCGCTAGGCGTCGTCTGCGGCTCCGCGTCAGTCGTTGGCGTCGTGCGTCGTAATGACATCGTCTGAGTACTTAGACGCCGCCCTCGCGCACTGACGTCAGTTCTTGTACATAGCTTTCCACGCCAGGAACGCAGAGCCATGCAAGAGACCGACACTGGTCCCAAAAAAGTCTAGGGGCCTGAAAAGGACAACCTTAACCCTAGATGTCAGTTCGCAGAACGGGGAGGATGGGTGGGTCGGTGAGGAATCTAACTAACTAATGTTTCTTACAGATACATCGTTACCGAAGGTAAGTAACTTGTTCATCTGAAAGAAACACGTTAGTTAGATTCCTCACCTTAGAATAGATACACAAGCAATACCAACCCCGGTGGTGGGTCTGCGAACCAAGATCACACCAGAAAGTCCTGGAGGACAGAACGGCCAAAGAAGCCATCCCTCCGGACTTGGCTGTCTAGGCAATAGTGCCTGGCAAACGTGTGTAGCGAAGCCCACGTAGCCGCCTGACAGATGTCCTGCAAAGGGACTCCGTGTCCCAAAGCAGTAGTAGCCGCTGTAGCCCGAGTAGAATGGGCGCGCAGCCCAACAGGAGGGTCCTTTTTCGCCAAGGAGTAACAGATTTTAATGCACAAAACGACCCACCGGGAGATGGTCCGTTTGTGCACAGCTTTACCCTTCTTAGCACCCACGTATCCAACGAAAAGTTGGTCGTCCACCCGGAACTGTTTTGTGCGGTCCAAATAAAAGGAGAGTGCACGTTTTGGGTCCAGACGGTGGAGCCTCTCTTCCTCTTTGGAAGGTTGCGGAGGCGGAAAGAAGGTGGGCAAGGTGACAGATTGCCCAAGATGAAAGGGGGTCACCACTTTCGGTAGAAAGGAAGGACGAGGCCGAAGGACAACCTTGTCCGGATGAACAGATAGAAAAGGAGGCTTGGACGATAGAGCCTGGAGCTCACTCACCCGTCTAGCCATGGTGATGGCTACCAGGAAAGCAGTCTTAAGCATCAGAAGACGAAGAGGACAATTGTGAAGAGGCTCAAAGGGAGCGCACATCAGAAATGTGAGAACAAGATTCAAGTCCCACTGAGGCATTACGAAAGGAACAGGAGGGAACGTATGAGTAATGCCTTTAAGAAAGCGTTGAACCACAGGGGACTTGAAAAGAGAAGGCTGATCAGGAAGCCGTAAGAAGGCAGAGAGGGCAGCAAGATAACCTTTCAAGGTGCCCAGGGCAGAGCCCTGCCGGGCCAAAGAAAGAAGAAAGAGGAGAGAACCTCAGAAAGAGGGGTGGAAAGGGGATCCACAGCCTTTGCTGTGCACCATGCCACAAATTTGTTCCACCGGCAGGCATATACCGTTTTTGTGGAGGGACGCCTGGCTGCCAGAATGATATCACAGACTTCAGGAGGCAAGTCAAATGGCATCAACTGCCGCCGCTCAATCTCCACGCATGGAGGTGGAGGCTGGACAGGTTCGGGTGGAGGACCATCCCCTGCTGCTGCGACAGAAGATCCTCCCGAAGGAGCAGACGTATCGGAGGATCGGTCAACATACTGAGTAGCTCGGGATACCAGTACCTTCGTGCCCAATCCGGAGCCACCAAGATGACTTGGGCCCGGTCGTGCCTGATCTTCTTCAGCACTCTGGGCAGAAGTGGTATAGGCGGAAAGGCGTACAACAGACCGCAACTCCACTCGTGACGAAAAGCGTCGCCGAGCGAGTGCCGCCTTGGAAATTCCAACGTGCAGAACTGCTGACATTGCGCGTTCTCTTCGGTGGCGAATAGATCTAACCAAGGCTCTCCCCACTGCTGAAAGAGACCTTGCACCACTTCGGAGTTCAGACGCCATTTGAGATCCATCATGCACCGGCGGCTGAGTTCGTCTGCTCTGGCGTTCAGAGAGCCCGCCAGATGTTGAACCACTAGGGTGACGCCCTGGTGTTCCAGCCACGTCCAGAGGCGCAGAGCCTCCTGATAAAGGGTCCACGACCCCACCCCGCCCTGTTTGTTGCAATACCACATGGCGGTGGTGTTGTCTGTGAACACCTGCACGACACTTCCCCTGACAGAGGGAAGGAAGGCTTTCAGTGCAAGTCGGATCGCCCTCAACTCCAACAGGTTGATGTGGAGGCGAGACTCCGCCGGAGACCAGAGGCCTCTGATCTCCGCCTCTCCCATATGGCCACCCCATCCCAGGAGGGACGCATCCGTCACTATGACATGCTCCGGTTGGGGAAGGGAGAGGCTCTTGCCCGTGACCCAATCGCGGTCCGTGAGCCACCACTGCAACTGCTGTGCAGTGCCCTCCGAGATCAAGACATGGTCGGACAGGTTGCCGTGATGCTGGGCCCACTGAAACTTCAGGTCCCACTGCAGAGCCCGCATGTGCCGCCTGGCGTGATGCACTAGTAGGATGCAGGAGGCTATCAGCACCAGAAGCCGCAACACTAGCCTGACCGAAACCCAGGATAGAGGCCGAAAGATGGGAATCAGGGCCTGAATATCCCGGACCCGCTGTTCCGGCGGATAGACCCGGAACTGCGCCGAATCGAGAACCGCTCCGATGAAGAGGAGCTTCTGAGAGGGACTCAGGTGTGACTTCGGCACGTTGATGGAAAACCCCAGCAAATGCAGGAGATCCGCCGTAGTCTGGAGGTGGGAGACGACTGCCTGGGGCGAGCCCGCCTTCAACAACCAGTCGTCGAGATAGGGGAAGACTGGAACCCCTGATCTGCGCAGATGAGCTGCGACCACCGCCATCACTTTCGTGAACACCCGAGGGGCACTGGTGAGGCCGAAGGGGAGCACGGTGAACCGAAAATGCTCCTGGCCCACCGTGAACCGCAGGTAACGCCGGTGGGCCGGCAGGACGGGGATGTGGAAATATGCGTCCTGCAAGTCCAACGCTACCATCCAGTCTCCAGGGTCGAGGGCAGCTAGAACCTGAGCCAAAGTCAACATTTTGAACCGTTCCTTCCGGAGGAAGGCATTGACGTTCCTGAGGTCCAAGATAGGGCGTAGGCCCCCTTTGCCCTTCTTGGGAACCAGAAAGTAGTGGGAATAACAACCACGACCTACTTCTGGGCTCGGAACGTGCTCGACGGCCTCTTTGGCCAAGAGGGCCGAAACTTCCTCTCGCAGAAGATGCAAATGATCCTCCAAGATACGGTGGTGCTGCGGTGGCATGGCTGGAGGGGTCGTCTCGAAGGGGAGGGAGTAGCCCCTTCGGACGATTTGCAGCACCCACCTGTCCGAAGTGATGGTACGCCAGTGGAGCAGGTGATGGCGAACTCTGCCGCCCACTGGCTGGCGTGGAATGGGCCTGAAAGCTCGGACTAGGAAGGCTTTGAGGCGGATGCTGCCGGGGTGGATGTGGACTGACCGCGTCGTCCTCCAGAACCGCCTCGGCGGAAACCACGTCCGCGACCGCGTGCAGGTTGGGTCTGCGGCCGGTGGCTCTGCGGACGTGAGGAGGCGCCCCTTCCTTGGCCACGAAAGGGGTGAAAAGCGGAAGCTTGCGGCCGCGGGGCCGAAAGGCCCAAGGACGTGGCCGTAGCCCGGGAGTCCTTAAAGTGAGACAGCGCACTGTCCGCTTTCTCACCAAAAAGGCGAGCGCCATCAAAGGGCATGTCCATGAGAGTGCTCTGGACATCCCCCGAAAAGGACGTGGACCGCAGCCAGGCGTGACGCCGAAGCGCCACCGTGGTGGAAATCGCCCTACCCAGCGAGTCCGTGGTGTCAAGTCCACACCGGGTTGCATGGCGCGCTGCATCCCTCCCATCGGCCAGAGCCTGGGAAATTCGTGTCCGGGCCCCCTCCGGGCACAGGGGCAGCACGTCCTCCACCGTATCCCACAGAGAGTGGGAGAAACGGTCCAAGAGACAGGCGGTGTTTAAAGACCGCAGGCCTAAACTGAGGGAGGAGAACAGCTTTTTGCCAAACTGTTCCAGTCTCTTGGAATCCCGGTCCGGAGGAGCGGACGGGAAGGAGGTTTGGGAGGTAGAGGCTTGGATAACCAGGCTCTCGGGGTGGATGTTGCGACAGAAAACTGGGGTCGCCCGGAGCAGGGCGGTGGCGCCTGGCGACGTTTCTATCCACAGGAGGGACTGTGGAGGGCTTGGACCAGGTGCCCTGCAGAACGTCAGTGAGGGCCTCATTGAATGGCAGCAGAGGCTCAGTGGAGCTTGCTGCAGACTGAAGCACCTCAGTGAGGATGTTAGTCCTCACAGCCACGGCAGGCAGCTCAAGCCCAAGGGCTTCGGCTGCCTTGCGCAGCACCACAGAAAAAGCTGCACCCTCCTCCGAAGCCACAGTCGGAGGAGAGATGAATCCAGTGTCCGGTGAGGTATCCAGACCACTGGCCTCCCCCAGTTCATCTGCCCAGTCCTGTGACAGTTGAGCCTGAACGGCCATAGGGTCATCGGACCCCTCCCAGTCGCCCCCGTCATCCGATTCCTGGTAAACAGGTGGAAGGATCGGAGCCGGACGATAGACATAGTGAGTCTCGAGCGGCGTCGGATGCGGCGTCGGTGGGCGCCGCATCGGCGTCGGGTCCGGACAGGGGCTGAACCGGGGAACGACGTCGACCGGAGTCGGCGTCGAGGGTGGAACCGGAGTCGCCGCCGGCGGAGGAGGCGTTACGAGGTCGACCGGCGTCGACAGGGGCCCAGGCATGGGCCCCTCGGGGACCAGCGGCGTTGGGGCCGGAGCCTCCAACGGCGCCGGCGCGCAAGGTCGCCCAGTCGAGTCCGCGGGGCCCGGAGGCGCGCCGGCGGGCGTCGACGGCGGAGGCCGTTTCCTCATGGCCGAGAGGAAGGCAGCGATCTCCGCCGGCGCCGCGTCAGTCCCAGGGACCGGCGGGTATGGGGAAGTGCGCGGCGCCTGCGGCTCCTGTGGAGCCGCGGGGATGGAACCACCCTGACCCTCGGCCGAGTCGCGCGACCGGCGAGGGGAGTCCGAAGAGCGGTGTCGCCTCTTGGACTTCTTAGATCGCTTGGACTTACCCGAAGACTTCGAGCCAGACGAGCGATGACGTCTGTCGCAGCTCCGCGACCGATCCTTGGACCTCCTCCTGGACCGGGATCGAGAAGGGCGCGGAGCCGAGTGTCGGAGCTCCCGCCTAGCTTTCGAGGTCAGGGCCTGACAATCGGAGCACGAGTCCGCGTCGTGGTGGAGGCCCAAACAGTAGAGGCACCGGCGGTGGTGATCGGTCACCGACATCAGTCGGTGGCAATCGTCGCAAGCCTTGAACCCAGGCATCCTACCGGCACCAGATGTCGATTGACAAGGATCAAAAGGGATCAAAATATTTAGTCAAAAAAGACTAAAAAGGGTTAGCTCTCCCGGATCGGCGCTTACTGGCGCGGAAAAAAGAAGAACTGACGTCAGCGCGCGAGGACGGCGTCTAAGTACTCCGACGACGTCATTACGGCGCACGATGCCAACAATAGACGCGGAGCCGCAGACGACGCCTAGCGACGCGCAAGGGGTATTGCTGACGAAAAATCTTCCGGATCCAGTCTGACGCCTAGGGATATTCTAAGGTGAGGAATCTAACTAACGTGTTTCTTTCAGATGTCTATTGCAAGGGCCACATGGCCAGGACTAGCCGGATTTACGCCTCATCCCCGCTATCTCACGGTGGCGGTGGCTGAGTTGCGGGTACTACACACAGCCCTGATTACAGTTCATAGGGCTTTAGTGCAGTACGTGTCACGCAACATGCAGGTGGGGACACCTGCTGTTGCGGGACAACCAATGGACCACCACGCGGTGGTTATTAGTCCTGTTATGGTTAATTCGGTAATGGGCAAGCACCCCCAAAATAAGGATGATTTACCTTATTGGCTTGCTGAGAAATTTGACCAACTGGAGGCGGTTTTTCCGCATACCTCTCCTGTGGAGAAACACAGGATTCTCACCATTAGTTTGCCGAAAGACTTGGTCCCAGATATGGCCGATTGTGCAAACTGGGGCAAGGTCTTTGCCGCGACCTACTCGAAGTGCTTCGGTAATCTGTCTATGTCTGTACTACCCTCCGTCATTAAACGTGTTCAAGAGAATCACGGGGCGGAGGCTGCTGTTGAGTTGGGAATGAGGCTTGTCGGAGTGTTCGATGTGGTTGCTTCCATGGTAATGGGCAACCTCAAAGGCGATGCCATGCAGTTCCAAGTGGCTAATAAGCTGGACCACGTGGACGAACTCGACAGGCCTAAGGAGTTCGCTAAAATAATTGCGGAAGCCTATAGGACCATAGGCCGCAGTACCCTAGGTGTTAAACCAACTGTGATAATTCCTGATATAGTACAGCAAACTAAGGTGAGCTCGTCTAGTAAAGACGAACGCCCTAATTTTCCTAAACAAAATTGGCGAGCAAAGGAACAGGGGAAGCAGCAACAGAAACAGGGGTCTCGTCCTGCCTCACCCGTACAGTCGTCTAGTGAACGCACATATGATCTGCGCGATCGATCTAGTATTAAGTCACCTGATAGGTTTCAGGTTTCTGAACAACGCTCTCCTCGTTCTTCACAGGAAACATCGGCTTCACAATCCGGTGGCGGAGACCGTGGGAAAGGACGGGGTGCCCAAAGTCGTGAGCAACCCCGTCAGACTGACGGCAAAGGTAAGCAGGACGAGTCTGCACGTCAACGACCCCAGTTTCAGAAGAAGAAAGTTGCTGCGCTAACAGCGAGATATGCCACCGATAGTGCGGACGCAGCTTCAGAACCTGACATGGGCACTAACGCTGCTCGACAGCGCGGCGGAAGTTACAGTAGTGCGACAAGCACTACGTCCATATCTGGTGGCGACAGCAACTGATACGTTCATAACTGTAGAAACTGCTGACACTAGAGTTACTCCCCCTGACAGACTGTATAATATAGTCCTCTTAATTGAAGGTGACATACAATGCACGATTCAAGGGATTTTTGGGGATAATCTGACCTCTTCGTATGATATACTATTGGCAGAGGCAGATTTTCACCCGGCTTTCATTTTAGATGCTCCTAGAGGGGATGAGATGATCCTCCCGTCCTTTGCGCACACAGTGCCAAAGGACCAAGCTAAGATGTTCGCTGAGGAGTGGGCTCTGGTGTTAGCACCGGCTTTGTATCGTAATCAGGTAGGCTGGGATAAATTGTCCCCCAGCCATGAGATTCCGTTGCGGTCCACGCCCCAGCCACAACCCCAATATCCCATGCGTCGCGAAGCGAGACCTCACGTCGCGGCTATCCTTGAACAATTGGAATATCAAGGTGTAATTGAAACGTGTGTCACCAATGAATAATCCTTGATTCACTGTGACGAAGCCTGATGGGTCGTACCGCCTGGTTTTGGATTACCGGCATTTAAACTCTCATTGCCGGACATGCGCAGTACAGAATACCCACAGTTCGGCTCTCGTCGATAGTCTCGTGAGAAAGCGGTTTAAAACCACACTTGACATTTCCAACGGCTTTTACAGCCATAACCTGTCCTCTCTAAGTAGTAAATGGACAGCATTTACCTCGGGCGGCAAACAAAAACATTTCAAAAGATTACCGATGGGTGGTAAGAACAGCCCTGATGTCTTTGACGCTCGTGTAGTCTCTCTGTTAGGGAGCATAGACCCTGATGCGTACTCGTATGTGGATGATATTTATCTCACAGATGACGAGTTGTGGCCGCATCTGTGTCGCGTTGATCGCATTATTGTTTTGTTTGCAGACTTCGGTTACAAAATCAACTTTGCGAAGTCTCACATTGCGGAATATACAGTGTTGTTTTTGGGGTACGAACTCAACAATGAAGGTCGAGGATTGGCTCCGCACTTCCTAGAGAAATGCGCATGCCTACGTGCTCCTACGACACTGAAGAAATTGCAATCTCTGCTGGGCTTTCTGAATTTCGGTCGGAGCATTCAGCTATATTGCAATCTTTGCAAGCTGACCTTCTTGCTTCAAAATACTTACTGACGCGTGATAACCACACAAACCTGGTCATAAGAATTGTGCCGGGCGCAGTGGGTTTCACGTACTTAACATTCAATGAGGGCGATACTGTCCCCATTGCCTACAAATCACACCTGTACACTTCGGCTGAATTGCGATTTTCCGCTGCCGAGAAAGTTCTGACGGCAGTGCAGATGGCGATTCTGAAAGAACAAGCGCTATCGCAAGGAAAACGCATGTTGGTGGTAACACCATATCCTGCCCTTGAGGAGGTGACGAAAGTGAGTGTACCAAAATCTAAGGCTTTGCATCCACGGTGGATACAATGGGCCACTTCCATGACATCGCCCAACGTCACATACATCTTTGACGCGGCTCTACAGACTCAGGAGTTCTTACAGTAGGAATTTGTTCATCCAGCTCATCTGTCCTTGCGCCCGCTCGAGGATTACCATTGTGTCATTTACACTGACGGTTCTGCGCAACCGGCTACTGGATCGAAGCATGCCTATTCAGCGGCCTGCGCAATTGTGGTCGGTACTTTCGTGAATGGTGAATTCCAATCTGATGTCGTGCATATGCAGTCATTGGGTGATTGTACCGCACAGTTGGCGGAGCTATGTGCTCTGGTGCTTGCACTGGAGTTTGCTGATCTACGAGTCACTACACTTATAGTGAGTGACTCGTTCTTTTGTGTTCAATCTTATAACGACAATCTACATTTTTGGTCTCAAAAGGACTACCGTGACTCCAAAGGTAGCACAATTAAGCATAAAACGCTTTGGGTTCGAGTGGCTGAACTTAAAGTACATCTGCCTCTCGTGAATGTTATTCACACTCTTGGTCACCAACGAGTTGGTGTCCATGCTGTCGGCAACAGCCTAGCTGACGAGGCAGCAAAAACAGCAGTGGCGACATACTTAGTGGTAGCAGTTACAAGATCACAAAGTAAGATCGATGATGACATCTTGGCAGCTATTGCTGCTACAGAGAAGGGAACAAAATATCCGAGAGGTTTCCCTTCTCGTTACCATTATCGCTTGAGTCCTGATAACGTCCCGTTAGTGAGGATTAACGACGTTGGTGACAGATTGATTCCCAACGCGGACTGCAGACCATCTTTGATACTCGCAGCTCACGAGGGCATGGCGTCTGCCCATGCCGGCGTTGCAGCTACTGTATCTCTGTTACAACAACGTTACTGGTGGTGCGGTTTATATAAACAAGCTCACGCTTATGTTCTTAATTGTGCTAATAAATGAAAACAATGCCTCGGGACAAATAATGTCACATGTATTTTTGGTGAAAAAGATAGATAAATTATCTCTTCCCCGGAGTTATATTTCTTTCTAAAAAAAAGAAAAAATTATTTTGTTATATTTCACATAAACATCAAAGGCAATTCCAACAAAGAAAAAAAAAAATTTGAAAACCTATTAGGTTATGTATGTGTGAGTATATTTTTTTTATACTTAACATCTTCCACACAATTATATAAGAATCATTATTTATATATATATATATATATATATATATATATATATATATATATATATATATACACACACACACAGACATTTACAATATTTACAATACGTACATACATAAAAGACAAAACTGAACATATACATTTCAAAAATGCCCTATTTTTCAATTAGGATGCCTATAAAATTATTTTACGAGAGCATTTCTATATATGTAGAAGATCACTCTTCAAGAGATACTTCGAGATCTTATAATTACAACCACCACCTTATTGAAGTACTCTTTACTCTTTACTACAAAACCAGAGCAAAATCACACGAGTGTCTTCAAAATCGTTGTCGACGCGTTTCAGCCAAAATTAATCTTTAGGCCTCATCAGGACTAGGGCAGTAGAACGTATAACCTCATAAAGTTCAACCTATTTACTGCAAAAATGTTTTTCGAAAAATACAGAAATTCTCCCCCTTTCCTGTCTGTCTTATAGCGTGATGAATGTCATTATGTTATTCCACATTTTTATATCCTGGAACCTTTTTATTTTCTTATTTTCTGTAACTCTTCAACCAGATCCCTTTTATTCGTTTTCTTTCAAATCTCTAATCCCCCGTAATACGGAGCCTCGTCATATTATTTATTTTTTCAAGGGAGTACTCAGAATATCCTTCGCTTCACCTTAAACAACTCAAACGGCCACGCTACTAACGATCCGTCTCTGTACCGCACACTGCACACGTCAGAACGTTATGTTCTTAATTGTGACATTTGCCAGCAGATAAAACCTTCCACTGTGGCGTGCCCACCACAGACTCAGTTGTATATATCTAATAAACCACTGGGGTGTGTTTATTTAGATCATTGCGGTCCATTCACCTCTGATACTGCGTACAAATACATCTTGGTTGCAGTAGATTCGTGCACACGTTTTCTGTGGGTATGGCCACAAAGGAGTGCTGATGCCCGTACTGTCATCAAGGATTTGCGTGTCTTTGTTGGAAGTTTTGCATGTGGTACCTTTCATTCTGATCAGGGCCCTGCGTTTGCCTCTAAGGCGTACAAAGAAGCCATGAGAAATTTGGGGGTCCAAGTCAAATTTTCGTCTCCATACCGACCTGAGGGTAATAGTGTGGTGGAACGAATGAACCGTGACTTAAAGCAATCTTTGACAGCTAGGGTTTTAGGTACTGGCTGGAACTGGCTAGCCCACTTGTATGACGTACAATGTGCACTTAATAATCTCCCTAGAAGGTCTCTGGGTGGGCGGACCCCATACATGATGCTCTTTGGCATACGAATGTTTGTCCCGGACCTTGATGGTCTAGACATGGCGGCGTCGGCCGAACCCTTTGACGTAGATGATCACTGTGCTGTATTGCAGAATCTACAAGAAGCCAGAGACAGTCTAGCGAAGGAACACGTGCCCTCCGCGCTTCAGATTCCGGTAGTCGGCTGGCTACCTCGAGTTGGTGACCTGGTCCGTGAGAAGGTGAAGAACAAGAAGGAGTTAGGCCCCTCTTATCGTGCACCAGTTCCGGTGCTTGGAGTACAGGGTACACGTACAGTCATTTTACCTCCACTTCCTGGTCGCAAGGATAACAGGTACATCTCTATTGACAATGTCAAGCTACAGCGAGTGGCCGATTCTTCTTAGTATGACTCCAGCGGTTTCTTGCCCTGCGATGCTGAGAAATTCTGTTGTGGGCTCAGCTTCTACCACCGTGCCTGATGTTGCCGTCGAGATGCATACAGTTACTGGTCCTTTATTGCCACCGAAACCTGGTGGTCTACCTGAAGATATTGAGTATGCTTATCCTGCGGATGTCCTGTTGCCTGTTTTACAATCCACCACAGTTACCCAGTCGCGCTACTCTTTGATACTAATTCAATGACTTCCATTGCCCCATCAAAAGTTTCGATTTTGGTTGCCTGGTTCAAAAGACATTTTTTAATTCCCCCTTGGACTTACATTTGGCTGGTGCTCATATGTATTTTTTTGTTTATGTCCATTGTCTTTGTGGTAGTGTTTTTTAGACTTCTAAATGGACACTACCTGAAAGAAAGATCTACAATTAGACTAATTGATGGAACTTTGGCCCCCCACTCCTCATCACATATTATGGAGAGGGACCAGACTTTTGTGAACATTACTGCCTGGCCTGTACTGGATGGGATCGCTTGGGATGCTGTTAAATTTCAAATTCATGGTCCCACTGAAGTAATCAATGTGCCAAATGTATTTTGTGTTACTATGGGTGATGTAGTTAAGCAAAACATCCACTCGGATGAATGGGATGTACAAGCAATAGAAGCACTGTTTTCGGATTTGAAATATTATGCTGCATTTGATGCGGAGGATTTGTATTTAGATACTGCTAATTATGATGAGCAATTCTGCTATCAACATTATGGCACGCATTTCCTACACAAAGCAAATCCGTTTAGAAATTTAGTAACTTATACACAATGGGAACACAGTCCAGCCCCTAGGCTGGGCAGCTCCACCACGTTAGTGGACAAATTCACATATTTTTCTGATTTCAGTGTGTCGAATCCGGCCTCCTTTTATTTTAAAGTTGCGGCTGAGTCTGCTTCTAAAGTTAGACTGACACACATCAAATTGTTGTATTCCAAGTCCTTTATGGACGAGTTGGCAATCGGAGGCTATGATCTGTGGAAAGCTACTATCTATCTTAAATCGGTTTGGGGTTCTAAACCGTGGCAGGTACAGGGAACAGAAGCTTTGCATCGTGCCTGCCTCATCCCGAACCACATGTTATTTTTGAATTTGTCAATTTTTCAGACCACCTGTTTTGGATTGGCGACTTCTAAAATACTAAATTCTTCCTCCGCTCCGGGTCTGGGTGCTTATCCTAATTGGGATAATCATACGGATCTGTCCCTTGCTACGTTGCAGTCATACATTTCCAACACATCCTTCAATATTTCTGAATTGAATCCGGAAGGGTGGTTAATATGGCAAACAAGCTCAGATTCCTGTCAACATCGGTTTCTGGATTTGGCCCCGGGGTATACACAAGTTCGTGTAGACCCCCGTTTTGAATCTTCTCACACTGTAACTAACTACTCAGTAGGGAAGTTATGCCAATCTTGGCTGCAACATTCCACCTTAAAATCTGTTAAACTTCATTTATCACAATTGAACGACAAAATAGATTTGAATGATTTTGTTAAGGATCCTGCGGTTGGCAGGTCCAAAAGATGGGTATATGCTGTTTACAACGAAGTTTGGAAGCTATCACAGATTGAAGCTGCATCCAGATTACGAGCTATTGATCAAGCCAATATGGAGAGAGTATTGGCTGTAATAGATAATAGCATTAACACCCTGTCTTCCAGAATTTATACCTTAGATAATATTGTTTCATCTGTAGTAGACATTGTGCAGGATGATTTGTCTGTGTTATATCATGGTCAAAATCAATTGCGTTCCATTATGCAGTTTGCATGGACGTTGCAAACGTTAGAGGCTGGGAAAGTCCCTTGGGATTACATGAATACTTCATCTTTGTTCCATCCTTTTAATTTAACTGTGAAACAACAGTTCATGTCCATGAAAGATGCCACATACTCATTACTGCACATTGAAAAGTTAGAACCTTTACCTTTCTCTGTTGCCGAATTAAACTCCGCTGTGTGGCTTATCAACGGGTTGATCACATTACCGTTCCCGCTGTTTAAGTTCAGTTCGTGCATGAAACATTATGCCCTTGGCAGTTATGAAAAACTTGGTACTGCCTTCCTGCACGCAGTTTGGTCACTCCCATTCACGTATAGATGCGTGAGGGACAGAAAAGGGGTGTACTTAAAAGGTGAAGAGTGCACTTCCACTCCAGATCATTCTGTGGTGTGTAGGCACATTCAATTGCATGGTGCATGTAATGTGCACGCTCCTAATTTAGCTTGCGTCCTGAAAGGGATCCCGGTGCCAGTTATAACACCGTCTTTTACGCTGCTTGCTAACGGTAGTTATTTGCTATTAAATAATGAAGCTTGCTGTGGGATGTTAGTGGGAATTCCCTACATAGTGACTGTATCACAGAGAGTAGTCTGCTGTAATAACGTCCTTTTCCCACCCCCGCATGGACGGCTCGATGTATCCATCTGGCCTTCCATTCCAACCTTGAAAGCAGAGTTCAACAAGATGAGCAGAATAAGGGCTCTATTGTCTCAAAAAGAAGTCGCGTTGACTTCATCCCGGGAAACATTTGTCCTTCACGTAGCAAACACGCGCACAGAGGTGCAAGCGCTTTTGAATACTGATCTCCCACTTCATTTTGGGGCCCTGATTCAGACTATCTTTAACGCCTCGTCAACAAGTGGCCTGGCACATTTTTTCAAAATTGTGGGATCCGGCCTCGTGACCTCCTTTCAAACAATTTTTGGTGTGATCCTGGCATTTTTTCATTTTATTTTTTCCAGCGTCTTCGGAGGTCTCCCTTTGATTCTTGCCCTCGTAGCTGGGGTGCTTTTGTTGATCTGCGTGCTATGCTATGGATGCACAACTTGCGTCACACAACAGCATGTCCCGGCTGCTCCATCTTCGTAACCGAATGCTTGAATACTATGGAACATTACCGCTGGCAACTCTAAGCATAGCCTATGGATTGTCCTTCCGGTTTCCCTACTTTACTTGCGTGCAGCCTGTCTTTCATTGCCTAGAGTGTCCGTTCCAATGGGCTCTGGATTTGTGCATGTCGAACTCGGGGTCTCCTGCCCCAGATTATGATTGGCTAATGAGCCCCTTAGTGGCTTATGAGTTGGACTGTTCTGGCATCAGGATTATGGCCTGTGGAGCAGCACATGGAGTCCTAGGGAATTGGGACATCGGAACAGCTGCAGCTGAATTCTTAGCGAGAAGTTATCTTGAAGAACACACCAGTTATCCTCTGATGGTACTAGAGGCTCCGGTTGTCGAGGAACATGTGTGTTCCTTCCCCTTGCTGAATTGGATGGCAGATAATTTTGCAGAACGTTCCAATGATTTCCTCTTGGAAGCTGTTGCAACTTATTGTGCTTATACCTTGATGGATTAACTCGGAGGTCATCCAGAATTCCTGTGGAATGCCTTTTTGGGTTTTTTTCCCCTTTAAATGGTTTTTTTTCTCCCTTTTTTCTCCTTCGAACTTTTCACTTACTTTACATGGACTCACAATGTATGCCCTTGGTTCCATTATATTGAACTTGAACTCTGCGTTCTTGAAATTGCACCCCTACTGGTTAGTGGTCCGATCAAGGGGGGGGGGGGGGGGGGGTGTAGTGAAGACTGCTATTTATATACGTACAATGCTAAGTTAGCACAGCCGCGTTAGATGTTAGAAAGCCATCTTGCCACTTTTGCTGCGTTTGCACACGACACTGTAGTTACATGTTATTAATTGAGAAATGCTTGCTCGCCTTTGCTTCACATGAGAACTGTCGGTTGTTCACATCCCTAACAGTGAGCAGCGACCTTGGTCTGAACATTGTGTAAAGAAACAGTCTGGGTCGCTAGACGGTGCATGTTGTTGGGTTCAGGTTGATCGGCCCACTATTTAGCCATAACACGCACGCAGCTGCAAATACCTGAAAGACGAGTGCTTTGAATATTGCAGGCTGCATGCTTTAGACACATTCGGAAGAAGAGCTTTCCCAGGAGCAGAGTCTAGCTGATCCGGTGATGTGATTGCACTAAGCTGATCTTTACGGTATGGGGTTCCCCATTCAAGCCTAGAGACCTTTTATTAGTAATAATAATAATATTAGTTTACTAGCGAAAGGAAGGTGGCTGTCATCCACTGTCATTTTATTATGATTACTCCTTTCGTTTTCTATGGTATTGTAACTATGCTGATGGTTTAGATCTTAATCATTTGTCTGCTTAGGTTAGCCAAAGTACTGCATCTTAGGACACGAGGTTTATAAAATAAACTCGTTAAACTTTACCGTGTCTCTGGTGATTCTGTTGTGGACTGATATGAGAATAATTACGAACAGGTATTTCTGATTCCACCATTCCTGAGAATACCCTAAGTCGCTTGTTCTGGGTTGTCTGTATATTGGGACCGCCGAGATAAAACTCGGATAACGAATGGGACACTGATGCTGGTCGGATAAGGGGTTCTGGGTTCTGAGGTGAGTTTTTGGTACACCACAATTCACTGAGGTCCTGCTTTCCTGTGCATAGTTCTGTGCATAAGCAGAATCCCTGCAACAAAACCATTAATTGAACAAAGGGCTCTTACCCTCTTTTTTCAATATGTTCCTTAGTGAAATGGATCCAAAAAAGAAAGAAACTCTACGGCTGCAAATGTCTTTTTGGACACTCTCCCACAAGCGTGACCCGACTGGGCAGTAGTCGAGAGCTTTACTGAGCAGTTCTCCAGTTCCAAATTGGCATCTAACTGTGCTTTGCTCCTCGGCTCAGATTACTTGTAAAGGGTGTGCTTTCACTCCTAGCTTAACGTTGCTCTCACTCATTTGCTTTTCTCCCCCTGCCGGCCACATTGCTCTATCATTTGCTTCCCTATCCCCTCCGTGCCCCTTCGCCCACCGCGCCACCATTTTTTGCTTCTCCACACCCTCTGTTTTCCTTTCCCACACCCTCCCAGTCTGTGTTCCTTCTGCTACCTTCTGTTTGCAAACCCCCTCCCACACACACCCACTTTTAAACAAGCATTTGGAATGCAATAGGTTTCGCATCTGGGAGAGTTAAATCTATTGACATTGTAAATGACAATGCCTGTTATTTAGGTTTTAAAAACCAAAAAATAAATAAGGCATTGTCATTTACAATGCTATAACTGAAACTCGTATAAATGCGAGACCTATTGCATTGAAGATGCTGGTTAGGTCTTCTCTACATGTGCTGACTGTTACAAGACGTATTTGCTTACAGTGACCAGGCTGCCCACTGCTTACCATTGGTTGGCTTTGTTGTCACCTTCATGTGCTTGCTTCATTTTTTTTACAACTCATTTTATTGATTTTCTGCATATAAGAACATGAAATATACAAATACAACTAGTACAGTAGCTCATGTAGTTTCCACCAATTCAGCGATACACTGTAAATATCTATCCTCATGACCCACCCAAGATCCCCATCAATACAGCAACATAAACAGTGAGGGAACAGCTCACAGCCTATCCTAGAGTTGTCTCTGCCTTGTTACAAGAATACCTTATTTTATAGTATTTCTTGTGTACACCGTGAACTTTGTATACCAATTCCTCAAGGGCCGCACACTGATACCTTCCATTGGTCCATTCAAAATTGTGGGAGCACAAGCCTCTCGTCAAGGGTAGCTAAACCTCTTTTGGCTTCCAAGTATCCCATAGCTACCAATGTGCCTGCACCCCAACCAACCCCTTCCCCTAAACCCGGCCACCCCCCCTCCCAAGTCCATCACACCCAGCAGAGCCACATTCAGGCCAGGTCTAAAGGTCTTTAGCACATCTCGCAGCACGTCATTAGTGGATGTCCAATATCATTCCATCACTGAGCACTCTCAGGCGGTGTGAAAGAAGGTCCCAAGGGAAGTGCACAACTGAGCCAAGAAGGGATCGCTGTCCTTTGCATTTGCCAGAGTCTTGATTGCAGAATAATAAAATGTATGCAGTTATTTAAAATGTATTAAACAAAAAACGCATTGATATCGCCAACTGACGGGCGCCATCTTGGCATCAACCCACGAGGACCCCCCAAAACGGCCTCCCATTGTGATCTGAGTGTGAGCAAGCAGTAAGGGGAATTATTAATGAGTGATTAGTATAGTGAGGAGATGCTCCCTTTCCGAAGCGTGTTGAGTATAATGTAACATTCTAAGGGATTATATGCTGGGAGGGATGCTAATTTGTCTTTATATATGGCTAAGGATTGTCATAGGGAAAGATAGAATTGTGACCCTCTGAGGTGGAAGTCTGCTGCCAGGACTTGGAAGAACCAAATGGCACTGCCCCTGCACACATCTCCTAGGGCGGAGAGTCTTCTCAAGACCCATTTGGAGAAATTGGCTAGTCCCGCTGTTTCAGACAACCAAGTGCCCTGCCACAGCACTGTTGCCGCTGTCAACTTCCCATACCAGTGCATGTGTTTTAGATCTGCATGCTAGCAAAGGAGAGGAAGGTGAATAACAGGAGGGAGTGCATATGGTGGTGACTTGCCATAGATTAAGCGGAGAATTCCATAGGATAAAGAGGTTTGTGTTTTAGGCGATAGCTGGGCCATATCTGTCCCCATGGAGCCAGTTATCTACCAGCACCAGATGGGTTGTCTAGCGGTATATTTTAACATCTGCCTACTCCAGTCACCTCTCATATGAGGACATTCAACACTTATCAAATCATACTCTCTGGTTTTGTTGGCCCATAAGAAAGCCCCAATATGCCTCCATGCCCACCATGGTCCCCATGTCTCAAAGTTGTGTTTCTTCCTAGTAAGTAGATGTGCCACGTTTAAATCCCAATATCTCTGTTGGGTGAAAGCCAAGGCCATACCCAGATAGTGGAAACTATCTCCCGCCAGCTGGAGTCTAGTGTCTTTCCATTCTCCTTGCATCTTCCCCTTCACCGGCACCAATACTAACTTTCCAAAGTTCACCCAGAGGCCTGTCTCGTCACCATACAGCCAGAGGATTTCCATCAGTCAGGGGATAGTGGTTTCAGGGCCCTGAACATATAGGAGCTTATCATCTGCTTACAGGTAGACCCTGTCTTCTAGCCCACTTCGCCACAAGAATCCCTGCATTCTAACATCTACCCTGAATAACTCCGCCAGGGTTACAAATACAAGGGCACAGAGCAATGGAGATAGTATGTGCTTGCTTTTTATTCGCCAGTCTGGGCGGGCTTTCTTTCCTCTTCACATGGTTGTACATTTACTGATCTTTTTCTAAGCACTTTTTTACCTTTTTATTTCAAAACTGAATGAGAGTGCATGTGTTCTCCAGCTGTCTCCACTGTGTACTACAACCCCCACTGCGCTCTGTGCTTCTCTCTCTCACCAGTGAGCATCTCCATGTAAACTCAATGTTGTTCTCTCTCGCCCATTTGCTTTTCTCTCACATGCACCCTCAGTGTGTCTTCCATCCATGCCCTATGATGCTTCACCCATGCGCTTTAATATAAAAAAAAAATGTAAAAAAATCATGCATTTTTTTTTTTTTTAAATGATCTACCGATCCAACCCGGATTGGTAACTAAAAAGAAAGAAGAGCAGCGACGTCAAGTTGTAAGCGTAGTCATGTGTGGTACACGTGCCTAGAAAATGATATGGACATCTGCATCAAATACTTTTTTTTAATATTCTTTAGCCATGCTGCACAGTACCAGGTAGCTGCACATCTTGACAAAAAGACTGGCAAAGCCAATAGTTCCCAAAGGTGAGATCTATTGGATCAGCCAGTGCTTGTTTACTCTAAGTGAGAGTCCTCCAAAAGTTAGCCACCAACATCATCAAATCAAACAGTTTGTTTACATCTTTGGATTACTTATCTCCGGATATCAACCGTAAGGAGCATAACTCTGGCTTGCATGCTACCAATTTACCTGAAATGTCTGTTCGTTTTAGTTACAATTATGGCACAGATAGTATGCTGGTACTCTTCAATGTTCTTCAAAGTTGTTTTTAATGCTGTGCAACAGTTTAGTTATAATATCCATCCAATAAGGTCAGACCACCTACCGATTAGGAACTCATGTGAGGAATCGAAGCAGTCGTGCCGTCACACCTCTAAGACTAGTAACACTCATATGGTTTAAACTAGCTCATCCTGTCTTCCTGCTGGTGTATGGATACTTTAAAAACTGTGCTGAATCAGTTTGATTCCCTTATTAGTCATCATCATCCACAAGTTAACAGTCTCTGGAGTATGTGTGGTCCATCACTTCTACATTAGGATCAGTCACCCAGTCAACCCTTCTACAGTATTGACAGGAATACTTAGCGTAGCTTAAGTGCCTAGTATGATTTGGGCACCAGTGGTATTTGAAAAATCTTACCAATCATGCATAAATTAAAATGTGAAGTTATTTCACATTTCTCAGAGACGCGTGCAAACGCCGGTAGTTTTTCATTTCTATATAGGTACCTATGTTTTACATCCACTCCCGGACAAACTCCTTACATTGAAAGCTTGTGCCATCTGCCCATGTTAGAGCCAATATCATAAAAGCTGTGTCTATTTTCGGTTCAGCCTGCATTCTGCGGCGCAGTACAGTGTGTTAACTTCACAATCAAGGTTTCATATAAGCTCATATAAGTTTTGATAACTTCAGTGTTTTTTTTTTTTTAACTGAGTTTTATATAGCACGAACGTGACCCAGTATGGGGTATCAGAGCGCCTTACATAGCACCAGTCCCGTTACAGGAGGGCACATTCATTAGGTCTCGCGAGCCAAAGGCTCGAAGAGACATTTTATATGTGGGATTTTCAAAGTGCTACCCACAGTCTTTTGGCTGGCCTAAACCTTGAGTGCACGAGATCACATGCACGTGCACAGCTGCTCCTCTGCTAATTGCATTCCCCCCTCCCTTCTCACCCAGTCCTTTGATGCTCTGCTCGATTACTTTCACTTTCGCCGCTTTGACCCTTGCATTCCCCCCTCCCTTCTCACCCAGCCCTTTGATGCTCTGCTCGCATCTCCCTCCTCCCCGGGCGTGAAGGGAGACAGAGACATCCTCCTTAATTGCTGTTTCCCCTCTGAGCCGAGAACACATCGGGTCCTGTGGACACGTTATTGATCAGCTCCGAACTCCGATACATTGCTCTCAAGTGACCGTCTGTCAGAGGAAACAAGCAGCAGGCACTTAAATGACCTATGGGGCCCCAATAATGCTAAACACTACGAAAATCAGATAGAAATCTGTACAAACAGACACGAGTCACATGCCATGTGTTTGGGTGTCGGTGTGCTCTCGTGAGCACTGCCCATCAAGTCGTGCCACCCTGCAGCGTTTAATAGCACACATTATGACAAAGCCCTGAGCATACACCCCGCTCCCTCCTCATCTTTCGCCAGCTTCACCTCTTTCACTCCTCCTCTGCCTTTATCCGTTCTCCCTGCTATCAGCAACCCGTGAAATACCTTCCTCTTTTACACCCTTCCTTTTCTCACTGCTACATCTTTCTTTGCATTCACAGCTCTCCGTGTTCCCTCCCTCTCCATCTCGCTACAAACACCTACTCCTCTCTGCCTCTCGCCCTGCTTTAACCGGCTCATTCTCACACTTTCCTGGCCGCATACTTTCCATGTGTTCTCCCTCTGACAACACTAATTACACTGGCGTTCCTGCCGGCACGCGTGGGTTCTTCTTTACGAGTGACCATCACACCGTGCCAATGCATGCTGGCCCCAGAGCTCTCCAACCAAAGTTTAAAACACTGCATCTGCTGTCAGGGGCGCTATTACATACACACTTTAAGGGGGGGCTATTTTAAACTAGGTGGGGGGGGGGTTGGGGCTATCTTCAGTACCTATGCCAATGTTTGCTTGTTAGCGTTTCTTTCATTAAGCACATCTACGGATCCCGCAAGTGCCTTGTTCCTGAAATGGCGTTGGGGATAAGCGCACAGGCACTGGTTGCTGCTTCAGTTGATAAACTGGTGGCGTGTGAACCAGAGAACTGCCCCATGCACATTGAGACGTAAGATGCACGATGACGCATCTTGTCTGGAGGCACGGGGAAGAGAGTAATTCTGACAAATTGCTGCTGTAGTTTGAGTTTGAAATGCATGTTTCGAGTAATCCGTACCAGCAATATTCTGAAACCCTCACTTTCACGCTTTTACACGCGTTGGTAAATATCTCTCGGGAAATATATGTTCCTGAAAAAACAGTCGCCAGCGTGTGTGAGTTTTGCCGAAAACGTCGTTTGTTTGAAATGAATTACAGACATTTTTGAAAAATATGAACACAAATACAGCTGTTTCCATGACTTAAGAAAAGGAAGGCGGTTTAAATTAATTTCGCTGACCTCCGATGTGCATTTAAGAGCAATTGATTACAATAGATGTATGCAGTGAGCAGCTGAATAACAATCCATCAGTGAGCTCAAATCCTCTATACATAATTATGCTTTATTCTATGCCACATCATTTTAGACCACTCAATGCAACACAATTCCACGCCATGCAACACAATTCTATGTCACATAATTCTACTCCACATCACATAATGCCACTCCACATCATGCCACATAATTTGACAGCACACCACATAATTCAACAAAGTGTAACATAATTCCACTCCTCCCTACATGACTCCACTCCACACGATGGCATTCTACATCACACAATTGCACTCCAAGTTACACATCTGCCCTTCATGCCACACAATTGCTCTCCATGCTGCACAATTCCATGTCTCACAATTCGACTCCACGCCACAGAATCCCACGCAACCAAGTTCCACGCAACGTAATTCAACTCCACACCACATAATTTAATGCCATATATTACCCCTCCAAGTCATATAATTCCACTCCACCTATTTTCAATACACTCCATGCCACATAATTCCACACCACTCAAGGCCTCGCAGTTCCATGCCACACAATTCTACATCTCATAATTCCACTCATGCCACAAATTTCCACTCACATAATTCCATGCCACATAATTCTACTCCATACCACATAATTCCACTTCAGTGCACAACATATAATTCCACATCATGCCACATACTATGCCACATAATTTCACTCCCTACAACATAATTCCACTCTGTGTCACATAATGCCTCTTCCCTTTCGTGCCACATAATTCAGCTCAACATATTTCCACTCAACTCAATTCCTTGCCATGCGACACAATTGCACATCACATAAATCCATGCCACATAATTCTACTATATGCCACACACTTTCACTCCACACCACATAATTCCACACCACGTCACATAATTCCACTCCACATCACTTAATCCCACTCCACACAATTGCACTCCATGTCACACAGTGGCACGCACTCCTCACAATTCCAGGTCTCAAAATTTCACTCCATGTCACACAATTGCACGCCATACAATTTCACACCACACAATTCCATGCCACACAATTCCATGCCAAATAATTCTGCGCCACTTAAATCCAATCCATGGCATGTAATGCCATGCCACACAATTCAAATCAACATAATTCGGCTCCATGCCACATAATTCCACGGCACGTAATTCCACTCAACACCACACAATTCATTACCATGTCACATAATTCCACTCCATGCTATATGATTTCCACTCCACTCAGTGACACTCCATGTCACCCAATTGCACTCCACATCACCCAATTGCATTTCACGCCACACAATTCCACGTTGCACAATTCCACTCCAGTCAACACAATTCCACTCCATGCAACACAATTCTGCACCACACAATTCAACTCCATGCCACCTAAGTGCACTCCACCCTCATATTTCCAATCCAAGCCACATAATTCCACTCCATGTCGCATAATTCCAATCCTCTCAATGCCGCACAATACCATGCCACACAATTCTTCTCCACATAATTTCACGCCACCTAATTCTACTCTACACCACATAATTCCACTAGTCAACACCCCACAATTCCATGCCACACAATTCAACTCCATGCTACATAATTCCACTCCATGAGACATAATTCCACTCCATACCACATAATTCCACATTGTACCACACTGTACCACCTAAATTTAATCTCCCCAAACCAACATAATTTCACACCACACAATTCCACACCACACAATTCCATGCAAGACCATTCCATGTCACATCTCATAATTCTACTCCACGGAGCATAATTCCACTCCTTGCCACCTAATTCTATGCCACACCACTTGATTTCACACCATGTCACATAATTCCACTTCACGGCACTGAATTCCTCTCCACACAATTGCACACCACGTCACATAATTGTAGTTCACGCCACACAGTAACATGTCTATCTCAGTGAATGCAAAATAATTCCACTCCACATAATTCCATGCCACATAAAGTGCTCTCCACTTCTCATAAATCCACACCACATAATTCCACTCCATGGCACACAATTCCATGCCACATAATTCCATACCACACCCCATAATTCCACACCACATCACATAATTCCAATCCACCCCCATACTTCCTCTCCGCAGAATTGCACTCCATGTCACACAATTGCATACCACGCCACACAATTCCATGTCTCACAATTTCCCTCAACACCCCACAATTCTAGGCCACACCACACAAATTCACAACAATTAATTCCATGCCATACCACATAATTACACTCCATGGAACGTTATTCCATGCCACATAATTCCACTCCACTATTAATGAATCCACTCAATAACATAATTCCACTTAGCGGCACATAATTCAAGTCCACCACATAATTTCATTCCATGCCACATATTTCCACTCCATTCCATGACACATACTTCCATTCCTCTCAACACAATTCCATGCCACACAATTCCATGCCACACAAATCCACTCCACACAATTCAACACCACACCATATAATCCTACTCCACGCCATGCCAACTAATTCCACACCACATCCCTTAATTCCACACCATGCCACATAATTTCACCCCACACATCATAATTTCACTCTGCATATTTCCACTCTACTTGACACCACGTAATTCTACTCCCCTCTACATTTGCATAACAAGCATTTGCAATGCAATAGGTCTCGCATTTACGCAAGTTTGAGCGATTCACATTACAAATAACAATGCCTTTTCTTTTTGTTTTCTTTTTTAAAACTTAAATAAAAGGCAGTGTCATTTACAATGCCAATAGCTTAAACTCGCGTAAATGCGAGACCTATTGCATTGCAAATGCTTGTTTTTTGTTAGGCACGGGGAGGTTAAGTGATCTGCCCAGAATCACAGGATGTTAAGCGTCATTGTCGAGATTTGAACCCAGTTCCCCAGATTCGAGGTTGACCGCCCTAGCCGTTAGGCCAACTCCTCTCCCCTAAATTTGAATTCTACTCCTCGACAGGCAAGTTTCCTTTGTACCTTTGGGGTTGCTTCACTCAAGTGTATGCTGTAAATTGTGCTATAAGGTGAATAAACTAAATTATTAGGCACAGTGAGTCCCCCCCAGTAACATGGCAGTTTCAAGGCACTTGGTGCATTCTTGAACTTTCTGTACAGCTCCTTTGTGACTTTCTTTAAAACAGGACAAGTTGTTTAGAATGAATCCGTCGAATCTATATGTCAGGTAACAGTGTAAATATTTTTTTTATTTTTGTTATCACAATTCTGCCCATCTGTGAGAATGGGGCATCCAGACAAGAATAATGGAATCATGCATTCCGGTTAGGGTCAGAGGTTTATTTTCATTTACTAGGCCGGAAATCTCCTGATGCTTTTTTATTTTCAAATTGTTAGGGCTGGCAGCGCATGACATATGCAGGATCAAAACTGAAACATTATGAAGGGGAATTAGACACAGCTATGGTACAAAAAGGTGCTCAACAGTTAACTACCCCCGTTCCTAAGATGCCGTTCTTGAGGAGATTAAAAAGAATTCTAAGACACCAATTTATAAGATATTCAATCTTTATTTTATATTCAGATTGAGTTCCAGTTCCAGCTGTTTAGGTCGGAGATTTAATGTTTCCTAGAGTGGCTCCTTAGCCCGCCTCTCTTTTTGCCTCTCCTCCATTGGCTGGCTTCCTAAACGGAGGCCAGCCATTGGAGGAGAGAGCCGCCCCTCCAAATAGGCTCCGTCTTTTTCAGATTCGGGGTGTGTTCCTTGCTGTTCTTTCTACTTTTTAGCCACGCCCTTTTAGAATAGCAGGAACTCGCCCCCGAATCCGAAAAAGTTTCGAAGCTTCCATCCGCCATTTTTTTCCTATAGTCTGACCGACACTCGCAGCGCTACATCCCTCAAACACGAGTCTGCCATCACTGCCGGAGACCACCTGCAGTGATTCCACAGACACTCGCAGCGCTACATCCCTCAAACACGAGTCCGCCATCACTGCCGGAGACCACCTGCAGTGATTCCACCGACACTCGCAGCGCTACATCCCTCAAACACGAGTCAGCCATCACAGCCGGAGACGGGAGGGAGCGAGCCCTGC
This sequence comes from Triturus cristatus, assembly GCF_964204655.1. Taxonomy (NCBI): domain Eukaryota; kingdom Metazoa; phylum Chordata; class Amphibia; order Caudata; family Salamandridae; genus Triturus; species Triturus cristatus. The sequence goes on along the minus strand of NC_140583.1, from coordinate 816,111,741 downwards.
CCCCCTTTGCTCCATCTGCATTTGACCGGATGCTGGCTTCACCCCCATTTTGCTGGGGGATTGTTTCTTCAAACGATGCATAAAACCAAGGTATCCTCGGTGCCTCCACAGGAGGCGGTTTGTTAGCTGATAGCTGCACCGGTATTTACAAAGCACTGAAACTTTCTGAAGTGCTCGACTCGTCTAGTGAGTTACTCTGAGCAAATCTGGGAAGGATGCGATAGGAACAGCTGGAAGGGATTCTGGGGTATTGAGTTTTTAGTGGCTTTCGACTGAGGGAAAAGCTGCCATTTCACAGAAGCCTAGGAGCGAGCACTCAAGAGTTAAACAAACGCGGTCGCGTGTTGTTCATTTGTTCTGGCCTCTTCAGTGTTTTGTTGTTTGCTTGCTTTGAGGGTAACGGAGCCCGAGGTGTGGAGACTGTCCCTCACCTCAGAGTTACGGAGGGACGCGAGGCCAGTTTGAGAGAATGACTTACAGGCCTGCTGGTCTGGGGAGGAGTCACGCCTGACATGTGGCTCCACCGACCCTCCTCGGGCATGCCTCAGCAGTGCGTTCCCCCAGTGTTCCCGTGGGATGTCTCGTCCTAGCATTGCAGACCCAGGTTAGCAGAGGCGCCTCCGTAGGAAGGGAGGTGAGGGTCCCTCTCTACCAGGCGCGCAACACCCATTGGAATCAAAGGGCTTCAGCCCCCCCCCTTTCCCGTCGTGTGTGGCAGCCCGGGATGAGACATCTTTCCGGGCACAAACACAGCCGCGCCAGAGTTCTTCACAGGTCTTTAAAAAGACCATTTGCATGTTAATGAGGCCTTGCTGTCGTTTCACCCCTTCTAAGAGCCCCTGCAGCTCCACTCTGCCTAGATTCAGCCCCCCCCCCCCGAAATTTTTGCTTAGCCCCCCCCCCCCCCGAAATTTGGATCTAGTTGCGCCTCTGCGTAGGGTGGAAGGATCCGAATGGCAGATTGGCCTGGAGGTTCTGTGTGTGTTCAGAGGGGGTTCACCTTCCCAGGCTCTGGTTTTCATACTGCTAAGGGATGTGAGGCGACGAATGTGTCCCACTGCGCATGCGCAGGTGTTCCACGCGTTATAAAAGCACATGGTTCATTCAGATCGGATTTTTGCAAGAAATCATGACAAGAACCGCTCACTGAAAACATTATAATCCTGTGGAGAGTATCGATTCCTGTCACTTTAAAATAATTAGAATCTTGCTGAGAAGTGCATGTGCAGAGCAGTGTGATACTGAATTCCCATTAAAAGTGTTAGAATCTTGCTGAGAAGTGCCAGTGCTGAGCAGTGTGATAGCGCTGTTCAATTAAAACGGTTAGAATCTTGGTGAGAAGTGCCAGTGTGGTAGTGCTGTCCCGTCAAAAGTTTTAGAATCTTGCTAAGAAGTGCCAGTGCTGAGCAGTGTGGTACTGTTGGCCCATCGAATGTGTTAGAATCTTGCCGAGAAATGCCATGCTGAGCAGTGTGTTACTGCTGGTCCATTAAAATGGTTAGAATCTTGCTAAGAAGTGTCACTGCTGAGCAGCATGATACTACTGTCCCATTATAAGTGCTAGAATCTTGCTGAGTAGTGTCATGTTTAGCAGTGTGGTACGGCTGTCCCATGAAAAGTGTTTGGATTTTGCTGAGAAGTGCCAGCGCCGAGTAGTGTGGCAGTGATGTCACTTTAAAAGTAACAGAATACTTTTGAGATGTGCCATGATTTCATTTGATAAGTGCCAGTGCCATCACACAACAGGAATCCTGTAAAGAAGCGCCACCACTGTAGAGTTCATTTGATACCTGCTGATAAAAATCTGCACAGTCCCTTAAAACTATTAGAAAAAAACTGAGAATTGCAGCGGCTGTCCCATGAAAAGTATTCAAATGATCCATAGGCGTGCGTACACTGTCCGACAGAAAGTGTTCGATTACAGCTGATACAGGCCAGTCCCTCTCATCTGACACACAGGAGTCCTTTTGAGAACCGCCAGTACTACTTCATTGTGCAGAGAAGTTCCTGTAGCTGTCCCAATTCAAGTACGGAAGCCTTAAAGACCATGCTAACAATATCCTACCATAGTTAACTATTTTATGAGATGAGTCAGCTGTGTCCCGTGACCGTCATGATATATTCACGAGAAGTGACACTACTTTACTTTCAAAACCTGTCTCTGAAGCCCTGTTACATCACAGCTCCCTATGTGGGCTACAATCCAGCCACCAACGGACCCCTCAAGAATGAAGGCCAGTATCAGCCAGTCATTACTTATCTCAACCACCGACCATCTCACTTCCTCACAACATCCCTCTCTACATCACTGTTTCACTACCTCACTCTTTCTCACTACATAACTCTCTCTACCTCACTACTCCACTCTATCTCACTACCTCACAACTTCTCTCTCTCAAAACATCACTACCTCACTCTCTAGCTCACAACCTCACAACTTCACTCTCTCTCACTCACTACCTCAATCACTCTCTATCTCACTACCTCACTCTATCTCACTAACTCACTTTCACTCTCTTTCACTACCTCTCTCTCTATCTCACTACATCACAACATCACTCTATGCTTATATATCACTACCTCACAACATCCCTCTCCCTCACTACCTCACTCTTTCGCTACCTCACTCTCTATCTACCTCACTCTCTCTCACTACCTCACTCTCTATTTCAATACCTCACTCTCTCTCTGCTAATGCAATAGGTATCACATATGCAAAAAAAAAGCTAATGCCAATAGAAATGACAATGCCATTTATTTAGGGATACAAAAATGATAAAAAAATAATGAGCAATACCAGTAGCTCTACCTATAATATTGCCGAGACCATTGCATTGTAAATGCTGGTTTTATTTTATCATTAGTGACCATTAGGTATTGGATGTCAAAGAGATTATCGATGAAACCCTGCTGCTCTTGCTTGTCTTCAAAGATAAGTTAGAGGGGCCTCCACTTCAGTCTTCTGTGGTCCGAAATGTAATGGTCACTAATAACAATAAGATGTTTAATTTGTTTTTACATGTGAAGAAGTGACAAAAAATGTTGGCTGAGCTGTATATCAATTTGGAAGGAAATAAAATAAACATAGGATAAATTGTCAGTATATATATATATATATATATATATATATATATATATATATATATATATATATATATATATATATTCTGCTCCAAAGGTTGTCCACCAGGTGGGCAGCACTCGATCAGCAGCTTTGTTTATGATAGGCATGGACGAGGATGCGCTTGTAGAAGCCGCTCCGTAGTGGAATTGCCTGACGCGTTTCGAAGCTCCATATGCTTCTCTTCAGAGGCTTTAACGGAGACGGTGTGTGCAAACGCTGAACCTACTTCGCCATTTTCATATTGCACTCCCACCAATGGGAAGCTCAAATGAGACTGTGCATTGTGGTAAATATGGACCGGATAGCACACAAATCTTGTCCTGTATGGACCCTGCAAGTGGACTCGTCCTCAATCCTGTTTGCCGCTGCTGGCCCACATTACTGACACGATGGTTACCATGTCAGGTGGCCCCCGTGACATTGCGGGGTGGTGCAAGCTCCGCGGCAGGACGGCCGCGTGTTACATTCTGCTCCAAAGGTTGTCCACCAGGTGAGCAGCACTCGATCAGCAGCTTTGTTTATGATAGGCATGGACGAGGATGCGCTTGTAGAAGCCGCTCCGTAGTGGAATTGCCTGACGCGTTTCGAAGCTCCATATGCTTCTCTTCAGAGGCTTTAACGGAGACGGTGTGTGCAAACGCTGAACCTACTTCGCCATTTTCATATTGCACTCCCACCAATGGGAAGCTCAAATGAGACTGTGCATTGTGGGAAATATGGACCGGATAGCACACAAATCTTGTCCTGTATGGACCCTGCAAGTGGACTCGTCCTCAATCCTGTTTGCCGCTGCTGGCCCACATTACTGACACGATGGTTACCATGTCAGGTGGCCCCCGTGACATTGCGGGGTGGTGATCGCATTGTTAATTTGTAACTTAACTATATTCCCCTTCGCCCTTGTGAGTTAACTGTATGTAGTTCATATGGGTTGAGTGCTTGGTGAGTGCAGCAAGTATCAGTGTCTGGTATTTGTAAGGGACTAGGGTAGGTCCTGTTATCCCTAGCAGCCTACCGGTTGAGATGGGAGAAGGTCTGTGTGGCGACGCCTTGATCTTAAGGTGGTGCACATCTCATCGAGCGCTCATTAGGTTCTCACAAGGGTTTCCTCGGGGGTCTTCGGGTCTGGGTGAGATAGGGTGTCTGCAAGTGCCTCCCAGGCTCTAGCCACTTCTATATTCTGCAGTCCTCTCTGGGATAGATGTGGTTTACTTATTCAATTCAAAACCGGCTGCCTCCCTAGTTCCTTCATCAAGTTTAACATCTTGTGTATGCTATTCTAATGATTGGGGGTAGGAAAGGATATTACTGGCAAACAAGAACCAAAAATATAAAATGTCATGATGAACAAGTTACTTGTATTTGGTAACATCGTATCTGGTAGAGACTCCAGCTGCAGATTTTTTACCTTAGAACATTTCCCAGGCATCAGACTGGATATAGATTTTTTTTCTAAGCAGTCCCCTTGAGTACCGGTAGGTGGCGTCGATCGGCTCTGAATCGGTGCCATCCGCACTGGAATTGATGTGTGCGGTGCCCATATAGGTGTCACTCTAGCACGCTGACCTCAGTTTCATAACTCCTTTCCAAGTCAGAAGCAGAGATCTATACTGAGGTATTGTGACCAGTGTGTCAAGTGAGATCCTGAAGGATCTCTTGGAATGGAAATCACAATTTGCAAAATGGGGAGAATGGGAAGGTCATAAGAAAGAACAATAGTTACTTACCTGTAATCTGTGGTTCTCCAGTATTGGTGTCTTTCATAGATTCACATGCCTGAATCATTCCCCGTCGTCGGAGTGGGAGTCCCACGGTACATAGAAAAGCAATAATTATGCATATAACAACCAAAAAACCCTGGCAACCTGAAACCAGGAAGTAAAGTAGCCTAAGCTACAAGGAAAAAACTTCCACATCTATGACTATCACAGTCATTATATCCAGTCCAAACTGCAGCCAATCATGCGACAGCACCCACCAGAATGTTCTCCTCAGAGGCTCAGGCTCTCAGATTTTATCGCACAGGAGTGAACCAAAGTATAACAGCCTAAAAAGCCTCTGAGGGGAGGTGGGCGGGTTGCATGTGATTCTATGAAAGACACCAATACTGGAGAACCACAGATTACAGGTAAGTAACTATTGTTCTTCTCCAGTATTTGGGGTGTCTTTCATAGATTCACATGCCTGAATCAGAGTAGATAGCAGTACGTAACCTCATGCTCATAAGACGCTGCTTTGTATCATAGACCATATACATTATGAAACAGTATAACCACAGAGAAATACATGTGTGCTTCAACATATGCAAAACAATTTCAAGATAGAAAGAGTATGGAAAAAAGCGTCTTATAAAAGCATAGTGGAGGAGGGAGAACAGAGGCTCACCTTATTTGAAAAGATTGCGTAGAACAGCTTGTCCCACTGATCCATCCGCATCACTTGCAGCTTCCAAACAGTAGTGTTTGGAAAAAGTATGTCTGCTGGACCATGTTGCCGCTTTACAGATTTGATGAAGAGGCACACCGGCGAAAAGAGCTGTAGATGAAGAGATTGCTCTCGTAGAGTGTGCTCTTGGGGTCGCTTGCAATGGTCGTCCAGCTTGGTCATGACAAACAAAATGCAGCAGAAATCCAACGAGCTATGGTTGGCTTTGACACTACATTTCCTTGATGCGGTTTACCATATGCTATAAATAGTTGGTCCGATTTGCGCAATGTTGCTGTCCGCTGTAGATAAAACATCAGACATCTTTTGACGTCAAGAGAATGCAAGGCTTTTTCTGCAGCTGTTATAGGATTTGGGAAGAAGGTCTTTAAAGTTACAGGTTCATTAAGATGGAAATCCGTCGGAACCTTTGGCATAAACTTCGGGTTAGTGCGCAATACTACAGCTTCAGATGTAAATTGCAGAAAAGATGGATGAATAGTGAACGCTTGAAGGTCACTAACTCTTCTGGTTGATGTCAAAGCCAGCAATAAGGAAACCTTCCAAGAAAGGAACTTTAAATCCACCTTGTGAATGGGCTCGAAAGGGTGCCGCATTAGTTGTGAAAGCACTATATTAAGGGGCCAAGACAGAGGTGGACGCCGCATAGGAGGGAACATCCGGAATAACCCTTTAAAAAAATTGTTGGATGACTCTATTGGAATAAAGAGAGTTAATACCATCCTGACGAAACCTTGAAATTGCCGCCAAGAACACCTTCAGGGTAGAATGGGAACGACCGGACCTTGCCAATTGTAGGAAGAAAGGTAGAATTTGTTCTGGTCTTTCATGAATAGGATGGAGATTAACAGACTGACACCACACGCAAAACCTCTTCCACTTTAGTTTGTAGGTTTTAACAGTTGCCGGTGCTCTAGCATTAGCCAAAACTTCTTGACAGTCTGGAGAGATATCTAGGTGTGCAAATTCAAGGTGTTGAGGAGTCATGCTGCTAACCTCAGCGATGCTGGGTCCGGATGACAAATTTGGCCGTTCTGAAGGGTCAAAAGCTGCGGAATTGGTCGAAACAGTATGGGCTCGGTCTCCGAGAGGAGGAGAAGTTCCGTAAAACTAGTACTGGCGGGGCCACCTGGGAGCAATTAAGATCATGCGGCAAGGTTGTTTCTTGACCTTGCGCAGAACTCGTGGAACCAACGGAATTGGTGGAAAAGCGTAGACATACACTTGCGACCAATTCATCGAAAATGCATTTCCCAGTGAGTCTTTGTGGGGAACCCTACTTGCAAAGAATGGGCATTTGCGGTTCTGGCTGGTTGCAAAAAGGTCTAGATCGGGATGCCCCCATTCCTGAAACACTCTGTCTAGGGATGGTTGATGAAGCTCCCATTTGTGGTTTGACGTTGTGGTTCTGCTGAGGGAATCCGCCAGAACATTGGTGATTCCAGGGACGTCAATGGCTTGGAGGCTGATCTTGTGACGAATTGCCCAATCCCAAATCTCTTGTGCTTGCTGAGATAGTAGTGGTGATCTCGTCCCGCCTTGCTTGTTCAAGTAATTCATACTGTTCGTATTGTCTGTTCGTATTAGTATACATGCTCCTCTGATGATGGCTCGGAAGGATTTCAGAGCCAAGAATATGGCTCGCAGCTCTAGGAGGTTGATATGCCACTTTCTTTGTTCTAAAGTCCATCTGCCATTGACCGTCATTCCTTGAAGGTGCGCTCCCCAACCCTCGAGGGATGCATCTGTGGTGATGGTGAAATCCGGCATTTCGACTAGAAATGCACAACCTTCTCTCAAGTGCTTTACCTGGGTCGACCAATGAAAAGCGTCCCGCATTCGTAAGGTGATGCAAATGATATCTTCGAATGATCCTGTGATCTGGAGCCATTGAAAATTGAGCTCTTCCTGTAACGGCCTCATTCTGTACCGGCAGTTGGGAATGAGATGAATGCAGGATGAAATCATCCCTAGGAATGATTTGTATAGACGGACTGAAACGCACTCTTTTGATAGCAATGGGCGTGCGAGGTTGCATATCTTGATTTGCCTTTCTTTTGACACAAAGGCCTTGGTCAGTTTTGTGTCCAGTGTTGCTCCTAGGAAAATTCTTCTCTGCGAAGGAGCCCAATGCGATTTTTCCAGATTTGTGGAGAGACCCAGAGACTGGAAAAGCAGGAGGCATTCTCGAACATGTTCTGATACTATTTTGGAAGAACTCGCCTTGATAAGGCAGTCGTGCAGGTACGGGAAAATTTGAATTCCCTGCAGGCGAAGATGTGCAGTTACTGGTGCGATGACTTTTGTGAATACCCTGGGTGCTGAACGGAGTCCAAATGGGAGGACTCTGAATTGAAAATCCCTGCCAGCCACTCTGAATCGTAGAAATCTTCTGTGTCTGGGTAGGATTGGTACGTGAAAATAAGCGTCCTGTAAGTCGAGGGTGGCCATGTAATCCCCCGCCGAAAGTAACTGTAGAATTTATTGGAGCGTTAACATCCGGAAGGACAGCTTCTTTAAAAATTTGTTGAGAGCGCGAAGATCGAGAATTGGACGCCACTCTCCTGACTTTTTCCGGATGAGGAAAAATCTTGAATAAAGACCTGTTCCTCTCTGCAGCAGAGGGACTTTCTCGATTGCTCCCCTCCGAATCATCAGATTTATTTGGGAAAAAAGCTCCTTGAGATGAGCAGGGGGTGGACCTTTGGGAGGAGAATTTGGTGGAATCCTTGTGAATTCCAGAGCATGGCCTCTGGATACTAAATCCAACACCCACTTGTCTGTAGTAATTTTGGACCAGTTCGAATAGAAGTGGGATATTTTTCCTCCAATTTTCATGTGGGGCAACGGTAGAGATGGTGTCAGGTGGCTGTTCTCATTGTTTTTTACTGGACTCTCGTCCACGGAAGGATTGTTTCCTTCTAGACTGTGAATAGGACTGACTCCGTTGTCCATAGGATTGCTGCCGATAGTTTTGAGATCTTTGGCCAGTCTGGGAGGATTGAAAGGATCGCTGCTGATTATAACCTCCCCTGTTGGAGAAGGATCCACGTCCTCTGGCACCACGGAAGGAAGACTTACGGAATTGCAGGCTACCAAGAGACCTCGCCGTCTCCGTATCTTTTTTAATCGCCTGAAGGGCTTCGTCCACGTGTGGACCGAATAAGGACTCACCATCAAATGGCATGTCTATGATCTTCGACTGAACCTCCTGACGAAAAGACGTTGACTTTAGCCAACCCTGCCTTCTTAACACTGCAGCTCCCACCAATTGCCTAAACCCAGTAGATGCCACATCCACTGCTGCATCAATGATTTCTGCCGATGCATACTCCCCTTCCTGCAAAATCTTTAAGGCCTCGGATTTTGAAGGCTCCGGTAGCATATTGATGAAAGGAGAGATGTCGGACCACATCTGGCGATCGTATCTCCCCAATGTAGGGGGTTTGCAGCCCGAACCGTGGTCGCTGCCATCGTGGAAACCTTTCCTATTGCATCTAAGCGTCTGCCATCTCTATCAGGTGGAGCTGATATGGGCGATGATGGATTCCTGGCCCGTCTTTGAGCCGCTTGAGCTATGACGGAGTCAGCTTTAGGTTGACCGATGAGGCATGCCGGTGAGTTACTTGGGGCTTTATACTTCTTATCCAACCGTGGTAAAACTGCTGGAAGAGAGTTTGGAGTAGCCATTAGTCTTAATCCCTCCTTCCAAATAAAGTCAATGATCGGAATTGCTCGAATCTGCTTCCTTGGTTGGTCTTTAAAATCATAAAGGAAGCAGTCGTCCTGTTTTGCCTCCATGGGGATAAGGAATCTCTTGGTAGCTCTCTCCATAAGGAGATGAAAACTCCCGATATCCACCGGGGGAGAGTCTACCGGGGCCGGAGCACTTGGAGACGGAGTTTGCACTTAATAATCGTCCCACTCCGACATCACTGACCGATCATCTACTTCTCCTTCCTCCCTTTCATCGTCAGTAGTATGTGAGTGACGCGATGGGAATGGAGAAGGTGGTCTTGGAGACTGAAAAGAAGGTACTGGGACTCTTGGCATAGGCGTCGACTGAAGAGACTCCGGTTCTGAAGAAGGGAAACGCTTGAAATAGTACTGCAACAAGTACTGAAGATTATTGAGCAGGTCTAACGGCATTTGTGTAGAAGGCATTGAGACAGGCGGTGGCAGCTGTGGATCAGTATCAGGATCTTCCTCCTGGTCGTCGTCTTGATACTTGATGAAAAGCTCAGATGGACTCCTTGCAGTCCGAAACCTTTCATCCTCTCCGGATTCGTCCTCCTCAGATTCTAGAAGCTTTGCCGGCAATTTTAAAGGCGAAATGGCTTCCAAAGATGACCCACGGCGTTGAAGTGTAGTCGCCGTTGACGTTTGGTCAGACAAGGCAGACGCCGAAGTTGCAGTCCAGACCTGCATATCCGTGCAGGTAGACAAAAGAGGCGCTGACAAGCGCGCCGATGGAGTCGTCGACGATGGCGGTATAGGCAATGACACCTGTCCTGATACAGAAAGCGTCTTCGACGACGAGGCGATTTTTGTCGACGCGACGTTAGCCGTCGACAAGGCGATCTTCGTCGACAAGGGAATCTTCATCGTCGACGAGTCCGTTTTCGTCGACGGGGCAAACGGTGACGGGATAGCAATCTTCGTTGACGATGCAGCCGCCGACGAGGAAGTGTTCGGCGACGAAGTGAGTGTCGACGATGAAATTTTCTTACTTCTTACCGTCGACGGGACGGAGCCGAGTGATGACACTTCTTTCGTCGACTAGATGGGCTTGACACTCACCGAGACCAGCGTCGACGGAGACGAAGCTGAAGACATTATCATAGCAGGCCTTGGCGACGAGAATGTAATCGTCGACGTTGAAATAGCATCGACGATGATGACCGTCGACGACGGCAATTTTACCTGAGGTAAATTCCTGTCAGGAAAACTTTTAGATGGCATAGTTTTTCCTGATTTCCTCGGGGGCGTAGCAGGCTTGGTTCTTGAAGGTGGAGACGTCTTCCTTGATGAAGACGAAGACTGGCCAGAGCCCTTACCAGGCTGGGTTTTCCTCAACACCTTCGCCCCAGGAGAAGAAAACTCCTTCAGCCACCCTTTTTCTGGAAGAAATAGAGGATCCAGAGGCACTTTCTACCTCCGACAAAGGGTGGACTTTATCCCTGATCTTCTGTAGCCACAGTAGTAGGCGCCCTTCTCTATCCCTGAGGGTTTTCTGAGGGAAGGTCCTGCAGATCTTACACTCCTTCACCTCATGATCCGGATAGAGGTAATAAATACATTTCTTGTGAGGGTCTTCAGAAAAAAGCCGAAGCTTTCCACAGGACTCACAAGGCCTGAAGAGGGATCTTTTTGAAGTTGACATCCTTAAAGATTCCAAAGTAGTAGAGAAAAACTTGAAGTACTGAGCAGAGCTCAGGGAGACTCCCTTCACACGACGTGCGGTAGAAAATCTGAGAGCCTGAGCCTCTGAGGAGAACATTCTGGTGGGTGCTGTCGCCTGATTGGCTGCAGTTTGGACTGGATATAATGACTGTGATAGTCATAGATGTGGAAGTTTTTTCCTTGTAGCTTAGGCTACTTTACTTCCTTGTTTCAGGTTACCAGGGTTTTTTGGTTGTTATATGCATAATTATTGCTTTTCTATGTACCGTGGGACTCCCACTCCGACGACATGGAATGATTCAGGCATGTGAATCTATGAAAGACACCCCAAAAACTGGAGAATCTGTAGCTAGGTAGAGTCTCTTCTAGACAAGGAGTTACCAGAGGTAAGTAACTTCTGACAACAGAGACTTGTAGCTGCAGATTCCCTGCCTTAGAATAGATACCCAAGCAATACTTCCCCAGTAGGAGGGTCTGCGAACTTGTTATACTAGAAAGTCCCCGAGGACTGAATGAGCAAAATACTCATCATTATGAACCTGAATGTTGAGACAGTAGTATTTGGCAAAAGTGTGCAGCGATGCCCACGTGGCTGCCTGACAGATGTCCAGGACTGGGACTACACCAGCTAGTGCAGTGGTCACAGTTTATGCTCTGGTGGAGTGAGCCCATAAGCACTCATGGGGTTGCTTCTTGGCAAATGAGTAGCAGATTTTGATGTAGGAAATGTGCCAGAGTGAGCATTTTCAACTTTTCCTTTTTCAGGAAGTTATTGAGAGGGTGCAGATCTAGAACAGGATGAATCCTCTATCCTTTTCAGGCATCTGAAAAGTAGCGGGAATTGATGTTGGGACACCATCGATGGCTCCTTAGCCAAAAGAGCCCATTCTTTGTGTCGGAAGAGAGGACAGTGGGATAGGCGGCAGGGTTTCTATAAAGAGTAAGGCATAACCCTGCTAAACAATCTGAAGCACCCATTTGTCCAAAGTTAATGTTGATCATTACGGCACGTGGTGCCGGATCTTGTCGCCAACCAACTGTCCATGATGGACATGTTAAAGGGGCTTTGAGGCCAAGGCTGAGGCTATGAGGGTGGAAGGGTGCCAGACTGGGTAGACTTCTGGCCTTGGTTCCCACGAGGTCTGAGGGAGCTGTGTTGGCAGTCACCAAGAGATTGAGGAGCCGGGTGGCTGTGGAGGCTAGGGGTGAAAGGGCAAGACTGGTAGCCCCTACCATAGCCATAGAAGGAGTGATAGGCAGAATGTGGCTGCCGTGAAACCCAAAGACCTAGAGGTGGCCATGCTATCTTTAAAACGCACAAGCACTGAATCTGCCTGGTCGCCAAAAATGCGGCTGCCATCTAATAGCAGGCCCATAAAGGATGCCTGGACATCCCCTGAAAAAAGCAGATAACCTCAACCAGGAGTGTCGTCACTGACAACACAATCACTCTGCCTTGCAAGTTGGTTGTATCCAGGCCTCAGCAAACGGTGAACTTAGCATCACGTCTGTGCCATCAGCAAATTGACTCGGATGCCTCCGACACCACAGGCAGCACGAGCACAACCCATTCCCATATCGTATCGGTCAAATAAGCATGCATTGTTCAGAGACTGCAGTGCAAGGCTGGTGGAAAAGAAAATCCTCTTCCTAAAGGTGTCCAGCCCTTGGATTCCCTATCTAGTGGTGCGGTATGGAACACACCAAGGTTTATTTTGGAAGCAGACGCTTGGGCCACCAGGTTCTCAGGGGTGGGGTGCTTAGTGAGGAAGGCTGGGTTCCCAGAGGTGGGCGATGGTCCTGTGCACAAGAATGCCTGTGCCAAGGCTTGGCCCAGGCTCCGAACAGGGCATCAGTGAGGGTTTCATTAACACAGATTAGGAAGTTTTGAGGGGGGATACTGCAGGCTGAAGCACCTTTGTCAAGATGTTGGTCTTGACTTCCTTTGGGGCAGCTTAAGGTCCAGGACCTCAGCCAGTCTACACACCACCATTGTAAAGGAGGCCCCCTTCCTGCTTAGCCACAAGAGGGAGAGGAGACCAGTGTCTGGCATCAGGCAGTTCCTTATACCAGTTAGCCTCAGTCCAAATACGGGAGTGCAACCAGAGGGCCCGACTGAGGCCGAGGGCAAACCCACCGGTGGAAACACAGCTACGGCCCATCTTGTAAGGTGCCCAAAGGTGCTCCAGAAGGATACGACCACCCAAAAAGAGGGGCATGGCCTCATAAAACTCTTTACACTGGGTGAGGGTCACTAGGACTCTGGAGAACTTGGGGAGCCACAGAGCAGACCAAGGCTCCACAGGAACGACATGGGAGCGGGACCTTGACATGCCTGCACTCTGTCCGGTGAATTGGACTGCAGCGGAGACCTCAAAAACGCTTCGACTTCTTGGACTTCTTTTTATGGGGCGTATACAATGAAGTCTGGAGCGCAACGATGACCAGTGAGAACGACTCGGACAGCGGGTCTGGGACCTCCAATATGACTGGGGCCTGGAGAGGTTGCGGAGTTTAGTGTCGAGAAGCCAGGAGCTTCATGGCAGGCTCTCAGATAACCTTCAGGTGCATGGTCTAGCACTCTATAAAGGCCCTGGAGTTGTGATCTGGCTGTAGGCACCAAAGTTTGCCTCTTCATTTAACAAGCACTGTATGTAGATGCATGATACGGACTATGCTGGCAACGTGTATCGCCATGAAAATGTTAAAAACCAATTGTTGCTTGGGAAAAAAAAGAAGGTTGCTTTGGAAACGTAACCAAAAAAGTGGTAAAATAAAGGCACACTGTTCGAAGTGTCAACAAAAGTGTCGAAAAGATCCAGTCAAAAAATAATTAGGGGAGCTAAATCATGGATCCAGACTGATGGTGCGGAAAAGAAGGAACTGACGTCAGCGCGTTTAGATGGCGCCTATATAGGCACCGTGCACGTCACTTTCGGCTCAGAGGACACCTACAACGCTGAAAGAGCCAATCGATGCCATCCCTGGCATGCAAGGGGACTGCTCAGAAAAAAGTCTGGATTCAGTATGACCCCTGTGGAATATTCTAAGGTAAGGAATCTGCTAATAGAAGTCTATCAGATTTGCCTCACTTTAAGTATAAATAGTCACAAGCCAGAAGTTTTGCAATCAAGGCGAGCATAATTAGAAAAAGTGGGAGCACCTTGGCTGGGTTGATCCTGCCCGTTTGTACTTAGGCCCAGTGTTTACTAAACAATACTTTCACCCAAAAATAACAATTTCTGAACAAAGTAAACATTATCTGAAACCTGTCCACACCCAATTCCACTGCAGTGAACCAAATGCCTTATTAGTGTCTAATGGGACTATGCTGTAGGCCTCAACACTGTTTGCTATTCTATTCATTATTTATTATCCCCTGCCATGGCTAACATTAAGCCCATCTGATCTGAATTTAACTGCCACATGCAGTCTACTTGCAATGATGATGCTAAGCATTTTAAAGACAATGTTTATCATGGAAAGTAGGCAGTAAAGTTTTACCAAACCATGGATCTCTAGTAGGCTTCTGGATCATCACTAACAAGGTTTCCCTCAAGGATAGGGGCAGCAGCTTTACCAGCACAAGCCATCAATGAAAGAAGTTTGTTTATGTAGAAAGGGGAAGCTACACGGCAACTGCTATAATACTATCATTTATATTTGTTAGATGCATCTCTTGCTAAAAAACTACATGCATCTCTCACCTCTTAAAGCAGTCACCCACTCTGTATATAGTGGTCACATCGTGCAGAACCCTGGTAATTCAAGACATAAATCATTTCTACAGTACCGTCTGGCTCATTTCAATGGTAACAAACATAAGACAGCCTGCACTTTTCTACTCTCCTCCACCTATTTTACTAGGAATGTATTTTTATCTTGTCACACTTCTGTCTTATGTGGTAGCCCTGTGAATATTTTGCTACATCCTTTATACAATGCACTAGTACTCAGGTTATTCCCATGGGCATTTATGTTTTTAATGCCTCAAACGACTGACTTGTATGTAAGATGGTCTGATTTATTGTACCCTCTGCCACACTTCTTGTAAGTCATGTTTGTTACAGAAGTGAAACATTCACTTTCACCTCGCCCATTACTGTTTCTATCAAAGTTCACTCTTCACCACTGTACATTCCCCTTCACATTTCAACCTTCATGAAGTTTGCTTATTCCACTTCGCCGTGGATCTCAGGATGTTTGGAATTTACAGAGTGATCAATATGGGTCGGGCGAGAGCATTCTTGTGATCTGAATCCGGCCATCTCAATCGGCTAGGACCCAGTGACTGATCACAATCCAAATAGGAAAGAAAGGGATGCAAAAGTGCTTGAATAGTGCTTTTAGTGACTTATTTTTGGACAAAGGCAATGATTCACTTGGGAAAGTCTTCAGACTGAAATATGCACAAAGCTTTACAAGTGAACATCCATTTTTTCAGTCCTGAACTTATCAGGTGTGCTTCCTAACAACAGAACATGTACAAGGTGAGCAGGATGGAAAACAGAACAACATAACAAATAGATAATCAGAGAAAATGACACGGAGCAGAACAGGAGGTAAGCCAGAGAGCAAGAGAATAAAGCCAGAACTTGAGGGTGTTCAAAACAGGAAAATACATAAAGGAACTGAGACCAATAAAGTGAAATTGAACCAGGAGCAGAGGGGACAAAAACAAAAAAACTGTTTCTGTGGGGGAAAGGTACCAAATAAAAGAGCAACTGCCTGTGGACCTGGGAAACAAAACCAGACTCTCGGGATAAGAAGCACAATAACACAAGCAGGGCAAGAGAGCAGATAACAGCTTTAGGGAGTGTGGAAACAAGCCAAGGAACAGAATAAGAAAGCCAAGACTTAAGGACTTCAGAAGAAAATAAGGCCTACAATTTAAGAGCAAAGATCGATTACAATGACAGGGAGCAGAGGAGCAGAGTTCATGAATTTTTGTCATCTACAAAGCATCAGCACATGTTATTATGCATTGCTGATATGGCACATACTCACTCCACTTTATGGAACAAAATGTGACGTCAAAAGTTAATGTGGACGTTTAGGACATATATTTCTCTATTCCCCTATTTAAACAGTCTTAAACGCCCACTTGAACTAAAGAATTTATGACAAAAACATTTGAAATAGATTTCCTTTCAAATTGGAAAATCAAGTTTCTCAAAATTAACTTGCCTGTGGTCTACCTGTCTTCATAAGTCACTGAAAAAACAATGACTTCTGGCTAAGCTCAAAAGAGGTCACGTGGTACTGACACGGAATACGGCGAATAGTGTGAGAGGATGTCGATCATGGAAAATTTAACCCAACATGCTTCTGGACAATGTTTTCAAAATAGAAATGTATCACATTAAGATACTAACCTGGGCTCAGTGAACACACATTCAGTGCTGTGGAAAGCGTTCAAGGTTGTGGTGCAAGGCAGGTGCATTGGCAATAGAATACTTAGGTCCATGCACAACAGGCTCGACACACTAGTAAAGAGAATCAAAATACTGGAAGATGCTGGTCCTTCCAGAGATACCTTCCAAAACAAAGGAGTTCATGAAAAGGCAAAAGAGAGATAAAGTTCCTGGGGAAATATACATCTTCTAGGTAGTAAGCAGAGGGCGAGTGCCCAAAAACACCCTGTAAAGTCGAATATGCCTGCATTGTGGTGGCCACATATAAAGTCCAGATAAAATCGGTAGAGGGAATACTGCACCACTACCTCTCAGATATCTTAAAACACATTTACCCAATTTTATTCTAAACTCATATATATATATATATATATATATATATATATATATATATATATATATATATATATATATATATATATATATATATATATATATATATATATATATATATATATATTCACTGAAAAAACCATAGGTTTCACACATGTTATATAGTTAGCTGGACATTTCACTCGGTAAAAACCATTGAAATTCCCCCGTTATAGTTAGTTCAGATAACTATAACTCGCGCGACCGCCACTCTATCAAAAGGATGATGTCATGAGTGATGCCACTGACCATGTCATGAGTGATGTAATATGTGACGTCATCAGCAGTGGATTGCAGTCGCGCGAGTTATAGTTATCTGAACTAACTAGAACGGTGGAATTTCAATGGTTTTTTACGAGTGAAATGTCCACCTAACTATAACATGTGTGAAACCTATGGTTTTTTAAGTGAATTATATACATACATATATATTTCTGATACGAACAAATATACAAATGTTGAACTATGGGCACTTGCCCACTACGATTTAAAGACTTAAAAACTATTATGTCTACAATTATATTTATAATTGTTTATATTTACACATCTATTCCTGTAATTGCAAATAATATATATTGGATTAGATGTGTACACATAACAGCGACTATGAAACAAGAAATTTCGAGAGTTTTTAGTCTGTTGTCTCTATTCACTCGTGGGAGGGGCTAATGTTCAACTATACCTGTATTTAAACACGTGGGTGATCGGGGCATGTCATGTGATCAAGACCGGATTCCCCGGTCGAAACGCGTCATGCTGGCTGAAAGTGTGGAATAAAGCACTTGAATTCGAAAAAAGACTTGGCTGTGTGGTGGTCCGTTCCTGCTCTTTTCGTTCAACGGATTAATGCTGGATCGTGCTCGACATATTATATTATATATATATATATATATATATATATATATATATATATATATATATATATATATATATATATATATATATATATATATATATATATATATATATATATATATATATATATATATATATATACACATACACACACACGCTACAAAAGTCTCCAACCTGTAAGGCGCACTCTTGACACAGTACTGGGTTAAATCCTTTAATGTATGGAAGGCAGACCCCATCTCGATGTCTTTCACAGTTTCACATCATCGCAATGCCTGATGCATTTCGAAGCCGATAGCTTCTTCCTCAGAGGCTGATAAGCGAAATGCGCGCTTTGCGGAACTGCCGACTGTTTACCCCTCACAAATCACGTGTCCCTTGATGGGCTATTCTTATAGAACACAGGGGATTATGGGTCAGGTAGTCCCAAAATTCATTTCTGTATAGATGCGCGAGCCAAATATACTGCTGAATTCATTACAACCCTCAAATGGGTCTCGGGATGCAGTCCCCTTCCTGGTCTCCATGCTGTGTGTATGTGTAGAGATATATATATATATATATATATATATATATATATATATATATATATATATATATTTTTATTATCTACTGGCGGTCGCCAGTAGATAGTTATAGTTAGGACCGTGTTTCCATAGGAAATCTCAAAATTCTATTTTGAATAACTTTGGCGCCGG